>NC_141201.1:3620000-4220000 GCF_054491065.1 Syngnathus leptorhynchus | reverse complement strand
TCAACTCTACTCACATCAATGATTTTTTTTTTTTTTTTTTTTTTTTTAAAGACTCAACTCACGCTGCCTTTCAGGTAAGAAGTCTATCATGGTAAGAAAGTCCACCAGGAGGTATCAGAATCATTTGTTCTTGGTGCAGGGGCTCATGTTAAGGGGACGACAGGCTCAAATGAATTCCTAGGACTTGACCAACAAGCAAATCACTCTGGAATCTCATTACTGTACAAAACTAAAGGGGAAAGTAGCTTAATTCTTTTGTAATTCTTTATGATATGATGAGATGTTTGGGCAGCAGCCATCCTTCATGGGTGAATTTTTAAAAACTATTATACTAGCAGTTCAGTCCATGCCATGCTCATGCCTTAAGATTTTTGAATGCTTAAACACTAAAGTCAAGAGTAAAAAAACGGCAAACGTAGTTGGAAAGTTTCTGTCCAAGCAGTTAACAAAAGGGGTTTGGGGGTGAGATCATTGGGGGAAAAAAAAATCTCTCCCATGGCATCAAAGTTCAAAATAAAAACATTACAAAGTGGATTTCGTGTCTGTACGAGAAAAATACAAACCTTGATTTTTTTTTTTCCTTGAAATGAATTTGCAGTCCTTGTTGTACAACATTTGGGATGTGTGTTACTTGTTTTTACTGCCCAGCCTCTTGAAAACACTGACAGCCTTGAAGTCCATCTGGGCGCCCGCGCAGTCCACCGCTCCGGTTCCTGTTATGGCTCCTGCTCCGGTGCTGCTGCTGACTTTGCAGCGCGCCGCGTTGATTTTCTGCTTGGCCCTGGGTCGAGTGCTCGTCACTCTGTTGTCCTGCGTGTCGGCAGCCGGCTGGGACGTTGCGGACGAAGGGACGGCGGCGCGCTGGAGCTTACCCAGTCTCTGAAGCACGCTGATTTTAGCCGGGGGGACGCCGTTGGAGGAGGACGAAGGGGCGGGCGCGCTGGGCGGCGGCCGTTTGAATTTGCCGCCCAAGCGCCGCAGTGTGGTGGGTGCTGCCTTTTTAACGGGCTCGATTCTCGGAGGGCGGAGCAGCTTTTTGAGGACGCCGGCGTACTGGAGGACTTCTCCGTCGCTGTCCTCCTCCTGCTTAGTCGCCTTCAACTTTCCCAACCTCGGCTCCGCCCCCACTTCGTCTGCTTGGTCCAGACGGCTGAAGACGCCGGTGGGCTGACAACACAAGGAGCGTGGTAAGAAAGTCAGGAAGTCTTTCCTGACACATTCACATCTCTCAGCTATTGACAATTCCTTTTATAGCTCCCGGTAATCTATTAGAACATCTCGCATCTATCTAAGGAGCTCGACTGACAACGCTCACCTTGTTAGCACTGGCTGCCGGGTCCGCCATTGACTCGGCGCCGAGTCTTGCAAAGACAGACGTGCGCTTCAAACCTTTTGTGACACAAACACAGAAAATCTGACGGTGTTTCGCTGAATCAGCGGCGCGTTGAGAAATAAAATCTAAAAAAATGTTTCGTCACCCCAAAAAAAATAACACTGAATGCGATGTGTCTAATTGATTGAACTAATGCTTTTTAGACTTCTCCATTCTAGTGCAGGCAAGTAAGTTATTGTCGTATGAAATATTAATCAAAGAGAAGCATTCAGCATATTCTACCAAGCCTTGATTGGTGGTCGACAACTTTTCGGGGTGATTAGTCGATTAGTCGTGTCAGGAGTCACGAGGCGAGGCGTCACGCGGCCGGCCGGCCGGCCCACTGGTTCAGGCCTACCTTTCTTGCCCTGCTGGGCCAGGATGCGGCGTGTACGTGGCGTGGTGCCTTTGGGCATGTTGATGATGTACTTGCCTTCCATCTCTGCTGTCACACGCCGGCGCTTCGCGGCTGACAACCCGTTGCCTTCGTCTTCTGTCTGACTGACAGCTGTCAAAAGAAGGAAAGGTGGTGGTCAGATGAATCGGGGAGGGGGGGGGGGGGGGTGGGGGAGAACATATGGTTGCGCTTTACCTGCTTTTCCACCCTTGCTTGCTTGCACGTTGGACACAGTGACAGAAAGGCGGTTGTCGGGGCGACGGACCGGAGTGGTGGGAGGAGAGTCGTGGCTCAAGGCGTTGGCTATCATGCGAGTGGCTGCTGAGGGATGGTGGAAAACATTAGCATTAGCTAACAGCACTGGCAAGATGTCAAGTTATAGTATGATATCTATCAATCGAAATAGTACGATCGCCGAGGCTGATGGGTTACTCACGAGTGTTGGCAGTTCTTCGGAGTTCTGCTTTGACGCTGGTCTGTCCTGAGGAAATGGCTTCTGTGGCCATTTTGCACATGTCCTGAAAGGGGAAATTGCTGTTTACATATTCAAAATTAAGTACGTCCCTTTTCCCCCCCGACAGTCAACACCCACCCCAATTCTAGAGTTAACTCTTAGGCACATTAATAATGCCACTTTTTTATTGCACAGCCACAGTTGGTGGGCTCTGACCTGCCTATGGACGAGCTTGGCGTGTTTGAGAATGGCAATGATGTCACCAATGACCGTGATGCCGAGGTCCATCATGATGTCCTTGCTCAGGTCCATCAGCATGTTCTTTTGAATTCTGCGACAACACAGAATAAAAAAACAATTCAATTATTATTATTTTGATCAGTTTGGAGTTTTTAATTACTTTACCTGTTGTCCACAAAGGAGACTGCATAGGTGACGGCCAGGCCGGCTGGGATGCCAGCATCCTTGAAAAACTGGATCCACTCGGAAGTGGCTTAAAAGGAGAAAAACAGTGTTAGCAAGTTGCTTTATAAGCTCGTTGATGTTGCTAACTGATTGAGCGAACGGTGAGCTTCACCCTGGACTGGCCATTGCTCAGTTTTAATCGACATGATCAGACAAGTGGCCTCAACAACATTGAATTGAAAAGCAGGCCAGGAGCAGAGAAGTGAAGTGCAACACATGCTGACCATAAGCAGCTGGAGTTTATTTATAACCACTCCAACTCATAGCTGGTGCAAAGTGATCGCGGCAGCTGCCACAACAATGGCTCATCCGAACTGTCCGGAACAATGTGGCTGTCCTCCTTTACAATCATCAACACGATTAAATGAATGCAACACCAGATTTCATTGAACGTAACACTTCATTCAAAGCATTTTGAAGGTTAACGCGACGCTGTTGCACAATATAGACAAAATGAAACTGACGTTGATTATGTCTGCAATTCAACAAGACATTTCACCAGTCCATGAATGTGATCCATTAAAGCGCCAAACGCAAGAAGCCACCATTAAGCATCGCGCTAGCATGATTAGCTAAGAAGCGACTATTCTCGTGAATAAAATGCCGGCGACGACCACTCACGACACGAACGCGACGAAAAAGGGCCAACATTTTGCCTCTTTGTTAGTACGATGACGTAGCCAAGTGTGGAGGAAACACGGGAATATGCGGTGTTAAATTGAAGCCTTTCAAGCCGGGCCTTTTCAGTCTCTCACCTGTTGTCACGGACGCCATGTTTACTCAAATGTGAGGTGACGTCACTGATCTACTGACGTCACATCCTCCACTTTTATTAATAGCTCGTGCGGAATTAAGTTTCTGCTACGGACGCTAGAAGGCGCACGCACACACGTAATCGTCAATTTACTATAATAATAATAATGATAATAATAAAAGTTCCAAGCAAAACCAATATCATTAGATCACATGCCGCTTCATACACAAAAAAAACCTACAAAAAAACAGAATAGAAAAATAAAGAAGATTAAGTTTTTTTTATTAATAGGTCAATTTGATTGAAATTTTAGTTGACATTTTCCAAATTTACATGTGCTTTCAGTTTGTTACAATTTTTCAATAATTGTTAAATACACAAAGGCAAAGAAAGTGTATGATAACCCTCATTTAAAAGTGAGAGACATGCATCTCAATGATATACTGTAATTCCTTTACAAGTTAACTGTATTTGGTTGAAGACATCATCAAACTCAGGTTGATACTTTATCAATCTTGAAGTAAATTCATCCAATAATGATCCGAAATCATTCTGTGTGAAACATTATTGACATTTTTTTTCAATGGAAATTAGACAGCAGAGGCTGACTAGAATTGTCACATATTTTGGTCCCCTTCAAGCATAATAAGCTTGATATTAAGATTAGAAAAATAAAGTATATATATGTCAAAATTATCTGACATTATATATGCAGAGAATAATATCATAGCACCCTGATGTCAATATGTAACTGTAAATATAAGTACAATAATAGAAGTTATTGTCACATATCCAACAATATATCTTTGGCTCTTTCACTGTTGACAATCTCAATGTTTACAGTATATCGTTATGTGATGTGACAATGATAAAGTTTACAGCAAGAAATAATGAGAGTACAATGTCATGATGACAAATAAATGTGCAACCAAAAAAGGAATTCAAATAAATGACGGAAAACCAATTATTAAGAACATTTCCCCATAGAAAAAAAATACGGTAGTTTGTGGAAATATTTGAACCAAGTTTTTGTAGCAATAAATCCCCCCCCTACTGAATATATAGTAGCAGTCAGTTCATCATCTCATACTAACATTTGCTACATTATGTTCATCCAAGAGCATCACAAGTATTGCATTTCATATACCAAGAAAACACGGCTATGCGTGGATATGTGATTTGTGCAGAATAATACAAATACATTGCGACATTCACCTCAGCATAGAAAAATAGGAGCAACTCTTGTTTAGTTGATGCTATCCGATCTGTTAGGAGGAAACAAAATAATGGATGAGTGTTAAGTGCAAGGAAATCTGAGATGTCATCAACACATTCAATGTTGCATTGAATATTCTTAATGTTGATGATCACAATGGAATGACTGGATGATTGATATGCTTCCAAAAATTCACCTGCTTGGAATTCACTATTTTATAGCCATCAAGGAAATCTGGAGCTAATGTAAACTGTGGCGCTATACAACATGAAACTGCCTTTTTTTTTTTTTATATATCTATATCATGATTGTAAAAGTAGCACCACAAAGAAGGAAAAAATATGTACATGAGAACTAGTAAATATGTTTTATGCTGATTCGGACACACCAGAACATATTCGCATCACATTTGCATTTTGGAGAAGAAAAAAAAAGGCATCTCCATATAGTTTGGAATCAGCTGATCAAAAAGTGAGGTCCACCCATTCTCTGAGCACCAAGAAAACTATACAATCAATTTGTCGTTATTTTAGATGTAACTTCTTTAATTTCGTTATATTAAAAAAAATAAAGCCACTCATGTAAATGATTGTTTGTCCTTCAAATAGAAATTTCTGTTCATCATTGAATTTGATTAGTAAGGAGGAAAAATATTTGTCTGTAAATCTAAAAGTGACTCCAGTATGTACTGTAATTTTTTTATTTTAATTTTTGAAAATAAAGTGGCGGCGTCAGTAGCTTTGGGTCAGACCTCACATAGAAAAATCAGACAAACGTCATCACAATCTCGTAACGCACATACATTGACTTTGTCTTGGGTAGTGCTTGATACTGTTTTGTAAAACATAAATACACATGGCGAGAGGCAGTGACATCGTGCTTCATGTTAAGGGACAGGGCCATTTTTTTTTTTTTTAAACCTATCATATATATATATATATTTTTTTTTTCATTCTCTTACAAAAATATTCATTTCAAAACTAAATCTCAGTAACATCTTTCAAATTTCTTCATTGACAAAAATATCCCCTTTAGAGCTGCAACACATTCATATTCGACAATCATAGCACGTACGCTCATATATATATATTTATCTTTATACATATAGACTTAAACAAGATTTTTTTTTCAAACTTTCAACACAAATAACCTTTAAGTGCACAGCATACCTCCAAAGATGCCACATGAAAACACAATCGAATAAAGGGTGTGTGTGTGTGTGGGGGGGGGGGGTAATATACTTACAACAATAACGTGTGGCGTACAAGTAAAAGCAGAACAGTCAAATACATAAAAATAAAAACATTAAAAATATGTAACAAGTGTCACTGGAACATACGTGGAAAAATCAAATGGCACAAATTCACAGGCAAGAAAGAACACGGGCGCCTTAACATCAGCCCGGATGCTTTCCTCTTTTAGTTTCCGGGTCAGCCATCACGACAACCTCACTCAAGAAAGAAATAAACAGGCCAGGTGCACTCCGTGTGCACGCCCCATGTTTAGAGGTTGTCTGCATCTCCCGGTAAAGGCATAAAAGGCGGGAAACAAAAGTACAAAGCCATGGCAACTCTCTACGTAGATCTTTGACTTGATCGGCAAAAATTCAAATTAAGGCAACTGGACTTTTTGTTGACATTGAATCTAAAAGTTTCTTCAGTTCTGAATTTTTAGGCTTGTAAAAAGCAAAACATAATAGTGGGAATAACTTTCAAATATAAATGATTGACAATTATAATTGTGTGAAAGACAATTTTCATATGAGCAAAACTTTTTAAAAAAATGTATAATTCCCCATCAAATTTTGGAGTTTTTTTGTTGTTGCCTTGATATTTTGAGTTCACCAAATTATTCACCAAAACAAGACAAGTCCAGTTGCCTCCATTCAGCCCTTCCGGATTACCACGACCTGGATGACTAAGAATCTACACAGACAGATCTTTTTCTATTTTTTTTTGCGTATTTTTTTTTTTCTTTTGCATTTGGCTCACAACAACAAAAGCAGAGCCACTCAACGTGCCTTGTCTTCATCGTGTCGACAAGTGGCTCATCATTTTATTTGATTTTTTTCTGTATCAACCGCGCAACCAAATGTCTAATGGCAGCTCCCAGTGTTTGGAAACACGCTGCAGAATCCCGGTCCGGGTCGACATGGAGCGGGTTAAGGTGTGTGTGAGTATTAGGTTGGGGATCGGGCCATTCACTCAAGATCCCAGGGGCTGGAGGGGGTCTTCGGGCTCTCGGGCGTGGAGGACTTCAAGAAGAGCAATGGGGAGAAACACAAGAGACAGAAGAGGAGAAACAGAGATGCTGGCACGCTAGAGGAATCATAACAACGCGGCGATGGTCGACTTCCGAGCATGAGGAAGCTGAGGGATGAAAGGGTTAAGCGGTAAGTGTCTCTCCTCTGGGCACTGGGGTAAAAGAGGAGGGTGAAGGATGGAGGAGAAGATGAGAGACCATCAGAGGGAACAAAGTGGGGAGGGGGGGGGCATCGGTGCAGTTTGTGGTAGCTCACTGAAGACCGAGTTTAGTTTTGGTGTAATCTGATTTTGCAATTTGTCTCTCTCCACGTTAATTTTGTTTCATTAACTCTACGGGCGGGCAGTCGGGCCCTTATTCGGCGAGCGTTAAAGGTATGCGCTAGTTTGGTCGGTCAGTCAGAGCGCCAGCAGGGAAGGCGAGTTCAAGGAATCGGATGACTGCTCGCTACTGCTGTTCCGATGGTTGGCACTGACCCCGCAGGCTCCCTCTGGGTAGGTGAACACAAATGAAGATGTGTATGAAGTGCTTTGGCTGGCAATGCCCGCATCGTCATGGTTACCACCACCGCCACCACCGTCGCAGATCATGAGGCATGGCCCGCCAGGCGCCGTTGCCTCGCTCGGGCCATAGAAAGAACGAGAAAACTCTACCTCCTGTATCATTCCTGGCTGAGGCTGCTGGACTTGCTGCTGCTGCTGGGGCGGAATCTGTGACTGTGTGGAGGATGCGTGGCCTGAGTAGGCAGGAGGCAGATAGAAAGAGTCTTCCTTCCCAGCCAAGCTCACAATGGAGGAGGGGGCTTGTAAGGTCTGGACGGGGAGCTGCGATGAGCTCGGCTGAGGCTGCTCCTGGTACATGATCTTGCAGTTGGGCTGGTGGGCCACCAGGACAAACTCCAGACGCTCCTTCTCCTTCTGTAGCTCCGAGATCTCCGCCTCCAGCTCGGCCTTCTCCTCCTCCAGGACGTCCGTCTCCTGCGTGGGGCGGAGGGATGAGCAAAGGATGAGAAAGGAAACGGAGGGTTCGTTACGTTTGCAACACGGGCCGAGCTTACCGACTGCAGCCTGTCCGTGAGCTCCCGTCGCCGGTTTCTGCACTTGGCGGCGGCCAGTTTGTTCCTCTCTCTTCGGACACGTCGCTTCTCCTCCTCCTCGGGAGTGAGCTAGAGTGAGAAGGAGAAGTGTTCAAATGTGCTGTTTTGACTCAGAAGTCAAATTCATAGGCTAAAAAAATTGTCAATGCCAACAAACAAGCCGTCCAAGCACACACACTTACTAACACACCAACATCTCCGTCTTCACTCACAGACTCTTCTCGAGTGCGGCGGCTACGAGTTCTGGATTGGCGGATGGGGCCCGGTGCCGGGCCGGGGGTGTCCGAACTCGGTGGAGTGAAGGCAGAACCAGAGGAGTAACTAGGGCCCGGCATGTCATAGGGGTCAACCAGCGACACCGGCCGGGTTACGGTGGAGGTGCCGGTGGTGCCGCTTTGTCCCGAGGCCTGGGAGGAGATGAGGGTGGGCTGAATCATCCACTGCAGGTCCTGACTGGTGGTGATGGCGGTGACGGTCGGCACGAATGAGCCGGGCATCTCCCCTCCGCTGCTGGATCCTGGCCCGCTACCCACAATGCTCAAGCCGGTCGCGGCTGACACACACTCCTGGAGCAGGACACATGGACAGATGCACCACTTAGAACATATGCAGTCAAAAAGAATGTTACATTTGATGTATAAAGTACATTATAAAAATAATACATGCAAAGCGACATTTTAAGATGGACAAAGTGCTGCATATATAAAATTTAAAAAACTTTTGTTTTTTTACTTTGACAGAAGCCCCATTTTTTCCCCCTATCTGTTGCTTATTTGTTTTGCTCGACTACAACATGGCTGACTTTATGAATTAATATTCACAAAAGTCACAGCAGCGCTCGACCAATGGCGTATTTTCTCTCGTCCCCCCGAAATCCCTCCTCCTCTTTCCTCCACCCCCGTCACACCCCCGGCCGGTGTTCCCCTTGACAACGCGACGTAGCGTTCCAAAATAGAACCACCATTTACGTCACTATGAGAGAGAGACCCAGAAATCAAGAGAGAGAGAACGAACCAGCACGAGTGGAGGATCTGCGGAGAGGGGCGGGGCTTCGCCAGTGACGTAGGAAGCTTGCAGCTGTGTGTCACCCGCACCGAGAAGCGAGCACGCTTTCCGAGCTTGGAGCCGGTACAATTTTTTTTTTTTTTTTTACCGTATATATACTGCGAGACATATTTATATTTAATCCCTAACGCACCAACCATATAATAAATTGAAACGATATGGTTGGATATCGACGCTAACTAGCGATCGAGCTATTTCCGGGTAGCTCCTTGCACATATCCAGTAAGAAAACAATTTTAATGGGTTCATTCCGACTTACCTGCGGAGCACTGGTGGTCGGCGGGCTGCCGAAGGAGTCCACGGAGGAGAGGTACTGCGACTCTATGGATGGGGAGGAGCTACCACGGGATCCGCTATCGGGGTCGCCGGGGAACCCTTGGTACATCTCCCCGCGGGGGCCGAGAGGGAGTTTGGCACCTGCAAATTATTTCGTCAAATCGTCTTCTATGTGTTGAATAATATATAATATAATAATAATAATTTGTGGTTAGAATAAACGCCCCCCATCCTCCAAATAAAAACTAGCATATCGCGTACAAACTCACCGTTACTTGTCTTATTGGTGTTTCCCGGTGAGGCGCTCCTGGTGTCTTTCCAAAAAAGTTGCATGAAGAAGCTTTAATCCACTTTCCCGCGACCAGCAAGCGCGGGGGGGGGGGGGGAGAATATTGCTTCGAATAAGTGTTCTCCTTCCTTTCCCCGCGTTCAAGCTACTTCTTCAATCCGAAACTCGATAGATCCATAAAGTCCGATTGGCGGCACGACCCGGCGAATGCGCGGCGGAATTACGGTACAAACAAGCAGATTTTGTCTTATGAATGAATCCTCCTTGAGTAGCCTACAACTGAGGCATTTAAGTCCCGCCTCGGGGTTCCGCTACGTAGATGCCCATATTTGTACACCGCTGTTGTGTTTGGTATCCTTGGTGACGTCGAGGGATTCCCTCTCGCACTGGAATAAGACAAAGTTTACCTCGCCGGCGAACAATAATAGACGCTATTCCTTTTTTTCTTTTTTTTCTTTTTTGAATAATTTCCAACGCAAAGGGGGTATTTTTCATCGTCTGACTATTTTGGAGAGGAAACTTATCGATTTGAAGAGTTACAAGCTTGGAAAGATTCTTGGATTTAGGGGAAGATACTAGGTCAGCAAAAAAAATAAAGAATACAGTACAGTGTTTTGTTATATTGATCGTTATTTGATTATTAGTCTAACAATACGAGTGATATTTATGTTTAAGTATTCAAGTATTTTTAAAGGGGAAAATGTACTGTGTAGACTAAGTACAGTACTTTTTAAAAATGTTTTGTGAAACGTTATTCTGCTGAAGGTTTAGCAAGGTCACTTTTTCGGGACCGTAGATGACCTGACCCAAAAAAAAACAACGCTTGTAATTATGATAATGATTAACATCACAGTCCCTGACGAAGATGAAAGACAGTTTTGTAATTCTTAATTAGCTTTTAATGCAGTCCAAAGAGTATTTGTGGTGACATGCGTGACTAACGTTTGCAAACGGCTTCCTTGTGTACTTTTGTCTGCCACTTAAATCCTTTTTGTAGTCACACCCACAGCAATCCTGGGAATTTGCACCCTTCTCAAAGGGAGATCCTTTTCATTGACGTATTCCGTTAACCTGGATGGCTCCAAGCCAATGTAATCCAGTAAGTGAAATAAAAACAGTTTTTCACAAATGAGGTTCACGCCTTCTTAGGGATTAAAAACAGATTAAACACAGAGCGAATAGGGCCCACAGGGAAAACGACACGCTGAATCAACTTTTGTTTTATTCACGTTTGTTGAGTTAGGTCATTTTTTTCATTGCATTTTTTCATTTCTTATGTATCTGGTTTGTATGTATTTCCTATGTATGTTTCAGCTATGTTTGTTATTTTTAATATGCTCGATAAAGTTGAGTTCAACAGAGCAATATATTTTTACATGATCTCTAAAGCTAAAACATATTCACTCCCATTCTGTGGAAATTGATGCAAAAATACTGATGAAAAAAAATTGCTTCATAATTTGTTTGGTATCTAGAGAAATAAAGCAGAAAATATGAATAATGTTGATCATCGTTTTTTTAGTGTGACACACACATGAACAAACAGCGAATGCTAATTTTGACTTGGGAAGTGGGCAGCAATGACGGAAATCAGATCCTGTCACAGAGTAAATCACAAAAATGATTCAGATGGTGGCCTACATGCGGACAAACTGTGGAAATGCATCAGGGGTGGTTGGCTGGGAAGTGTGGGTTGGGGCTTTATCCAGGGAATTGGAGGTGGCATAACTCATGAATGGGAATCAAAAAAAAAAAAAAGAACAAGTGATGTCAAACTACTTTAGCAGGCGTGTGCGTGTATGTGTGAACAAGAGAGGGAGGGTAGTCACCGGTCGAACGTCAGAGAACAACGGAGGACGTGATTGAACCCCGTCTGAGCTGAGGGTACCAGAGTGACTACTTATGAATCACCTCGTTAGGCATCCAAATGGCTTGAGAAAGAGGAGTTCTATATAACCAAAAGACACGTTCAATGTTTATACAAACAATCCCCCCCAACAAAAAAAAAAGTCGCTATTAGTAGGTTAAATTAGGAGAAACATGTGCCGCGGTGTGTGTGCGTGCGTATGTGCAGCGTACTGTCTCCATGGCAACACCGCTGTTGTCACCGCCTTGCGTGTTGTGCCGCCCAGCAAACGGTTTCTATAGCAACGAGCTGGCAAACGGCGCAGCACCCGACGCCACTTCCGAGTTCTCCCGTCAGGTGCTGAGCACATCGAATTTTTTTTGTTTGTCAAGACCGATTATATAGTCATCGACTGCGCTTTTATTTATTTTTTCCTTAACCGACACGTTGCGCAAGTGTAGTTTGTAATTTCCTTACTACAGTTAAGCAGACACGCGTCTAGCTAGGTGGCTAACAGGCAGAGCTAACCTAGCTCGAGGCTATTAGCAAGCTACTCCACTCAACTGTGTTTACAGTCAAGCGCAGCTGCAACAACGAAAATAAAAATACAACGTAAAACACATGAGTGTCTATTAGAGAGACAGACAGTTGTGCATTTTTGTATAAAAAGGAAAGTGTAACATCAATTTGACACGCAGTAGTGTATTAAAACCATATCTATTGCTGAATGAATCGTTTCACAAGATCTATTCTCCCCTGAGTGTAAGCCACGAGTGTTTTTGTTGTTTGTTTGCAAGTGGTGGTAGTCTAGACTCCAGGCAGGCCAAGCCAGGCCAGGTTCAAACAGACCCAGCAGTGTTGTCTTAATTCCCCCTTCCTTCCTTCCCTCCCTCCCCTGCTTTTGTTTTTCTTGCTTCCCTGTCTCTTAGCATACTTTCGGGAAGTTACTAGCCTGCGCCACGCTCACAAGGCCAACCCCATGGCTTGCCATTGGAAGACTCGGGCCCTGTTTGTCTGCTTTCCCTGCCCAAAATATGCGTTGCCATGCAACGGCTAGGCCTGTCCCACTTCACAGTGGTTTTGTTTACACCCATTCTGGCTCGAACAATATTACATAACCCCTCAAGGCATCCCCTCCCCACCTCTGCAAAAGAAATATGACCGTCCCGTGTTCTTCATCCAACCAAAATGTCCCATTCCCTCCTATTTTGTTTCCCTCTCACACTGCTGTGTTCACTCAGCGTTTTTTCACGAGCTGCACTCAAAACTGCGGTTATGATCTTAGCATGAAGACTGTTTACAAGAAAGCTTAACTTTGAAGTCAGCCTTTCATTAAAATGTGCCATTGCGACATGATTTATGGAAGCTGAAAATTCATAAGAACACGCAGCTTGTGTAATCGCCGACACTCCGGTTAGGCTTTATTTCCGTTTACGTACGTTCGAAACGTTCAGACGAACATACGCGGCTGTTCATATACGAGTCATTGTCAAGGGAGGGTTGGTTCGCCCGCGTCAAATCTTCCAGGGAATCATAAATATAAGAGTTGCGACATAATTATTTGCAGAGGGAAAAGTCATTGGGTTCGTGTAACACGAATCGTCGTATTTCCCTTTTGGGGGGGGGGGGGGGGGGGGGGAGAAAAATAACAAGCTATGTAGAACATCCATTGATCTATACATCTATATGTACAGCTCGCTTAATAGAGACATTTTCCTTTAGCGTCTATTTTCCAAGGCCCAGATGCTCAGGCATTTCAGACTCCCACAGATGGTCCAGGATCACTCAGTAAGAACAGTTAAACCGCCAACAGATCCACACTGACTAACAGGAACATTCCCATGGCCTGTTTAAACGGCGGCGTGTGTGCAAAGAAGACGTTTGCATGGCGTAGGCTTATTGGACTTTCCGGTTTTTCCCGTTCCCCGTGAAGGCACCCTGCTCCTCGTGCACTGTTTAGGCTAACCTGCTGGTGTTTATATGGCGTCACCCTAAAGCGGAGCTATGCTTAAAAATGAGACAGAAGAAGAGATTTACGACGAGGCATAGCGTGGTTGGAACATCAAAATGTGCATGCGTCATAGTTTTGGGCATGAGACAAATTTTGTTTGCCTGGTAGAGTATTAGATGTCTACTGATTGATTCGCTTGGATAGCTTTCAGTTTATCTCAGTGTGCTTTATTGTTCTCAGAGGGGAACAGGATAAAAGACTGACAGGCCATTTTTGTGAACCATTGAGAAAGAGCCATTACTCTTTCTGAATGAATAAAGTCCAAGGCCACTATTTGTTTGGATGTTTTAGCAATACCGTAATGACCATATAGTGCAGTCGTACGCAAACGTTTTACAACAATCTAAAACAATAAACGATTACAGTAGAGTAGTAGGGCTAAGTGTTGATTAAATATGAGACAAATGTTTTATTCCTATAATGCACATGTTAAATATATCCGTTTGGTATTGGATTTGGATATTTGACAATGTTTTTTTTTTTTTTTCAAATTTGATTTCAATATTTTATATATTTTTAACCATGCTCCCATTTTTTTTGTGGAAAACGCACAGTGAAGCCTTTATCAGATTGGATTTAAAAAAGACTTAATGACTATTATTTGTAAAATAGTCACCGTCATGCATAAAATCATTTTTGCATATTTTGTTTGAAAATAGGTTATTTGGATGAAACCAATTTTCTACTGCAAATGACTAAAAGTAATTAGAAAGAAGAAGAATTTATTTCATACATATCTTCTAATTATTCTCAGAGACTTTTATGTAACCCAAACTTTTTCTCACGGCGGTTATTACCACGCTATTCTGAACTAGGTCTAATTATTTAGGTAATGTAAAATCATTTGAATGACAGCTAATTAGTAATTGCCTCATTGGCTGGATGGCAAAATATTTGAAAAGTTGGCGATAGCTTCTCAGTTACCGGGCACAATAGAGCATCAAAACAATCGGTGTGGGTTCTTCTTCCTCGCTCTGATCGTCAGCAGTGAGGCGCAGTGAAGCACAGTGGACGGCTTTGCATGGGAGTCAAACGCCTCAAGTCAAAATGCATTCAGTGGGTTTCAATGTTCCGTAGCCTTCATGAGTCAGACACAAGCAGCGCGTCAATCCTAGCCTACTTTTAAGCGGCTGGCCTCAAGCCTGACAGAAATAGAGAGGGAGGGAGGGAGGGAATGAGATCAGAGCTGGACACCAATTTCAGGTCACCGACTCCCAGTCATCGAAGGAAGAAAAATGCGTTTTTCCTATGACACGTTTTGGACAGCTGATATTCAGACCTGGCACGTTCGGGGGGGGAAAAAAAATAAAAACACGACTGTCATGAGTGCAGCTCGTGACAGTGTGACAGCGGGCCAGCACTCACTGGAGGCCCCCATAGCTACGTAGATAAATGCTAAATTTAATCCGGCCATCTGTAGCCTTTATTATTTACACCTGCACGCCACCCTGATGGATTGTTTTCACTCATGCATTATGTAATTTTAGTCTCTTTGATTTTTTAATGTTGACAAAAAAGCAGCACAGTTGGACTTTTACTTTGTTTGGGTTTGATTCATTTGGATGCTATATTAGCTTGTCGCAATGAGGACTGTTGCGATACTATTATTGACATGGCAGTTAGTTAAAAATTGCTCAATATTTTAATACATATATATTTATATTTATTTATTTAAATTTGATGTATTATATATTTATACATATTATAGAAAATAACAAGAAAATTCAAACAATTTAAGCCAAGCATTTATTTCAAAAAACATTTTTTTTAATGTATAAATCAAGAAAATATATTTCACATAATCCATTTTATTTTCTACACTACCAATATTGTATGGTTTGGACACAGCCTCAAACTTCATATCATAAGTTAGAGTGTCTAAAATTTTGACTGGTGGTCTTTTACTCTAAAAAGTAATCATCTCAAACTGATCATAGAATGATGCCTGGGCCGTTAACAAATGTTAGATGATGATGAAAATATTCCAAATATAATAGGTCTGGGTGGGAACTGTTGTTTTGAAAGTGTCTCCCAAAACTGGTTGCTCACTCGCACATAATGTCATTGGCGTTCCGTAGCTACAGGATATTTATAAGCACACTTGCGCACACACACACACAAACAAGTTGAGCTTGATGTGTTAATGAAGTCGGCGAGTGAATTTCAAGCTCGCTGCTGCTGCTGCGGGGCGTTGAGCGCGCGGCACGCAAGCAAGCCCGGCTGACGCCAGCAGTTTGATATTTACTCTGTCAGATGATATCATATCTGCCCCATCTGCGCAAATTGACGCATTTGGGGACAGTCTATTCGGGGAAACGTGCGTAATTATACCAAAAGCTTATTTACAAAGGTTAACAATAGCACAGCGGTACCTTGAAATTCACAAATAATTCAAACACATTGGGTGGAAGTAATAACCACCAAAAATATATATTAAAAAAAATTATGATATGATTTCGAGTCATATTGTGATGCCTATGTCATATTCCATATTTACACACCGTGGTACCTTTAAATACCCGAGCTGTGACGACGGCTCTGCTCGTCAAATTTATGCGTGAGCAAGCTCAGTCTAAATTTGCAGACAAGAAGCCAACTTACGCAATAGCACCAACCCGCCCCCCCCCCCTGTCTTTACAATGGCATCGCTCTCACACTTTCCAGCAAGCATCAGCAGCGCTCCCCAGATGCCACCCCCACACTATACACTACAACTCGACAAGCGCTATTCTTGCGGCGGCGGCGGCGGCCTCCGCGGCATAACAATACCGGCCGCACCTCCGAGAACAGACGCCAAGCTCACTGTTAAAGCATCATCGTGTCCCACGGGACAGCTTGGATGGGAAGGCGGGCAAGGAAGCAGGTGGGGGGGATGAAAGAATCAACAACAGGAGGGACTCTCGTACTCTTGAGTGACATGAGGGAACTATGCTGGATATGAAAAGTCTACAGACCCCTGTTCAAATACCAGGTTTTTGTGATAAAAAAAAAAAAAGAAAATCAAGATAGTTCTTAACTTTTCAATTTTGGTGGGTCAGCTATTAAAGACACTCTTTGTTTTTGTTACGCTCTAGATATTACAGCCAATAATATTTAAGTCTTAAAATTTCGATTTATGTATTTTATTTTTATTGGAATTTCAAGCTGGAATTTTTCAATTTCTTCTCCACTCCCACTGACCTCATAATGAAGACAAGGTGGTGCGAGAGCATTAAAGGATTTATTAATAGCAGCATATGTAGAGAGGACATGAAGTGTTTAAAAGGGTGGAGGATGCAAATTGTGCGAGAGAACAGGCTGATGCCGGTGCCGGTGGGGTGACGGGATGTAATGAGGGATGATGGAGGGAGCGAGGGTGTGTTGACGCTGTATGTGGCGTCAATGTGATAAGAATAGCGTGTAACGTTGCTGAGACATCACCCTCACATTGGCACTGAGACAACCAATGTGTCAGTGCGTGTGTCAGTCAGTTGGTGAGTTTTTAGATATCAGCCATGCTCTTCTTGAGAACCTGATGAGTAAACTGTTGGGGCCGCGGCGGTGCTTGCTACGATAAACTGTGTGATTATAAGCTACGGTGGGTATAAAAAAAAAAAAATCGGCAACACAACCCTTGTCCAAATGCCAAGATTCTGTGACGTAAAGAAATTAAACCATTTCAAAACGTTTCATGTGGTCTATACTGTATAATCCAATAGAGGGGGAAAAAAAATGAAATAAACAACTGATGTAATGTAGTTTCATAAATGTGCACACCCTCTCCTATGTGGCGATGTGGCTGTGCTTCTGAACACAGCCACATCCCCGGGTGTGCACACTTTTGCAAACACATGATCAGACTTGTTACCTTTTACTTTCCCTGTCTAAAAGCTTTCTCAGATTATTAGTCTCATTCATTTTGGAAAAGGTTTTGACATTATTATCTTGGTCTCATTTCTTTAACAAATTTGAACAGGGGGGGGGGTGTAGACTTTTTATAACCAGCGTAGGGGCAAATATGTGGCTTTTAGAACATACTGAAAATTTTCTGGACATTCAGTGCATAGAAATTGCTGGAAAAACACTTGCGTGGATGTGATAGTGTCAGTGTGTCAACTCAATGACGCTCAGCCGGGTCCGCACGGAGACGCTCGTCACACCAGCAGAAAGCGAATGAGCCACTAGGATGGACAAACAGTCCCGCAGAGAATGAGATCACGCCGAGGTTGACTTTGTCGGAGGAGACACGCAACTGATACTCACAGCATTGATGCCTCTGTCTTTCACCTCGCCGTTGTTCTCTGATTCATACAATGCTGAGGAGAGAAGCGGAAGGAAATGACTTCCCTTGAAGCCTTTGGAAAATAGTACTGATGACTTATTGACTGTTTACACAATGTTGTCTTCCCCCCCCCCCCCCTTTTCATAGAAACAAAAAAAAAAAGTGTTACCAAAAAGTTTGCGCAGGCGGGTGATGCCGGCGACAAAGTCGTGGAAGGGCAGGTGAAGCTCTCCGGATGCAAAGCGCTCATATAGCAGCTGGACTACTTTATCGTCACACTTCATCCCTGACACAGAGAAGAGAGAAGACGTGGAGCTGGATGTATTGTATAAAAGTGTGTGTGTGTGTGTGTGTGTGTGTGTGTGTGTGTGTGTGTGTGTGTGTGTGTGTGTGTGTCACTGTATGCATACCCATGGCTTGGAGAGCTGCACTGAGTTCAAAAGGACTCATGGTGCCGGAAGAGTCCTCATCATATTGGAAAAAGATGGTCTATTCAAAAACAAATTAAAAATAAAATCATCAAAAGACTTTGCTTGCCTTGTATTTATTACATTTATTCATTTCATTTATTGCGTACTTCCAAAACGGAATAATTTTATTGAACAGTAATTGAGAAATATATTTTCTTTATTAACAATGAAATCGTTACCTGCAAATGGCGTAGCTCTGACAGCAAGGCTTCTGTTTGTTGACGGTTCAGACTGGCTCTTCCTTTAGTCTTATGAGCACAATTAAGACCATCTCAACAGGAGAAAGGAGGACAATTATGGGCAAAAAATGATGACCGTGAAAGTGGTGGTCTATTCCAAAATATCTGCTGGCGACCAGCCCAACTTATCCAAGGTGTACAAAGTCACTTGCTCACTTTTACGAGGTTAAGCGTTGCCAATGTGTGGCGGGAGGATAATAATGGCGTTACGCGAATGCTTCAAAAGCTTCAAGAAGAAAGAGAAGAACCAAGAGGTGACATCATTTGGAGCCTTGCCAGAAGAACTTCATCATCTTCTGAGAAAGAAGATGGGAGTGGAGGCCATAGTGGATGTGGTGAAGAGAGGTAGACTGCGATGAAACGGACATGTGGTGAGGAAGGACGAGAATGACTGGGTGAAGAAAGTCACGTCGTATAACGTCGAGGGAACAAGACCCAGTGGTCGGCCTAAAAAGACCTGACAGACGACCGTGGCAGCCGACATGAACCACGAGATGGCCATGGACCGACCGTTCCCGGTGGAAGAAAGCCATATCGAGAATCCAGTCCAACCCAGCGGCGCCTGGAAAGCGGACTTTAAACCGATGATGATGATCATTTGGAGCACAATGGCATTGTATGAAGCCACTTCCTCCATCACAGGGAAGCAAGACGGTTGCCAGGGGGAACGTGCGTGTCCTCACCTCGCCGTGAACGGCTGCTTTTGTGCGACCATTGCGGCTATTAATAGTGTGTGTACAAAGAACTTTTCCTAGAGTGTGTGTGTGTGTGTGTGCGTGTGTGTCAGCCACCATGAAGGGCACTTTGGTGGCATTCAGGGCCAAAACGGAAACTGTGAAAGTAATTTGGATGAGGCCAGGATATAATGGCATCACTGGGGTGAAAAGGATACGTCCTCTCCAAAAATGAGCTGCCTGCACGTCTCCAACGGCAGGTGGTAATCTTTGTCCAGGACTGACGAAGACAGGAAAAAAAAAAAAAATCATTAGTGAGGGATGAGGTGAGGATGAGGGGAAGTCTGGCCACAGTTACGACTCTGAAATAAGCTTCAGTTACGCCATCGGGTAGGAAGTGATGAGCTTCCGTCTAGACTGGTGACCTCTGTGACTTTGAGGCATTTGAACGTTGCGACTTTGTCTCCACCTAGTGGCGACCGAGGGTGAAACAGCTGGTGGCAAAAACCAAAAGGTCACCTGAGTTGAAAAGGGTCATCAGCTCCCTGGGGTTCAGCCTGTCATCCTAAATGACAAAAAGGTATTATTATTACTATGCGATATTTTGCAATATGACATAATAGGGAAAATATAGGTCCACCGTCTAATCGATACTCACTGGTCCAGCCTCTTCATCAAAAGTCCTCAGAACTCTCATTTTATCCTCTGGAGTAAGAGGGGCGGCCATCGCCTGTAACAGAAACCATTTATTTGTTGCGGTTGTGTCATTCGAAGTAAAAAAAAATATTCTCACCGGGAGATAGCTTGAGGTGCATGTAAAATCCTGAGTCCTGAAATGTAACACACAAAAACAGAATCAGTAATGTCTGTGTGGAATCATCCAACTCCTGGAAATCCCCAAAGATTAAACTGAGGCAACTGAATCTCTAAAATCTTTGTATTATCTTAATTCACAATTTTTTGATGGGATATCTATTTTCCAACTTTCATCTTTTGCTACGCCACCCCAAACTGTTGGCGGTCTTGGAGAAGATGCGGACAAAGAACTCTCCGGGCTGGTTGGGTCGATAGGTGGACGCCACGAGGACGTAGTGACCCGGCTCTAGGTGCATTTTCCTCCACACAGCCCTGCAGGACATTGGCAGATGTTGTAAATATGCAAGCTATCATTTCAAGACGGTTCAATAAATGTTGAACGCATTCCAACGTGGAACCATTTTACCTTTGAGCCCTGTATTTCCCAGAACGACCAACTGGACGATTTTTCAAGAAGAAGTTGCGGTCCAGACACATACCGTAGAGCTTTATGGAATGATACATCTAATTAGATAACATTTCAGCAAAAAAAAATACAAAATCTTCCCCAACCAACCTCCAAGGGAACCTGAAAAGAAAAAAAAAATGGTGAGCTCCCTCAGTGAAAGTTGGATGATGTCATATAAAGGATGTGAATGAGGACCTTGTAGATGTGGAAGCCCATGTAGAGGAAGTGGACTTGATTCTTGCGCCTGCGGTTTTTCTGCAAGATTTCCACCAGCACCGTGCACTTCTTGGCTTTTATCTTCTGCTTCTCTGTCTTCATGCCATCGTTCGGCCCGCTCTCCTCTTCTTCGTCGCCGTCTTCCTCGTCCTCCTCGTCATCCTCGTCCGGCTGATCCTGCTCCGTGAGAATCAGCTCAAACTGAGGGTTCTTCCAAAAGGAGCCTAGAAGCAGGCATCGGTGAAGCAACACACGTAGACCGACAATCTCAAAGCGCCAGTGTACCAAAATGCTTTTTAAAGAGCACGTACGGTTGTATTTTCGGCTTCCGCCGGCGGAGCTTCCTTTCAGCCAAAATCCTTCATGCTCATTGATGGTCCATTTAGAAGACTCGGAGGAGGAACTAATAGGCTCCACTATTTTTCCCTCCACAAGGTTGTCAGGATTGATACTGCAGAGCTCAGTAAAGTCAAACTTCTTGCAAAAATCATCAGCACTCATCCTGGTGCAAATCAAAAATACAGTAAGTGAGGGTGAGGCTATTCTAGTCTTGAGTTGGCTTTCGATGGGTTTCTCGTGCTCACCAGAACTCGCCATCTTCCCTACGTTTCATATCAAGTCTCTCTTTCTCCTCTCTGGATATGTCCTGCCATTCTTTGCTTCTGTAGCCACACACAAAGAGAGAAGCTCAATATGGAGTCAGAGAACATAAAAAAAAATACACAAACTAACGCTGAAAGATTTTGGGGAAAAAATGATCCAATCGAAAACAACGCAATGTCAATTTGAATACGATTAGTTGTTCAAACACAAACGCACACATTCGCACACGGTGTAGCCTCACTTGTCACTCCAGGGTCCACGGTACTCAACAAAACCCCATGGATTCCTCAGCTTAAGAAGCAAAACCTCATCTGCCTCAAGCTTGACCTGAAAACATTAAAAAAAACATTGAGGATGATTGAGATGATGAAATGAGATAAATTTGATCATGTGATGCTATTATTAGTGGTCAGGTTCCATGCATTGACAATTTGGGATACTTTCCTGGTCGGTGTCAGTGATGGCGTAGGCGTGGCCCTTTATCAGCCCATCTGCATTTACTTTACTAACTTCCTTGTAGCTGTTGGCCTGTGGAGAGAAAAAAAAAAAAATCCATTGAATGTCATCCACGTAAACTCGCATGTCCCGACATCTCCGACGTACCTGAATAAAGCAGCTGAGCAAACTGCCTCGGGCGAGGGCGGCCGTCAGCAACCTCCAGAAGACGCGAGGCGTGTGCGAGGAGACGGGCAGAGAGTACGCGATGCCTCCCGTGAAATCCTCCATCCCCTCGGAAATATTGCCGCCCTTTAGAGAGCCGTACGATCCCATCAACCTGCCGGTGAGCGAGAATCGTACAATGAAAGGGGGGGGCGGGGCCGCGTCAAAGCCGATAAACGACCACACCGACTTGGCGTAGGCCTTCTCCACCAGGGCGCTCCAGTACTCGTTGCGGGTGTGAGAGTAGCTGAAGAGGAGACGGCCTTCTCGCACTGGCAGTCTGTCATCCACGACCACCTCTACCCACTCGCCATACTGCCAGAACTAGACGAGACACGGGGGGGGGGGGGCACACGAGAACCAACATTTAGATCAGGGATGTCAAACTCATTTTTGTCGCAGGCCGTAATGTAGTTACCTGATTGTCAACCCAAATAAATGTATTAATGTCTCATATTGTATATCGTATAGAGTACACACACAAAAAATTGATGAGTTTTGAAATCGGACGAGTAAAAACTGCTCAAATATTTTAAAATGAAGATTTTTAAAACAGAAGACAATTTACAGTTTTAGTAGACACGTGACAATTTGTCTTCGTGGGCCACATGAAATGAAATGAGGGCCGTATCGGGTCCCCGGGCCTTGAGTTTGACACTAGTGATTTAGATGAATCACACAGTAAGTGGAGTGAAAAGACATCAACCTCTCTGACCCCAATACAAGCCAAGAGACACCCCTCGGAGACACACTTAGCATTTATATTTAGTCTCAATCTATTGTCAGATTTCACAAATCTGAGAGTGGAAAAATGGGCTGTTAGTGAGTTAAGTGATGAAACGCACGGTTCTCTTGTCTTTTTAAATGCAGCGCTTCCAAAAGGCAGTAAGTGCTTGTGACGCAGGGTGTGTTTTTGACAGGCCCGCAGCTTTATGTGTGTGTGTGTGTGTGTGTTGTCAGTGGCTATTCACTACCTGCACGCCCAGACCGCTCTCAACTCACCATGACAGCGCAAAATGAATTTACAGTCCCTCCGTCGTGCAAGTTAAGTCATGTCGTGTTCTCGTTTGGAGTCTCCAAAGGGCCACTGCCCTCCGGGGAAAAACACACCAAACAGCTCGTACCGCTAAATTCTTCAACAATCTTCGATCAGAATGTGCCTCATCGCATTTCCAGGACATTATTATGATTTTTTTTTTTTTTTTAATCTAAAGTAATTCATACTTATCGTGGCTACAGATAAGCGCGTGAAGGAGCCACATAAGCGTCGGCTAGAATTCATATGAATTTGTAGGATACAAATACTGTATTTTTTAGCATATAATGAAAAAAATATTTGTCAGTATCTAATGAATGAATCGACAAGCAATCAATTATCCAATTAATCAATATTTTCTAATTAATATATATTTTTTTCCAAAGCCTCTAATATTATACTATAATATGAATCAATATTTTCTGATTAATATTTTATTTTATTTCTTTTTTCCAAATCCTCTAATATTAGCCTCTTAATGTTTTGTAGCCATTAACAGACGATGATCACTATCCACTTAGTGTACCACTCACCCTGAAATAAAAGATGCCGGCATAAGACTTGGACAGGCTTTGGTTGGGCGGTACCACCTTGACAAAGAGTTTGGGGTGCATGGTGAGACAGGACAGCGCTGCCAGGAGCCAGCAGTTACCTGAGGACACAAGCCAGACATTTGTCCGTCAGCCAAACCTTGTTACTGTAGTGCAACAGGAAATAGTTGCAAATAACTGGCATCTCCATGGTGCGCACTTCCTGTTATTCTCAATCCGTGGTTACAAAACCAAAATATGTCAGAAAGTCACATTACACGCCAAGAGAAAACATCTGGTCCATGTTGTTTTTCAGTCGACATGAAAGTTTTTACTTTTGGGCGGTGTGGTGTGTAAAAAAAAAAAAAAAAAGTGGGAATGCAGGGCCCCCTCACGCTAGGTTTCATCTTCCAGAAGGTATTTTCCTAATGAGGACATTTCGATCATTTTTCAAATACTCACCTAGCTGACCTTGACAGATGTCAGTGGTGCCGATGGTGCCCTCCACAAAGACAGCATTCCCACTGATGTCCTTCAGGGAGGGACCCAAAAGAGGATAGCGTGAACAAACAAAGTCACAGAATGACTCAATAGAAAAACTTCCGCAACATCTAGACTCCTAGGACAATTCTTTAGGAACAGCTTCATGGAAGAAATGCACCTCTAGAGACCAAAATGCTCATTTTTGATTGACAATCTCATTTATTAACATTCTCTGTCCGCAGAAATTTTGAATATATATATACACTAAAAAGTGTTTTGTTTTCTGCACCTTGAAATTTACCATAACAACGAAGAAATACAAATGTGCCTGGCCTACCTTGGGTCTCTTCCACTTGATGGCCTTTTTGGGGTCATCATCCTCTGACATGCCGATGGACTTCTGCTCGGCCGGAAAGCTCTGATCAGAGAACATCTCGCCAGACTTAAGGCACTTCTCCAAGAGACTGTTAAAGTCCTGATCTTTAAACTTGATGGGGTTCCTGAAAGAACCTAACGGCACCTCCATGCTGTCCATGGCTGTCAGTAAAGTGTACAAGCGTTCGAATCAGCTGAGAGTTTTGAAAACACACAGCGCACACCCGGAAAGAGAAAGGAAAAAAAAAAAAAGAAAAAAAAGGGAAGCATGCAGCACCTCCTCAGTGCTGCCTCAGCCCGGGAAGGTATGCGAATTGCCGGGGGGCGATGAAGAGCTGGAGTTGGTAATGACACGGTGCCAGGAGCCTCTTTCATTTATTCTTGTCATTTTAGCCTTAAACAAATGTGCACTCAAAAGTCGACATCAGCGCAAAAAATCCTAGTACCTGAAATGACAAACTTTCTTTGCCTTTTTTTAATCCTTATTTACAATTTCTTTAACATTTACAGGATTATTTTTGTTTTCTTTTGTAAATTGTATTTTGAGACTAGGAAAGCAGGCTGTCCGTTTCCACTACCGGCCACTAGATGGGAGTATTGTCCAACTACACTTACCATCAACCTTGCTGCAAGCATATCAATGATGGCGGTTGTAAAACAACGAATGAGACAAGTATGTAAATATCGAACCTTTGAATAAACAAGTTCAATTCGGACCTCCCACGACAAGCACATTAGACAACAGGTGTTCCTAATCTTATGGCCAGATAGACAACCATCACTTATAGCACAAGGATGTTGTCTTCCTTCATCTTCTTTCGAGACGAGAAAGAAAATTGAGATAACTTGTTGCCAAACAAAACTCATTATCTTGTTGCCAGACGATGTCGTCGCTAGTTTTACCCAAACAAATCAGGAAGGCCTAACTATAAAACGTTTGCTCTTCATCCAATTTGAAGTGGACGTCCAATTACCTTCCCCTTTACCCCCCCCCCCCTTATATCGATGCTATTCATGATCTAGAGTTGGATATCCATCTCGGAGAGCCCGTGGCCCCGCTGCGCAGTCTCTCCATCACACGCCTGATTACACCGCAAACGTGAGACTGACCGGGACTAAACAAACAAGAAGAATAGCGACACGGATCCGCCTAATGGTCACCATTTAAATCCATTCACGGGCTCTCCATTGTGTCCGTATGCTCTTTGAGGCCCCCGATTATAGGAAGGCTTCGGTGACAAAGGTCAGAGGGCTGAGCAGACACTCCCACACCTCCGTGACCCGCTCTGATCCCACGACCCCGACGCCAGGAGCCTTCGTGCCCCGCTCGCTCTCCCCGCTGGTTAACCGGCTTTGTCCCGGCCCGTTTTATGCCGCATCACTCACGAGCGTATCAGCCCGAATATTTCAAGAGAAGCTAATTAGCTTCGGTCACACTCTGGAAAAACGAATAAATATAGAGCAAAATTCTTGTGCCTAGTTAAAAGCATCTGACAGTTCCTGCCCAGGAAGGATCCTTGCAAAGGGGTCTGTGAGGGTGTGGCAGGGAACGCTAGGAAAATGTGCTAGCAGAGGAAATTAAGATTTTAAAAAAATATCTTTTGTGACACCAATCCGTGACATCATAATTGTGCTCGACACAAATAAATGTAAACAAACAAATAGTTGAACCTTTTGGAGGAGGTCCGCCAAGGTCGGCAGGGGGCGGGGCATCTGGCTGCTGTTTTGTGGACTCGTACGTGGAACAGAAAGCGTGAGCTGCCTTCGGGCCTGCGGGACAAGCGACGCATGAAAAATATGCTCTCCTGTCACAGGATCAAACTACCACCTTCTGACCTCATAGCGCACGTTATCTGGGACAAACCTCTGACCTCTACGTGTGTGTGTGTATGACCGTTCACGTAGGTGCGCGTGCATGCGTGGGGGGGGCGGGGGGGCGGAGGTGTTGGCCTGCCCGGGGCGTATTTTCGGATCCAGTTTTCTGGCATTTTTCTTCCGGTCTGGGTAGGGCGTGTAAAAAAAAAAAAAATGACTGACCTGAATGTAAAGGAGTGTCTGTGTACGTGTGAGCGCAAGTGTCAAGGTGGGTCACCAGGTGCAGCCTGTGAGTTATCGAGGAGGACAAAGTACTCCGACTTTTCTTTGCAGAATTTTGTCGAGTCTGCCTTGTCTGGACCTTTCACGATATATCCAAGTTACAGACTAAATGCTAATTCCAAATAGCCAGTAATGTGTGCCTGTGCTAGTATTAATGGCGTCAAACAGTTTTGTGTGTGTGTGCGTATCTTAAGGGGAGGGCAACCGAGCTGTTGTGGTCAGAACCTGTTTTTTTGACATTTTTACCTAATTTGACTGCCAGTACATTTTCATAACTGTACAGTTAGATTTTTAAAAACAACTAGCATGAAAAACAGAGCTAGCAAATAGCCACAATCGTTCACTTTAGGATATCCGTCAAATCAGCCTTGAAATCTCCCCTCTAACTCATAACAGGCCAAACTCCCGTCTTGGTGATATTTAACCCCGCCGTAACAACCTCCCCCCACCCCGTTTGTGTTGAAGAAGCACTCGGCATTGATGAATGGCTGCCCGTGTCGCTTCTCACCTCACTCTCACTGAGAAGGTGAGGGCAAGCGGGTGTAATTCCAGCGTTCAGGTTTCACTCTGCGTTCACCCAGAGAGAGAGAGGGGGGGGGGTGGAACAGGGAGAACATAAATGGCTGCGAGGGATTCCTGCGGTCGGTCCGATGGCTCCCCAACGCATCCTTTCTCTTGCGTTGATGATATCACCCTGATCCCGCCCCCCTCCTCTCCTCTCCCCCTCACGCCACCGCCACTCTTAACTTTAATGTGCGGTGGGTAAACAGGACAAGGGGGCCTGCAGAGATGATTGGAGACTCCACACAGGGCAAGAGAAAAGTAATTAAAACTCCCAGTTAATTGGCTTTTTCTATGATAAAGCACAATCTCCTCATGCATAAGTGAGAGCCTCTTATGGCCACGAGCCAGGCCCACAGGAAAGTAAACATACAGCTCACGCATTCCCTTTGTTGTGCAAGTTTTACCGCTAATCATCTTAAATTTAATCGGAATTACAGAGCGCCACCGCTCGTGCCAGAAAAGTGCATACGTGTGTGTGTGTGTGCGTGTATAAAATGACTGTGACTTGCCATGAGGCAACTGGGATCACTTCACTTTTCAGCGCTGGACAGGTTAGCGTACTTGACGGCTTTATGGGTGCTAGTGCATGACACTGTGCCTTTTGAATAGCGCATTGTGAGTGAAACAGTGTTTCTTTGTGACCACTTTTCACATGTCTTTGTTATCTTGGATTTGCAGCTGAAATTATGAATGGTGGAGTACCCCAAGGCTCGCCTCTAGCTCCCATTTTGTTTTGCATAGGGTGTTTGTTGTGCCTTTTTAATAGGCCACAAGACACCACCGCATGTTGTGTGTGCTACTGTAAGGTCGACACACTGTATTCATTTCATCTTTATTTAGCACAAAGTAGCTAATATTAATTCCACCAATTGAAAGAATGTTAGGTAATGACATCATTTTTCAAGCTGATAATGTAGCTTGCCCGATGCTATAAAAAAGTTGTAAAAGAAAAAACAAGTTGTAGTGTGTTTTTGTTTTGTTGTTCATGACTCATATTATTTTCAAAATACTCTTAATATTGCTGTTTCAAAAATAATAAAAATTCTGTGAAATATTTAAAGGGCTTGAGCCCATTGTGCTGGGTCATTAACGGTAAAACTAACCCAATCTGCTGAAAATCCACAGCTTCCAAACAAGTAACAAGGACAACTCAGCATTTTCTAATGTGCAGAGCTGAGTGATTTCTATCTTTTTCCTCTTCTGGAAAAAAAAACGGACTAAATGATTTTTCTTTGATGCTTTTTTTCTTAAAGCCAGAAGGGAGGTATTTAGAATTGTTTTTCTCTCCAAAATTCCACATTTAAATGATCATCCTCCAGGAGGGATCATTACATCATTTTTTCTTTTTTGCTGAGGGCTGTATAATAGCGCAGTGTTTCACACTGAGAAGGTTCTTTCATGAATATTCGGGTCGTCTTTATTTATCTACAAGAAGATCACACCCTTAAAACAGCTGGTTTTAAAAAATGTATCCAAACCCTGAAGTTCCATCATTTTGAACCAACTTTGGGTTGTTTTAAAAAAAAATTATAATAAAAAAAAAAAAAAACATTGTGCAACAAAATGCTTTCAAATTGACCCAACCTCCTGATTCAACCACGCATTTTAAAGGCTGTAGAAATATGTGGTATTATTATCATACTGGGTGTGTGGGGCTCTAAGAACTCAAAGTTCACCTTACTTGAGTTGAAGTTGGCCAACTGGTCAGAAAACACACCTATCTCAAGCGCCGCCACCCTTTCTCTCCTCGCCTCGTGATTGGCCGGCGATTCCAGAGAGGTGTGAGCTGTGAAGAAAGACAAAGGGCAGTTAGGGCATTTACTGGAAAACATATCAGGCCGAACAGGCCTCAGGTTTTCGCCCGTATCGCCTTACCCTTACATAATTGGGCTGGTGCAAGTGCCAAATGGCGGCGCCTCCGGGGCAGGGAGAGCAGAGTTTACCAGAGGGAGACGTGGAGGATGTTACCTGTCACCTGGACGTCGCCACTCCTTCCCTCCTCCTTATTTTCTGTCTCTGTGGAGCAAAAACGGAAAAACTGACTCATGGATAGTCAGAAGCCTCTGTCTTCATTTCCACTTTATTCTTCATAACACAATGGTAATTGGTACGAGGGGGCGTGTGTACATCTGGTGCAATAACCCCCCCCACCCCAATCCTGCTCGTCCTCATATGCCCAGCCCCCCACCTTGTTGAAAGCTCATTAAAAGACCTGCTGTTAATGAGCTAGAGGGATCATAGAACTTCATTTTCATTAGGAGGAGGGGCCGGGTGGGGTTTGGGCCCGAGATGCTGGTGCAGAGGTTTTTATGTCCTTAAAATAGAGTCAGCAATTATCCCAACCCCTTGACACTCCCCATTCACCCTGCTCTGCCTCCCAACATGCCCGCAAACAATAACCAAACTGCCCTGGCACCCCCCCCCCCCCCATCTCCTCAATTTTCCATCCTGAGAATTTTGAGCTGCCCGTGTCCCATCAGCACCAGCCATCTCTCTACCTGCAGGAGGAGACACACACACACACACACACACACACACACACACACACACACACACACACACACACACACACACACACACACACACACACACACACGCAGGCCACTAAAAATGCATGACAACGTCTCGACACAAAGGCAGGAACATCACAAGGATGTAAACAAGGACCGAGGGTCCCTAACCCAAACGCTTGCATTAAAAATTAATAAGTCTGCGTTGACTGGGTTCCTCTGAGGAAAACAGCCCGCGCTGACTGAGAAAACACTACGGCGAGAGCAGGCGCTTTAAAAATACTTTCAAAAGCTTTCTTGTAAGTCCCAAACTGCAAGCCCAAATCAGAAAAAAAGAAATGTAACCGAGAACGACGCTGAATAGAACAAAGACAGTCAACAAGAGCAGAAAAAAAGAGATTGTGGAGGGCCCGATTTTGTCTTTGTTTATGCCTCGGTGGGCTAGCATTCTACTTTCAGGTTGACAAGCATGACTTTAAAGGGTTTGAATGTAACATTTTTGGTTTCTGGGGTAGGGAAATATCTCTATAGTGACTCAAAGAGAAAAAAAATACTACTTTGTTCAAACAGAAGTTAAAAATACGATTTATGTTTCGTATTTTTAGGGATCAGACTACTTCCTGGTTCGCAGAGGATAAAAGGGCAACGATGGAACTGCAATGTTTTTATCAGTGAGGTTTCGCTGTTCCTAAAAACACAAAATATAGAAAAAAAAATCCTACAAAAGTTAAAACATAACTTAACAAATAAAAACAAGAGCTGTATTTGAGCATTTTGCTAGCAGGCTATTAGCAGGCTATCAGGCTAATTCGTGATGACCTCAAATGGCTTTAACGTACCATATTGGATCCAGGCGGAGACAAATACTTCTATAGTACTTGAAATAGTAAAAATTCAAAATAAATTCTTCAAACAATTAAAAAACACGACTTTATTTTTTTTTTAGCGACCACATTAATTGCGGGTTCACGAAGGATAAGCGGAAATTGATAGGACTGTACCATATTGGAGGGAAGGGGGTGACATTTATCAGACGACTTCCTGGTTCAGTTGGAATGACCCAAGATGCCCGAAAGGACCGCTTGCATCTCGTGTAAAATGGAGGACCACTTCTAGTGTCAATAACTAAAACACAAGCGAGATAAGAATAGACCTCACAATGCAAAAAAATACACCTCAGCTTTTTATTGAGGTTTCAAAACAGTGTCGGACAAGCAAGTACTGAGTCGAAAGGGAGACAATCAGCAGAAGACGTTTGAGGAGGCATGTAACAGCGACAAGCAGTTAAGAAGAACAAAAAACAGCAAGATTGTCAATCTATGTACAAAATATGATCCCTGAACAGTTACACTGCTTTTACACACAGTTTGTTTTGCTGTCCCTGATAATGGATACACAGTGGTCACCAAAGCGCGCGCACGCGCAATTCTCACTGTCACAGGTACACTCTAACACGCACGCGCACAAACTCTTTCACGCTCTCACGCAGTTTGTCTCAATTCTCTGACACTTACAAAACTCTTCTACTCTCTCGGAGAGTTTCTTACCCCACTCATTCAGTCACACAAGAACACGCAGTTTCCTCTCACGCACACTCCCACACTATCTCCGACCTACACACACACACACACACACACTCACTCACTCACTCAGTCACGCTCTCACACACGCTCAGTCGCTCGTTTATGCAGACAAGGTTTGCTTGAGTTCTTGACACAATGATCCAAAAGGATGCATGCGGTCATGGGACACAATTCAAGTCCTTGCACGCGCACCCACACACACACATTGAAAAACAAGTGCTCGCTCACTCAAGTGCCCTTTCTCCACTCTCACTTCCACAAGCACCAAGGTGCAACGTTCATAAATTACAAATTATTTGAAAACATACAAACACTCAGAACCAGGAAATAATAACAGCTGCAAAACATGCACAAGCTCCTAAACAGCTGGGCATTTTGTAAATGTAAACAACCAGGACAGAAAGGTCATAAACAGGGGGGAAGAGAATTACAGTTTTGCTGCATAGAAAGTAATCCTGAAAAAAAAAAAAAAAAAGCTCACACCAGAACGTCTATTCGAATTTGTCAGGAGCGCAACCTCGCTGGGAGGCCAGTAAACGCGACGTTTGAGACCAGCAAGGACGCACTGCAGACATCAGAAGTTATTTGCTGAGTCTTTGAAAGAAAAGAAGCGCACATATCCGCGGATATGTTAGGATCATTCATTCATTCATCTGGATGATGTGATGGTCGCTTGGCCGGTGGGGGGGGTCACACGGAAGAGCGATAAAATGACGCCTTTGCATCACCTGCAACTTGGTTTCCTGTGTTGGCGTGGACTGTGGTAGCTCACTTCCTGTTCTGCAGCTCTGCAAATGTCCCTGTTGAATGTCACCGTTTTGTTCTGAGGTCACACTTAGGCACTTTCTCAGCCCGGAGCTTTATTTTTTTTGCATACAATTGCTTCGGTTCTGCTACTTTTCTACTCCAGTTTTGTGTGGGGTTTTTTTTTTGATGGGAGGGGCCTGTTCAGTCCATTTGAGTTTGCTGGGCAGGCACTCAGGGAGCAGGAGTCAAAGCCAAGGGAGCCTCCACCAGAGCTGGACTTCCCATGCTCTCCTCCTGGCGATGTTCTTCCCTATCCGTATTGGCTACTTGATCCAGACTGGCTTCCTCCTCCTCCATCTTCACAACCTCCGGCGCCTCTTCGGCCTTCATGGCGGCCAAGGTGTCAGCGGCGCTGGCCTGGGCGTAGGCGCCCACGCTGGCGTGACTGAGGCCGTGCACCTTCTTCAGGTGCTTCTCCAGAGTGGCGTAGACCGTGAAAGGCACGGCGCAAAGTTGGCACAGGAAAGGCGCCTTGGCTCCTTGGGCGCCGTGCGTCTTCATGTGCCGCGTTAGCTTGGAGCTCTGGGCGCAGGCGTAGCTACACAAGCCGCAGCGGTACGGCCGCTCGCCCGTGTGGCTACGGCGGTGCACCGTCAGGTTGCTGCTGTTGCGGAACTGCTTTCCGCAATACTCGCAGGCCTCGTCCTTCTTCTTCTTGACGGCCGAGACGGACGGGGCGCCGGCGCTCCCTCCGCCGGTGCTCCTTCGCTCGTTCTCCCGTTGCCACTCCTGCACCGCCTCGCTGACTTTAGCCGAGCTGAAGTCAATGATCTCGGGCCGCTCGCTCATCTCGGGCCGCTTGGGCGTGCAGTTTCCGCTGGCTATGCCGCTCTCGCCGCTGCCGCCGGTCTCGCCGCTTTCCAGGGAGCCCTCGGAGGGGCTGGCGCAAGGTGAGGCGCGCCGGGGGTCCCCCTGCGCCTCGACCTCCTCCTCGCCGCCGTCCCTCTGGCTCTGGTAGATTCTCAGCAGCTCTCTGTCTGAGGGTCTGACCTGCGAGGGGAGGAGCATCACGGCGGGGAGCTTGGGCACCGTCAGGTCCAACTCGGAGGGCCCCTGCGCTCTCACGTCCATCGTGGCCTTCCCTGCCTGTATTTGGAACCTTCCCCTGGTGGTCTCCATCGCCAACGCATCCGCTGATTCATACCCGCTCCCCGCTGCCTGCCGGTGGTGGCTCCTGATGTGGCGAGCCAGTTGCCCGCTCTGGGAGAAGGCCTGGCCGCACACGCCGCAGTGGTACGGCCTCTCGCACGCGTGAGTCCGGCGGTGGGCGGAGAGGGCACGCAGCGTCTGAAAACTGTGGTCGCACAGCTCGCAGTGGAAGTCGGCTCCCGTTTGAGGGAAAGGGGACGCCGCCGGCGGGGAGGAGGACGGGGACAACGCCAGGCCTCCCGGCGAGCTGACAGAAGCGTTGTTGTTGTTGTTGTTGCTAATGTTATTGGTGCCCTCAGCAAGACCCCGCAGCAGCTCGGAGAAGTTCAGAGCCTGGAGGTTGTTGGGGGGCACGGCGGCGGGAGTCTGGCGGGAGCGAGCCTGGCGCAGGGTGGGCTGGAAAGCGGAGGCGAGGGCTTGGCTGAGGTGGCGAGGGTCCAGCGTGGCCGCCGCAGGTTTGTTCTCCTTCAGACTGATGTCCTCGTCGTCCTCCTCCTCCATGTAAATGCTGAGGGAGTGCGCGTGCTGGGCGTGCTGCAGCAGGGCCCAGGCGGAGGGTAAAACACTCTCACACTGTTGGCAGGTGAAGTAGGACGGCTCCTCGGACCCTGGAAAACAAAACAGAGCAGTCGTGAGGACAAGGGGTCACGGTGGAGCCGATCCCAGTTGACCTGAGGCGAGAAAAAAAGTTCCCAGGTGTCTTAACATATCTGTGACACACTTTTGTCAAAATACCCAAAGGATCGAGATCTTTCTATCTCGAGCCTGGATGAAATGAGTTTTTGAGGGGGCGGTCCTGTCTCATGCAAATGAGCCGAGCAATTACAATAATCAGGTTAGCTTAATGCTAACGTAAATGGTAAAACATCAATCACAAGCTAACAGTGAGCAAAAAACAACATTTTTCACCACTATGGGGGGGTTCTTTTTAGGGGATGATGGGAAATGTAGGTATCTATCATAAAATGGAGAGGATGGCGGTATTTTGTTCCGATCCCACATGGCGTGTCAGCTAAAACGACACACGACGAGCGCATCCTCCCTCGACGTCAACGAGAGGCCGCCGAGGTAGAGCGGCGTTTTTCAGCGCGTCGGCGGTGTTACATCTCGCGGATATTTTTATACGTCGGATAGCTTTGTCTCCTAAGCGAGAAGCCACTTTCCAATTAAGCTGCAAATTGCTAATTAGCAGAACGTGGAAAAACGAATGCTTTATGCAAATGAGCCACTGACTCAGCCCTGCTTGACAAATGAGGCCTTTTTCTGCATTAATCAACACGGGAGAGACGATCTCCAAATTGCGGAGGGGAGGGAGAAAGTGTTCTATTTTTCCCTTTTTCTTTCTTTCTTTCTTTCTTTCTTTCTTTCTTTCTTTCTTTCTTTCCGAGCGGTTCAAAGCCGACTGCTATAAGCCTCTTTCATGTTTCCTCAAGTCAAATCCGTCTGTATTTTACTGGAGGGGAGGAGGCGAGAGATGAAAAAAAAAAAAAGAGAGCTACTGTTTCCCCTATTTCTTCCTCTCCTCTTTTCTGCCTGTGCATGTCCTTTAACCTAGCCCGAGGAGGGAGCCAGCAAAAGTTGGGATGAGAAAAAAAAAAAGAAATAGGGTGAGAGCAGGAAAAGAGAGATAGGTAGGTCAGGGCTCGGGAGATAAAAAAGAAAATGAGATAAAAAGATTATAAAGTAGTGCAAGGGAGGGGAGGACACCGTGAAAATATGTCACCCCTTTGGATTGTACTTGAGACCCATCCTCCAAGCCCTCCGCCCCCAAATCTATCCCTGAGGGGGCAACAGTGAGGAGGGGGGGGGGGCTCCATGGTGGCTTTTGTCTTGTGGTCCCGCAGTGAAACACAATACCCAGCCGCTCTCTCTCTTTTCCCCTCCACTTTCTTTCTCTTCGTTTTTTTTTTTTTTTTCCTCGTGTGTAAGGATTCCCATTTGGCCCGGGGTAGCACTTGAATATTAAGCAGAAGCAATAACTACTAATTAAAAATGCAGATTGGCTGGGAGCACTAACGAGCAGCAGGCAGAATCTCTTCTCCCCGGGGAGGTCGAGACGGAGAGGGGAGGCGAGAAATTGAAAGAGGGGAGAAGGAAAAGTGTGCTGAAGACGCAGGAGGAGGAGGAGGGTGGTGGAGATGAATAAAAAAACAAAACAAACAAGGAGAATAAATAAAAAGGAACGAGGCAGATGCACAAGGCTCTTCAGTAATCCATCTCCACTCTAACCCCACCACACACACACACACACACACACACACACACACACACACACACATACGCACGTGCGCGTCAGAAAAAAAGAAAAGGAGGGCCGTGTCTGCTTGCGGGATAACTGCTCTCTCACTTTCACTCAAAACAGCTCGCCACCAAACGCTTTCCTAAACAAAAACTCGCAGGGCCCAAAAATGGCCGTCAATTATTATGGAGGTGTTATTGCTGTATTGACGAGAGCATTTCTTGGCAAAGAGCTTTTTTTTTTTTTTTAAACGATTTTGAAAAAAATTAAAAGAATTTGCGACCAAATTATTTTTGTTTGTTTTTTTTCTTTGTTTTTTTACAAACAAGCAATAATACTGTCCATAAATATTTTAGTATTCCGCAATCAAGCTTATGCCAAAATAAAAGCAATATAAAACAGTTCAACTTCAATTAGAGTTTTGTAGATGGACGGAAATGGTGCAGGCAGATGACCCCCCCCCCTCCCTACCCCCCTCCACCCCTCCCCAAACGTTGCACAAAGGAAGGAACTGCTAACGTGTGTGTTCACACGACATCGGAGGTTTCGACATGTGCGCGAGGGACGCTCGTCTACCTGCTTGGAGATGGCGCGTCCGTTTTGTGGCCTGAGAGAAAACGATCATTTTCAGAAAATGCCCATAATTTTCATTCCTTCCTCAAGGCGCTGGCCTGCTTCATTCTATCCATCAACAGAGCTTCTAATTACAGTTCTGGGGAACAACTTCTTCGAATAAATGTCCCTTTAATTAGGCTTGGCTCGGAAACCAATTATCAAACCTGTTTGAGATTCATATCGTTGTTCTTTCCAATCAGACCGGTAAAACAACAAATGCAAAAACTCCCACAATAAAAAAAAAAAACACAGAATTTTGGCATCATCACTTAAAGGTGATTCATTTTTGAGAGTAAAAAAAAAATTGCAATTTGATTCTTTTTCTCCTCCCTACATACGAGCGTCTTTCATGTTCCGAGCTCGACAGCATGTGTTGTATTACCCCGGGAATCAGAACATTTACCTGGTCACCTTCGAGACAAGCAGGCAGGGGATTGGTGGCGAGTATGGGAAGGGGAAGGGGAGGGGGGGGGGCACGGAGCTCTGGAGCTCAGGTGCTCGGTGTAGTGGCAGGAGGCCTCCTGGGGGACCCCGAGAAAGCCTCCTGACGCTACTGCTTTCTGCACAATTAGCTTTTGCATCACTAACTCACCAAGGCCTGCTAATGGCAACGGCTAGCTAATGAGCTGGACTCATACGGAGGGGTGAGGAAGGGGGTTGGGGGGTGTAAACAAATGAAGAAGAAAAAAAAAAAAACACAGCCTGGCTAATTAGCAACCTGCCTTTTTCCTTTCTTCTAAGTCCTCACCTGCTTTGCCGGGCTCCACCTTCACCTTCCACCCAAGCTCCGCCCCCCAGGCTCGCTCCCTGGCCTCCGCCTCCTCCCTCCTAAGCTCGATGAAGCCCGGCCCCAGCGATGCGACGGCGGCCGTTAGGGTCCCGTTGGAAGCGCAGTAACGCTGTAGGGCTCGGTGGGCGGGGGAGCGGGGCGCGGCGCGGGCATCCGGAGTTTGGTTTCGGGGGAGACAGCCGCCCTGCTTGTGCTGGATGAAGGCCAGGATGTGCGCCAGGGGGAAGGCCCGGCTGCACTGGCCGCAGGTCAAGAGGTCGCCGCCACCGTCGGGTGTCAGGATGTGCGGGGCTGAGAGGTGGTCCTGTGGCAGGAGGGCACTTCCGTCCGCTGTGTCAGGAGATTCTAAGAAACACGGAAATACGTTCAGAAAGTTTTTATCAATAAACATTTTTTTTCTATATTTTAATGTCAGAGAATATATGAAGCCATTAACTGTAGATATTTTCAATATTTTAATACAGTCGATGAATGTGTATATATTTATATATTTGATATTTATTATATTTAAGATGTAAAATGTTAATTAATGTAAAATGTATTTTATTAAACCTAAAAAGAAATCGAGATATATAAAATGACATTTGAAAAGGATTAGAATATTTTAAGTAAATGGTTTTATCGAATTTATTGTATCAAAATCAAATATTTTCTACTATATTGAATATTTTTGTCATGCACACGAACTGGACACAACAATACACCTACAAAATCTGAATTTTATTCTGCCAACTATTGGAATCGGGCTAAAAATAATCCTAACTGGTCAGGCCCGAGTCAAAAATAAACATATTTGTCCCATGATTGCCTCTAATAGTAGCATTCAAAACTGATGTCACGGTAGATTTGAAATAAGGCAGTGAAACAAGTAGAAGGAAAAAGAAGCCGGTAGCAGGTGTCAGACGTTCATCTGAGAAAAACGATTTCAAGTACTTGTGTCAGTCAAAAGGGAGCGTTACAATGAGGTCAAACTGCTCACAGGCCACTGACCACTTCCTTCAAGCGTCCCAGAACTGATCGGCTCGCTCACAAGACCCACAGACACAAGGGAGGGAGGGGAGGGGGCCATCACCTTATTCACCTCAAATGACGTATGACATCCTCCAGTGTAACGGTGGAGAAGCTTTTTGAAAAATATGAAATGAACATTTTAAAAAGGCAAATCAAACCTCAGAGGAAGTCCCCTCAAAATATTTTCAAATGTTGAGGTGGGAAGTGTGATTTCAAGTTAGACAGTGGGTATAAAAAGTCTACACACCCCATGCAGTTTTAATGATAAAAAAAAAAAAATGAGAATGAGCGAAATCTATTCTGAACTTTTTTCCACTCAACTGAAAAAAAGTATTCAGAAATGACCAATCACATCCAAACTTCATGCACCTGCCTCTGATGAACCTGATATGAAGTTCTGATGTTCTAGTAGCTAGCAACGTGATTGGTTGATTCTGAACAGAGCCACATCCCCAGTTACAGGGGGGGTGTTCACTTTTGCAAACATCTCAGTTGTTGGTTTTGTTTTCTCTCTTGGAAATATTTTGTTTTTTCCCCTCCTAATCGAGTTGTACGAGTTGTACATTTTTTAGTATTACAAAACATGTCATTTGAAAAGGGGGTGTAGACTTTTCAAATCTACTGTATTCACACCCCTAGACTCAAACCGCAAAGCGTTTCTCAACAGGAAACGGAATGCAATAAAAGGGAGAGAAAAAAAAATGACCGAAGGAGTAAGATAAGAGCGGCCAGGCCTGCCTTCCGATGTGTGTGTGTGTGTGTGTGTGTTTGAAGCTCACAAATGTGACATGTGACCTCATACCTGACACATGTGGTTAGAGCGAGAAGCAAGAACTTTGAAACCAGGCCAAAAGAGTGCCACGAAGAAGCAGTCAGACAAACATTACTTCTTAAAAAAAAAAAAAAGGGTTAATAGTAGGTAAATATTAATTGGAGGGACATACAGTCCAAAACTCCAGTGGGCTAACATTTGTTTGTTTTTTTTCTTACATTTTAATTTAGATTTTTATGGACGTCTACCAATGGCTGCCACTAAAAGTTTTGTAAAAGTAATGTCCTTTTTTTACAATTCAAAAATATATAGTTAGCTCAATAGAGTGGCTTCATTTTGACCGGCTTGCACATTAAAAAAAAACAAAAATGTCTCAAATGTCCATGTCATTCATATTATGATGTTAGTATGGCCCGAAGCGGACTTTTCTTTTCTAGGAAGAAAATTGGCCTGTTGCTCAACACCGGACACCAACCGGCACACCTTGTTGCCTGCCAACAGAGGAGCCGCAGCAGCAATACACTGGAATAGAATAGAATCAGGACAGGTACAGACAGTACAGTGTGGGGCCGCATCTCGCCAGTTGTTCCTCAAAAATGTCACCTTTCCTGTTTCAGAGCTGCGGCTGTTTGTGCAGACTTGCAAGGCGCGGCCACACATACACACACGGACGCGGGAACGCGCACGCGCGCACGCAAGTCAGTGAAAGGACTGTGTGGGTCGGTCATACAACTAACGCACGCACTAACTGTGTCGTGGTTACTTTGGGGAAAGAAAAAAAAAAGGATTACTTTAAAATATATATGATACATTTTATGGTTGTTTTGAAATATAAACAAGCTGGGTTAAAATATATCTTAATTTAAATTAAAAAAAATTGTTATTTATTTTATTTTTTTTAGCCAAAATAAGTAGCCAAAACTCATCAGGAATTTTTACTGTTAGTTTTAATAAAGTGCAAAACGTCTTGTTTAAATATTGACTCGAAATCGTACAAGCGTTCCTTATGTGATGTCAACAAAGTGTCACGGACGTCGGACACGGACGAAATGCATCATACATACATAGTTCGATTTCACAAAGCACTCCATCACTAAAACCAAAACGAAAGCCACACTTCCCAGTCCAAAAATCCCATTTCCATCCCAGCAACATGTTTCGTTCTTACCGTGAATTGCACTCAGGTGCTGCGGTCTGCTGCCAAGTTTGCGTCTGGACATCGCGTCGATGCCTCCGCGCTACCCCCCCTCACAAAAAAACAACAACAACTACAATATCAAGCAAACACTGAGAAAAAAAAAAAAGAGGAAAAAAACACAAGCCGGTTCGGTCCAGGTGCTCGTTGTGTGATAAGACGGACTGGCCTGTGTGTACTTGCGAGCCGTTTCCTCCCCTGCGTGGACTGGACTGACAAGGCTGCGTTCAAGTTCACGCGTCTTCCTTCTCCTTCACGCAGCCGGCGAGCGGAGGGCAACAAGGGGGCGTGGCCCGGCCGGCAAGACCACGCCCACACAACGACAAACCAACGACCCCACTGGACAAAACACGCTTGAAAGTGGCTCCTCGGTTTACGACGCGACGTAATGTCACATGTCCAGTAAATGCTCATTGAAATACATAAGGAATGAGTAAACCGAGGCAGGATTTGAGTAAGTTTAAATATCTGATGGGGGGGGCCATTTGATTTTATTTTCCAGAGAAACCATTTTTCAGTTCCCCAGGTGGTCCCCCCACAAGACGATTCACTTCTTCTTTTCAGCACAGCACTAAAATAATATTTTGAAGTCCCAAAATATCAGCAATACTCTTGCAGAATAAAACTGCAGCTGACTTACTATCAATGATTTTTAAAAATGGGGTTCCAAAGATAGATTTATATACAGAAAGTTGATTACATGTAGTGTTTTTTTTTTTTATATAATCGTTTTTTATTATTCTCCTGAAAGATGCTTTAATTCTGATGTGACAACAGCTCACCTCCCACCCAAAATTATGCAGCTTTGAGACAATAAATACCATAATAAATCATTTTGTTTCATGAACACTTTTATTGGGACATGCCAGAGCAGGGATTATCGCTTTTATAAAAAAAAAAAAAAAAAAGAGAGAGCAAGTGAGACATTTGATGTAATTGGCATGATTTGGAACAGAAATGACATCGAAAATATCCAGGGAGGAAGACGTGAAAGTTGCTCAATGTGTTTTTTTGAGTGGCTCTGAAATATGAGTAGCGAGGAGCAGGCAGGGCTTTAAGAAGAAATGCAAACCAGTTGAATAACCTGCAGCATCTTTTCAAACCAAATATGAGAAATGTGATGTAAAAAGCGACAAGGTCAGCATTCAGACATAAACCCGTCTTACAACATCTTACATACATACATGTTTGAGGTGTTTGCGTCAACATGAGTGACCCTGGTTTATGTTCTGCTTTATTGTTCCAGGAGATCCTCCGATATTTCAGGTCAGTATCTGCTGTACGGACTTCTGGAACGGGAGCGGGAACGTGAGCGTGAGTGGGACCGATACCTCCTGAGAATACAAGGAGAGGGCAAGAGAGAGAAGAGAGAGAAGAGAGCGAGAGAGAGAGAGATAAAAAAAAAAAAGTACAGAAATCAATCAGTACTTTGGACATCAAAGTTGAATTTATTATTGTTCTTCTCTCTCATAGAGTTATTCTGGAAACTGTTTCAGGCCTAATTTGGTCTCGAGATGGTGGAGGAGTGTTTCGAAGTGACCAACTCATTTTGTTTTTTTAGCCAGCCCAAAATAAATAAAATAAAAATAGTGTTTCATTATTTAGTATTATTGAAACGTTATGATTCATTAAAGCTCTTTGTTTTGGTCTCAGATGTTTTTTTTCAAGTGCTCTATAAATAAAATGGATTCAAGTTAAGAAAGGACTTTTAATAAGGCATAAATTATTGTGACCAGGAATCTTCACATACCTTCTGGATGAGCTGGAATCCCGACCTGAGGGACAAGAGCACACATCAGAACTCAAAAAGAACCAAATACTACTTCCCATCACTTTTTAAACATCTGCTCACATTTTATTATTATTTTTTTTTCTTCTATTGTCCGAGTCTGGTAAATGTTGACCCTTGCAGCCTTACCATGTTTGGAAGGAGAGGGCGAGTTGCTGCTGTGGCGTCCGTATTGTCGCTCCCATTCGTCCCACTCTTTCTCGCGCCGCTCACGCTCCCTAAACACAGAAGCCTCCAGGTCAGACCGTTGCAACACACTCAAATACCAAACGGTCCACCTACGTACACACACACACACACACGGCCTTACTTCATGCGTATCTTGCGTGCCATGGCTCGTAGTTCTCCCTCTCGCTCCTGTTGGGACAATCACGGGTGAGGAAATGGCGGACGGGAAATTTTTTTTTTTTTTGTTGACACATAAGAAACACGCACCTGTCGTTTGTGCTCCTGTTGCTGGATTTTCACCTGAGCCGCTTTCTTATCCGCCTTGGCTGCAAAAAGGGGGGATGGGGGGGGGGGGCGATGAGTAAATATCACGTAGGAAAAGAGAGCTTCAGCTTGTTGGTGTACTCACACTGCCTGTTGAGGGCCTTCTGCATGCGGAGCTTGAGCTTCTCCTGTGGCGTCAGCTTGGACTGTGGGCAACACGGTTGTATTAGCAACGTGACGACGCAATTTGAAGTGTACAACTTTGGATGATTCAACAGGTGAAGCAAGAAGTACTTTAGGATTAGTTTTTTTTTTGAAACATTTTGCCGCACGTGTCCGGCAAATTAGGAATAGACAAAAAAAAAAAAAAAAAAGGAAGTAAGAGGGGGGGGGGGGGGGGGGGGTGAGACATTAATACGCGAGGACAGCCGAGGGAGTAGTCGAGGGACGCTACGTGAAACAAGAGCAAGTTCAGGTCCAGCGAGTTCACTAAAGAGCCAGTGGCGCTTTGCCGCCGACACACCCAGCAGTGGGCTGTTCAAACCTGGCCAGGCAAGAAAAACGGCAGGTCACAACACCGCAGGCGAGTCAAACGCGGGAGGGCGAGCGTAATTCTTGACTGATAGAGAGAGAGAGAGAGAGAGAGAGAGAGGCCTGGCGTCTATGCAAAACTACGATGATTCTTTGCCAGGAAAACATGAACAAGCAGCAGCAGAAAGGAGGAGGACAGCACGCACAAAAAAAAAAAAATGTCCGCAATGATTGACAGTTATCTACTATCTCTCTTGGTGATCTCACAGTTTAGAGCTGTAGGACATTGAAATATGTTCATTTGTTGAAACAAGCCCAGACTTTTTTTTTTTTTTTTGCCCACGCCACGCCCATCACAGACACCATCACTTGTGTTTGAGCAGGAAAGAAACCCAAAGCTTCAAATAAAAAGTCAAATATTAACAACAAGATGGACACGACAGTAATGGAGTCCAGTCCACTTGCCAACCCTTGTAAGATGTGTATACGGTTTAAAAAAACACAAGTGAGGTTATTTTCGAGGGGCTTCTTTCTACGTGGTGGCGGACGGCGGCGGCGGCGTCAGCCTGTCAGGGATGAGGGGAGGTGTAGTAGGCTTTAGCGAAAAAGCTCGGCCACATCAAATTCTTACTGACTTTGGCAGCTCCCGTCTTTTTACCACCGCTTGTTTCAGGCCTGCAGGGACGACAAAGGAAGCGTGGACAAGTTAGGACGTTCCACGTGAACGCGCCACGCTTTGCAATTTCGAATAAGTCGACAAAATAGAGATAAAGACGTTTTCATAGTCTATATTATTTGAGATGAAATGGCTACGTTACCTTGAGTGGTAATCATAAACGTGCTGTTGTGGTACACGGTGCACTATTTATTTATTTATTTTTAAAATTTCAGATTTTATGCGACTGCCCTTATCGTAATCCATACGAAAAAATGTATCCCGAGACTCTTTTTTTTTTTTTTGCTTTGAGCTTGATTTGCAAATCAAGTTATTGACTTTGCATCGCTAGAGGCTACATAACATTTTCGTGGTTACCAAGTAATGTAAGAATACGTAGTCACATGGCACAAGATGGTACACGAGGTGAACACCGGACTCGCCGTTTTTCATTCGTTTGCTTTACGCTCTAACCGCGACTTGACGACTGCATTCGTGACAGATGACGTTCAGTTACCTCGCGGTCATAGGAATGGAATTCAAGAGCAAAGAGGAAGACACGGTGGAATTACTTTCTGAGTTTGTCGGTAACGATGTTAGCCGAAACGGGGGGTCCTCTGCTGTCAGGGGAGGGGCTGTGGTTGGGGCGGCCGGGGGACGGCGAGGGACTGCCGCTGCTGCTCTCGTCCCGCCGGTAACTGGCGCGGCCGCTTCGCCGAGAGGAACCCCCTTGCCGTGAGCTGGAGCGGGATCTGAAAAGCCGGAAGTTAGGTCACAGGTCAAATCGTTTGAAAATGAATGACCTTTACCTTGTCCGTCTCCTCGAAGAGTATTGTCTCCTCTCCCGAGAACGTTCTCTGGGTCGCGATCTGGAGCGAGTCCGCTCGCGCCTCCTCCGGGACCCTGCCCGGTCACGCGAGTACGACCGAGAATGTCGTCTCAAGCGGGAGTTGGTCCGGGAACGCCGGTCATCCCTTCTCTGCGATCGGCGGCGTGACCGGGAGGACGAAGACGAGGAGCGTGATGAAGAAGCGGAGGACGAGTACGAAGGGGAACGACTGGACGAGGATCTTCGTCTCCTGAAGAAAAACAGACGCAAAGTTTTTGTAACGAAAACGATCCGGCGCCTGGCCTAATTGTTTCCCACTGCTGGATTTTACAATTGACGACGCTTTTACGTTGATTGACCCAAGTCATTTATTAATTTGTAGTCTGACATGCAGATCGCTCAGGCCATGTTCACACAAACACGCATCAAAGAACAAAATACATTTTTCTGTACGTTTACGTCTTTGGGCCATATGCAAATGTCGGCTTTTACCACGATAGAGTCTCCATCATCAGCATTTGAACGTGCAGAGATCAAAATCGCATATTAGCGGACTAAATGGATATGAAAGGCAAATAATATGTTTCCCTGTGGACAAAGATAGGAAAATATACCTTTCTAAAAAAATATCCGTATAAGTGCAGACATGGCTTAAATCTCTTGGCACAACATGCATAGCAATGTCTTTGAAGATTAATAAACCTCACCTCCAATAAACTTACACAAAAAAAATAGCACCAAATAAGAGGAATCACCCCCTTGCCAGTGATCACGTCAACAGACTAATCGCTAAAAAGCCAGGAGGAGGGAAAGTTACCGACCGGGAGCCCCTGCTATGACCTGCGGGGTGCTGCGCGGAGGAGCCCTGGGAGACGGCGGCTTGCGCCACGACTGCCGCCGCCGCTGCCGCTGCCGCCGCAGCTTCGTCGTCGCTGCCTCCAAAGCTGGTGATGAAGGTTATCTTCTCCGGACCGGGGGTCCGGGAGCGTGAGCGGGACTCAGAGCTGGATTCGGAGTCTGGCCTGAAAACTCCAAAGAAATCATTGTGAGAATCAAGTTGAGAAAAGAAACAAAAAAAAGAAAAACAGAAGGGCGAGCTTACCGTTTGTAAGGATCATATGTTGGACTGTCTCGTCTGGCATAGCTGAAGACGGAGCGAGAAGAAATAAATGTACACATGCTGGCAAGATAGGGGCCTGCTGTGTTTTTTATGTAATGCTTTTAAATATAACTCAAACATTGTTGTTGTGACTTGTAGAAGAATCAAAATACAGTTTCTCTTTAATCACCCCCAAAAAAAAGACCGTAAAAAGAAAAAAAATGACTATAAAAGATTAAAAAGAAATAATATATATGTATATAATGCCCAAAATAGGACTTCTAATTTGCATAGCTTACTGATTTACCTTGGCGGGCTGATTTGTCGTCCCTTCAGTCTTTTCTCTCTGAACTCTCTTCTTTGTCGGCGAGAACGGCGGCCCTTAGATTAGCGAATATGTCACATAAAGTCGAAAACATGCGCACGCACGTACGCGCATCTTCCCAAAAAAAAAGAAGAGATTTGTTCTTACAGAGTACATCGCTTTCTCCGCCTCCAATGCTTTGGCATGCTTGATGGCCTCCACCTCCTCTTTGTCCTTCCTCAACATCCTGACGGGCACAATTAAGACGCACATTTAAATCAAGCCAAACACCTTTTTTAATGACATTTTTACTGCTGCTCAAAAATAAACACGCGACGACAAACCCTACCGAATGCCTCGAGCCACGTCGGACCAGAAAAATATTCCATCGTTACCATTAACATGGCGGAGTGCGAAAATGAGTCAGTGCTGATGCGGGCAAATTGTCGGCGGTTACTTTGTGATGTCTTAAATATGAGAAAATAAGAAATTCTGGCTATTTGGTTTCACGGAAAATACATTGAACAGGGAAAAACGTCAGTGGCAGTTTGTCTTGAATTAAGTCTACAAAATAGTCCCATTTTGACTGCGCTGCATTGTCACAAATGCCTCACGGGTGTCCTACATAACTGATAGCTTACATAAACAACCAACAGGAGAAAACCTCTGCTTAAATTGTGGGAAAACAGCGCCCTCTGCTGCCATTAATGCGAAATACATAACAGCTTTGCACGAGTAAGGACTTAGTGAAGCTGAGACACTCCAGAGGAATAGAATTATTTTTTTTTTTACCTTATCGTCAGATAGCACAATCTTACTAATTTGTTTTTTCCTCTCATTCCAAAATATGATTTACTTTCAGTTTCAGAGCAGAGATTTGCAACATTTGAATCTCCTCAAAAAGGTGACAATGTGTTCATGTGGAATGGTACCTGACAAAGTCTCCTTCAGCCATTCCATAGGGAGTGGCCGCTTTGTTGAGATCCAGCTCCTGCTCGTGGTTCAGCTCGTCGATGTCGACCTCCACATCTGCCCACGCGCAAATGCACACGACAATTCAGTTCATTCCTTGGACTCAAAACTATGATCTCCTAAAAAGGAATGACTGAATCAACGTTTATGTTACAGCTCACCAATATCTGGGATGACCTCGTCTTCTTCAGATTCGCTGTTCTCCGAATTGTCTTCATCTTTGTCCGAGGCGGGGTCCGGTTCTGTCACAGTGCTGTCCTCGTATGTGTAACCAATGGCAACTTTTTTCTCCGCCAGCCTACCTCCCGAAAATGAACACTGTTAGAAACGAGTGTGCTTCGTGCAGACACGCCATAGGGTAAGAAAAGGACTATCTCAAGAACGTACTTTTTCTTCTCTTCCTCATTTGGCTTCTGTAGGCCACCGTAGAGTTCATCCACATAAATCTGGTACAAACACTGCTCCTCAGAGACTGCGGGGGAGAACACCGGAGTTTAAGCATAACATCGCAACCATTATCATTTGCTACTGTGCCGGATGTCAGAGAATACGTGACTGACTGTTAGCAAAGTCGTTCTGCACCAAGCCTCGGTAGCGCTCGTAATTGCACTTCCTCTCCTCCATCTCCTGCTCTGCGCTTCTGCAAAGATGGAAGTGATAAAACACAGTCAATGTGCATGCAAAGAGAGAACTGAAATATGTAGGACTCATGCAGTTTAAAAAAAAAAAAAAAAAAAAGAATATTCACGTCGGTGTCACAATTTTTTTTTTTTTAATATGAATAAAAACTGTAGAATGAGGAAAAACTGACGGTGTGGTGATGAGCGGAGGCGTGTAGGTGGGGACGTAGTCGAGATGAGCTCGGACGTCAAAACGGTCAATCGTGTTACTGGCGTCACCTTGCCATGGCATCCTTTAAGACAAAAAAAAAAACTAGGTCAGCGTTATAATACAACAGGAAATAAGGATAGGAAAAGTGCACACGAGTTAAACAATGTTGCAAATCTTAGCCGCTATGAGAATCATATTATTTTTGTTTAACAGATGACATATTGTGTCACTTTTCAAGATCCCTTGTGTGTGTTTTATATTTTTTTTTTTGCCCTCTTACATGTTGATGGGAGACTCTGCAGCAAGAGCCACAGCAGGATCCAGGTGGATCTTGTAGGCCCGTCCATGAACCTGAAGGAATTGGGCCGGATCCTTTTTCTAAAAAGAGACAAAAACGACCAGATGTGGAAAGAGTGCGCCAACTTTACTTCCGAGGCCGCTTCGCTGCTGCTGAGTGTTTGTTTAAACTTTGACAAAACTAAAACGAGTCATCCCAGGTCAACACAGTCTTCATCACGCAAGCAAAGCGATATTGTCGCTTACGATTAGAGTTGTGAACATTGTCTGACTTTTGCGAGACAACTTACGATCTTCTCGTAGTATTCCCGGCGGCGCTCGCCACGTCGCTTGTAGTCGACCATCATGCCACGAAGCTTGCGCTCGTGCTTGCGGGCCTCCTGCCACATGACGGCGCCGCTGGGGGTGGGGGCGCGGCGGGGCACGGTTGCTGCAGTCGGGGGGAAAGCACAGAGAAGAGGGTGCAGTTACTAGATCTGTTTGGTTGGGAATGCCTGTCATTTGCATTACGCAACCAGCAAAAAGAAGAAGGGGAGTAGTGGATTTTTTTTTTTGGGGTGGGGTGTCATAAATAAGAAGCTAATGGAATTCCTTTTCCCGATTAAACCTGTCAATGTTCTGTCATTTTGTTATATCAGAAATGAACAATGATGGGAATAAATGAAGTGTGCTCAAGTTTGCAAATAAATGTCAAGTATTGTTATTTAGAGTCGATTGTAAATTTCGTCTGTTATATAGTAAATAGTCACTTTTACCACTTGCATCGTATAATAATTGTACAAGAATGGACACGCATATTTGAATATACTGTACGTGGAAACTGATCGAGGCTAAACGGCGGTATTTTAATACTTACCTTAGTCATAGTCTCGCATTGTTATTTATCGCATTTTGAGACAAATAGAAAAGGAAAAAAAAATGTTTTCGAAAGCACAGAGGAGTTGTCAGGAGCCGCCGCAGCGATTTGACCGACAGCGCGTAAAGTCGCAGGGGCCTCTTCACTGAAAAGCTAGTTTAGCTTAGCTTAGCTATTCAAGGCTAACTGTACCACGGCAAACGAGAAAATAACTGTACAGACGAAACGAAATACTACATAAACATAAATTTGTGACTTTTAAAATAGGGAGGTCTTACCTGTTTTACGGGCAACAATTAGAAAACTGGGTTATAATTCGCTGAGCCAGAGAGGCCAGTGTACACGCCTTCTTCCGCGCTGTCTTTTTACTTCGTTGTATTTAACAGCGGGGGAAGACAATAGACCCTCTGCTGGACGGGAGCGTTATTGCATTTCCAATTTGTTCACATTATAATGATTCAGCCTGAATGAATGTAAAAAATAAAGACAAAAAAAAAACTTTTAACACAACTTTAAAGAGAAAACAATTTATTTTCAAAATGATAATCATTCTAATTGAATTTGATTTCAAAAGACTGTAGTTTTAATTTTTAAGGATAAGTGACTTGCATTTTAAGTTGCATTTTATGACTTGAAAGTTGAAGCTTCTCTCCTGCATGCATATATGACATCCTGGGGCACACAGCAAGTGTACAGCGTGCACTCTGTTTCCTCCATTTCCTCGTGTGCAGGGCGGTTACAGGAAGCCTTACCGGCCGGCTGCTGTTTGCACGGGTCAAAGTTCACGTTTGTCACATCCACTTGGCCATTAACTGTCTTTTTTCTGCATAGCTGTTGTCACAAACGGCCTTTTCTTTCACACAAAGTCACTGAGTTTATGCTTTTATTGCTCGTCAACTTAACAGCCAAAGACAAATAAATGTCAGCCTTAGTTTCATTTTTTTTTGTTTTGATTTCAAGTTTCACCTTGAGCAATACGGGTTTTACCATGTGTTGTCATTTCCAGCTATGCTGTTTCAGGAAAAAAAAAAAAAAAAACTACCTGCAAGAGTGAAAACAAAAGCACATTTTGAATCTGACTTGCATCTCTGAGGAAAAACAAAAATGTCAAGATTTTTTTTTTTTTTTCGGACTAGTGTCATCCAACTGTCATCCAAAAATTCATTAGCATGTTTTGTATCTCATCTATTATTTTGAAAGGGTCAGTTTGAGCCACAGCTAGTCAAGGCTGGTCAATAGAAGGTGCTCAGGTACCACCCCGATGTTGCTAAATCGCCTTGAAGAAGGCAAAAGCGAATAAAATATTTCAAGTTGACACTCCAACAAATCCAAACTGTTAAATGCACTTTTATTACAGAACGCCAGTAAAACAACAAGAGCGATACTCTCAGACTGAACCACGGAGGCATCAATATTTACAATATAGTTATGTACAAACTATTTTACAGGCAGAATGAAAAAAAGGTAGCGTCACAGAAAACAACACAGGCAACAGTGTATGCTTTTTAAAAAATTATTTGTGAGGCTTTAAAGCACGACTTTCACGTACAAACGTCTTGAGTCCAGGAATTGAGTGTTGGAAATGAAGCTTCCTTCTTGTAAATAGAAGAAAATGTTGTACGCTGGCTGCTTTAAATAATCTCACATTCATCCAGTTGGACTTTAAATAATCATCCATTCATTCGATGGCCCGCTTCGATTTTGGCCTGACAGTTTCAGGCACTCAGAGGTCACTATGGCGCATTTCCACCAAATCTTTTATTCTTTTTCATCTCATATACTGACCAATATAATAATCCATATGAACTTGAGCATTTTTCCTTTTACAATTAAAATCAGCGAAAGCCCAATTCTGTGGGATTTTTTTTTTTCGGGATGTGTTAAAAACGGTTTTCTTTGATAAATCTGTTCAATATTTACGATGGCAAATCAGACTCACGGTGACCAATACAACACACCACATACTGTTGATAACATCTCCATAAACAGTTGCCATTCTTCTTCTTCGAACCAAGTCTATCATAGCACCGGAACTACCAAGTACCCAGTACTAAAAGTTCTTGGAACTTTAGATCATCGGAGGAGCGTCAACGACAAGAAATGTGGACCCTGTGAGCGAGAGAGTGCAAAGTATGCAGAATAAAATAAGCCTCAGAGTTCAAGGGTCACACTTGGAGCTCGTGGTTGTCCGTGCAGTGAAAGCGGTTTAGCTTCTCCCGCTCCCGGTTGGAAATATCCAGTTTTGGGACGTGGGCCTGCTTCAGGGCAGGGGACGACGAGTGCGAGGGGGCCGGGGAGGGAGGGAGAGTCAGCTCGATTTCCTCGTAGCAGTGCGGGCTAACGGCGGCGGCGGTGGTCGTGCCTGGCGGCGACTGGACTAGGGGTACGGCGGGAGGCGGGAGGGGCGGTGGGACCAGTTGGTCCAAATTTCGGATGAGGTTGACGTACTCCCTCTGGTTGTTGATGGTGTCCTCCTCCGGCGGGACGGCTTGTTGCTTTTTCCGTTTGTGCTGGAAGCGCGACAGGACCAAGGCACACGCAGTGCAGCCGCACACTAGCACCAATGCTAAGACGCCCAACAGGACCATATAAAAACTGATGCCACCTTGTGTGTCTGACATGGCACCTGTAGGGGGCGACAAAAAAATAAGAATCGTGCTAAAAACTGCATGACAGAAAACCTTTTCCTTCCATTTTACCTGGACATTGAGAGCCAAAACAAGGGCTTTTGAGGGTGAGGCACTCGTTTCCATGGTAACCCTCAGGACATGCACACATGTACCTGCCATCGATGTTATGACAGGGCATCCCCTGTGAGCAGGGGTTGGGGTTACACACATCCAGTGCAATCTGAAATAAAAGGTATTTACATTTGTTGTTACATTTGTTGTTACAGCCACACTGAAAATTTAAAAAAAATGACAATAAGAGATGATTATAATCCTTTAAGAAAAAAAAGCAATGCTCTACTGACCTCACAGAAGATTCCAGAATACCCAAAAGGGCAGTCACAAGCGACAGTGCGTTCATCCTTCTCCGTGCATTGACCTCCATGGAGACAGGGGGCGCTATCACAAAGACCAAGGCGAATTTGGCAGTATTTTCCAGAGAAGCCAGGCGGGCACAAACATCTGGATCCTGACATCTGGTCCTATAAGAGTTGCTTTATAGTTCAGTTTGGGGACATAAATGCAATTATTCCAAGAAATGGACAAACTCACCTCACAATGGCCGCCATTGAGGCACACGCTCTGGCAGCTGCTGTTCCCTAATACATTTTGGAAAAATAGTCATATGAATGCATATTTATTTACAAATTATTTACATGAAAGAAAATGCAGGCTTGTTGTCGTAAAGTCGATAAATGTCACACTCACTGATGTCACACTTTGACCCCATCCATCCAGGAAGACAGTCACACAGGTATCCACCAATCAGATTGCGGCAAAAGCGGGCATGGACGCATATTTTCATTTCACACTCATCGGCGTCTGCAGGGAGAAAAAAAAAAATCAATCTGTTGTCATGCATTATGATACTGCGTGTGGGCAAATGGAACATTTTTCAATCAATTTTCAATCGCTGCTGTGATGGTGACAGAGTAATTTGTTTTCAGATTGACAACAAAACATTTTGGCTCAATTGTACAAAAGACGACGAGGAAAGTGTCCCAAACAAAAGATTAGCTTAAAATAAAATATAGCAAAATAGCCACATATGCTTAGCTTACACGAGTTTCCTCCTCCGCATTACAAGCAAAGAAAACGATTTTTTTGTGACATTAATTCACATATAAACTAGTAAAAAAATGACACCAGGCTACTTCCTGTTAAGTAGCTTAGCAACAACAGTTCTCTGTTCAAAATGCGGCAAAAACGTATCCAGTGTGAAAAGTACTCCAGTACACTTTCTCACTGATAAGTCCCCTCGAGTTCTTCTCTCATAAAAAAACGCCACTGGTCCACCTACAGAATGAGCTCAGGTCATTTATCACTTGACTTTGAAAGCAACGTGTATGTGTGTGTATTACAAAGTGTGTGTGATGCTACGGGGGATTATCAAATGTCAGAGTTATGTATCACTTTAACACAGTTGAGTAGGAGGGTCCATCACCGTGAAAAATGTGATGTTCCAATTCCCGGGCCGCTAGTAAGTGGATTCAATGTGTGTAGGGCCGACTGTACACACTAGCACCTCCCCGAGAAACATCCAACACACAAAAGGCCCGGAGGAACATGCTTGTCAGTGTAAATGAATGCAACATTGTGTGAGAATGCAGCCCTGAAGGCTCCATGATGTTTGCGCTTCAAGATGAACAACTCACCTCAAAGGGGAAGATTTGATCACCTTGAAATGCTGTTTTACTGGCCGTTTGCGGCCGCAGGTCTCATTTAACGTGTAATTAGCAGCTATAAATGAAAGAATCGGAGACGCTTGCTCCATGTTGAAATGAACGCGAGGAGGCCCCGAGGTTTAATAATGAGTTGTTCTCACATCAAGTGCGAGTTCATCTAAAGGTCATCAGAACTTCACATTTAAACTTGCCCAACGTAATTATAGCTGTGATGTACTTTCACAGTTCACATATTGTCTGATTGTTTTAGTATTTTTCAGTACACGGTAATGAGGCAAACCTAATCATTAAAAATAACTTTTTTTTCCCCTTGTTTTGATTTGTTATTTAATACAGATTTTTAAGCATGATAGACTAATTAAGAAATATAAATAATAATAAAAAAAAGAGGCAAACCTAATCATTAAAAATAACTTTTTTTTCCCCCTTGTTTTGATTTGTTATTTAATACAGATTTTTAAGCATGATAGGCTAATTAAGAAACATAAATAATAATAAAAAAAAGAGGCAAACCTAAGCATTAAAAATAAAAAAAATTTCCTTGTTTTGATTTATCAATTAATACAGATTTTTAAGCATGATAGGCTAATTAAGAAATATAAATAATAAAAAACGAATATTGAAATATTTAAATATATATATATATATATATATATATATATATATATATATATATATATATATATATATATATATAGTTATAGCGACCCAGTAAGAAGAATTCTGACCGTATTGCAAACATGGCTACTTGCCTGTAAAGGGATTTACTATTGACCCACTGACCTAGCTGGCACGTTCTGCCGCTCCATCCCGGCGGGCAGAGACATTGGTGACCTCCCGCAGTCTCTTGACAAGTTGCACCTGGCCCACAAGGACTTCGGTCACACTGCCTCAGCGCTGCAACAAGAAAATGTCTGTGAACTGTCGGCGAATATGTGCATCGTGGACATATTGTGGGTTTGCGTGTATGTGTGTGTAGCATGTTGACGTATGATTAGGAACCATGCAGCACTGGTATGTGGACGCTTCAGAGGCTTTAAATATTTTCCGCCGCTGCGGTTTCTGTGCAAACAGTGATAAATGCAATCATGGGCGGCGCACCATTTTCTCATCCTCCACAGTCATAGAGGAGGAGGAGGAGGGAGGGAGTGTGTTGAAGTCAATGGGGGAAGGAGATGGTAAATGTGACAGAGGTTAAAAGGTCTTCTTCCACTTATCTCAAACGGGAATTAACCAAGGAAAATAGAGAAAAACTCCAACGTCTGTCTAGTTTCATGAAAGATTTCACTCCAGCCCTGTAGATGGCAGTAATGGTCATTCCAACAAAAGAAAACACCAACTTCAACACATTAAGCTTTTTTTTGGGTTACGTTTCTCATACTTAACTATCTAATAAAAACCTCCCTGTTACCCCTCATAACCTTTTTTTCCCCATTATATAACCCAGCAACTAGTACTTTCCACAAACCTAAACGCAACTCTGCATAAAAATAGGCCAGACACTGCTCGGACAAACAAACAGCCAATTCCAAACAAACAAAGAAGAATTTAATTAATTTTGTTCGTCAATATAACCCACGTCTAAGCTGCTTTGGAGTCACTCAAACAACAAACAAAAGCAAAACTAAATGCCCTCTTTGTTCATCTCCTTGTCTCACTCCTATCATATTATTAACAATAAAAAAATACATCTTGTTGTGTATACACGCCGACAAATCCTGATGGCGAGGAACATCAGGGATGTAGCTTGTTTACAGTCTCAGCTCTGACGTACAATAACCCAAGCGGCCCAATCTTGTCTGCAGTAAAGCTACACACTCGCATACACACGCTCATTTATATGACGCACATACCCACGCGTGATCAAGCCGTGACAGCTTGCTTGTTACTCCACCAAAACATTCTTGACCTTTATTCTCGCTTCACGGCACAGACACGGAGTTTATGAGGTGTGAAGGGAAAGTGGAGGAAAGGATCTTTGTTCCAAAAATTCTATTTATGTTGTATATCAAATAGATAGATAGATAGATAGATAGATAGATAGATAGATAGATAGATAGATAGATAGATAGATAGATAGATAGATAGATAGATAGATAGATAGATAGATAGATAGATAGATAGATAAGCATATGAGTCTTGTATTTATGTCTGTATATATATCCATATCCATATAAATACATAGACATAAATACAATACTCATGTGTTATGATAGCCATTTACCGTTTCCGCAGGTCTGCCCGGTCCAGCCTTGGGCGCAGACGCAGCTGAAGCCCGCGGAGTCCTCCACACAGGTGGCGCCGTTCACACACGGCGACGACACGCACGCGTGTTCAACTGGCGGGAGGAAAGAGGAAGCGGACAACGAACAGGGCCTTTATTAGTCCCTCGGGGGGAAGTTGGATATAAACTGGCAGTGTTGTAAATTGTTATATACTCACAGGACACTTCATTAGATACTGTACAAGCATCTAATATGGTCTCTGCAGGATGATTGTATTTTAATTTATTTTATTTTATTCAAGGTGCATGTTTCGGTTCATTTGGCAATTCCAAAATGGATGTTTAGGGCAAACATCACCAAAAGAACATGGTGGTGCCAGCCAGCATTATGTTTTTAGTCTTAGGCAAGGTGAAAACGATTCTGAATAGTTCTTTAACCTGCAGTTGTGCCATGAATTCACTTTCACCTACCAATATCACAATTGCGTCCACTGAAACCTTCCTGGCACTCGCACTGGTACTCGTCGGGCTCCGTGTTGGTGCAGGTGCCGCCGTTCATGCAAGGTTGGTGAGTCCCGCAATAGTTCAGGTCTGAGACACACACACACACACACACACACAAAATGGTTTGTTTGATTTAGGTCACACAATGTAGCCCACGTTATATTAATATCATTAACCTGCTTCGAAACCTTAGCTGTTTACCCTCATTGTAAAGTGCCTTCAATTCTTTTCCAGAAAAAAAAAATGCATTACCCACAATGCAAATAACTACACACACACACACACACACACACACATTTGCTCAGTGATCTCCATCACTTTTGTCTTCACCAGCGTAAGGACCCCGCCTACAGTTACAGGCTCACAATGGCCGTACCCAAGGCTATCGCCTTTCCCTCTTCACAATGGAACGTCCCACGGGCAGAGGGGCCGGGGTCCCGAATTCCCCCTCCCACCTCCTGGGATCATCTTTGTAAAAAAAAGTGAGCTGGGAAAACCAGAGCGAGGTGAAACTTCTTAGTAGGGGGGGAGGGTGTTATCTCATCGGGGAGAGACACGCCTGAGAGAACATGGTTGTTCATCATCCATCCATCCATCCATCCATCCATCCATCCATCCATCCATCCATCACGCGTACCTTTATCACACAGCAGACCTCCCCAGTTGACGTCGCACACACACTGCCAGGGTTCAGTGCAGCTGCCGTACACGCAACCGGGGAACGTCACACACTGGTCACATAGAGACCCCGTCCAGCCGTAGTGACAGCTACGGAGAAAGACGGTAGAAGAAAAACATGTTTACATTCGAGGCGCTTCTCGGCCAAACAGATTCCTTGTCAAGCAAGCACAAAAAAACCCACAACAACTGCAAAACAAGGTTCATTACGATGCTCACTGGCCACAGCGTGACATTGACCTGCATCTAATCTCATCCAAAATAGTGACATCAAGTAAAAAAAAGAGCATTCTGAGAATTATTAAGGCAGAATTTAAATGAAGCTCTTGTGTTGGAGCTCATGTTATGGTTGGTGGGTGAATATCACACACAGTGTGACACACTCACGTGCATTGGCCAGGTTCGGTGCAAGAGCCGTGAGCCTGGTGACATCCTTGCCTGCACACGGCTGCAAAAACACACAAAAAATACAATCATTCAAAAAAAAAAAAAAAAAAGCCATTTTTGCTTCAGTTCAATAGACATTGTGCTGCTCACTGGTATTTGCGCCTTAGCCACCAGGAGGCAGTATAACACAGACCCCCCACCCCCCTTCTTCAATTCATCACAATTAAGTTACCCTAGCTAATTTTTTAAACTTCCTCCAATCAGCAACCTGCTGAGAAGGAAGCGTGATGAGGCGAGGCGAGGGCGGGGTGCTAATGGCTGCAGGATGTCCTAAAACTAACTTTTTTTTTTTTCACGGTTTCCATTTGTGTTTCCTGCATTTAGTTTGGACCACAGAAGCAAATGCTTGGTGGTCACAGAGTTCATATCCAGCCTGCTGGCATGTGTAGAGAAGTTTCTTTCTTTTTTTTTTAAAACAATCTTCAGTCTGACCTTCTTTGCACTCAAGTCCCGTCCAGCCTTCCATGCAGACCTTGGAGCCGTTGGGGTCGCAGTTGAAATGGCCGACAAAGTCGTCTCGGGCTCGGCAGAACTTATTGCAGAAAGGCCCGTAGTAGTTGGAGTCGCAGCGAAAGCGCAGGCGGTACTCCAAGCTGAAGGAGCGTCCGTGGTGGCGGTACGCTTGCCACTGCTCTCCGGGATTCAACATGGAGGAGAGAAGAACACGCTCAATCAGCTGATCTGAGGGAGCAGTGGAAGAAAAAAAAACAATTCTTTAATCTTTGAGCACATATTTTTTTTGAACATTCAAAATCAATCAGAACTCAATTAAAAGTCAAAATGATGAGGCTATAAACCAACTAACTAGCAGTTTACTGTAATAAAGTCCAGTGCGGCTTGTTCTGACATTGTCCACTTGCCTTTGAGCTGCTTATTAAATCGCAAGTGATGAAAAGTTGAACCCAATTTAAATAGACCTTGAATAATAACACTCGCGCTATCTTATTCAAAGTCATTGTGTCCTCCAAGTACTTAATGCCTTTTCACTCTATACTGTAAAGAATCATCAAGGGCAGTTGGAAAAGGTACAGCCAGTAATCCGCTTTGATTAAGCGAGGCAGGACCGCCTTGTGTTAGGTCGGCTGCGAGGTGGCAGAGTAGGGAGCTGTCAGGAGCCCAGATGGAGCTGGACGGTAATGACAAGGAGAAGACTGGGGAAGAACGGTGAAGGGAGCGCAGAGCTACCGCTCATTATCGCCGCTATCGTTTTGGGATCATCCACCGGCACCGTGAGGAAGAGGAGGAGGATGGTGGGATGAAAGTTGAGGCATGACAGAAATGCAAAAAAAAAAATATATATATAGATATATATATATATCTATATATATATATATATATATATATATGGCATGACAGGAACAAAAAAAAAATAATAATAATAATTAAAAAAAAAAAAATATATATATATATATATATATATATATATATATATATAGAGAGAGAGAGAGAGAGAGAGAGAGATATAGATATATATAGATATATATAGATATATAGATATTTATAGATATATATCATGTTGACTGTCATGCAGCTTTTCCCGATTAGGAGGAGAAACAACAAGGCAGATGAGCAGGAAATGAAAAGCGAGCCCTCCTAGCCTTGTGTGATCAGAGACAAGAGAGACGGCAAAAAAAATCGAGGCACATTTTTCACAAGCACACATGCACCTCATTACAGTGGTGGCCACAACGTAATGAGAGCTACTACAAGAGTTGCATAGACCTCAGACGTTTTTTTTTTTCTCCACAACAAGCACCACAGTTGTTCCCAGTGGGACAAAAATAAATCATTACCACTGACTTGAACTAAAAATAATGACAAAAAATGGTCACATTTTGGGTTGTGGATATGTCATAATTTCCAAATTGTGCTATTTGTTGTGATAATTAGTCATGTTTGCCCAAATGGTCTCATTTTATCCTCTTTGGCATGGACTCAAATGATATACGTGCATAAATAAAGACAGTAAAAGAAATTGTACTCTACCTGCTTGTGCTGTGTTGTTGTCATCATCCTGAGCCTCCAAAACCAAAGAAAATGACTTCTGTAAGAGAGAAAAAACACACAAAATTGCATTTTATTTTCCAAATTGTGCTTGCTGGATTTATTGGTTCATCCCATTTAGACTCACACCAAGCATTCCAAGTCAAATTTCAAAAAATGTAAAATTCATAGCTGTATTTGGAGATAGCAGCCCAGCTTGTATTGGTGACATGGAGCTCGGAGGGTTTATCACCCATTAGAGATAAGAGACCACACGCTCTTTTCCTGATGAATACATTCATGCCACATACAAGGCGAGCATATCGCAAAAGCCTCAAACCCAACATTTGTTATTATTCCACGGTCGTCGTCGCCCACAGCGCTTCGGTATGGTCTGGTTGTTATTGTGAGGAGGAGAGAAGAAGATTGTATGGAGGTGAAGGACGATGAGGGAGAAATAGGAAGGTGCGAAATGGGCGGCCGGGGGAAGGCGAAAATTGCTACGGGAGACCTTGCTGGGTTCAAAAACAACAACAAATCTAACAGTTTATGTTATTTATATTTATTATAGGAATATGAATTGAAAAAAAAAAACGTTTAGGGCACAGACTGCTGTACGGCGCCGTACTAGATTGAATCATCTGTTAGGATGTTGCGATACGTGATGAATGAGGAGAACAAAAGAGGTCAGAGGGAGAGGGGAACAAACACTTGGAGATATCAGAGAGTGGAAAGATTAGAGAAGTCGATCAGATAAAGCGCCCACGAACGCTCGGGCACGCAAAGATTGGAAGTGTTAATGAGATGCGTAGGCCAGCAGTTCATTAAAGGGCAACAGAGAGCAAAAAGCTGAGTGACACACCGGCCATTAAAATTCATTATTTTCAATTTAAAGCTGTGAGAGCCACACGGTGGAATATCATGAATAAATAGCCGTGGGGGGAAAAAAAAAAGCAGCATGGTCTTGAAAAATGATGTCATTATGTCATGAAGACACGAAATCGATTGATGTAAAAAAAAAAAAAAAAAAAAAAAAAAGCAGACATGTTTTGAAGTATTGGAAAGTTGAATGACTTGAATTGATTGAGAAATGTGTTGTGAACATTTTTATGTCAAAAGAGTAAAAATGGGAATTACGGTGTGTAGTCGGGATGATGTCATTTCTCCAGGAAAGGCGCGTCTGGGGAAGTTTTTTTTGTTTTTTTTTACTAAGTTTGGAACCTCCGCAGAGGTCACGCTAACTATGAATCCCGACCAGCGCTGATAAGAGAATAGAAAAGGTTAGCGAGCGCTTCCTGAGCGCCTTTACAAAAAACACACAAACGGGGCGCCACTGCCGTATGACGTCATTCGGGCATTAACGAATAAAATGTTCAAAAACAACAATGTGGAGCACAAAGCGGGCAAAAGAACTGTCAAGAAAATCCGCTGGAATCCCGATCGGTGACGTGACATCGCACTCGCTCGCACTTTTCAGAAACTCGCTCCGCACAAAACCATCTAGACCTGGATTTGAACTTTCCCGCCACGTCTCCTCTGGAGATCTTCTCATCGAGGCTAGACACATGAGGGATTTTCAAATCAAATAGCAGACAATTAGAAGTTAGCTTTTCCCCGAGGCTGCGATAAAGCCCCCACCCCCCCAAAAAAAGACGGATTACGGCGCCCGGTGCAGACGTCTCTCATTGAAGCCTTTATTGACGACAGGCCAAATTCACATTTAATGAAGATCTGAGAAGACTCCTTATAAACCTGACATCTACTGCTCTACCACTAACCCTTCCCAGCATTAAAGCATCCCCCCCCCCCCCCCCCACGCGGCTCAGACATGGCCCGGGTAGGATATCCCGACAAAGCCAGGCTGTACAAACACAGCTCTGCCACAGGAAGAACTCCCAACCCTGAGAGAGGAATTTCCCCTTCACAACGCATGTAACACACAATTTGACAGCAAGAAATAAATCACGCAACAATAGAAACCATCGATGGAGCGCTTTAACTTCATTATCGCAGGTACTGCTGATATGAACTGAAAATATGATGGCTATATTTGGAAGAATTGATGCAAGAACAATCATTTTGACATGACAAAATGGCGGACAAAATAGAATATATGGAGAGGGGGGGGGGGGGGGGAGCATATTTGATAACTCCAAACGCCCACAATAGATATGATTGTATTGAATTGATGATAATTAGGGAGTTAGATTTAAATATAGTAACAACTGCTAATTATTTCCAAGCTATGACAAAACAATGAGCCACGGGCGTGTCTTTGCATTATGGATTCATTTAAGCAGTGGTTGATTAGATTCCTTGTTTAAGGCTCCAGTGGCTTTGAATTACTGCAAGGGGGAGGGGGGGGGAATCGTAGCATCAAGTATAGGCCTCAGCGTGTCTAATGAATTGAAGTTTAGCACATTAGCGTGTAGCGAGCACGCTAAAGATGGAGGCTAATTGACAATTAAACATGCGGAAGCGTGCACACCGTGTAGAAGACGCCCAAGTTTTTTCCGTGACCGTGAAAATATGCATCTGTGTTTTCATGCACCTGCCAACTCTCACTCGGAGCGTGAGGAGGGAGGTCCAAAGCAATTACGAGCTCACACATATGCAAACGCACTGGACGCGCACACACACAGACAGACTGTTGTCATGACAGCGGCCTTGCCCGAGTCGGATCGGACGGCACATGGCAAATGAGTGGAACGGCCATTATTATTCTGACAGCATAAATTCAGATTTGACGTACAGAGTTTGATGCGTGTGACGGGTGGTCACGGTTATCTGCCACGCAACACAACTGACAGGTCGTTTTCTAGTTGTTGTTTTTTTTTTTTGGGGGTATCTCCATCCGTTTGTGTCCAAAAAGCTGAAAAGGGACCGAATCGATTTCCACTCTGTTGAACTAAAATAAAACACAAACCTATCAGGCTACCGTGAGTGTCGACATAAAAAGCACAAAGGAAGGACACCATTGTTGTCGGGTTGATGGATTATTTTTTTTTTGCTTACAGGAGCAAAGAGAAAAGAAAATCAATGTTTTTCTCTTGGTGACTTTTTCCTCTTGAAATAGAGACGTGGCTTCACGGCTGATGATTTCTAAAATATTAATCGGAGTATCATCAAGTGGAGGCTGACATTCCGGCCCCATCAGGTGAGCAAAACAAACACCCCCCCCCCCCTCTAATTGAAGTTTTAGGGTTCCAATGCTATTGTGACATAGTCCAGTGGCTCCCACCTAGAAACACCTGTGCCTCCCTCATCTTCACTTCCTGCTTCTTCACATCCCCTCTGCAGGGCATCCTTCTCCACCCTTCCCCTCCTCTCACTTCCCATCCTGATCAGCAACCAAATGCCCTTGTCTGGCCAAAAGCCCCCCACCACCCCACCCCTTGCTACTTCTCCCTGGAAACTTTCGCAGGAAATTACCTTGTCTAGTCTAGTCGCTTCACATCCACTCAGGCACTTTTAGGAGGGAGCATTAGTGAGGATAGACTGGGAGGAGGAGGGGGGGGTCTGAAAACTGTGTGGGAGGGGTGGGGGTTGTGTTGTCCCAGGATACAAATCACGCTGCCTGTAAAAGGTGACATTTATGTGCCTCTATTCCCAGTTGCTCATTTATTTATGTATTTATTTATGTATTTATTTATCCATTTATTTATCAATTTATTTGTAAAATACATATATTTATATTTATTAATAGAATGTATTTATCTTATTTATTTATTTGTTTTGATTTTGATTTATATTTGTTTAATTGAATTTTTGAATGTATTTATTTATTTATCAATTGATTGATTGATTGATTGATTGATTGATTGATTGATTGATTGATTGATTTGCCGACATGAGAGCCGGAATACTGCCGGTCAAGCATCCGCCACACAAGCGAGCACACAGACCGATTCCAACTCTAATCCGAAGGGACAACAATAATAAAGTAGCTCAACACCACTACGGGGTTGAAGCTATACGAACAACGGAGAAAATTTCGCAAGAAGTCGATCGGTTGGCGATGAAAGGAAAACACGGTCTGTAATTACGTTCCTGTGTAAGATATTACTTCTGTGACACCGACAGAGGTAACGCTTGATTTCACAGCGACCTCCTTTGTTTTATTTCATCGGCGACAAAATCCAATTTGCACACTAATTCAATCATTTAGAAAATTTTCCCTTGAGATGATTGGGTGACAGTTAGTTCAGTTATCTCTTTAGCACACAACTCCTCCTCATCCTCAAGGGAATTAACTTTCTCAGTCTCCTCTCGACTGATGTTTCATGAGCTCTCCAGGTAGGGCGCGTCCGTGGGGGGGGGGGGGGGCAAACAGGACTGTGTGCACGCCAGGGTATCAGCGTACACGCAGGTATGCAGCGAGCCAGCGTGGGAGAGTCAATTAGAGCACAAAAGAGTGAAAGAGAGACTCGGCGGAGGGAAAGAATGAAAGAAAGAAAGCGCCTCTCTTCTGGTTTGTCTTGGTTGGCTTCACATGATCACAGCGACAACGCACCATGACAAGCCCACGCGGGGCTTCCATCTTGCTAGGTCACATTAGCGCTGTTTGCTTTCAGGGCTAAAAAAGTCGATAAATATTAGCAGAGGTACTCAGTATCATGGCGGCAAATTGTTTTTTTGGTTTTTTTATCTCCCGGACTCAAATTGGACGGCAACAGATGTTGTGAGTGAAGCTGGGAGTTGATTTGAAAACAAAGTGATGACCAAATAAGTGGCTAATTACAAAGCCTAAACAGGATATGTGCAAATTATAAAAGGATGTCGCGAACCGAGAGGAAATCAAAACGACAAAGCGCTAATAAGATCCAAATACAAAGCGACAATTATGTTTCTCATGAGGAGGAATGAAGGAGCTCACCTTTCCTCACAATGAGCTTACTCACCCCGGGGTGGAGGTGGAGGGGGGGGGGGGGCTCACATTCCCGGCCCGACAAACCCACCCGGCCACTTCCACGTTGTCTCACATCTAACCCGATCTCAAATAATTAGGCTCGGGCACAAAGGAAAAAAAATGATGATGCACAATGCAATCAACGCACGCTAACGAGGATAATCAATCGGCTAATCGGACGGAGATGAATTGAAAGTTACAACGCTGTGTGAATGCAAAGATGGATCGAGTGCAATATTGGGGAATCATTTTGGTGGACCTGGGTGTGTTTTGATTAAAAGCTAGACCGGTAGAATAATCAATACATTTCCTGGTTCCAACGACTGCGGTGCTAACGGAAGATTCATTACTCGACTTAGATGAACACGAAACCTAAAAGTCAGCAGTTCGACGGTTCGATACTAAACCGAGCGGTACTGTCTTTTTATAACTTTTAACTCCGTCAGTACTTATGTGAGCAGTCCATCCCCAAATCGATTCATTCATTGATGAATTGACATTGTAAATATTTCCAACAGGGTTGATGTTTTACAAGGCGGGATGTTTGGAGTCAAAAAAACGATTCTCATTGTGAGTCAATTAAGCGCGATGGACCTGAGCGGTGCGGTGGCTCGGTTTAAAAAGGGAATTTCCCCCGAGCAGATCGAGTGATAAAACCTTTGTCGCCCGGCCCCGCTTGGCAGGGAGGGAAAGAAAAGGAATCTGAACTCTGTCTCTGAGGGTCATTGTTATTCTAGCCAGCCTTGTTTGAGTGTATTGTTGTGCTTGAAGCTTAGGCTCGTTACCGTGGTAACCCCCCACAGATAACCAAGCTCTGCCCCCTTGTACTTACTGGCCAAGCGTATTTGAAGGGAATGACAATGAGTCCATTAGTCCCATCATCTCCTCCGCGGCGGTGGAGCGACTGGGAATTTCCTCCCAGTATCCCCGTGCTGCCCGAGCCGAAGGTGCAGGCTCCGGTCGGGGCCACTCGGGCCTGGTACTCCTTGAGGCAGGCTTGGAAAAAAGTGTCGCACTGGTCTCGGGATGAACAACGTTGATCGGCGCCGACCGGGATGTCGCAGCAGTTTCCGTTCAGAAGGAGTCCGTTGGGGTTCTGGTAATGGCGGATCTGGAGCTCGAACATCCCAACTGTGCGCACCGCCTGACAACAACATAGACAGAAAGCGCCTTTATTCGACATCTTAATGAGCCCCGATCACTTTGGTGTCATTCCGCTTTGAAGGTTCCGACGTAGAACAATAATTATAAAGAGGCCTCTTCTTCAAACTGTCGGAATATGACAAGAAAATCAAATTAATGATATGTTTTGAGAGAGCTATCATTTTAAATGAGAGACTGTTAGCTACAATTCAAAAGATTCTGTTTTGAAAAAGACACCAATGTCATAAAAGTGGATATTTGCAGTCAACGTAGAATTCCGTTTATAGCAAATAAAATACAATTGTATGTCTACAAATGTATTGTAGACGATCAAACCAGTACTTTATTTAATCAACCTGAAAGTTTCTGAAATCAATCTGATCAGTAGCTGAAGGTATGCTAGCTTAATGCTAAATAAAACGCAATGTAAAATGCTCGAGATTGGCGAACAAAACTAGCATCACTGTTGTGATAATCAAAACATTTATTTACAGTAAGTTAAAAAACTGTATTCTGATTAATAATGTGTTTGTGGAATATGTATTAAGGGATAAAATGAACCCTTTTTTTTTTTTTTTAATCCATCTCAGGTGGCGGCCATTTTATCACTTGCTGTCAATTGAAAATGACACCGCAGCGCCTAAGGGACTGTGAATGTCACATGACCAAAAAAAAAAAAAAAAAGTAATAAATAGTATTAGCATAAAGGAATAACACTAACAGACCATTTATTGAATTAACAACAACATCATGAGCAATGTTTGCCGTTCCAGCTAATCCTTGCGATTATCTTTTCTTTTCTTCTCCGCTGTGTCACACCCGCACCGCACCCTTCATAGTTTTTACTCTTCAGTTAAGGGAGGCTGCCTCCTTATTTCTCAACATGGGAACCGGCTCCTGACATTTCTCTTTCTTCAGCTTTCACCACTGTCACCTCACCATTCTTTTTTTTTTTCTGCCAGCTAGAGATGGCACACAGGCAAGACTTAATAAGACCCCCTGAGAGTTTCAGAGCAGCAGGGTCGCGTGTGTGTGCTATCCGTCTACCTTGACAATGGCGTTGCCGACAATGTCCTCAAACTCTTTAATTTTCTCTTTGGAATTGTAAGGCGGCCAGACCAAAGACGTTTTGTGGTTTTGACTTTTAAAGTCCAATTATATAGCCGAACAAAGCGACATAACCTCGCTCCTTTTTCCCCATCTCATCTCCATCAAAAGCTTACAGTGGCGCTCATCACTCTGCATCCTCCTTTTCTTCCAACTCTCCCGTCCGTGTCCGAGTCATTAGCGGCATTCCGGGATGTCAGCGCTCAATCGGACCAGAGAGACATGCCGGACCGTGTCATCTCTGCAGGAGCGCCGATCCACTTTTTATTTTTTTTTGATCCTGCATGTTCCGTTCGGGGTTTGCAAAGAACCGGAGGCGAAAAGCAACCGTCAAATTTCCCACATGGAAATGTACCACTGAACACAATCAGCTATCCCAAGTACAGCATTCAAAAACAAAACATGCAAATCAATACACAAAATTCAAAAGCCACCAGTCATAGCCACAGCATCTGTTTGACCCAGTCAAACCAGTTAGGATCTCTTACAGATGTTGAAAAATAGGACTCGCAGGTCAAAGGGGACTCCACTCCTTGTAACCACCCACACTCGCGTGTTGGTTTCCCAAGTGGCAGATCCGCCTATCCCGACTGGGAGGCCATTAAAGTGGAACTTTGTTCTTCCGCCAGCTGCATGAAAGTTAGCATTGTGAACCACTACAGTCATAAAAGTCCACTTCATTATAATAAAGCGACACTTTGGGCTTGAACGATGATGATGCATTCAATGAATTGATTTCTACCGTTATTCAGACTTCAATGGATGTAGTTGTAATATGTATGAATGAAATACAATTAAATCCAGCAAAATTGTTGCTTGCGCCACAATTTAGACCTCCTTTTAGGTGGTCTAAAATTTACTGTACTTTCTGTTGCTATATTGCCAGATGCATCAGGGTCATGAAATTTAAAAAAAAAACGCCCATCAACTGAGAGAATGCAGCGATTGGAGCGTGTTGTTGCTCAGCGATGAAGCTTACGGAGCATACATCAAGAGAAATGCCGGAATATTCAGCATTGACACACTCCAGAGTGTTCTTGGCAGTGGCCTTGAGGTTTCACACACACACACACACACATCCACATGCATACATATACATGGAGCAGCTTCCTCACATCACAACTTGACAGCTGCACAGTATAAACTCAGCACAGTATCTTTTTCTATCAATCTCTCGATCAAGCAACATGCATTTGAGTAATAGAGACCAAAGGAGGAGTGTTATTAACAATAGAAGATGCGTCAAGCAGCCGTAGGGCGTTGAACTCATCGGCCAGTTCATTATTTCAACATTGTGATTTGACACATATAACCTTTTGTTTATCTGGTTAAACCACGACGGTGAAATATTAATGACGCCTTGTCTAGGTAACTGCAAATTTCTATAAGCCTACTTTTAAGATAATTGTTATTTTGGAAAGGCGTGGTTTTTTTTTTCACCCTTCACTTGATGTAGTGGAATTTCAAATGGCTGTTTCTACTAAACATTGCACAATGATAATCCACATCCATAATCCAAGTCCATTCTTTGAGAGGCATAAAAAAAAGCTTAATAAAAATTGCGCAGGATAACGCTAGAAAGCAATTCCCATGGTGTTTTCATCCATGCATGTAGTAAAACCAAGATTAGTTCGGTTCCCTGAATCAGAACAACAGGTGGGCAGAGCGCCACTGAAGGAGAACCCGCCAGCATGACAAAAAACGTGTAAAATGTGAAACTTAACACAAATGGGGGAGTGTGTTAAATGTCGTTCGGTGTGCTTTAAGTGTTGCTGGAAATAGCACCTAATCGGCAGGCTTACCTGTGGTTGCATGACGAGCGCGACGAGGAAGATCACAACCCGCGCCAGGTGGTGCACGGCGGGCTTCCCGGTGACTCTTCTGAGCTCCGGCCGACTTGTGCCTTCCATCCCGGTGTCGGAGGCGGCGATGCCCACCTTCCGAACCGAATCTTTGACACCCTTTTCTAGTGCCCACTTACTTCATCCCTGCTTTGATTTGCACCCGCTGTGCGTACACCTGCGTCCCTCCTGAAAGCCGGTGGGCGTCCGCAAACGCACCACCACCCCAAAAAAAAACAAAAAAAAAAACGCACCACCGGAGATTCTTCTTCCTCTTTTAAGCGGCTTTAAAGGTCCAATCTGGTGGCTCGCGCTGGACTTGAACTCTCATCCCAATTAGGTCACTCTCCCTCTTTCTTCAAGGCAAATCAATCAAGCCCCGAAGCAATCGAACATCTTCCGATTCTAGCCCATTTTTTTTTTCTTGTTGGTGTAAAGTTTTTTTTTTTTTTTTTGCCCTTTGTGCGCTCATGCAAAAAAGCGCCGGCTGGTCATTTGTCAAGCGCATAGGAAGCCTGGCGGCGAGTCAATGTGGCAAACAATGAGGGAGAGAGAAAGAGAGAGAGAGAGAGAGAGAGAGAGAGAGAGAGAAAGAGAGGGAGGGAGAGAAAGAACGCTCGGAGGGTGTGTCCTGAAGCAGCGACTATCCGTCTTTCAGCGCCGGTCCGGAAGATTTCCACCGCTGACAAAAGCTCCACTTTCTCTCTTTGCTCTCAAACTTTGCTTCATTACGCGTCACTTAGGCGCACCGCTCCACATTATCCACGCGTAAAGTCTTTTTTTTTCTTTTTTCTTTTACGCAATGCACTGCAACCTCTGCTGTGGGCCAATTAGCAGCAGGATTACACCGGCTGGACCTCAGGGGCCCCATGTGTTGTCCCCCCCCCCCCCTTATATTTGAACCCCGCCCCCTTCTTATTTCATTTGAATGATAAAAGAATTCTATGATTGCATTTAAGTGTCACAAGCCAAATCAAATACAATATTTAACTATTGATTTTCTATCGCATTCCTGGGTGAGCTGCATGACTTTGGGCTCTGTATTTCAACTTGTTCATAATTACATGCTAGTTACCATGGTTGCAAGCTGCTCTTGTTGGATGAAGTCTCATCATCATCATCATCCATGAAGTATGTTACTAACTGGCTTTGTCTCGCTCTCTGCTTTATGCTTTCCATTTTCATGCTTATAATCAGCATTGGTGAAGCTCGGGGGAGAGGTGGTGACAAAAAAAATCATTTACTCACATATTTATCTTAAAAATAAAACGTAAAAAAAAAAAAAGACTGTTTCTTTGTTCATCTATCTATGGCAGCAGGAAAAATATTTTCAGGGTATTGCGTTCATGGACATGGCATGTTTTCCACACGTGTCCACACAATGTACCTTCTTTATCGCCCATGGTGGTCTTCTTGCTCAAGAACTTCCCTGACAACCGCTGGCGTTTCCGCGGCCCCCGGCGCTCGCCGTTGAGCCCCCCCACACACACACACCAACCCCCGGCTACAGAACAGAGGGGACCCTTGAGGAAACGGGGGGCCTCCATTTGCATGGCAGGGGCCGTGACCTTGGTGTCCGAGATGAATTCTTAACCAAGGCAAGAGAGGAAATGACATGATAGGGACCAAGTCTGTGCTCCAGAACTTTCTATAGCTCACCTGCGGAAGTGAATAAAAATGACAAGTGCTTGGGGGGAAAAATTAAATGCTCAAGGTATTTATCTCATCTGTCCACCTAACAAATCAAAACCTCAAATTCTCAAAAGTCAAATTTGTTTACCTGACCTACCCAAAATTAATCGGTCCACTTTTGGGTCCCCATCCACAGGTTGAGAGCCCCTGATTTAGGACTGTATTAGGATTGGAATTGCTTTACAGTATGTATTTTTGAACCGACCCACCCAAAATTAATCGGTCCACTTTTGGGTCCCCATCCACAGGTTGAGAACCCCTAATTTATGACTATTACGACTGGAATTGCCATACAGTATGAAGATACAATCCGGTATGGCGATACTATCACATGGTGAGTTACTTCAAGCTTCCCAATCTCTTGATTGAATGAATCAACACACATTCCATACGAGTGTGACATCGACATCATAAAACGGTTCGCCATTCGCAACCAAGAGTCTCCAAATATAACAAACAAACGTATCGGAAAGGAAGCAGATCGACCAAGATACAGTCTGGAAAATGTCGCGGGGTGGGTCTTCGGGGAGATCTCTCGCGCTCTCTTTTTATTTGACTGGCGAGTGACGTCAACACCCTCCCACACATGCGAGTCGACAGATAAGTCGTCTTTTCAGCTCCTGCAACTGTAAGAACACTGTGCTGGTGAGTAGGAAGGCGCTAGGGCATGTTGCCAGGAGCATGAAACACACACACACACACACACACACACACATGTGGCGCCCTGGTGGCGAAGGTCAACGCTTTCTCAAGGCAAAATAAGGGAGTGTGGAAAGGCTTGGGAAAGTGACGGAAGAATGCGCATTTGTGCGAACACAGTCGAGGCGACCTAAAGACAATAACTCAGGGCACAGTTTAAGTCCACAACAAGGGGGGGCCCCTCCCCTCTCTGTCACTGTGTGTGTGTGTGTGTGTGTGTGTGTGTGTGTGTGTGTGTGTGTGTGTGTGTGTGTGTACTTACACTAGACACATATTGAGTCCAAAACTCACATTGAATCCACTCTGTGCTTCCAACACATAATTACAGAACACAATAAGCCAAGGCCAAAAAGGATACGCTGGGCAAACAAGAATTGGGCATTTACTAATTGGGGCCCACCATTGTGAGCACAAGTGGCTGTTGAAGTTCATTAAGAGATTGAGTCAATTACATATTCACCTAAAAGTGCCCATGGCCCTCTGATCGACCCCCAGTCTTTGTTCCATAATTAATTGGAGGTGAAATGTTGTGCCAAGAAAGCTGTTTTCATCAACCTGCAGTTGATTTGGGTAAATATTCACCATATTGTGAAGAATGTGTGGTGACGTCACTATTCCTTGCAATAAATGTGACTCATTCATGAATTTATCAGTATTACTTGCCTACCTTCAATGGGAGGTTGCCTTCAGTCACACTTAACGCGATAACCGCTACAACAGCGCCATCTGTTGGGCTAGATACTCAATGACCAGTCTTGAGATGGTACATTTACTGAGAACGTTTTTTTTTTTATTGTAAAAAAGATAAAAAGTAAAATACAAGCTCCAGGTGTGATGTCTGACAGCCCAGACACTGGGTGCAATGCTTGCAATCATAAAATGAACACCAAAAAAAAATACATCCCATTTAACTGCTGCAAACACACCTGTGCGAGGAGTCGGCAACGTTATTTCTTGGCGAAGGAGATCTTCATGGCGTTGCTCTGCGTGATCTTGAAGCCTTGCAGAGCTTCTCGCGCCGCGCCGGCCTGCACTTCGTTGTCAAACTCCACAAAGGCGATGTCGTGGCGGCCGGGGACCAGACGTACTTCCTTGAAGCCCGGGAATCTGCGGAGGAAACGTTCTATGTTTAAAATGCGAATAAACACAAAAAGTGCGAGACAAAAGGAATTTTTACTGACTGGTTGAAGAGCATAGACAGCATAAGCTCGTTGGTCTCCTCGGGCAAATTGGTGAGGAAAAGAATGTGATTGGGAGGATTCTCCGAAATCTGGGGGGGCGAAAAAAAAAAAGTTAGAAATGTTTAGCTCAATGGTGACAACTTGTCTCGATTTTGACTTTGAGCAATGACAATACCTGCTGGTGCATCTGTCCGGGCATCATCTGACCCATGCCACCAGGGGGCATCTGGCCTGGTGCCATCCCGGGCGGGGGCATCATGCCGGGCGGGGGCATGTAGGGCGGCTGCCCTGGCATGTGAACCATACGCCCTCCCTGGTTCATCTGACCCTGCAGAGAGCATCAAAAGCAGTCATGTTGACCAATTATTTCAGTAGACTTAAAAAAAAAAAAACATTTTCGATCATTTTAGGTGTGTCTTACTGCAGCAGCCAGGGCGGCCGCTTTCTTGCTCCCGCTCGACTCGGACTTCGGAGGCTTCTTCCTCTCCTTCTTACGATCGCGCTCCACGAAAGTGCCTTTCATTTTAGCAATGATGTCCGAATCCTGATTGGCATACTGAATGCGCTGTGGAAAGAGATCATCCATAAAACTATTGCCAGGTCTTTTTAAAGGAGGCATATTACATGAAAAAAAAAAAAATGCTAGCAATGACATACCATGGGTTTGTCATAGAAGGGAAACCCCTGCATGGATCGGAGCGCATTGGAGGCACTGTTGACCTCTTTAAAGATGACAAAGGCTTGACCCTTCATTTTAAATGTACGTGCCACTAAGATGTCAAGAATTTGGCCAAACTGTGAGAAGATGGCGTAGAGAGACTTCTTCAACTCTGGGGAGAGAAAAAACAGGATACTGGAAAATGTGCTGCATTATAATCACACAAAACCTGGATAATGATGGTTACCATGATGTGATATTTTACTTTATCTTCCAATAGCAAAGAGTGAACGTTTTGCGTGTTCTTTTATTTTTACTATAAATAATTAATGACACTGCAGGGGGGGGCGGCAGTCCTCTCACCATCTTTCTTGATTTTCTCGTTCAAGTTGTTGATGTAGATCGTATGATTGAGCCGAACCTCCGTCGTGGTCATCTGGAAATTCCGAAAGAAGTGGAATTAACTTTCCGAAAAAGGACATAACACTACTTTTAAGGGATGAACACTTTGAATTTTCAGCCGCCATTCATCGAACGACGTGGGGTTTAGCCCAAAAAGCTAAAGCTGCATTGGTAAGCCAAAGACCTCGTATGTTACTCAGAAACGTTCAAACTATATTATAGATATAACCCCTAAAACCGGATTAATTAGGCCTGCGACGAGAATAATTGATTCATACAAGAAAATATTGCCTTATCATAGTGAAACGATACGTACCTCGATCGTTGAACAAAACGCGGATGAAGCTAATGCTTAATTCTCGCGATAAAAGAAAAAGCGAACGGTTCTTCTTCGGTTGTAGTTTTGACAAACAGCTTTAAGGCGCATTACTGCCACCATCAGACGCAATTTCTACAGTTCTTTCAACAAAAAGTGTCAGTATTGAATAGCGAACATCAACTTGATATAATTGCTCCATATTGTTTAAATAGCATTTGTAGAAACTCCAGTGTTCTGTAAATAATAGAATTGCTTAATACTGATATACTGATTTCCTACAGGGGGTGACAAAGTGCATTTTGGACAATCCAACCCACCGAATAGACGAAGAAGAATGTTGGACGTTACCAAATATGGTAGTAAACACCGGCCGGGGCTTCTCTGGCCAGCGAGGCTACTCTGAAAGTGAGTTTAATCAAAACTAATCATCAATATGTGCAATGCGAATTATCTTTGTAGGTCATGTTCGTTAATATATGATTATTACAGCTAGTTAACAAGTAGTAAAAACCTGCTTAGCTGTGGTATTTGTTGCAGCAAATTGGGTCTAATTTTGTTCTTTTATATTTTATTGATATCTTTTCCTGTTTTTAAGCTCGAAATAGAATTGAAAAAATATATGTACTACAGTGTAGTGCAGTAAATAAAAATGCGATATTGTGGTGGGGGCGGCTCGGTAGCACATCCGCCTCACAGTTAGGAGGGTGCGGGTTCGATTCCACCTCCGGCCCTCCCTGTGTGGAGTTTGCGTGTTTTCTCCGGGCATTCCGGTTTTGCCCACATCCCCAAAACATGCTTGGTAGGCCGATTGAAGACTCTAAATTGGCCCTAGGTATGAGTGCGATGGTTGTTCGTCTCTGTGTGCCTTGTGATTGGCTGACAACTGGTTCAGGGTGTCCCTTGCTTACTGGATGGAGGTTGTGGTGGACTCACCCAGCAGGCCTACATGTAGGGACGGGGTTATAAGTATCTTTTATGTTTTTTTTTTCCCTGGGGTTGCATCATATTGTCTATGTTGCTTTGATCACTTGTGTTTTATCTCATTTGTTGGCAGTCAGTCAGAATAAAGATGTGTTTTTTTTTTTTTTTTTTACTTCTGCCACAATCATCCTCGACAGGACATCTGGGAAAATGTCGGGGTGCCCCATGCCCTCTTTTCCTCCACCTCCTCCGCCACCTCCTCCTCCTGCAGCAGTCCATGATTTAAGAAGCAAAAAGAAGTTATATCAAACGATAGCAGTCAGCAGAAGCCCAGTGGAAGGAGACTACACGGAGCCTCTCCTACTCATCAGTCAGAGGGCGAGCAGGTGACCGACAACAAGAATAAAAGTTGGACTATGAAATTAAAGATTAAAGATCACTTCCTTTCATCTGCTCAAGGCATCAGAAGCATACATAACCCCAAAATGGTCATTTTGCAAGAAAACAAAACTATAAATGTATTATTCTTTTTTTGCTTAAAGTCATTCAATTGAAGGTTGAATTTTCATTTTGGCCTATGTTCCAGTTTCAGCAGAAATCTCCACTGGACTCTGGTAAACACATACGTGCCTTCGCTCATCCAAGATGGCCCACAGTAAGTACGGAATGCTTCTCAAGTCCTGTCATGCTTTGCTTTTGACTGATAGCGCTTTCATGTAATGCTGGAAAGTATTCAAAAATACTTTCACATTGATGTCATTATTGAGAATACCGTACTGTGTTTACCAGGGTGTGACGGCAATGCCGATTGTGTTTTTTTCCCCTTTGACTTACAGGTGCGGCCTGGTGGCCTTGTGGATGGCTGCTCACCTGCTGGGGCCGCCTGTTGACATGCACACCTTGTTTCGGACTGCGCTCAAGCGAGGCTTCACAGCAAACGGGGAAATGTTCTCAGGTAACAAAAAGGAAAGGGAGTGAAGGTGTGTCAAATGCTAACAAAAACACTCATGAGTGAAATAGTCGTGCTACAACTCAAATACTCAAAATGTCATCCTGAAATATTGTCATATGTTAAATACTTTTTGCATATCTTGGTATCTTATCAGTTCGAAACATGGCGTCGCTGGCTGAGGAGGTGTGCGACTGCAAGGCCGAGGCGCTGTCGGGTGGTTTGGTACGCGACAACGCCACCAAGATTGTCGCACACTTATGGAGCAGACAGCCCGTTCTCTTCCCGTATCCATTTTTTTTACTTCTATAGAGCTAATTAAGTCGTCGAGTGACCTGGATCTCTACTTTTTGATTCGTTCTTATAAGAGTTTCTCAAGTGTCTCTGTATCCTCACCCTTAGCTAGATGATCAATAATACCTTGACACCGGGACGTCCAGATACGACGACGATTACAATCACGAGCCTTGCGAGCGTGAAGGTCACAGGGCGCACTGGGCCGTGGCTTCGGGTAAGACACCAACGGTAAATTATTAAACGGCCGTACAGTTGACCCTGCCCTGTCGTCTAGGTGTTCTCCTGGGTATGGACCGGGGTTACGTGAACACGGAGCCGACCCAAACTGACTCGACTCTACCGTGGATTCACCTACGCGTACACTCCAGCTTCTCCTCGTCTTTGGACAGTTCACATATTAGAGAGGTGTATATTTTAGCCAAGCAGGGGAAAAGTCTACGCTACCAGCTGTGGAGTTTGGACAGCATCGCACGGAGCAACAAGCAGCTCATAGAAATGGACCCGCAGACACGCAACAACGGGACACATTATGTGCTTCCCATGGGCGGAGTTGAAGGCGGGTTAGCCGGCGAGGCTGTTTTACTGCATAAAAGGAAAGAGCTTGACGGGGAAGCACACAAACAGTGACAGTTTGTGGTATTACAGCACTTAATGCAAAAAACAGTCAAAAACAAATAAAAAATAATCTTATTTCCAGTTTTATTGCAATCTGTTGCCTTCATGGCAAAGAAGCAAAGAAGATTCCATGTCAAATGTAACCTGTTGTTGCACTTTCTCCACTTCAAAATACACTTGTGCTTATAGAATACAAATATTAGAATATCCTCCCAATTCGAAAGCACCCAGTTAGGAGAAAGGGGGCAAAAAAAAAAAAAAAAAGAATCTGTTAGCTGGTATACTTGCATGGAAGAAGTAGTAAAACACTCTGTAAACAAGTCGATGTTGACTTTTCAGAGATGACTCTGATTTTTCTGTGTCAAAGTCGAGATCATTTTCTATGGCATGTCAATATTTTCCAATTGTGCATAGTTATTGCTGTTTTCCAGTTCAGTTTGCAGATCAGGATACAAGATGATAAAAAAAAACGGAGAAAAGTGATCACTTAAAGATCGTTCCAGTTTTAAATATTATTTGAATTATTTTTTTTCTTGTATGGCTCCCACGTCGCTGTAAAAGTATAAAGAAGATCAATTTTGAATAGCCCAACAGCAATGCTGCTTCCCATCTTAAAAAGAGGCACGATTTGTTTTGATCGATGGCTTTCTTGAGGATGCATAGTGCAGCAAGTTCCAAAAACAAAAATGCTCGCTGCTTGTATTTAGATACGTGAAACTCGTTTTTCTCATTGTTCTATAACGAAGCTTCAGGGTGAAGAAAAATAGCAAGAATATCCTTTCTGTTTTTAAAAAGGTAGGCACAGAATTTGTACAAAAGGTAAGCGGGTTACATAAATCCCAGAAAGAAAAAAAAAAATTAAATACATTTATATTTACACTTGGCATTTTAGTGTTGTAGGCAAAATAACCTCCCAGGAAGGCCGTGATGTTCCAACGACATATAGAAGAAGTCCTTTCTTGCTTACGTGGAACGAGTCCGCATTGTCCACTTGTTCCAGTTTAATCATGGATAAGTTTTGAGGGGCTCAGAATCCCTGCGGCAGCATGGAGGTGAAGATATCTATGAGGTTGTCCAGCCCCCACATGTAGCCGTCCTCCTGGTTGCCTTCCACCCAGGGGGTCCGGTGGTCCAAGGTTCTGTGTGCGGGCAGCGGTACCGTCTTGCCAAAGTCGATCATCCACACGCGGGCCTTCCCCGAGGCGTCGTGTACAAACAGTAGAGAGCTGCCCACCACCTGCAACATCACAGTATTCATTTAATTGTACTTTAACCCCCCCAAAAAAAACAACTCGGGGTGAAATATCATCCAAAAATTCAGCCGAGAAGTCCATTTTGGATTTTAGTGTGTGAGTTGTTTTTTTTTACCTCATGGGTCTTGAAGAAATGCGACTGCTCCAGGACTGACCGAAGCTCCTCCAAGCGTTGCAGGTAAAGCTTCTAAATGAAAGCAAGGGGAAAATATGATTATTATATTATTTATATTATACACGTATGTATTTTTTATTATGGAAATAATATATATACATATATTTTTTATTCAACTTTTTTTTTTTTTAAGATTAAGCAATTATTTAAATAATTTATAGTCTCTTTAAAATGGAAACCCACCAAGGTCTGAGTGTTCCCATCAACAAAGTCCTCCAGGGCCCGCATCACTTCCTCTTTGAGTTTGGTAGTCTTAAAATTGGAGTTGCAGGTGCCATCAGATTTCTGCAGAAGAACAGATTTTTTTTTTCCAACCGCTCGAAGAACCCCCCCCCCCCCCACTCCCGCATTTACAAATCAAGTGCGAGTTGTGCCGACTGACCTTGATACCCTCAATGCGGAAGCCCAGCGTGGCGGTGGAGCTCAGCGTCTCCCTCCACTGCATGTATCTGGGCTTGAGCACGCCCTGCTGGGCCCTCTCCTCTTCGGTGGGGGCCCCGGGGTCCACGGCCACCATCTTCTCGTACATATCCTTGCGTAAGCGGGGTCGCTCTCTGGCTTTCATTAGCTCCTCCTCCAAATAGGTCCTTAATAATAAAACGAGGAAAAATATTTTCTCATGAATGAAGGATTTGATTTTCGTTCTGTCGCGAGTTAAACTTTGACTCTGCCTTCGACTCTGCCTTTGTCCGTAACGACGCTGATAAACTTTTTCAAAGTCTGCATCGTGAAGCGTTTTCTTCTCACCTGCTGCCCATTTTACAGTCCATGATGGACGGCGATTCAAAATCAGCCACCAGGTCGTCCATCAGGTTGTAATCTTGCTCGTCGCGTTGCACCACGCCGTAATAACCGGGCACGTACGGCTGCAGAGTGTCCTTCATCAGCTTCTGGAGACACTGCTGCTCGCACTCGCAGTAGCGCTTTAACAGACGACCATTCTCGCCCGCCCGGAAGTTACCTAAACGACAACAGAAGGATTTTGAGAAAGCGCCGTGAGGCCGATCGAGCTCGCCGTTCTAACGCTACGTACCCGCGTGGCCGGCGAGCTGCACCCACGGGTAGCGCTTCTTGTAGGACACCACGAAGGGGGACCAGTGCACCATTGTCTTCAATTTATGCCACGACTTATTCTGGAATACAAAAAAGAAAAAAAGAAGGGCGTCATTGTGGAGAGGAAACCCTGGGTGGACAAAAATAAACACGCCTTTGTAGACATTGGTCAGATCCTCCCACTTTAAGGTGTACTGACAAAGCCCATTCATGAAACATTGACTAAAGCGTGTCGTAAAAAAACACAGTCCCGACTGTCTGGAACTGTTTGTTTTATCTGAGTAGCAAGGACAGTGTTCGCTCGGGGGCTTTGACGTAAGCAATAGATTACACACACGTGTGTGTGTGTGTGTGTGTGTGTGTGTGTGTGTGTGTGTGTGTGTGTGTGTGTGACAAATCAAATAGTGTATATGTCATCCCTTTTATTTTGTCTTCTGCAGTCTGAGCGTTTTTTTCTTTTTTGCACGAGAGAGCTTGAAATGCTTGAAATATTTTCAAATGCGAGGCTCCTCCTATCACCGTTGTGTTTACATGCCGGCAATATCTATCGACGCTCTCCCCGCACGTATTCTTTCCACAGCTGCTGTGTGGAAATTCTGTCATAATATAAGCGGCAATATCGTCAGCGATTGGAAACAGCGGCTCTTTGCGTACCTGAAAAACAGGTTGGATTTAACTTGAAGCGCTGGTGTCACTCAATAGTTGTAATAATTTCGTCAGTTGATTGAAAGCTTACACTAAGCTGAAGGCTTTTGGAAACTCCATCGAATCTCTAGTGATGACATTGGAATTTTTTTTTTTTTTTTTTAAACATTAAAAATTGAATTTGAACAAGGGGTGTGCAGACTTTTTATGCCAGATATTGACAGAGCCGAGCTATCGTGGGTCATGAAATGTCCAAAACAACCAGTGTTATTGTTTTTTTTTGTTTTTGTTTTTAGACAGCGGTTCAATTGCGGTGTGACGAATGACTCGGGGTCACCTGCAGACACCGCCTCGAAAGCGGATCCTCGTATTAACCTCGACAAAGTACGTCACGAATTCTGATGAAACGTACGCCCGTCAAACGTCTTGCGGAATGTTTTGCTGAAAAGGCTGATTTCCTCTTGAACTTTTGACTCTGACGGAGCGCAGAGTGAAGAGGCTTAAGTCGCTCTTCTTTCTAATTCGGATTTTCAGTCATGTCAAATCTATTGCACTTTTTCTCTCTATAGTGAGAAAGACAAGAAAGGGAAATGTCCTCATGAGGACCAATTACAAGTGTCTTCACACACAATGTGGTTCATGTGAGAATGGAGTGAGTGAAACTTTCCAACACTTGATCTATAGAAAGAACAATCGAGGCCCTTTACTCGAGATGGGGTGGAAAAAAAAACCATCACATCATGATGTCGCTATGTTGATAGTCGGTCTTTTGTTTTGTTCTATGACACAGACGTCATGAGAACTGACAATTAAGCCTCCTTGCATATTTTTAGAATATGAGATGAAACCACAAGGAGAACATGCAAGCTGAGACTCGAACCCATAACCATTTTAAACTGTGATTAAAAAGTCACTTCCAATATATGGACAGAAAAGTACCATTTCAATTATAATTGATGGAGAGATGTGTTGGAAGTAAGCACGGTGGAAACAAAAAGGCAGCTAGCTTGCCTTCACCGTGAGTAATTGAATCTCCAGTATGGATCGTTCTCGTCTTGGAATCTTCCCCGACCATCTTTTTTTTTGTTGTTCTCCCAGTCAGCATGTGCGGACTTGTGTTGCTTGCCCCCGCCCCTCCGGGTTCTCCGCGGATAAATTCCAAACGCTACCGGTGCGGTTTTGACAGCCTAGCTTTGTCCTTCTACTTGATGTCGACCAAGCCCGCTTTGTTTCATTTTTACAACTCGTCCTCGCCTGTCTTCTTTGTTGTTCCCCGTCTCATAATTCCCCTTCCCATGCTGAGCCCCCCCCCCACGCAGTCACATGATGAAGAGCGAACCACCATTCCCTCCCAGTGTGGTGGCAAATTCCACAACGGTGTGCAAACCGTGCAAAGGCCCGAGTCCCGGTGAGCGGAGGTTGACAAAAGTGAATGTAACGCACCCTCCGGTGATGGAAAAATGTGCTCGTAGGCAGAAACCTGTCAGACGACTGTCGCCGGTGAAAGCGGGCGGGTTGCACGCTGTGCGCGTTTGGCAGCCGTTTTGCACAGCACGGAAAGTGTTTTCAATCAAAACCACATCCCGTTGCCCCACATTGTCCGAGGTGTTTTACGACGCTTCAGACGTGTTTATGGCAGTTTTGGGAGCGACGACACGAGAGCGCTCAAAAAGGCCGAGTGCGTCTGTGTTTTTAAAACAATCGCCAGAATATAATATTAAACAATTTCACAAAATAATCACTGTTAAACGAACAGTTAACAACAAAAAAAGACAAATAAAACCCTAACCGCGGCACAGATCGTGTTGCAGGTAAAATAATAATAATAATTTGAGTAGAATAAATTTAATTGGATAGAAAATAACACTTGCCTTCTAGACTGACACCAGAGTCCTACTCGTTCCTGCCGCCGGCGTTTTAGAGAAGTTTACTCAGTACTTGAAGTTTTGAATCAGATTACATTAGGAAACATTTCATCATCTTCAAAACCACGAGATTTGGAGTTACGGCCACGATTGGAACATGTCATAGTGATGTATTATGTTTACCGCTCCAGACAGGGGTGTTTCCTGTCATTGACACAAAGTAAGATGTCAGCTTTGTTGCCTCTAGCTTTTGATTTATGTATTATTTTAATGCAGCCAGTGGGAATGCTGAGTTTGCATAACCACAGAAACTGTGACTGTACAGTATAAAAAAAGGGAAGCGTTGCAAATGTACACATTTTACGTTTCAGTGTTTTGGCATCTTAGCTTACATTTAGCACCGACACGTAACATTTTTCGTCAAGACATGTGCAAGGAGAAAAAAAAAAAAAAAAGTACCATATATGGCAAAGACGTTGCCTAGCAACCGGCTTTGCCTTCAATTCAATTTTCCATGACATACGCGTTTAACTCAGAGAACGACGCAGCATCACGTCGACTGCGTGTGTCTGTCTCCGCTTGTGTGACCAAGTTCCCTCAATGTTACCAACTAGTTTAACACAAAGTCTTTTTATTTTTATTTTAAGTCGATGGACACAATGTGCCTATTAGAGCCCAGGCTCTTATCAGAAACTAACGAGAACACGTCATCGTGTTTGTTACAACAGCTCAAGTGTGCTCAGGTTGCTCATTTCCTGTATATGGATGAAATCGCCAGTAAATGACAGCATCCACTCAAGAGTGTTGCTAAACTAAATGCATAAGGACGTGGACAAATGTATCATGCCTATACCGGGTGGAGACGTTATTTAAAACTGAAAGCGATTTTTTTTTTCATTTTGATCAATTGTTAAATCATTATTAGTTGTTGAAGATGTTGGCTTAATGAAGATATCAATGACATCGTCAATGCCCGGTCTTTGACTCGTCTGTCGTCGCTTTGTATGAAAAGCAAACGATCCCGCAAGTATGTCAACATACGACGACCTGTCAAAGTAACCAATCTTGGAGGAAAGCCGCCATTAAAAGTTTTGCAAGTGATTAAAACTGATAGGAGTAGTTTTGGCTGACCAGGAATGAGGCTCATTTGAACCACTTACTGACTGACTTATACTTGTTTTGCTTTCTGTCTGCAAAAGAGAAAAGTAATTCCATACATGGGTGGACCGTTCTGAAGTAACGATTATATGGTTATTAATGGTAAATAGCATGATTATGAATGGCCTCTTAATTGCCGGAAGAGGAAGTGGACAAGAGTTAAGCCCTTCAAACAAGGTGGAAACGTCGGAAAGCTGCCTCTTATTGAGGAATCTTGTTTGTGTGCCTTTATTATTTTACAGTACTCATTTCACAAATTTCTACTCAATGCCGCTCAGCATCCAAACTCAGGAGAAAAATACACAAGAACGCTATCTTCCTCCTTTTGAACAAGCAACTGATGCTTTTGCGTAGGTGAACAGCATTTGTGAAAAACAAAAGTGGAAAAACGACAACAACAAAGCTGATTTGACAAAGTGGGTTACAAAACGAGTTGAACGTGTACGGAAGTAGTTATGCCATCTTGGTCATGGGAAGATGTGGACGATAAGAGAGCCCTTCTTCATCTTGAGTTCAAATTGTATTAAGTAGGCCTATTGATTCAGTTTGAATCAGAACACAGTACTCCAGAGTGCGGGCTTCCAACTCGAGCTATTGCTTGTTCATTCAGTCTATAAAATCCACACCTCTTGACTATTTGGTCTCTTTAAAGATAAAACTTGAGCAGACATTTAAACCCAAAATCCTTAGAGTTGTGAGTCAGATATACAAACCACTACACCATATATTTCAATAAAGGAAAAACATCATATTTAAGAAGGAAAAAAAAATCTACTTTACACTAGCAGAAACCAACATTTTAAAAGATGAGACTGTACTCACCCCCGGGCCATCCTCCGGGCAACAAAGGGACATAGTCGGGGACAAGCTGGCCTCGATGTCGCTGCCCGTGTAGTCGTCCTCGGATTCGTCAAAAGACGAAATGGACGACAGGCCGAGTGAAGATGAGTTGGACAGCTTCCTGGGAGAACGCGTCAGTGTCGGGGACCCCCCGCAGCCGCTGTCCGAGCACGGAGACTCGTCGTCTGGGTGTAGCTCTGAGCCCCACCCGGCGCTGAGTTCGGTACGGAGGCTCAGCCGAGTTGACGATTCCTCGGATCGAGTCGGACTGGGGTCCCGGGTGATGATGAGTTTCGGTATGGGGCCGCGATAAGTCCGGGTGGTGTTGTCAGAGTCACAGTTTGTGTCTTCGAGCGGACAGGGGACGATAATTAAATCACTTTGGGTCACTGTAGTCGAATCATCCACTTGATTATCACAATCGCCAGACTGTGAGCTTTTTAAAGTCCGCTGAGAGTCCGACTCATCGGGGCACAACTGTTCCAATGGTGCCATTACAAGATCATGGCTGTTTCCCCCCCGTGGCTGATACTCCATGGCCCCCGCAGGGGGGTCCGAGGCATTGTCCTCCTGCGCGGCGCTCGTCTCGACGCAGTCCGAAGTACTCACTTCAGCGCTCCGCCTCCCCGCGAGTGGCTTCTCGGTTGTAACAACCGCCGTCTCCGCGCTCACATCCCGGGTAGGCGTCGTCGGCGCTTCCAACAAGCCAGCAGCGGGATTTCCCTGCTCCTCGATCACCGATACGGCCTCGTCCCTGGGTAACTTTCCCTCTCGACGTTCTTGACGGGCGGCTGACTCCACCGCTTGGTTTCCGCAGCTTGGCTCCGGTTGCGTCGGGCTGGAGTCTCGCTTTCGCCTTCCCAAGCACGACAACGCTTGTCTTTTCATTGGATTCCCGTTTATCCGGACAGTATGACGCTTTTTACGGATATTTAGTCTACGAGTGTCGGGACGTTGGGTCGCCTCGCTTGCGTTCCATGCTGCGCTGTCGGGGGTGGTCGTGTTGGCGGCGGTTGAATGTGAGGGAACGGAACGAGTTTGGCCCATCTCACTCGCCGTACTAGTGAAGAACTCCAGAGACACTCCCTTTGGCTGTTAAGTATGATTATGTTTAAAAAAAAAAAAAAAAGAAAAAAAAAACTGAAACCTAATGCAGCGTGACTCTTAAAAGCATACACACCGAATCATTAGTCATACTGTCCGGTGCTGGAAAATCTTACATTGTTCCTTTGCTTCAGTCGTCTCGCTTAAGTTGACAGTTTGCATGTGTGTGAGCACGGAGACTCTTGTTCACTGCAATGATGAGCATAAAAAAAAGCAAACTGAATACCACCTTAAAAAACATTTAACTTTTCCAAGCATTCTCATTCATGACTAACTTTAAATAACATGGTCTAATGTTTTTATCAAAATCGAGGCACACCCAGTATCAGATTCCTTCAAAATATATTTACTATTATTGTATTTGAACATTAATAAATGCACTTACGTATAGGAAAACGTAAGTGTTAAAAAACGAAAATAGTTTACAAACTAAATTATGCACTTAAATATAGGAAAACGTTTACAAAACTAAAGTGCAGGACTGTAGATGGGCAGTGATTCTTTCACACACTACAGAGAGCCTGAGTAACACACTTTGAAAATTAATTTAAAAAAATTAATACAAACCGACTTTGTGCACTTTGGGGCTCTACTAAAAGGTAGCGCAATGGAATAACCCAAAATACAGCTCTAAAGTCACACAAAAAATATATTAAAGGCAAATAAGAAGCGTGGTTGCTATTTTAAGTGATTTTTATAATAAGCATTACTGCCCTCTACGGGACTGGAGTGGAACAGCATGTCAGGATTTTCAACTCATTCCCTAAGTTATTCTTGTTCATTAAAGGCTAATGCATGTGTTTATGTGTCTTGTTATTGACCATCAACCCGTCCACGATGTACGCCAGTTAAAGCCAGATTGCATTTTCAAATCCAACTACTACAACTCGCTCAGGAATATTTAGAATAAAACAGAAATCACAAAACTAATTACGGTACTCTTGGTTTACATGACGCCAGATGAAAGAAAACACATATGAATCATGCGTGATAGGCACATCTGCAAGTCACAAAGACTTCTGGAGTAGCAATAATTGGTGAGCAAACACATTCCTCCTTCAAAGTGAACTGGATAAACAACTGTTTGTCAGTTTGATGAGAGAATACAATGACAGTTACTGATTTCAATGACACAGATAGTCAAGTTAATTAGGGCAAGAATTGAAAATGAACTAAGACACACTTACAAAAATTATCACAAAGTCTTAAGGCCAGACAGGAATGAGGAAAAAAAAATGAAAGCCTTTTCCTATTACTATTCCTTATGACGGAATAAAAATCGGAAGCGATACAGCACAGCTTGAACTCAACACATTTACGTGTCCACAAACAGGATATGTATGGAAGCTGCACTGGGTCATTTCGAAAACAAGTCCGGAAGACTTCTAGGATTCATGGACTCGCTTCTCTGTTGTTCACTATGACGCAACAATCGCCCTGCACTCAGGAAGGAATGTTCTCACAGCGGAAGCGAGACAGGAACGATAACAATGGAAACGACAGCTCACTGAGAATGAAACATATATAGGCAATTGTGCACATTCTTAGGACATCAATATTGAAGATAAATGACTCATGATGAGTTGGCTAATGAAGAGGGATGGGTCCTAAAATGGAGTACAGTCATCCGGTCGAGTTACACAAACTTTAGAGGAAGTTGGAAGTTTTGAAGGATATTTTTTTTTTGTAGATATATAAATAGAGTGTGACGGTTCATGCCTGGACAGTTTTGGGGAGGAAATAAAATGTGAGGCCTTATCATCATCTAGAAAAAGATGCTATCACATTCTGGGGGAAAAAAAACAATGCCCAAGTACAGCTCAGTTGTATTTATTAAGTTCTAAATTTTTGTTATTTTCCTATATTTAAGTTCAAACCATCCATAATATGAGAGTACAATAATATTAAAGACACTTTCTAGGAATAAAATCCATGTCTTGTTTTTCATGAACATTTGTTGGTCATTATGTTGGCACTTGAGGAAATCAATATTTTATATATATTATAGTCAATATACATTTACTGTATAGCCAATGTTGGTGAGGTCATGCTCACTGAAACTCATAAGTTGAGACTTTGGTCATAGTTTCTTTCTCTCATCTACTAACTCAAGTCAAGTCAAGTCAAGTTTATTTGTATAGCCCTAAATCACAAGCAGTCTCAAAGGGCTTCACATAGACAATCAATTGACAATTATTCTCAAAGCATCCCCTGATCTTGGGCTCCCAGCTGACTGGGATTCTAACTGTCAGCTAACTGACATTCTTTGGTCATAGTTTCTTTCTCTCATCTACTAACTGACATTCTGGTGTAAAACACAGCAGAGGAGCTGATGGGGATTTTTTAAAAACAAGTATGTTGCAGTCTTATTTATTCATTTGCATATTACTGAGAGTCCCTCAAACAACATTAAATAGGTGATGGAGGCGTTTCCCCAATTGTGGAATCCACTTCTATTTCAGCTCATAGAAGTTCAAAACATTTGTTTAGGCAGGGATTCCAGTTGAACTTGATGGTTTTGATTTGTCGTCTTGTATAAACTGTAAAATGTTTATGACTCACTATTTGGAGCACAGTGAGCGTCATCTCTGGGAGAAGTGCTATTCAGCTCAAACATCCTAGTTTATTTATTTACAGTTTTGCAACTTGTTCATTATATTACGACTTAATTCTTGTAAATTTATGATTCATGTGACAAAATAAAGTACACAAGTCATTCTCAGTACTGTACATAAAGAATTGAAACTCTTCAAGCAATTAGGGTAGGACTTGCCCTTGTGGAAAGTATTTTCCGTGTGCTGAATGTTTCACTTTTGGAATCAAACAACGGAAAGAAATAAATTTCTCAATAATATTGCAATATATTAAAGGTGCCACCTGTATGTCAATATTTGAGCAAATTTTGATGTTTGAAATCACAAACGTCAAACAGTATCCAACTTTTATGACAATCCAAAAATACTCTGACGCACAAAAAGCTATCAACAACGCTTGTATGAGAAAGTTAAATAGCTACACTTACCTGAGATGTTGTTTTTGCGTGGGAGATGCAAATATAAGTTGGCAGCTTTAAAAAGTCGCCCGATGTGTAAGAAGTTGCAGCGCGCACGTCTTAAGTCTTCGAATGTCAGGATGCGGTTTATGCCAAAGAGGAAACGCCTGTTCTATGTTAACACACTAATTCACTTTTTGTGGTTAAAATTGCTTAGGTTCAAGTTTGCGTGGTCTATTACAAAAAGTGAAACATTAAAAAAAATAACCTTAACGTGTAAACTACAAAATTACGGGACGTTTTGAGATACTTTGAAAGTTAAACGCGGCAACTAAATGTCAAAACAAGCAAAATGGTTACATTTCTGGTCACGTGATTTAAAGTGCGTTGCTTTATGAACGCTCACGTGTTGTTTGTACATTTAAATGTGCAAATTTCGTTGAAAACATGTAATAACAAAAATTTTCAACACTAAATTTGATTTATTATTCACGATTGCGTAAAATATAGCACATTTTACCATTTTATTTTAAATCATACAATTGTCTGACACTTCACAGACAAGTAGCTACTTAATACACAAAACATTTTTATTCTAGTTCACAATCATAAAATATATGTTTTACAGGTTAAATTGTGGTAAAATCTACCTTAAAACGACAATTTCTCTTTTGCCTTTTTGTCCTTTTGGTACATCTCTCTTTCCGTAGAACGCGGAAGTCTCGTTTCACAACCAACGTGACATTCACCGGGTTGCTTGCTTGGCTGGAGAAGTTGAGCAAAGGCAAGAGAACGACCACCAAACATCTTGCCACAATGAGACTTCTTCAAACGGCCTTGTGTTTGACAAAAAGGCACGCCCTCACTCCGGGAGGGCTAACTCTCAAGAAGGTAACACTATTAACGGAACGACTCCCAAATTTCATCATGGAAGGGTTTGATGTCCCCTGTGTCATTGCTCCAGGTACTCATCAACAGCTGCCGGCCATGCTCGTCTGGTGTCGTCCCTAACGAAAGAATCCGTAACATTGGCATCTCCGCGCACATCGACTCGGGGAAGACCACCCTTACCGAACGCGTGCTGTACTACACGGGGAGAATAGCGGAGATCCATGAGGTTTGCAATACATCCGTTAAACTCATTGTAATTTGAATTGCGGTTAAAGTATTCGCCGTGTTTTTTGCTCTGCGTTAGGTGAAGGGGAAAGATGGCGTCGGGGCCACCATGGACTCCATGGAACTTGAGAGGCAGAGGGGCATCACTATCCAGTCAGCAGCAACCTATACTATGTGGAAGAACCACAATATCAACATTATTGACACACCAGGTACACCAGCTCGGCAAAATAAGCAAGCTCAATATATTCTAGTTCATTGTAATTCACCTAAATAATGTTCAGATAAAAGCATACAACTCCATAACAAAACTTATCACGTCTATGTGATATCTATATTTTTTTCGATATATTGCCCTATACCTCATACAACACAAATTAGATGTTAACAATTTACAAAAAAAACCCCACAATTATCTCAAAATGTCTCTTACAAGTCAATAATTGGTCATCCAGGTCACGTGGACTTCACCATCGAAGTGGAACGAGCTTTGCGTGTGCTCGACGGCGCTGTGTTGGTCCTCTGCGCTGTGGGCGGAGTCCAGTGTCAGACCATGACGGTGAACCGGCAGATGAAGCGTTACGGCGTGCCCTTCCTCACTTTCATCAACAAGCTGGACCGCATGGGCGCCAACCCTGGCAGAGCCCTGCAGCAGCTAAGGTGAGTCATATCAAACCAGACTTCCATTCGGAATGGAACAATTTTGGAATCATCTCTAGGAGCAAACTGAACCACAACGCCGCTTTTGTGAACATCCCCATGGGCCTGGAGGGCAACATCAAAGGCATCATTGACCTTGTCGAGGAGAGAAGCATTTATTTCGAAGGACCCTTCGGGTAAAAGATGCTTGATTATCTGCAAGAAATCAATTTTTTCCTAAAAAATAAAAAGATTAAAATTATTTTGACATTCTCCGTAATTGCAGTCAAGTCATCCGCTACGATGACATCCCAGGAGAGTACCGCGCAGAGGTTGCGGACCGCAGGCAGGAGTTGGTGGAATGCGTCGCCAACGCCGATGAAATCTTAGGAGAGATGTTCCTGGAGGAAAAAGTTCCGACGAATGACGACCTGAAGGTTCGCTAATGTCTGTTATGTAAAATGCGCGGCCAAGAAATCCATTCAAAAGTAGTCATTGTGAAATAGTTTGAGGGTTAGCCTAACCCCTGCTAATGCTAACGTGGTAAACATTCCAGGCTGCCCTACGCAGGGCCACAGTGCAGCGTCTCTTCACGCCAGTTTTAGTGGGCACGGCGTTGAAGAACAAAGGCGTTCAGCCCCTGCTGGACGCCGTACTCGATTATCTGCCCAACCCCACCGAGGTGAAAAACTACGCCATTTTCGACGATGAGTAAGCGAGGACGCGATCTGTGAGGCAAGGCAGCCATTGATGCATATTTTGCTGACTCTACTTTTGCATTTTTGACATTACAGAGAGTCAAACGAGACGTCAAAGATCCAAATGGACCCGACGAGAGACTCCTCGCATTCCTTTGTCAGTCTGGCGTTCAAACTGGAGGTGAGCGCTTAACTTCAGCTTCTCCACGCTCACCGCGTATCGTCTCTCTTGACATTCTTGTCTCAATGTCCGTGAGCAGGCAGGTCGCTTTGGGCAGCTGACCTACATGCGGGTGTACCAGGGTTGCCTGAAGAAGGGCGAGTACATCTACAACACGCGCACCAGCAAGAGGGTGCGGGTACAGAGGCTGGTGCGCTTGCACGCCGACCAGATGGAGGTGAGAGCCATTCATTATTAGCCTGGGTCGCTACAAACAAAAACAATGACACGTTATGAACGGCTGCTAGCTGAATGCTAACACTCAATGTCAAACGCCGTAGACAGGCTAACAAAACTAGAATCAGGCTAGCAAATATTGAGCTCAAACAAGTGTTCAAATACATAAGAAACTGAAAATATGATTGAATATTTCCCGCGTATATGCTCATTGTAGCATTGCTAATGCAAGAAATATTTTCTCAATGTCTCTTCTTCTCCAGGATGTAGACGAGGTCTACGCGGGCGATATCTGTGCCCTGTTTGGCATTGACTGCGCCAGCGGAGACACGTTCACATCCAGAACTAGCGATAACTTGTCTATGGTGAGTATTGCCAAACCGGGGGAACCCCAAGGGAACGTTCCAGACCCACCTTGTCACCTTCTTGTCTACAGGAATCTATTCACATCCCAGATGCTGTCATTTCCATGTCCATCAAGCCAACCAACAAGGTCAGTTGAATACATCCGAGTCACCACCCTGCGAGGAATCATCTCTTACCTCGTTTTGTTTCTTTCGGAGCAGAACGACCTGGATAAATTCTCCAAAGGCATCAACCGCTTCACCCGGGAAGATCCCACCTTCCGGGTTCATTTCGACACCGAGAGCAAAGAGACCATCATTTCGGGGATGGGCGAACTGCACTTAGAGATTTACTCCCAGGTACAGTTCAATATTCACCTGGACATAACACGAGATGGTGCCAAAGCACTACTTTATTCCGAGGATGACAAAAGGGCATGTGTGGGAGGAGGAAAGCATTTCAAGTCCGTCTTGAATTCTCCTTCCAGAGGATGGAGAGAGAGTACAACTGCCCTTGCGTGATGGGGAAACCCAAAGTGGCTTTCAGGGAGACCATCACGAGCGCCGTACCGTAAGTGCCGAGCCCCAACACTCGTACCCAAATAAGGAGTCTGTGTAAATGCTTATTCTTATTTTTTTAATATACTGTTTTGTTAATGTGACTTAGCAGCCTCATGTTCCATTTACAACAGTGTAGTTTTTAGGTTGTTTACCACGTAGTCTCTCTTCTCCATCGTCAGTATTTTGACTCCCTCTGGTGGAGACCAGGTGGCCAGCACCTTCCAGGCAATGATATCCTGTCATAACAGCAAAAGATGAAATATTGCATGAGGACTCTGTCGCTAACCAAAACAGCATGCCCTTACCTGTGACACCATTTCATGCAACAGTACGTCATATTCAAACTTCAGCAGGTCTTCGTCACTCGCCTGCAATCGAACGAATAAGACGAGTCAGGCAAACTAGCGCATTTTTTAGACACCTCTTTTGTCCGAAAGACAATGGCTCACCATCTGCGTGACGTTGGCTACTTGAGCCATGTTGTACAAAGTGTCTTCAGTGGATTGGTCGAGCATGACGAAGCTGGACACGATCATGCCGAGGCGCCAGATAGGCACGTGCTCCGGCTCAACGTGACCGTAACTGTCTGGGAGAATGATGGGGGGTAAAAATAAGTTTCATATCTTACAAACAAATGAGGACAAAGATAGCAAATGAAGCTTCAGTTACCGGGTAGGTTTTGTGCAAATAGGCTTTGATTGGTTTTGTATTGGTGGTAAAAGGCCTCCTCTTGAGCGCTGGTGTTAATTTTCAAGAAGTCATCGTTTGATGAGACATGCACTTGCAGTGGAGGGTGGGTCTGCTCTCGAGGGAAGATAACCTCTGCCGAGGTTTTTATTTTGATCTGCTGCAGAACGGAGAAGTCAAAAAGTTTGTTTATTTTTTTACATTAGAAAATAAAACCATTACAGAATAGACTACATCTGAGAAACAGTGACCTCTAGTGTTCTTATCAGTTCTCAGGCATGTTTCAAGTGTTAAATGTAAACATGGCTTACTTTTTGAACTACTTCCTCCACGGAGAGCTCCAGCTGGTACTTTCTCCCAGAGCCAGGCACATCCTAAATGGAAAAATACATCACTTTAGGCCATAGACACATACATGTGACTATCGAATTAACTTACCTCCGCATAGGCCTTGAAGACTTTCTGATTTCCAAAGACTTTGTATGGTGAGCCGTGTCGGGTATTCAGATAATGCTGGACCACCTTGGCTGCCCTCGTAGCAGGGTAGTGATTCGGGTTTAGCTCTCCGGTCTCCATCACCACTTCTATTTCCTCCTCGACATCAACCACCACAATTGGCTGTACCGAGAAAGTAGAGGAAAAATGAACTTGGACTTTGTCTACTGCAGGTGTAACCGGGGCCGGTGTAGTTTGTTTAGATAAGGTGGATATGCGTAAAAAAAAAAATGGAGGCATGAACTTCAACACAAGCAAATTCGCCAGTAAGAATCGCAAACTATCTCGACTAAAGTGAAGAGTCGTTATTTTAAATACCCTTCTCACGTGAGTCTTCTGGTCTTGTTGAGTCTCGTGCGGTTGTCGTGAAAGTGGAAGACTTGCCTCTGACTTCCTGTTTGGCAAGAAAGCCGCCCTCTTTTAAAGAGACAGAGCTCTTGTTTTGCTTGAATCGAAAAATGAATCATATTGACTCTCTCTATAGGTTTGACTTCACTCACAAGAAGCAGACTGGAGGTTCCGGTCAGTACGGAAAAGTTATCGGCGTCCTCGAACCTCTGGAGCCGGAACATTCCACCAAGCTGGAGTTTGAAGACAGAACTGTAGGAACTAACGTTCCAAAGCAGCTGGTGCCTGCTGTGGAAAAGGTTTGTGCTAGCTTCTCGAGCTTCTCTAGTCTTGTCGTCTTATCCCCCCCCGACATCATTTTGCAGGGGTTCAAGGAGGCTTGCGAGAAGGGACCCCTGAGTGGCCACAAGATCTCCGGCGTGCGATTCCTCTTGGAGGACGGAGCACATCACATGGTGGATTCCAACGAAATCTCCTTCATCCGCGCTGGGGAGGGCGCTCTCAAGCAAGGTGAAGTTCCATTTCAATTCCAATCCGAACGATAGCCAGCATCCCCGTTTGTCACACCCATGTCGTTCTCCACAGCTATGGAGAAGGCCAACACTACCATCTTGGAGCCCATCATGTCGGCGGAAATCGTGGCGCCTCAGGAGTTTCAGGGCGTGGTTATCGCCGGCGTGAACCGTCGCCACGGGATCATTACGGGCCAGGATGGATCTGACGGATACTTCACGCTGTACGCCGATGTGAGTCGAGCTTTCTCGCATATGCTGCTTGTTCTCCTATTCGTGGATTGAACTGTTTGTGTTTCCTTTTTTTGGCAGATTCCACTTAACAACATGTTCGGCTACGCTACAGAGCTACGCTCTTGCACCGAAGTAAGAAAATCCGTTTTGTCTAAACTACTTTTTTGTCTGGTACATTTCCACAATGACGAAAACAAATCAATTTTACAATATGAATTGAGCGGTGCAGACTTACGAGACGCACTAATGAGTTGTGTACGGAAATGTTTGGGTTATGCTGCCCCCTAGTGGCCAGTCAACAGAGCGGTTAGGTGACAAGGAGAAAAAAAAAAAGTCGCGTCCCGTCTAAAATGTGAGGGAACGCAAAGTTTTTTTTCTTCCAGAGACAGCTAATAAAATAAGCTTAAGATACATTTGAAATACTTTGGGGATAAAGTCAATATTTACAATGTTGAGCCTTCTTTAATTTTTCAGCCATTTTTTTTTCAGGCAAACCAATTTTAGAAGCATTTATGAATCCTTGACTTTTAAAATGATCCTGATTTTTGTTAACACAATGTCTCTGTCGTCGCTATCAGGGAAAAGGCGAGTACACCATGGACTATAGCAGATATCAGCCGTGTCTCCCAAGCACGCAGGAAGAACTCATCCACAAGTACTTGGAGGCTACGGGCCAGTTACCTACTAAGAAGAAATGGAAGAGCTGATTTCTCATCACGGTAGAGTTTTTTAGAATTCAATCATGTGGACTTCAACCTTTTAGTCATATTATACATCACTCTCCCTGCATTGCGGAAAAACCTTAAGAGGCGACCACCCACAAATCCTTTTTCCTTTTAGGAATTAGATTTGTCGAAAAAATACGATATTATGTTGTGCTCATGTGTTTATATACCCTGTGAGAATTTGTAGGGATGGTTCTTGAAAGAAATCAAAGGTAAAATAAATTTCCCTAAAATGGCAATAGTTTACAAATCCTGCCAGGGTGTGTCAACTTAGACAACTGTATGATATTCAATATTTAAATGAAGGGTTAAGAAGAAAAAAAAAGCTGAATATTTTTTGTACTATGTACAGAATGACTTTAATGTCATGACTGCAACAAATTATGTAAACACTGAACATGTTTGTTTGTTTTTTTGGTTATTTTAATTAAATACTACATCGATCCTTATGATAATTAAGCATGGCGGCATTCCTCTCACCTTCTTTGAATTCTCTGACGCGACATCAGTAGGAACGGTCGTAACGGGGCTTCCACCTATGCCCCCGTTGAGTCCGACCGCGACCAAGAGGACCCACAAAATCATGTCGTGCTGCAGATGCTGGACGAGAACGAAGAATGTCGGCAAACGGGAATGAGCGACCTCCTGTCGAAAGCGACGTTTTATAACCGAGGAGGTGGGAAGGGGGAAGTGTTACGCAGGGAAGGGGGGGGGGTGTCCAGATTCCTACACTTGCACAATCTGCTTGTTGTTGTACTTTCTCCAAACCCAACATGTCTCTAGTTTATCAGGTTTTTGTCCTTCACGGTGAATTTAACGCCATCACTACACCATGGCGAATACACAAAGTTCAAGTTGACTTGACGACGGCGCAGGAAAAAAAACATCTAGAGCAAAACACAAGATTGCTATAAACAAGGAGGACGTACACACACACTTGAACTCTATTCGAATAATAAGCTGACAATCCAATATTTAGACATTTAGAGGTCAGCCAACGGGGAAGTGGACTCGGATGGAATGTCTGTTGATAGCCTTGAGTGTGCACAATTCCAGGAAAGATAGTTTCTATTTAATTTTTTGTTGTTTTGATTATTAAGTTCCCAGGAATTCTCTTTTCGTCTTTCCTCTGGCTTTTTGAATGGGTCAACAAAATTCTGTATGCAAAATGGTGGAAAGAAAAACTTTAATTGGTTTGTCACCAATCATAACAATTTAAATATTAGACAAGGTACATCAAATCAATTTAAGACAGCACACAAAAATCCCAAAGCTTCCTTCTCTTCTTTACTTGTAGAGCGTCACATCCACTGATGTTGATCCCGTGACTTTGTCGTTCGTCATCGCCCGGCGTGAGGTTATCGATGAGCTCGTAGAGAGTGAAGATACAAAAGCATATCTCGTCGTAAGCCGTCTCGGCGCCGCACTCCCACAGGCAGGCGAAGGCCACGGCGGGAGGGGAGCCGGGGGAGGACGGCAGCTCCACGTACGCCAGGTCGGAGTAGGCGCACGGACCCTTGTAGATCACCCAGGGTCCGCGCCAGTTGTCCGGATCTCGTGGGTAGAGACTCAAGAAGACGCCGAGGTCCTTTCGGGCGCTGGTCCATGTTGGGTGAGAGTACACCACCCATGTAGGGGTGAGGAAATTTGGAGAGGTTGTTTGGTACTGGTTTGGGAAGGACTGGGTGATCCCACGGGAGCAGAGATCATGTAATGGAGCCGGAAAGCCCATCACGCTACCGTGACAACCGTGCCGAGGCTCCACCAAACGCTGCACCAACTGGCCCTCCTGAAAAGTGGCGCCGTCATCCAGACTGACGGCCTGCACCCTGAAGCCTAGCCGGCTACGCGCGTTGCAGTACAAGAAGTTGCTCCCGTCTTCCTCGTCCACCGACACCACCTGGCACTCCACGCTCTCCGGGCCCGGAATGGTCTCCCCGAAACGCCATGTTCGCCCGTGGGTGTCACTGTGGAAGCAGAAGGAACGCGGGGATGTCTGGCACAGCTTTCCGAAGCATTGCCTGCATTCGATGTGGTAGGCGTAGGCGGGGATGAGGAGACGGCCGGACTTGAGCTGGATGCCGTGGCCTGGGCCTAGCGCAAAGGTGGCCCATTCTAGAAGGACATTTTTATTGCAATTATAGTTTTATAAACCAAAATACATGTTTTAAAAACCTTTTCAGTTTTTGTTGTTATTCATGAAAAAAAATTCATTCATTAAACCTCCTGCGAATAATAATCCCCCCCCCCTTCATGTCCAAAGGGGGTTGTAATTGCATATAGGTGCCACAAGATGGCAGCAAAGCTCTTAAGACAGCATCTTAAAGCATCAACATCATGAGGGCCAAACTATTATATAAATGCCCTTTACAAGGACTGAAAATCGAGTTTGAGTTCTATAAAATCAGAACGTAAGAAACCGAAAGACTTAAAGAAAAACAAAAATTGACCTTTGAGGCTGTCCCCTATGACCTGCTGCGTGAGGTCAGTGACCGGACTCCACGTGACGCCGTTGTCCGTACTGGAGACGTAGCAAAGGCGAGTCAAATTCATCCCAGTGGTTAGCTGGAAGGATTCGGTGGTGTGGCCCAGAATGGCGATAAAAAACAGGAAGAGGGTGCCCGTGAAGTCGTCATACACCGGGCACGGGTTCATGGAGCGGTGGCCCGGCAAGTACGCCGTTCCGAGAACATTTATGTCTTCCCACTGGAAACCAAGAGGAGGATTTCCTATTTAACTTCGTCTTGTGTTTTTGATGAATAGTTCTCACCTCAACATAGTTCCTGTAGAAAGTCCCTCTCCTCATGACCAGCAGGTGAGCCTGGCTGTCGGACGGGCTGAGCCTCTCCTCGCAGAAGGCCAGGAAGGAGCTGCACCGGGGCAGGTAGAGCAACGCTGGCACTCGGTAGGTCAACCCGTTGGGCTCCTTGCGGAAAAGGACTGACCTGGCTGGGAAATGAGGCACCCTCATCGTGTTTGGGCTAGCTGTAATTTAAAAGAGATTTTTCTTCATGACTGACTCAAAGATCTTATTTTGATGTCATTAGTTTAGGTCCTACAACTGTTTCCGTTATGAAAACAAATACCTACTGTCAGCTGCTGTTTTGTCGTGAGGCATCTGTGGCTGTGATGGTGTTTTTTTTTTGGGTAACAGGGAACCCTCCCCTAACCACGGCCTATTCAACGCACCAGCTTAGTAGGCTTTTCACTGACCTAGAAATGGACCACACTCATCAAGTCTACAGCTTTGGATGGATCAGCAAAGAGTGGCCATTGTGGAGATGAAAGCTCATGTGGTTGTTTTGAGGGAATGCTGGATAAAAATTCGGGAGGGTATACTACATCACTTGTACAATCTTATGAAAGCAATAGAGACCTGTGTCAAAAATGATCTTTGCAAACAATCAGACTGAATACAAATATTATTTTACAAATATAAAATGGTTCAGGTATTTTCATTTTGAGGTGTCAAAAATGATCTTTGCAAACAATCAGACTGAATACAAATATTATCTTACAAATATAAAATGGTTCAGGTATTTTTATTTAGAGTTTTTTTTTCAGCTTTTTTTGTCATTTATTCGTTTGACAACATACGTCACGAGACTATGACGTCATCAATATGCGACGGTGCATAGCCCCAGCGGTAGTGACATAGTTAGAAGTCCACGTTGTTTTATCCTTTTATTCTTCATCCATTTAAGATGAACTACCAATTAAAACAAATGATTTGAGCTGCGATGTAATAATTTTGGGTGGATGTCTTTGACTCCTTGTGAGAGCATCTTTTAAGCGGTTGTTTTATACGTAAGTACAAGATGGCTAAATGTGTACGTGGGGGTCAGCATATAACGTTTCACACTACGAAAAAAACAATTGTCGTTGCTTATGTACGAATGATCTGTACGTCATTTGTTTTCAAGTGGTAATGTAAGATGTGGTGGAAATGATATAACAATTCTTTTTTCTTCCTTATCTCAGTATGGCCAAGCTGTGGCGTGAGGGCCACTCCACGGCCATTTTGTGTGTGTGCGCGTCGCCGGGCCCCGAGGGACTTGTCGCCTCAGGTTCAGAAAGCGGGGAGGTCACCGTTTGGAGCCAAGAAGGATGTATCGTCGCTCGCTTCAACCTCCCGGGCAAGGAGGACTGCACCAGTTTGGCATTTTCTCCCGCAGCACCGAACCTGCTTTACATTTCACACGGTGACACTGTGAGCACGCTCGATCCGAGGAACCCGAATGGCCCCGTGGAGGAGTTTGTCGGAGTCGGGGAAGAGGAGATAAACGCGTTAGCGTTAAACGAGAGCGGTTCGATTTTGGCGCTTGCTGATGACTCTGGGGCGGTGCGGATATTGGAGCTTCCCGGGGGGAAAGTGTGTCGGACGTTTCGCAGACACACCAACATCTGCTCCTCTGTGGCTTTCAGGCCTCAAAGGCCCAACAACCTGCTGTCTGCTGGACTGGACATGCAGGTCAGTTACTGGATTTTTTTTTTTCCCGTTACACTGCCACGAGGATTTCAAAAATGGATTTATTGTGATGGTCAAATCGAATCATTCATATCATTCCTAAAAGATGTTGAATCTTTGCCCTTCAGGTGATGCTGTGGGGTCTACAGAAGACACGGCCCATTTGGAGCCTCAACCTCCAGGACGTGGCGGAAGAGGAAGACGACCACCAGCAGCGTCCCGGTCAGCTTTTTAACCCTCCGCTAGCCCACTGCGTCTCCGTTTCCAGCTGCGGGAACATCGTCGCTTGCGCCGCAGAGGACGGGCGAGTGCACCTGATGCGTGTGGGTGGCGGTTCCAAACTGGAGCAACAGGGGGCGCTCAAAGCCCACTGTCAGGGCGCTTCCCAAGCTCATTTCATCCCGTTCCTCTCTCACCCGTACTGGCTAGCCACGGGAGGCAACGACGGTCGTGTGTCTCTGTGGGATGTCGGCAAACACCCCGTGGTGACTCCGGAGGAGAAAGTCAAGGAAAAGCAAAGGAAAGGCAAAAGCAAGGGGAAAAGGAAAGGAGAGGAGGCCCCGGAGAAAGATGAGGCGGAAGCGATGGAGAAGTCTGGACCTAAAGTGAACGTCGATCATGGGGATAAAGTGAATTGGTTGTGTCCTGCTTTGCTCAAAGGAACGGCCAGTCTGCTTGTGGCAGATCAGAGCTCCAGTTTGACTGTCTATCCTCTGCCTGAGGCCTAGATTACTATGAGTGTCCCAACCTTCCACTAAAACAAATTTACTACAACGCCATCAAAGTGAAATGTCACTTTTTTTTTTTCTTCTTCAAATTATGCCAAGAAGACTGTATTGCCATTTTGTAGAACAAGCAAATTGTATTTTTTTTTTTTTTTTTTGCAGGAATAAATTATGATCTGTCATTACAAATGCAATCTTCACAACAATTCCACACATTCAATCGAAATACTCTAAAGCAAAACATTTGACAAGAGTATCAGAATAATAATTAAAAAAAAAAGGCACAAAGCTTCCTGTCCATGATGAAATGACAGCACATTCAACCAAAATTTCTTTACACTGTCCAAAAAATGTGTTTGAAGTAAACGTGCCAATACTTGAAGCTCTTGTTAAACCATTAACATTTGCACTTTAAAACAAGTAAACTGTCATTCTGTAATTCTTGCTAATTTGAGTGACTGATCACCCTTTCAAGTGTTGTGAAATTGTTGCCTTTCATGTGGATGGTGGCTTTCTTTCTTTTTTCTTTTTTGTTACAGCTTTGCAAGGCTGCTCTCCAAGGCTTGGATGTCAGCATCACAGTCTTCTCCTTTGGCACCACGAGCGCTGCATTCCAGGAATTCCACCTTCATGGGTACCTGGTTAAAGTCAAAGTCCTTGCCTTTCTTTCCCAGGTAAACGCTTCCGCCCGCCGAGCCGTCCTGGGCGCTGAGGGCCGCCGAGCGAGTCACCCTCAGTGTGGTCCTACGACACGACAAATCATTTAGTAAACATAATCATTTGGTCTCTACTCCATAACTACTCACAATTCCTTTTCCAGTTGCTGCTGAATCAGTTTAGCTGATTTTGCCATGGTGATATCTGGAAAGGAAAATGTTGCATTACAGTTGGCAGGTGGAGATGTTGCAAAACGGATGAGTTGTGGTTTCCACCTTGCTTGTTGCACACCACCAGGAGCGTGGGGGCGTTGCTGCAGAGCACGGGGTCCGTCAGAAGCACGTACAGGAACTCTGCTACATCTCTCACTTCCTTCTGGAAGATGGCGCTGTCCACCACGAACACAATAGCTCTAGAGAGATGAGGGAACATGTGTCGATGGTTAAATTGAGCTTTCACTATTCAGTCTGGATGCAAAATGGTGAACATCTGCTTCCAAGGATATTTTGGAAAGTGTAATTACGATGCGACATCCCGAAGAACAAATTTTGAATTAACAGACGGATAGATCACCTGGCTGCCGACTTGAACTTCTCCAAGTATTGTGGACGCAGACTTTCATGACCTGGCAGGTCTATCAGAGTCCAGATGGTCTTCTGAAGAGGACAAAAAACAAAAAGATACAATTAATATTGACGTAGCAATATTCATCACCTGCACGTTTGCCAACATTATGCAGCCCAAAAGAACTACCTTGTCGTTTTTCACTTTATAAGGAGCACTGTTGTCTGTTATGGAAGTCTGAGTCCGTTTGAACTTCCCGGAGAGCAGCTGAAAATAAAACATTAAAAAAAAAAGTAATGTTATATAGGCTCGATCGTGCGCTAGCTTGATGTATTACGCAGGTGATGATAATGATGGCTTCACTCACACGGCTAAAGAGAAGCGTCTTGCCCGCGTCGCACAGCCCGACGAGCAGCACCGCACTCCGGACTGTTTTACTGGTCAAAAAGTATTTGAGGAAAACTGCAAGAGCAAAACAACAAAGTAGTCGTCGTTAACGGGTTGGTCAAGATGAAGACAACACTCGAAGAAGCAAGTGAGAACGACGGTTTAGCTTCCTAACGTTAGCATGCTAACAACACTGATGCTAACCCACCACAAGTGATGAGCACAGCCGCTAAAGCGACGAGAACCCCGATGAGGAAAAGTGGATCCAGCTCTTCCAGTTGCTGACGCACGGACTCAATGTAAGGGTCTAGCGAGATCCCCGAGTCCGTGTTTTCGTCCATATTGCCGGTAATGTCCGCCTCCATCGATCGTTGAAGCTAGTTAAATGTAACGTGAGCGTACAACGAGGGACACGTCTACTTCTTGGGGGGGGGGGGAAAGGCTTGTACTGACGCCATGCAACCTGATGGTGTCGCTGCGTCCCAACACTCACATCCTTTGGCGATTCCACTCAGCTAAAATTGGAAGTTATTGTATGATAATTGGTAACTCTTTATATAAAACCACGAATATGATGTAGTTTACTCAAATTAAGTGATTCGTGCATATTTTGAGGGTTGCAGGCGTGAAATGGGTGCCGTTTATGTCACGGGAATGTCAAGTGGTTTTGGGTCCCACCTTCCTTCCTAATAGCATCCTGTAATTAGACCATTACTTTGTAAAGGATTTACGGACCCAAATTAATTTAGGATTATAAATTAATAAACGCAAAAGTGGTGTTTTTGTGTCACATTAGTTACCAAATGACAAGAAGTGTTTTAGGTTACGTTCATTTGAATAAAGTTCCTTTAATTAGACGGTTACTTAGTAGTGGCTTTTACGCACTGGGTGGTTGATAAATAATTAATCAATGCATCTTTATGGATTCAAATTCGAGGAATTATTGCATTTTGTGTCACATCATTCCCCAAAATGACTTGAAGTGGTTTTGGTTCCAACGTTAATTTCTATCGACGTAATTAGACGTCTAATGGGCGTTTTTTTTCTTTCTTCAAATGAATTAATCCAACTTTATGTGTTTAGGGAAGAAATGGGTGCCCCTTTGTGTCACATAAGTCTCGGAAATGACAAGCAGTGGTTTTGTTTCCCACGTTTATTCCTAATGAGGTTCCTGTAATTATAGACAGTGATTAGTAATGGCTTTTACGCACTATGGGTTCAGCCCTTGACTCGCATCCAATGCGCCTTTTACGCACGGTGGATATTTGACTCCGCACAATGTGTCACACGTCAGAAAGCCGCATTGTACCACAGTATATAGGAAGAGGCTGTGTGACAGCAGCACTTTTGTTTCAAGCCGGGGGAACTGCACGACCACCGCGCTGAAGATGACTTTTTAATTCGCGAGGACTTCTCATCATCCTCAGCATTCACGTCAGGGATACACTTTAGAAAATGACCAAAATGACTTCGGTGCTTTTGTATACTTTTTGCACATGGACGTGTTTATTCGGGGTATCGCTGGGAACGGGGTTTGTTTATCGGCTCCCGGGCATCACCGTGCAGCGGCAGCGCGTCGTACCGATAAAGGAGCTGAGTGCCCCTATTGGACCGCCCGCTAGCGGTAGCGGATCCCAACCCAGGTGAGCATACCTGCACATCTCGTAATGGTTTTATTTTGATCATGTTGTTTAGCCTCGTTATAACTGCTGCATTTTATTTTTTTGGAAACATTATCCTCTAAGCAAAGAGCATATACCATATAATGACTACAATTCCCAGAATGCACTGCAACGGGTGGTCGTGATGCCATACTGCAATATTAGGTGTGCCACGGGGCCAATGCGGATACTTTTTTAAAATTTGGGTGAGGTGAACTGCTAATTGCAGGCAGTGAATGGGGCGATTGATATTTTTGTCTTGCAAACTGTATTTTTTTTTACATCATCTCACTTCTGTCCCATTCGGCCACGCCAGTTCACATACTCCCTTGACTATTTCAAACTGTACACTGAATAAAATATTTTCCCAAATCTGTCTCAGGAACTGGTGTCAGTATACTGTTTCCAAGACGGTGTCCTGTCAGGTGCACAATGGGAGTCAACCCACCGTGCAGAGGGTGCTTCAAACCTGCCGCTGGCCTACAACTTGTTCCAAAGTTCTCAGGTAATTCAATGACATTTTTTCCTCTTATTTTTAGTTGGACGCATTTTAGGCATGTCTTTGTAACTAAGTTGTATGTTGTTGTTTTTTTTTAATCAGCTACAGGACCATCCTCAGACCATCTTTCATGGTTTCCTACAAGCAGGTGACTGCAATAGAGTGGAGGTGCTGCCCCGGGTATTTTGGCAAGGATTGTCAGGAAGGTGAGACAAGTCTTATTTTTGTCTTAAAAAAAAACAAAAAAAAAACATTGCAGGAAGAACACATTGTGTTTAAGAGTGTCTCGAGGCTTTTTAGCACCAGGCAGTTTCCTGTGCTTCATTTAATGTCTGCTAGCGCGTAGATGGCTAATTGTGCTACTGTACTTCATATGACTTGTGGCTTTAATCAAGTCTGTTTTGGATTACATTTAGGAATATAAACATACAAAAAAAAAAAAAATCTACTCTTACTCCATATACATACAATATACCGCTCTGTTAAACATTGGTATTGTTGGAGTTAAATGAATGAATGAATGAAAAACACAGTGGAATAACCAGCAGAGCTGTAAAAAGAGTTGTGGTAGGACACTTTAATGACGGCCACTGTTGCTCTCAGATACCACAGACCACAAACGGTGCACCCACTTTGGCGTAAAAAAAGTCTGGAACAGTCTTAGTGGTTTTTGCAAAAGTGTGTGCGTATATACAGGCACAATTCCACTTGAAATCAAATACCCGCAAATTCAAGCAAAATGTTTGCGATTAAGATACACCCCAAAAGTCTGAAAACAATTCTTGACATGACGTAGGGCTTAGTTCGTTGCGCCGCGTTCAAACAAAACAGCACTTGAGTGGCCCGTTTTAGCCTTGTTGCATAATTGTCCTCTCAAAGCGCTGGCACGGCCTGCCACCGAGTTGTTATCATGACCTCCAAACTCAAATTTAGCATAATTAACATTATTGCACTTGGAAAGTACGTTTTTGGCTAGCCAACAGAAAGCGCACATTAGCTAATGGAATCAAGCGAGACTTTACTACAAAAGCCGTTGGAAAGGATTATTTAAGTTGGGCTGGATATTATTTCACCCAACGATTAACACATGGTTAGATCGCCGCTTTTTTCGAATGCCAGCGATTATGGTTCACTTGAGACCAAAGCGGCTCTCAAAGTGTGAAGAAGTATTATGTCTGTTTGTTTAAGGCTCGACTAAAGTGATTTACGTACTTGTAATTGCCGTCGAGTGCAGGGCAAATCATCGCCATCTGGACGGCTGGCACACTATGCTGGATTTTGTTAATTACACCTTTAAAAAAATAAATAAATAAAAAGGCTGATGTCATTGACAATGGAGCGGACATACGTATGAAGGTATGGCTTAGTGGCCCCAGCTGCTGCAAAAATGGAAATAAGGCCTCGCTTGGAATAATTAAGCGTGACAACAGGCATGTGGAACATACGGTGGCTATAAAAAAAAAAAAAAAAATCCACGCAAGGTTTTTGTGACGCAGACGGGAGTGAGGCTAGAAAGCAGAACAGTGCTTCCTAATCAGCTCATAAAATGTCATAGATATTTTATTTAAAAGTGGTATATCAGGAGATTGATTCTGGAAGTAGAAAAAATGGCAGCGTTTTTTTAAATTTTTATTATTATTATTATTATTTTGGTCGTGTTGAGTTCTGTGAGCCAGCGGTTTAATCAGAACGATAGTCTTGTCCGATGAAGATGACCTCATCATTTCTGATTCTGCTTTGATGGGATTTTGGCTCCACTTCAGAGACCCCTCCTAGAAATGGCTCATCTAGGGAGTATGTCTTTTTTTTTTTTTTTTTCTTCTTCTTCTTCTCCAAATGTAGAACTTGTACAGGTGAGGCAAAGTGACATAGGCCAAATATGTAGTCAGGGAAAATAATCAGAAAATTCCCAAGGGACTTTTTTCCTGAGTCTAAAAAAAAATAAAAAAATTGGAGCAATTAATTTTATGAAGTTGGTAACATTGACGTCCCTTTTGTAAATTTGACTTTTTTACTGCTGGTATTATCTCCAAAGGCTTCATATTTGTGGGTTGACTTTAACCCCCATTCCAATGTCTGCGCTCTTCAAACAAAACAGATAAAAGAAAAACAATGTTAAAGAAGCTAATGATTCATTTTGACATTGCACTGATCTTCACCTCCAACCCATACGCCTTCTTTCCGTTCCAATTTGGAAACTCTTCAACAATACTTGACCCCTCTTTCTTGTCTTGTCTGAACCCCAATTTGATCACGATGAACCCCGAGATATGAGGAGACGTTCCCTTCAAAGTATTCCACGCATAAAGCGATAAAACAGATGCATGCTGCCCGCAACTTGGATAATACGAGCGATGTTTCGATTACGGGTTTGCTCACAAATAGGTCAGACGCTGACCTTTGACCTGCTAACGCTCAGCTGTTCACGCTGCCTGATGGATGATGTTTCTCTCAGTGCTCCTTGTGTGTTTTCCATTCCTTTCAACAACTTCTCATTGGGGCCTAATGACGACTTTCCTTTTTATTCCTCCTTCCGTCTGCGTCTACTCGAGTTAAGCTGGTTAACTTCTTGGAAACGGTTCGGAATTTGATAAGAGCCATATGTGTCCGTAAAATGTTATCTCTTCTTTTTTTTTGTAGTCAAAACAGGCTGGGAACTTTGCCTGTTTATATGTGAGGGAATTATTTGCTGGTCCCAAACCCCTTTGGAGATTTTTTTATTTTTTTTTATTTAAACTTATGTGAAGCATCAATGAAACCCACACGGACTAGAGATGCATTTTACTGCCGGAGCTTTCCACGGGAACTCGAAACCTGAATTGTCAGTTGTGACCGTGGGAGCCAGCATAATTTATTTGTCCCTCCAAAAAAAAAAGGAGGGGGGGTGGTGCTGTTGAAAGGTTCGGAAACCTTAACTGTGGTTTTTGCGGTTTTTCGCTGTACGGGATTGACCAAAAACAAAAACCCCAGCTGGTTGTTGTGCAGTTGAAACCGGAAAATGTTTGCTTTTGCTCATAATGTTCCTTTACCACATAAAAATGCGCCATTCTTCACTCTTATGTCCCCGGCCATAAAAAAAAAAAAAAAAAATCAATCAAACCGCAATCATCTTTAATTCCCTTGTGTCATGGTTGTTGCTCCCCTGCGGAACCAACGCAAGATGGTGTCATGAAAAGATGACGAGTTGTATCGTCGGGGCCCATCCCGCCCGCGGTCCAAGGCTCGGTGCCCGGGTGATGAGACGATTGGCATCGCCGTTAATTGCTCATTGCATCACGTCTAGCGTAAAAATGTTTGTGAAGTTGTGAGCTGTCAAGTGGTATCATGGCGCTTTCAACTCTGTGGCCAAAATGGGTGTGGGACCAAAAAAGTGTGATTTGTGTTGGTCTGTCTGTCTGTCTGTCAGGATGTGTGTAGGTGTGTTTTTTTTTTTTTTTTTTTGCTTCCATGTGTGTGTGTGTGTGTGTGTGTTTATGCCAGCTGTTTTTGATGCCAAGCAAAAGTTGAACACTCGACAGTTGAGGCCAATGTGGCTTTTTTTTTTTTTTTTCTTCTTGGAAGTTGTCTGCGGTTCCTCGGATCTATATTCAGGAGAAAATATTGAAGCTGTGGTGTACTTTGTGAAATATTTACAGCAGTCAAATCATCGATCTGACTTATGACTATGTCGAGACTTTTCTTTACCCCGACCAATTTTTCTTCCATATTTTTTGTTTGTTTTTGTTTATTTAGCTTCTCACTCAACACAATCCAATTGGAATTCTTATCCCATGACTTTGAGTACAGTCCAAGAAAAATAACGCTGTCTTCCGTGTAATTCTGGATCCAAGCAATACCCCTATAGCTGCGGTCTCATTGTAAACATCAGCATGAACACAAGGGAAACTTTGGTTTTCTAACCCGACCATAGTTGAATTCCAATCTCAGAAATGGAAATCCCTTTGGAAAACATACTCCTGGGTTTTTTTTTTTCCCATGTTTTGCTGCCGTGTATGTTTTTCTGGTGTAATAACATATGGCCAGCTGATTCTCGACTCTGAACAAGACAAGTTAGCCCATTAGCGCTGAAGAAAGGCTCTTAAGAGGCCCGGAGAGCGGAAATCAATCATACTGTACTGCGACGCTTGTTTCTCTTTTGATAGATAACTCGGCTGAATTTGACGCAGAACAGCCAGCAGCCTTTTTAAAAAAAATAAAAAAAAATATATATATAGTTTATCCACCTGTGCCTTTTAGCCAGAACTCTATTATTGCTTCATCAGAGTGTGTTTTCACTCTAAGGCAGCGGAATAACGAGATGCACGTGAGACCTATAAAATACTTGAGAGGAAAGTAGTTGACTGTCTCAAGCTAAACAAAACAAAAACCTTCAATTGACAAGCTAACCAGTAGCATACTATATTCAATGTAAGCAACATGTAGCGAATTGAACACAAACGGTGGCGCAGCACATGTAGTCAGAACAACCATACTCAGTCATCCATTCTTTATCCTCTGTGAAGAATGATCACATTTTGATCGCTTTTAGCATCTCGACGTACACGCCAAGACCTCGCCGACTTTCTGAGCCAGTCACAACAAACAGCCTCCCCTCTGCGACCGACCAATTTTCAGTGTTTAGATTGACGAATCCTTTGGAATGCGAGCGGTTGATTGTCACTTCCGCTGGTGGCCGCGTTCCAAAGGGGAGATTCAAGATGTCCAAATGAAGCTTTGAGAAACCACACCCATGAACATCTAGCACACCACAAGACTGGATTAACATGCTAGGGTACACGTCGTCCTATTTCAGCAAAGCCGAAACCTCAGCAGCCGCTGTTAGCATCCTGCGGTTGGAGATGCCGATTTCAGCCGAGCACAGCCGCTGGGGTCATTTTTGTTGTCGCGTTATTTATGAGCGCCAGTTGTTTCCCGTTCTGGCTTTTTCTGCTATGACCACAACGTGGGTGGGTCAACATCTTCGGGACTGACAGCTGACATTCCAGACTTGAGGCAAAGACCAGAGAAAAGCTCATATTAAAAAAATATATATATTATTTTTAGGAAATAGCTAGTTTTTTTTTAATTTTATTTATTATTTTTTGGGGGGAGAAATAAGTGTTTGATCACATTTTCAGCAAAAAACAGAGAAAAGTTCCTATTTAATTAAAGAATACATGTATTTTTGGGAAATAGTTGTATTATTCATTTTTTGAGGGAAATATGTGCTTGATCACATTTTCTGTGGGCTTACAATTTATTCTAGCTTGCTAATAGGCTGGTAAACATTAAAAATCATAACTCAAAAGAAGTAACAATCATACTTGAATGTGTCTAAATTGTTCCATTTTGTTGTATGTTCATGAACGTCGTTAATGTCAAGCACTTTATATCCGAGGATGGAGCGTTGTGTTCATGATGACTCACTCTCGCACAAACCCAATAACACCCATTTATGTTTAAATCATATCCCCGACAATGTGGGATATTAGATGAAACATCACCACACTTATTCCCGAGGCCTCTGCCAGGAAAGACCACCTCATTTGTTTGAACTGTACTTTTAAATATGTTTTTGTTTGCCATGCAAAAATATCTGTGAGTGTGTGGGTTTGTATTCCACTCCACCGTTTTTTTTCGGGGCAGACTGAAAATACGCCAAGTCGGGAGACAAGCAGGTGTGCACGCTGGGCTTCATTTATTGTGTTAAAGGAAAAATGTCGTGAAATAATATTTATCCTGCGAGTGAGCGACGTGATTTTTTATTTTTTTGGAGGAATTCCTAACAAGCTCTCGAGTATGAGCCGATGACGACGAGCAGTGTTCTTGTATGTCTTGGCCGGTCTTCCCCAATGCTGCTGCTGCTGGAGTATGAAATATGAATAAATATAAAATTGTTCAATCCACCAATTCCTTTTTTTTTTTTTTTTTTTATGTCTGCAGAGTGCATGAATTGCACCACATTCACAGACATGAGCGTCAGAATTAACAGCATCGAGTCACAGGTAAGCGGCCAGCGAAATGGTCATCGAGTTTGTGAGCGAAATTTATCTTCTCTTTATCTTCTGCTGCTTATTTTGTGATAGCTCAAGATCTTAGAAGGAATCCGATTGCCATCACCGGCTGTCGTCAGGCCAACACAGGGATCGGCTGACAATGAGGTGGACGCACCGTTACCGACTCCGCCAGGTGTGTAAATACTGCCCTTAAATATTAATTTAAAAATATATACATGAACTAATTCTGGACAGTTTAAGAATTAAATAAATACATTTATCATTTATAATTCAAATAAATTATGAAACAAATGCAATCTGTAAAAAAAAAAATAATAATAATATGGGAAATATCAAACTTTTGACAGCACTACTGCCACCTAGTGGTAGTTTATAGATACTACAGAAACTATGGCAAGGTCCCCAACCCGACATACTATAACAGATATATCCGTTAAACAGCTAAATGTGATTGCGAGCCGGGGCCCGCCGGACCACCGGGCAAGGCCGGACCTCGGGGTTCACCAGGAAGAACTGGTCTTCCCGGAGTCATCGGTAAGACGTCATCCACATTTTTACATTGTTTGGCGGAAGGAGGATCATCTGTTGAACTTATTAAGTGTTTGTGGTCAGGCCCAAAAGGGGACAAAGGTGTACCCGGTGAAGTGGGTCTCCCCGGCCCACCTGGCCCACCTGGCCCTCCAGCTCCTCCTTCCAGGTCTTCTCTCGTACACGTGAGGGGGGATGTGTTCCAAGTGGATGATCAAGGTGAGGAGCTCACACTTACAATGCTCGACCCCTTTCTGCTCTTCATTCATTCATTCATTCATACTCTGAGGGGGGAAAAAAATAAAAGCGTATGAATGGAAAAGAGTTTACTGGTGGAAAACGACCGGAGCAGCAGTTCCTTTAAGGACTTAAACGAGCAATGTGTCTTACGCATTTAGCGAAGCACGGCTTTACTAGACGAGCGCTGGTGCTCATTGAGTTTAATTGTTCCCGTGTGTTTTGCTGACGTAGCTGTGCCACACTTTACAACAGACCACCAAAAACAATGGAGGCTGAAGGCCAAGTAGAAAAATCACAAGAAAAAGAAATTATGGAGAGAATTTATTTTTCCTTTTTAATATTGCGATGGCGATTTGACATATGTTTTTTTCTTTGAATTATTCTTACGGCCATTCTATACTGAGCAGCGAGGACAGACTGTTACTGCGTCGCTGTAAATTTCATTTCCAATTCTCAGATGGTTATCATCACATTTATCCTGATAGATATCACAGGTCCCCCTTTCTTTGGGGGTTTTCCACTTAAGAGCCAGAGGGGGGGATTACAAAATGTGCTGTTGTATGACTTTACAGCTGTGCTTTTCAATTTTTTTTCATTTTGTGCCCTCCCTCAACTCTTGGCTGCAACTTTACATAACATTTGTCTATGAAATTGTCATAAGTACAACTATTACATTATATCCTTACTAACAAACAAACAAACAAAAAGAATGTTATATAGATCAACTTAAAACAAAAAATAACTTTTTTTTTGTCTTTTAGAACATTTTAACAGCATCAATTTGCCTGACAAAAATCTAATGAGCGCCACTGCCATCTACTGTAGTGCGTGTGCAATTACTCTTTATTATTGTATGCACACAAAAAAAGACAAAGCGCCAATCGAATTTTTAAGAAATAAAACTTTTGCTTTTTTTTGCACTTTGACCTACTACGCCACTGTTAATGTACTTGCCAGGCACATTTTTTTATTTAGGTGATACTTGCTGTCAAAAGATTTACAATCATTGAAAAAGAGTTGGATTGCAACTCTCACCACTAGGAGGCAGCAGACATCCGTGTGTGTTGGGCTTGCTCTGATTAAGCTGTGTCTGCCTCTCACGGCCCCCACAAGTGTCGGTCTGCGGGTCTGGAACAATGCAGATTTGGGGTCTGCTGGACCATGTTAGCTTCGGGCGGGGGGGGAATCAAGCGGCTGTAAATCGGCTCTAATTTGTTAGCTGTCAGCACAACTGTGTGCGTTTCGGTGGAACACGCCGTGGCCGACGGCCAGCTAGGGAGGAGATGGTCTGCCACTCATGTTAACTTTCTTGGCGAGGCTACCAAGTTGGAGCCGAGTGGAACATAAGAAAATGACTTCCAGAGGAAAATTTCCTTTTTTTTTTTTTCTTCTTTCCTACTGTGGACTCGAGCCATCATGTAACAACACAGCCTCAACTCGGGGCAAGCTGAACATTATGCTTAAGTGAAAAAGAAGTGTGTTGGAAGTTTGTCTTCCATGTTGAGAACAAGGCGCCGTTTCCAAGTCTCGCGTGTTTTCGATGAAAACACACCGTGTCCGAGTGTGGCGTTTAATGAGCCCTGGCTCGGAGCATCCCGCTGTTGCTGTCAATCATTGACACAGTGGGAATAATCGAAACTCAATAGTGGACGCTTATCATCTCCAATCTTCTGTTATCTTAATTCAAGTTTTGGCTTCCAACACTGGGGTGGAGACCCCCGGCTGCCTGTGGGCCCTCCACAATCCCACAGAGAGCTTTTGATGCTTGATTTGATTTTCACCCAAAAAAAAAAAAAAGCCTCATTGGAAAAAGCTAAAAACATACAAGCCACAAATGATCATAATATAAAATAATAAGCACTTGACCAAACTTTGGCTGGCATCTGTCAAATGTCTTGTTTTCTTTTTCCCTCCTGTCAGATTTTGTTTTTCAATAATTAGTCATGTGCAAAAATAAAAGTTCATAAAACAGCCTACGCTTGGGCGGGGTGGGAAAGGAAACTATCGGCGTGTTGTGAATGTTCTCTTTTTTTTGTTACTCATCCACGCGCGACATAATTGTCTAGTCGAGTCGACGGGATGATTCGCTTCTCACGGGACGTAACGTGAGACACCCGGCAAGTAGACCTGCCGTGCAAGTCTTAAAACCACAAAGAAACACACACAAAGTCGGACATTTTGTTTTGAAAGTGGCCATTTTGGACAAATTCCAAAGTTTGTGCTTTGACCAACTTTTCTGAATTTTTTTTTTTTGTAATTGTCCAGACGGAGAGTACATCCGTCTAAATGGCCCACCGGGTCCACCCGGTCCAGCCGGCCCACCTGGACCTCAAGGTATAAACATTCATCCATTCATCTACCTTTTGTATTCATTCATCCACCCCAATGATTGCGTGCAGGTCCTTTAGGACCGAGGGGCGGTTCGGGGATTCCGGGTTTACCGGGACAGAACGTGAGTACCTTTCACTTCAATCAATCAATCAATCAATCAGGAAATCATCATTAATGTGCGTCTATGTGTTCTAAACAAGGGCAAGGACGGCGACCCGGGCCAGCCTGGAATTCCTGGACCGAGAGGTGATCCAGGCCAAAGGGTGAGCCTGATCCATTCATACCAAATATTTCTTTTCGGATGATTTGTGCAGCTGAACAAATTGATTGGATCCTATTTCCCCCCCCCCCCCCGTAAGTGTCCCGTGATGTCATGTGATCCGAAAGGTGAAGCGGCTTTTCTTCAAAGCTTCGCTCCAGTCCGTGACTAATCCGCCCGGCTCTCTTTGTCCAAGGCCACTATGCGCCCCTCTCCAGCGGGCCTCCGCCTTTAAAGCTGATCCCAGCGCAATGATTTAAGACCGGAGGTCCGCTGAAGACCAGGACGAGTTCATGGGAAACAAGGGTGCTAAAATATATGCTCTCGTTTTCTTTCTTCCTCCTTCAGGGGCCTCCAGGTGAAGAAGGCAATCCGGGCCTAGCTGTGAGTATACACATGTTGCGTTGTACCAAGCAGAAGCAAGAAAGATTTGACACCATGATTGTCTCGTTCTTTCTCAGGGACAACCAGGGCTCAAAGGAGAGCCGGGCGAAAGCTTCAATGATGTGAGGAGTTGACGACGGTACACTTATTTTACACTTAATCTGCTTCCCTTTTTTAATGATGACATTTTGAATTTAAGCCGGATGCCATACCGCAACTCAGGGAGGCTTTGAAGATCCTGGCCGAGAGGGTCCTGATCCTGGAGCACATGATCGGCATTCACGGTGAGATACAAGCAAAGAACTCAACAACTTGCATTTTATTTGCTTTTATTGAGCAAAAAAAATAAATAAGACTGGCGGTTGCTGTACTAAATAATAAACACGCGGCAATTAAAATACACGAAAACAAAATCCCCAAATGATGTAACAATTTCAAAATAGAAACAAAAACGATAAATAAAAAAAATGTATGCTTGTTAATTACATCATTGTACACACCCTTAAACTTAATGTAATGACGCGTTCAAACGCTTTGGGTCGGAGGTAATCAACATGTTGCAAGTGAGCTCACAATGTATTTGGGCAGCTCCTGTACACAGCGCCCCCTTCAGGTCGCCTCGCTGATTTATTTCGGTATGGCTCGTGTTTTTGATTCTCAAACATTTAATTCCGTGACACACCACCAGGGAGAGTTTACATCCAAAGAAACTCAAATTGATTCATTTCATATTTTAATTATTTAATTAATTGTTTTGTGTTTACTATGTATTTTTTATTTTAACATTTTTTTTTTAAATATGGTTCTTTTGGGGGATTTTTATTTTGAATGTGTTGGCGGGCTCAATCATAATAATAAAGCATTTGTGCATTCCAATGTGTCCCCACGTAGGAATCCCCGAGGGATCCGGTTATGACGTCGTTATGGACCCACTGTCCTTGACACTGAGAAAAACCAAACGCCGCCAGGCTGGCCCCAAACCCAAACCCAAACCCACACCGGCGGGGATACAACAACCATCTCCCGTTTAAGAGTGTATATTTTTAGCTGGACGTTTCTGTTTTGTTTTTTTTCTTGCACTTTTATTGCCTTTTTATCGCCGTAAGCATCTGAGTGAGTTCGATATGATACTTCATAGTTCCTTTTCTGGCGCGGCTGCAAAAGTGTAGTAGCAGCGCTTACATGGTATCACACAGTGAAATATAAGCCCATAAAGTGTTATGAGGGTCTTGGCTTCTTTCTTTCCACAGATAAAAAGACGGCCTAGTAAACATATCAGTTTGGCTGGCAAAACTCCCCAGGCTGTGATAGGGACCATTTCCTGAGAGCCGGAGCTCCCAAAAAAAAAAAAAAAACGTACTGTTTAGTGTCGAACATTCACTCGCAGCATCCTTGCCATTCATCCCGTATCGGCCTGTCAAACTTTTTTTTGTTTTTTTTAACACTCCTCTCTGCCTTGTTAAGACGTGACAGGCTGCCAGCAGCGTCTGCTTAAAATGATAGTTTGCTTTTTAGAGCGTACATCTGGAGCGTGCACATCTGGAAATTGGTTTTTCTTTTTTCCTTTTTCCTCTTCCACAACGTGACAGGATTACATCTTTGTAAACGCCTGGGAGACTGGCCGGCCGTATCACTACATTAAGTTACTTGTATAATACATGAAAGTAGCAAAAGACTGGAAAGTGAAATTCAATTTCTTTTTTTTACATTGTGACCAAAATGTTCAAAATAATTTGCAAATTTATTATAAAATAAATAATTAATTTTAACACTTATAGTGGATGCAGAATTACACTGCATAAAATAGTTGAAAAAAAAAAAACTGGCTGGTTTAATTGACCTTACCAAAAGTTTAGGTACACTCAATAATAATACACATCAAATCTCAGTGACTGAATTTAACCAAATGAAATGTCCTTTATATATATATATATATATATATATATATATATATATATATATATATATATATATATATATATATATATATATATATATGTATGTATGTATCCTGTCATTTTCCTTTTTACATCTTTCCACAAAGTAAAAAAAAAAAAAAATCTAACTGTCCGGCTCCATCGTTAGATTTTCTTTCATGTTTAATTTTACCCTCAGAATGTTTATCTGTAATGATCACAGCAAAAAAATAAAAAATAATAAACGCCCTCCTCCCTCAAATAGACGCCTGCCTTATCCCATCAGAAAAAAAAAAAAGCGGGTCGTAAGGAGCAAAGGAAGCCCGCCTTGAGCAGAACCAGATGTAGCAGTTCAAAGCGCTTCAATACAGCCTGTGCGCTGCTGGTGAGAGTGGATCAGCTATGACTGGCTGTCTCTCTGCATTTGTGGACCCGCAACAGCTTGCAGGGCCTGCACCTTTACGAAGCCCAACATAGTCTGCAACATTTTGCAAATATTTCATTCATTCACCTGAGTAGTTATTGTTGACGGAATTACGCAATCACTTCCTGATTTAAGCTGCGCAATGAACGTAAAATGAACAACGCCATGCGCAGATCAACAAAATCGCTATTCCTTCCATTTTGCTATAAAGTGACCCAGACAAGATTAATCTTAGCATCTTTGATTCAAAAGGTGTGAGAGAGTGACTTTCTTCAGACTCCAGTGTGTGTGTGTGTGTGTGTGGGGGGGGGGGGTTAGGGGGGGGGGGGGGCATAAACAGCACGCACATCACCTCTGTTGCTAAACTACAGTCCATTTCAATTTCTCTTCTCCTTCTCCAGCAGGATAAAATATTACCTCGTGTCAGCGGTTGACAACTTTCCGGGGGCTGAGGTGAGTCGTTGCCTAGCAACAAGGTGAAAAATTGCATTTATCAATATGAGATTTCAAGGGATTGGGGGGGGGGGGGCTGTTAAAGAGGGTGATAGTGTGCTGTGATGAATACTTAGATTCTAAAGCTATTTCAGTAGATTTAAAACCATGCTTCCTTTCAGCCCCCCCCCTTTTTTTTTTATTCTCGCCCCCTTTTGAGTAACTGCTGTTCATATGCCCCCCAGGCTGGAGACCCACTAATCTCATTTGTACAGCAACAGATGTTTCTCCTAAAAACATCCGCCGGCTGGGAAGTGAAAAGTGGGCCCGGTGGATGAAAGAACTTTGTGTCACGTCACTAGACATATTGACTAGCGCTACGCTTACGGAGAACTCCCACATAAATGAGTCTAGCCTTCGCCTAACGCACGTGTCGACGTGTTTCATAGTTAAGTGTCAAACGAAACGTAAATTGATGAGAATTATATGTCAATCCGTCGTCAACAGTATTTATGAAGTTAGCTTAATGCTAACACTATATGCAAAACACCATAGACAGGCTAATAAATATAATAGCCCTTGAAATAATATATTTTAATCATGATTAATGATCATGAACAACCTGTTTATTTCTTTAAATTCTATTTAATTGTGTTTGAAGAAATGTAGAGTAGGGGAAGTCCGGAACGAATTGATGGCCTTTCTATTCATTTCAATGGGGAAAGATAATCTGCGATATGAATGTTGCAACCGTATCAGAAATTTTCCATGTCCACATATGCACAAAAAAAACAAGCAAGGCCAATGCATATGAACAACGGCAACAAATCAAAGCACCCCGGCCAGTAATCTGACGGCTGGTTTCCCATGACTGTCTCTCGCCGGCCTGTGGACCTTCCACTCTGTCTCGCTGATAGCTCCTGTGTGATTGCCATCATCCATCTTACTGTCAAAGGCAACAAAAAAAGGCCAAGAAAGGGGAAATCGCACACAGTCACACGTGCTCGCCGTCCGTCCCTGGCGTCCAGCAAACAAGCCACCGCAGTGTGCCAGCCGAGATATAAACAACAGCCCGCTTCAATCGCTTTTTACGTAGGGAACCAGCGTGGGCGTGCATCTTTCGGGGTCGTCCGCCGCCGCTGCCCATTATACTTGCATGATCAGTCACTGGAGTATACATGGAGGCGTGGGGGGGGGGGGGGGGGGGGGGGGGGGCGACATGTCTGATCTTGCAGCTGATCAAAAGGCACCAGAGACTTGCTCCCTTGTGGCCGGGCGAGCGGGGCCTCATATCAACATGTCTCTGTTCAGTAGACAGGAAAAACAAGAAGAAAGAAAAGAGGGGGGGAGGGGGGGCTGATTGGTGGTTGTGGGGGAGGGCAGGGGGGGGGGGGGGGTGTCGCGAGATGTATGGGCAAAAAGCACTGATGAAAGGATAGTGAGTGAGACCCTGACTATAGTAGATGATGGCAATAAATAATTACATCTGATGAGGTTTATTAAGGCGTCTATTGTGTTATCGCCAAAGTTGCTTGTCATTTTTTCGGACTCTTCAGGATTCGAACCATCCGGTCAAGTCATGGACTACCTGAGTGCGGTCTAAGTTCTTCCTTAGCACCCTGCAGGCGGTGCAGTAGTGTTCTCCCCAGAAGGTAGGCTGGTGTAATCCGAAGCCCGTCCTCCAACGAAGGTGCCCTAACAGCCGCGCCGGGTCTCGCCTAAGCTCCGCTAAATACCGAGCCAGCGCTTTAACCGAGGGGAAGTCGTCCACGTGAATGAAGGCCTCCGGCGGCAGGAAGCGCTCGTAGTTCTTCCGGGCGGGACCCAGGACCACCGGCACGGCTCCGGCCAGCACGGCGTTCCAAAGTTTCTCTGTGATATAGTCGGTGTGTTGCGAGTTCTCCAGGGCTAAGTAAAAATGGTAGTGCTTTACAAGCTGCACCACGTTTCCGGAACCTTCCGGAATGCTACGTCCAGCTCGGCCGAATACGTCCACCTGGATGTACTGGCTGAGCTGGTAGTAGAAGGCCACGCGGGCCTGTGAATCTACCCAGTTGCTCACCACCCATGCTACAAAACCAGGACGAGATGTTCTGGAAGGTTCTGAGAGGAGCTGCCCCGTACCGTGCTTGAGGACCAGGTAGCCGTACGGGAGGAAAATGTCAGAATCAGTACGGTAGCTCATGGTGAGGTTGAAGCGCCCCTCCAAGCGCCTCAGGGATGGAGTGTGTGAGGGAGACTCGTAGTTGAGCCATATCCACTTCTGCCAAGACGGCCGGCCCACTTCCGGTGGCAGCTCCGCGTTTCCCGAGACGATATCACGATGGTGCACGAGCACGCCGTCAGCGTGCGCGTGCGCGTTTGGGTCGTCCGTCAACACGCAGCCGTCGATGCCGTAACGCACCAAACAATCCGGAAGTGGACGCTTCCGCCCGAATGGATGAGTCCAAATCAAGAGCGTCACTTCGGGAGCAACCGTAGCCGGCTCAAGTGCTAGCGGATCTGGTAAGTAGAGTAAAGAAAGTCCCAGGAGGATGAGGAATGTGGCAGCCACTAGGCCCGCATTAAAGAACTGCCTGTCACATTTGGACGAACCGGGACGCCTCTTGGAGCATGCGCGGGTCCGTCGAGTCCAAACGCCCATAAGTGACCTTCCTTCACCTTCGACACAAGCGCACTTCACCCTGTAATTGTCTTCAGGCAGCTTTAAGCCTTTAAAAAGTGTTAATCCGGCTCCCCCTGTGGTCCAATCGGAACGCCGAAAGTTTGACGTGGCAGAGTGCTGGCGGGTGGGTTCCCGTTGCCACTCAATGGAGCTTCTGTGACGTCCACACGGCCTCCCAGGCAATTCAAAAGTGACCATCTCCGGTAGTTTAAGAAATTAGTAACTTTTATGACACCTTTATAAGGTGCACTTTAATTATACTTTTGGGATTATGCAATAAGGTCAAGACACTTTTACATGACTGCTCCTGTTATATATATATATATATATATATAAAATTTATTACATTTTATAATCTCACGACATTGTTTTACTTCAGTTTGTGGATTTGACGGTTTAACACATAATGAAACATCTTGGTTAAATATTAATTTGTTATGAGCAATGATTCCCAAAACGGGTCAAGTAGTCAATATATTTTTTTTATCACGTTACCAACAGTTGAGTAAAATCCGATGAATGTTTGTCATTTTTAATTCACGTATGTTGTTAATGTTATGGATGAAAACTTTAAATTATTATTAAAATATACCATTTTAATTGATCAAGAAATGTTTCTATAGTTTTAAACTTTTTACAAAAAGCAATAATAACCTTATAACGATAATCATAATAATCTTACGAATGGCTTGTTCTTGTGCAGTACAATAAATCTACCACTGGGTGTCTCTATACACAAAGCTGTGCTGAGGTTGGATTTCTATGTGTTGGCCTCAATGAGGAACCTGGTACGGCTTTTCAGTGAAGTGACACTGTAGGCTGTTATTGTCGGGGGGGGGGGGGGGGTGCATGCATTATTAATTTTGCCAATAAATAAATATTCAGTGCTTTGAATCAGGCATGTTTTGCCGCCACACTTTGAAATGTTGGATCTTTTATTCAACGTGGAAAAACAAACCCAAACAAAAAGCCTTGGTTGGAATTAAGTGGCTAAAAAAAGTAGTTCCACATGTTGCCTGGGTGAAGTTGTTGTGCTGATGGTGTGAAAAATACCAAAACATCTGTGTTTGGAAGGCTCGAATCTGGCAGGAAAAAGCACGCTGTGTATGTGTGTCTTTGGACATCACCCCCCCACCCCCTCAAGTCCCCCTATTCCCTCCCCCTTTAAGAGTTTGTCATGAATCCCGGATGGAAACGTAAAACATGGAGCGGTGGGAGGAGATGAAGTGAAGAGCATGTGTTACTCCACTGGGTCCTCCTCCTTCCTGTGACATCCATTCACTTTTCCTCACTGTGGGGTTAAAAAAAAAAAAAAAAACGGAACTGTGCGTGTCTCTGCATGTCTGCTGTGTGTGAGATCAGCTAACCCCGTAAGAGGTTTTGTATTCTTTTTGCATTATTTATCACCCCCCCCTCCTTTCCAGCGGAACCGTTCTATTTTCAGCTGATTCTTCATCTGATGTTCTGCCTAGAGGGGGTTTATCTGGGGCCTGGCGAGAAACAACAACAGTCTGCTCCCAGTATTATTAACACATGTACGTCTCGCCGCAGAACCAGGCGAGGTTGGCGTGGTTGGGGAGTGACGTGCGATGGCGTTGTGCGGTCTCCTTGCTTTTTTTTTTTTTTTTTCCCCAGTCTGCCTTTGTTGCAGGAAACGCGTAGCGAGTCAAGTTCGGGCCGGCTCGTGTATTTTCTCCACGTTTGAAGGCTGGCCTGCAGTGTCCACGACCACTTCCTGTTTTGTAAAATTTATCATAACACGCTGAAACTGAAACCTTCTAACAACCTCTTTCAACACAGCGGGGGCACAAGAAGTGAGTGTCAGTTGCCCAATTATTATTCTCCTTTCCCCAATCGGTGAGAAAAATTGTCAAGTGGAGGCATCAATGCCGGCTTTGAGTTCCAATTTGAAAGTATTTACTACACGGCTTGCAAGACTGCTACCACAGGCCGATGGTCATGTATCAGTACTATGGTGAGACCAAAAAAAAAAAGGCATGGTAAGGTGATGGCTTTTACCAGCAGTGTAAAAGTGAATTGTAGTCCACGGAGAGCGCGGTAGTCTTTTACGACGGGACCCCCAGGTCATCACTCATCTTCCCTATTGATTTTCTCTTTTCGCGTTCTCGGGGGACAGGATGTCTCAATTGGTCCCGCCTGGTGTGGGAGTGTGAGCGACAGAGAAAGAGTTGAAGATGAGCGAGTAACGGTAGGGCCAGGGAGGGGGGTCGCACGGGCCCCTCGCTGACCCACGACCTTAGCCATGACCCCGCAGGTCACACCGGAGGTCAGGGGTTGTGTGAAAGTGCCACCGAGGCGATTCACTGCACCGCCGGGCGCTGATGATCTTACGCAGCCGTGCCGGGCTGTCTGGCGTGATCAGTGTTGCGCTCAGCCCGCGGGCCCCCGAGGGCCACACATCCGTCTCTAACGCGGCCACATGAGGCCTCGCTAAAAGCACCTCGCAGGCACCGCCACTGAGCACCAGCAAAAGGGAAGCAGAAGAAAAAAAGCGTCAAAGCTACAAGACAGACAGTGGCAGGAACATTATGGCTGATATTCCAACAATATCTTGTTGCTTGAACAATTCAAGAAAGGCTTGTGTACAAATAGTGTGAAATTAAATCCATTTTTTTTTTTACCTTTAGCTGTTCGCATTTGAAGTCGAACATTTGTCACAGGTAATCAGTAAAAGCAAAACAAACAGGAAGCACATCAAAAATGAAGTGAAATGTTTACCACTAAAAAAGTTCTTGCTGGCTTTGCTTTCTTTGGCTGGTGTCAGTGCCAGACGTGTTTGTTTGTTGTGGCTTCAAAATAATTTGTAGTTGGATTGATAACTCGGAGCCAGACGTGTTCCGACAGGAGAGCTGCCCCCCCCCCCTCCCCCTCTCGCATCAAAGCAAACGGGTGCAGTGAGATCAAAATGGTTGTCGTGATACTCAGCACGACGCTGGAGTGACTTGCACATCTGCCTCGCAAATCCAAAGTTAAAGCTTGAATTTTCAGCTCTGGTCTTTTCTTTGTGGTGTCAGCGAGATGTGGAATGTGGGTGGAGGCCACAGTGACCATGATGATCATTTAAAATGGCTACACCTTGTGGCAACTCGTCCTTCAAGTTCTATTTGAGCTTACCGATAGATTCTGTTTTATGAATTAACTTGATGTTTTAAGTCCAAGGCTCTTTTTTTTAAAATATTTATTTAGGATAAAAACCAACTGGAACAAAATAACAAAAGCACACATTCACGTAGAAGATAGGCAATAGAGTGGTGTGGATTAAGCCTGACCTGTATTTCAGGTTTGACTTAATGATAGGCCTCATCGTAAGTCATGGCAGGCCCGTGCAACGATGTGGACGTTCATCAGTTGGCACAAAACATTGAGGATTTCAACGACTCTGCTTGCCAATAGTGCGAAGCTCACTTATGTCAAATAACTACGAAGAAACGATATCCATGCTACTTGCTATATTATTATTTTCTTTTTCTTTTTTTGTGGGCTCAACATGTCTGAAAGCACAAAAACTCAACTAATGAAGCTCTGGAAAGTTGGGGAATATAATCATATCATATAATATAATATAATATAATATAATCAACATCAAATTGGGTTTACATGTAACAGGATACACAGAAAAGACTCAAAGAAACGTTCTAAAAATAGAACAGGAAATCTGCCATTTTGGTTTCAAGCAGCCATTTTGAAAGCAAATTCCACAAAAAAAAAATCCCTGGAAAATTAGGGGGGGGGGAAAAAAGTCCCTGACACTAGTTTTACCATTCAGCACAGAATTGGGTGGATGAAGACGCACGGAAAAGGTCTCAAGGATCCATGCTTAAAAATAAACAAGAAGTCTGCCATTTTGGTTGAAAGAAACCATTTTGGGAGTGAACACCTTGAAAAGAAGGCTTATAAAAATTGTCAAATTATAGAGCATCGTGTCAAAGTGGTCATTTTGAGAATATTTGAAAAAATCGGGTGTGAGAGCTCCTTCATCACTGCTTGTACCTTTAATTCTAATTTTGGTGGTTCTTTTTAAAGGGTTGCTCTTCTTACGTGCTGTTAATAGCTAACCTGATGGTAGGTCAAGGAGGGAAGAAAATGAAGCTAAATGACATTTTCAAATGATGGATAAAATAACCCAATGTTATTTTGGGCTGCTTCAGAGTGTGGAAGCAATGAGGGCCATTCATACGGAAGAGGGCATAAACCCCAAAAAGGTGCTGTGAAAGAGGGGCATTCATTATCTATGCCACATTCCGTCTGTTATTTTTAACGGGGGGGTCGAGTGAAGCACAATCGCTGTTAGGGAAACAAAAATAAATCTCAAGCAGTATATTTTTGTTGCAGATGGAGCCGATAGCAAGACTGTGAGCAGTGTGTGGCTTACAAAAAAAAAAAAAAATCACCCAGACAGACCTCACGGCACCCAGGAAAAAAAAAAAAGAAAACAATATAGAATAGTAGAGATGTTGCAATGATAAGCAGCTATAGGTTATGTCCAACCTGCGGTGCGTGGACCATAAATGGACTGCCAGAGTATTTGCAGGCCACAAAAAAATAAAATTAGCCCCCCCCTCGAGGATAAAATGTGTTTTCAAGGTACAATGAGGCCCCCTTTGCACGCGAGTGTGCATACATAGCACGTAATTAAAAATTCGACCGCACGGCAAAGGCGCGGTCGGCAGGAGCGATGCCTCGGAAGCAGCCGGGGGTCAACTGCAGAGCGCAAGGTCAGTTTGACAGCAGTGATATAAAAACACATACACACTCCCTGCAGATGGGACTTGTATTGTCACCGGGCACTATTTGCTTTGCAAATGTCATTTGAGTCGTTTTTATTAAGGTTGAATGAATTTGAAAAATGATCCAAGTGGGGAAGGTTTGTGTACGCACGTCGTCAATGTTGTTTTTAAGTTGGACGGCGGCCTGTCGCTGTGGTAAAGAATTACGCTGGACGTATATCTCCTTGCCCAGGAGTTTCCTGTGTTAAAGGTAGGTTAAAGGTTACATCCAAGCACCATTTCTTGGCATTTTAAAAATTCTTTCCTCCAAGTATTTAGTCACGGGTCATCTTACTAGGATAGGATTGGAATGGGAAGTTGCTAAGCGAGAAACAGAATCCGTAGAGGCCAACTTTGTGACATTTAGGCTATAATTTAAGGACTTTTTCAACCCTTCTAGCAAGTATTTTCCATACAATGAGATGAAGGAAAAGATAGAGGGCCGGAGGGAATTTGGCTTGATAAAATGCATATCAGCGGTTATTGGTTGCATATCATTGTATCATTTTTATAGCACTGTCAATTATACGCTTCACACTTATCTGGATATCTGTCTATTTTTTTTGTTTTATGATTTGGGAGGCCCGACTACAAATGCTATGATACCTTGAGATATGAATTAACTTCATTTCTTGACCACACTTGAAACCTGAGAGTCTAAAATCTTCTATGTTTAAATGGATATTAATAAAATAATTGTGGTCTGTGCATTTTGATCAACTGTGAAGAAACATAAATAAACTATCTACATGTGTTGCTGCACCATTAGTGTTCTTAGAGGCTAATTGTTAGCCTGCGTGCCCTATAGTTTGCCATTCTGTGTTAACATTCAGGTATGTGTAATTGTCTTTGTTTTACGTTATGCTTGACAGTAACCTTCAGTCGAAAGTGGCAATAAACAGGTTTTTGTCTATCTCTTTGTCCTTCTATCCTAAAAGCAAAACAAAACAAAAGCAGAAAATACATACTGGCACTTTTCCAAACAGCTCATTGGCCTTCAAGTAGCTATTTTTTATTTATTGTGAAAACGCTGGGAGCGTTCACATGTTATTGTACACCGATTAACATTATTAGATTTTATTATCCTCATTTTTTGTTGTTGTGCTTCTACTCCCACATCGAACTTTAACATATTCCAAAGATTCACGTTGAGCAGTCTATGGTTTCTCTTCACAATTTTGGCACAATTGCACTTTTTTATTTAAAATAAAAAAAAACTATTCAACAAAACAAATTCTTATCATTCCCACTGAAAATTGTTCAGCTCATTCAATTTACTGTGGGAACAATTTTTAACATTCTGGAAATACCACATTTCTCACCATTATCATTCCACATAATCAAATATAGTTCTATATCAGTCCACTTCATTACATATCTTTCAATATAATTCATTTTCATTTTGCACACAGAATTGCACATTGTTCACAATATCATTCTACATCATTCAATTTCTTTCATTATCCCCACATCATTCAAAATCGTTCAACATTCTCCACCAACATTGCATTTTTTAAATGAAACTAATCCCACACGATTTAATCTGATTCAACAAATTTCACAAGATTCCAATATTTTTATTCGGCAATTCCTCCAGAAATATTTGAGTTTTTGTGATCTTTACTCGTCATGATAAGACGACAATCTAATAAAACACACAATATGATGGGAACTATTTTGAGCTCGTAAAAAAAGGGGGAATATAACACCCATTTGGAATTTACCTGTGAATTCCGCGTATTGATAAAATGCTATTTAAGCAATTATAATGGCGTTATTAAAGCGACAATCTAGCCGGGTGACTCCATTCCACCGGCAACCGTGATCCAGGCGAGGCGCGGAGATACTCCAGTCCGGGTTTTCTCAGCGCCCGCTCCCCTCCACTGAACTCCAACCCCCGCGCGCTCTATCAGCATCTCATTCCTGTCTCAATATGTCTCAAGATGGCGGCCAATGCAGGATCGATGTTTCAATATTGGAAGCGCTTTGACTTACAACAACTACAGGTCAGTGGACGCTCTCTTTGGGTTATTTCGGCCGCCATTCCACGGGGGTCTCGCGCTTCTCCCCCGGGTAGCTTTAGTGTGTGTTTTTGTTCCGCCGCCGCCTCGTTCGCCCGTTCACGGAGGGGGAAGAGAGCCCGGAGAGCTCCCCCTCGCATTGATGAAAGTGGCTCCTCTCGCTGATCAGAAATTGATCCTCTTTGTTCAATTCCACATCGATCGGACCACTGCGACCGGCTACCGGCGGGGGCGACGCCGCCGGGATGCGGTAAAATAACAAAGCCCCCTTTCCAATCCCTCCTAGCCACTATCGCCGAACGATGTCGGCCAGTGCGGGGAAGCTTTTTCGCCTTGGCCACCTTTTTTTATCGCGTGTTGTTCAACTTTTAGTAGCCGTAGTTAGCCCGTCGCTTTAGCCGCGAGGTGGCTACCTCGGCTGGGGAGGGAGGGGGGGGGATACACCAAGTGTCTTTCGTTAGACGGCGGCGCTGTGGGGACACCCGACGTGGACGTTCCACACAACAACACTCTTTTGTGGTATTTACAAGCAAATGAGCAAGTTTACTTGACATGTTAGCGAGCTCTTGGGCTAGCGGTTTGGAGGCAGTTTGACGCCAAGTGGCGGTTTGGTTGGCTGTGTGTGTGTGTGTGTTTTTTTTTTAACCACTATTAACACACTGCCGATCTTTTTTTCTTTTTGGACAGACTAAACAACACTTAAATAGTTCGACTTTAATGTAAGTCCAAAAAATGTTTTATTATACACGAAAGGAGCGTGACCTTGTTGTGGTTTTATTGTATTTTTCTTTTGCTTTTTACGCTAAACTCCTGAAATGTGAAAAGTGCGTGCGTGCGTGCGCGCGCCACTAATCTCGACGTGCGCGCGCCTGCGGAACCTGGTCTGAATATTGGGCGCAGTGAGTGCGTGTGAACGGCGGCCTGTATGTACATGCGAGCCGGTTTGACCTATCACAAGACACCAAGACAATGGCACTGTTGTGTGCGTGGATATGAGTGTATGCCCCCCCCCCTCCTTCTTCCCCCTCCTTGTGGCATTTAACGTGAACGTGCCCTCACTGGGCGACTTCAACTTGATGCCTGTTCGAAGAAGCTCACTCCGGTCATTAACATAAGATGGCGTTATCTAGGCTAAACACTCCCCCCCCAAAAAAATTTGCACGGGATGGAAACTTTAATTTGGGTCACGGCGAGCCAGAGACAAAAGGATAGCGAACAAGTCTTCCCGGTGGCCTTTGTGTTGCACTTCTGCCACATCATCAAGGCTCCACTTCTCCTATTTATTTGATCCTACCCCTGCCCCCTTGTTCATGCATTATGTAAAAAAATGTGCCTCGCTATCTGTCTCCCTCCCCCTTCCTGTTCGCCATCCAATCTCTCACTGCCAGCCTCCCCTCCTCCTCCTCCATTTTTATTTTTTCCTCCCCTCTCTCCTCACTGGCCCTTCACCCCGCTCTCACCCATTTCTCCCTGTTTGAACTGCTGTGTGAATTTGTGTGGGATCAGTCCTTTTTTTTTTCCCCTCCCCTCCCTCTCGCCCTCCCCCTTTAGTACATGGACTGCCAGCATGGACGGTGAAGGCAGCGCCAGCAGCCAGGACATGAAAAATGCATCGCATAAGTTTGTGATAAGGCCCTGGGTAATTATGGCAAAGGCCCCTATCACAAGCGATTAGTCAGGACAGTGAATCTGAGCGTGTGCAAAAAGGCTGGCGCTTGGCAGGCCTGTCTGCGGGATAGGAATCAGTCAGAGCTGGTGTGTGTGTGTGTGTATGTGTGTGTGCGCAACTCCTCAGAACATTCACTGTCTATTATTGATGACATCTTATTTACTCTAACTCCCACCAAGAGGGGCCCTCGGAGAAAGTCTTTATTCCGATCTATTTTCCTGCACTTTGTTGTAGATTATGCCGTGTGGAGACGTGAGAATTTTTCCACCTTCGACTCGGGAAAATGCATTGGAATGTTCCTAGAAGTCGTTCCTGCAAACTTGTATTACTGACTGAGTTATTATTCGGCTTAAGGTCAGAATAGGAGTTTCTGAAATGATCGGAAGAACCCGTTTACACGCCTCAACGGGCAGAGCTACGACGTCATTTCCGTTTGTTACTTTCTCTACCATCGACAACAACAAAAAAAATCATGTCACTCACCGCGGGAATAAAACAGGAGAAACAATTACGCTGGTAAAGAGCAAATTTTAATCAGAGACGGCTTTATGTGTCCCAAAATGTATTTTGGCACGGATTTAAAAGATTTCTAGCAGATCAGGTTTTGGAGATTTGATATGTTTTGTTTTCAAGTTTGACCTATAAAACTTGCACAGTGTTGTAATTTATAGCTGTGACATTTCTTTAAAAAAAAAAAAAAAAAAAAAAAGAAAGGAAAAATCACCCGATACACAATTTATCCAATTTTTACAGTCCTTAAAAATGAATTTTACATCTTCGGCCTTTGTGAAAATTTTTGGTGGATGAAACAAAGATTGTTGCCAGCATATTTTGTGGTTTTCAGCATAATCGAGTGCAAAGTAGCGCTAAAGGATTTGCCTGTTAAGGCCAACCACACATTTGTTGTCTACTTTCAACCTCGGAACTTCCAAGTGGGACATTTGCAACTTCCCAGCTCTCTGGAATGCGACGTATATCACCGCTGTCCTATTAAAAGCCTCTTTTGTCCCGCTTTAGCTGATTCGGACTTTGAAAAAAAACCAAAAAAAAACAGCGAGATTGTCTACAAGTGTTTAGTCTAACAACTCATCAAAACATGTTCTATCACAGCAAATGTATTTTTTGCGAGTCCAAATTGTCCTTCAAGGCCCGCCTGGACTTTGTTAGAAGATTCGCCTGGTCGTCATTATTTTGTGATAATAAACAAAATGAAGACAACCTTGGTTGTGAGTGGATGACAAACAAATGTGTATTTTTACAAAACAAAAAATCTCTTTGATACATCAATGTTATCCGGAGATGAATTCTGCTCATTTTATTTGGAGCTTTTTAATCACGTGTCTCTTTATTACAAAAATATATATATATATATTTGTAGAAGGCCAGACAAAGACATAGTAAACGTTTTTGGTGGTCCCCTTATAACACTTATTTTTGCCATGTCATTCTGGTGATAATTTCCCCTCCTCCTCTGTCGTCCATGTTTTTGTCTCAATTTTGGTGTGATGATGAAAATCCACGCCAAGCTTCACGTCATTCGCTTGAAGCAGTCGATTCCTCAGGCTCCAGCTGCCGATGTTCATTAAAATCTTATTTGATCAACGCCAAGAACCGGCAAGGTGCTTGTTACAGGACACAGAGTGCTTTGAAACAACGTCGCGAGCTGTTAACTTGTCTTCTTTTTTTTTTTTTTTTATCCCGCCCCCCCCCTCCTTCCACCTCCCTTCTTTTACTTTACCCTTCCCTTTATGCTCCCTCGCTCGCTCGGCTCCACTTGAAACACAAATGGGCCCAACAGTGATGCTTTTAGTGAGGTCTTGCAAACTTGCAAAATGGATCAGTGATTCAGAGATGACGGCAGGATGACTGTGAATTACAGATGGAGGAGGTTTTAGCGACTAATCCGTGTCTGTCCATTACCGAGTGGAGTTTCTTTAGAAGAGCTCATCAGTCTTCTCTCCTATTGTTGTTGTTTTCTCCCCCCCCTCTCTCGCCTTCTTTTTCATTTGACCCAGTCAAGCAGTTTGCTGGGAACATTGTGTCTTTACTTGGGAAGATTGCGCTTCATTATTGGCAAAGCCCGAATAAGATATGAGACGTGGGATTTTTTTGTGTAACCTTGGAAAAAATTGGAGACAGAAGTTGAGCTGTGTGCCATTTATTTAGCCTAATGGCCTTCATTTCTCTTCCGACAGTTTGGAACTTTGTTACTACTGTTTGTGTTAATTTAATTGTTTTTGGTGGAAGTTTGAGTAAAGGGTAACATTTAGTGATTTCCCACACTCAATCTAAAATTGAAGAGTGGCCGTGATAAGGAAATGATTTTTAAGAATTTTTATAGTTGTGCGGAACAAATGGATTCATGTTGGTCGATGAATCTCGTTTGTCCTGAAGCTAAGCTAGCTAGCTTCCTCCAGTAAGTTGAGTCAGGAGTTCATTTGAAGATTTGCGGGAAGGCTTTTAATCATGGCAGTCGCTTACGCTATAAAGTTAAACGAAACTTTCAATCAAAACTTCCTGACGTGATCACAGTTTGAAATTGATCTCTTATCGGCTGTCATATTTTTGTAAAAGGCCGATGTCACAGGTAAGACGCTAGAGAATGAAGATAGCAGTCCTTAGTGGGGGAACAAATAAATAAATCACGGAAATACATTTTTACCCGATTAATCGACAGGTATTCCGTTCAGATGTCCGTTCAGAACATTCCGAGTTAGTTTTCTTCGTCCTCCTTTTTGTTGATTGATATCAGACCGTCAAGATAATTTACTGGTACACCTCTTGTAAAAACTTGACTTTGGCTTTGATTGAAGGCGCACAATCAATTGTCTGGCCTTGGAGTTCTCATGGGTTGTCCCTATTTGTGAGGTGCATGGCTGTAGTAACTTGCCTGAAAACTCATCTGTGGTTCATTCTTCTTCTCCAGCTTGTGGCCGGCCGGGTAAATTTAGTCAAGGTAAGCTGATCACTCGGTGGCGGTTTAAATCTCTCAGCGACCGGCCCGCTGTTGTCGTTGTCTGCACAAGTTTTAGTGTTAATTTACGAGCTGGTTGTCTGAAGGCACCGGCTGAGATATTTTTACCCCGACTGTTGCTGCACAGGCCTGGGGAGCGTTGAGGATGGGGGTGGCGGTTGGGGGAGGGGGTCAATCACGTCATGCTTTTTTTTTTTTTGCTGTAGCCAAGCAGCCCTCTTGCCCAGTGACAAAATCTGGCATCGGGACTGAGCTTGCACTGTGTGCTCGGTCGGTGGGTGTTGGCGACTAAGCATGAGTCAGAGTCGGTCGGGCGAATGCATGGCAAGTCTGCCACTTGGCTGACTTTGTTCTCGAGAGCGAGCGACAGACCTCGGCGAAAGTCGTTCTCACCTTAGACTCTTCGCTTAACTCGCCGGTTCGATTGAACCTTCCACCGACGAGGGGAGTGTCAGCTACGCCCGGTTTAAGCGAATTTTACAAACACAAAATAACTTGAGTCATAATCTAATAATGCCGTCGAGCACATTTTACACACTGGGCTGTGGAAATTTTGACCAGCGTCTTTTGAGTGCAGATTTAAAAAAATAAAAAATAAATCGGAGCAGAAGTGCGGAAACAGATGGATATGTTCAATGGATAGAATTTTAATGAAAAAAATCTTAATGATGTGGTTTTAGTTTTGTGCCTTTAGAGGCCTATTTTTTCTGAAATTTTTATTTTACATCTGTTCATTTTTTGATGTAAGGCCTTTCGCAATATGCTAGCATGTCTTTAAATGAAAGGAGGTTTAAATTGTTTATGCATGTCAGTTGTTTATTTTGTTGGGTTGTCTCATCGATGTTTTTGTCATCTTTTGGAAAATCAATGTTTAAAATTAACGCTAGAGCAATTAACTTTTTTTTATTTGGACCAGTGAAAAAGATCCTGATGACTAAATATTTTTTACAACCAGTCCTCTGAAAAAATCGAGTTAACTTTTTTTTTTTTAAAGCACAAGAAACAAAACAAAGACCAACTGTTTTTCTCTCTTTTTTGGGGGGGAGGTTCGAAGTGATAAGTGGCAAAGTAATGTCATAAAAGCTACATCTTGTTTTTCAAGGAAATGTAACAAAACAATGCTCCATTGTTTTCCCCATTGGCTCGACTTATTTTGCTCCCCACGTGCCGTCTCGGTGTATGTTTAGGAATACGAGGTGAAAATAACCTCGAAGAAATGTCAGCGTTGCTTCACTGTCTGAAAGCAGCAGTGGAAATTTTAAGCTTTAACCCCTTCGATTGGTTCAAAAGTTGGAAGATTTCTGGCAAAACCCACCTTAAAGTTACCAAGCCTCAAAATAAAGACGTTAACATGGAAATACAAACAGAAGCAATGGAGCATAAAACGAAATGGAGTCCCATTTCCACAAAGTACCACATTGTGATCATGTAAACCAACTCGGGGCGGTTACACTTGAGCGGCCGGTGCTAAAGTTGAACGCTGGGCTTGATGTAAAACATCGCTCGCGTGTCCTTACGCATAAACCTAGCGTGACGTGTTTTGAGGCAAAAGCCTCCGTGGCCTTCAATGATTGAACTCCTTCCTTATTTTAGCCTTGTTTATCACGCACTTATCATTCCGTCTGAGCTAAATAAGGCGGCAAATTCCCTCTTATACCGTACCAATCCGTGGCCTCGGTATCGCTGTCCGGTTAGATCATTGACGGTCAGTATTGAATTCTAATAGGCCTATTGGTGCGTCTTAATGCTTCTCATATTGAATTATGATATTGGCAAAGGCTGATGGCCTCGGGATTGAATTATGATATTGGTGGGCTGCGGGCTAATGGTTCTCAGTATTGAATTATGATATTGGCGCACTTTGATGGTACCGGGATTGAATTATGATCCGACTTGCTATCTGCTAAAAGCTCGCGCGGTGTCGTTTTCAATGTCAATCACAGGGAGATCCATCGCCGGCCTTCGGGGCTCGAGCAATCATTCACGTCGGACACGGACGGGCAGCCTTCAACCTTTAGCCTGGCGTCTTCGTCGGCCGTTTGTGTCGCAGGTTTTTTTGTTTTTTTTATTCGATGGCAGTTCACCCAAGCGCGATTAGCTTAATGTTGTCTCGACGCTTTCTCGAAATAATGCCGAAAGAAGCAGATGAATGTGAAATGACATGTAAATCTCCTTTTTGTGATTTGGGATAAACACTTCATATCGTACTGATTAAAATGAATTGAAAATGGGTTCGCTGGGAATTAGTCTTATTAACCGACTGCGTTACGCTATAACGCCCGAGCTCAGCTGTAAACTAATGCGAGCGTAATGGCCGCCATTGTGAGCTAATTCAATTCTGCCAGTGTCCACACCTTCTCGGTGTTTATGTTGAGCTCATGCCCATTTTGGTCAGTTTAAAAGAAGGTAGAGTGCTGATGGTCCAACCCCCATCGCCCCCCCACCCCCATTGCCCGCCCGCCAGCTTGGAGAGTAAATGGACGAGCCTGCTTCTGTGTCAGCCTTCTAAAAATAACACAGACTGCTGGCTGGGCTCAGCACAAAACTAGCGCCGATCATGATGATTCAACTACCCTGTGTTTGCAGGTGTGTGTGTGTGTGTGTGTGTGTGTGTTGGGCACGGCATCATTTCTGCTTAACCGTACAGTAGGTTCGCCCGATTGATTATTTGAAGTGTGGCAATGGCTCATGCTGCGAAATGTATCGATTGTTGTCGAATCAGCTGAGGGTGGGCAAAATGATTGACCTTTGCCGAGCACAAGATAAAGCGATTGTTTGGATTGCTTCACAATGGTTGGCTCGTTGCGCCCAAAATGTAAACGTTAGGGAACTTTTTAAAGAGCATGCAGTTTATGGTGTTAAGGCAAAGAATACAATTTTCAGCTTTTGCCATTTCACACAATTTTGGGGGAAACCGTGTTTTTGCTGGCACATGCTTTTTGTTGGATCAATAGAACCCGTAGCTAATAATCAAATCAATTACCATGACGAAAATTCCCACCACTTCAGTCCAAAGTACTAAATCTTCTCCCAACGCGCAAACGTCTGTCAGACTCGCCCTCAGACGGTGCCTTGACCCCTGCCGAACCTTTGACCCGAGCAGCTGTCAGACCGGAGCCAGGGTTCAGGGGTGGGTTGACCCTACCGGCCTCTCCGTGACCCAGACCGTCTGACTGGCCCAATCGTGGTAGCAAACAGACGACCACTTTGCCATCTGCCGTCGATGAGCTCCAACCTACTTGAACTTGAGATCTGACCGAGAACAAAACAATCTGCTTGAACGAGATTTGTATAATTTCGTATTTTCTAAGACTTTGGTCAATCTGAGGCCTTGTTCCTGAAAGTGAAAGTGGGACCCAGTGGCGAGGAGGAAAGAGGGGGGTGGGGGAAAGGGGGCCCGTGTGCTTAGTAGACACAGGCTCATCCGCTGACTGCCGTCTGACCCCGAGTTCAGCAGTATGGTTATTAATAGGCCCAGAGGCCTCCGCTTCCAGGAGGCCCTTCTGATCAACTCCAGATGCGCCAGAGAGAAAACAAGTCCAAGTCGGCCAATCCGTGTTTCACGCGGAGCACAGATTTTTGCAAAGACTGATAAAGAGCGAGCGAGGGAGGAAAGGGAGGGACGGGAGACCTTTCCACAGCAGGAGTGTGTTTTCCGAGGCTTTTTTTTTTTTCTTCTGTGTGTGTGAGAGAGGCTATGTGTGTGCTTTACTTATTACACTCTCTGCCCCGAGACCGAAAGACCATAAAAACGTATGGCATCACCATGGCGACCGTAATAACTGCCTATAAAACAGCGTGTAAACGGTGAAATAAGACAAACAGAGCAGAACAGCCCTGAGTGAGTGACTGGCTGACTGGCTGGCTCAATGGCTGCCTTCCGCCATAAAACTATTTGAGAGCCAGACTGAAGGAATGCCTCAGAGGGTGCTGTGGCTGTCACGACACATGAAAGGATTAGGCTCTGTGTTTTATCTGCTCTTTATCTGATGGTAATGGATAAGCTGAGTGTAGCCTATCATCTGACGCTCGGGCCCCAGGTTTCATGTTTTTTAGTCTGGTGATGGTTTGTCGACTTGACCGCTTTGGTCTATTGATTGCCATTTGATGGCTTTGATATGTAGGCTGTGTTGAACAGGTCGAGTCTTTTATGCAGTCCGGGCTCCAAATAGCTTTTAGCTGTCCTTCACGCCAACCCCTTCTCTTCCCTCCCGCCCATTACTTTAGCGGTTTGTTTGATCTTTGGACCAATCAATAGAAAACCGGAGCTCTTAAACATGCCAGCCCCCCCCCCCCCCTTGTTCGTCTACTTCCCACTAAACTCCATTTCACTTCCTTTATCCTTCCCGCTTCAATATAAACATTCTCTCAACATAGGCCGATTATAATTACAAGCTATTACTAAGCTAATTATTCTATCGTTGCTGCGCCGGTTGACTCGCTCGCTCAATGTTTCTGTTTTTTTTTTTTTTTTTGCTCAGTCCAAAGTCATGCGAGTGGAGCAGAAAAGTCATAAAAGCTGAGTAAGAGTTAGCCTGCAGACACGCTCTGTTGATGCTGATCATGTCGACCACGAATGTCAAACTTAGTCAGAGGTTCGGGCCCTGCTAACAAAAAACAGTGACAGCGTGAGTGTAAATGTTCTTTTGATGAAGGTTTGGGCACTGCTGGGTTTAATTTATGCTAACATGATAATGGGTTGTCAATGGCAAGCGAAGGCTGCATTTACGCAACATGGTTCAAGTGACGTTGGCTTGGAAGTGGTTCAATTGGGAGAAGCGTCGGAGAGAAGCGTCGGAGCGGTTAAAGAGGAAAAACATAACATGTACATATGAATAGATTTTCCAAAATGTAATAAAATTAAATCAGAACACCATTGGAAATCCACAACAAGATTCTTCCATGTTATTAAAAATAATATGAAATCATCGGCGATAATTCAAATGAAAGGCGACCCCTGACTGAAACGGACTCAGCCGAAAGTCAAAACAAACAAACAAAACGTTTAAGTGATTGTCAAATGTCCCCAAGGAAATGTCGTTAAAAGCCCAACCCTGGTCAATTAAATGACGCACTACCTGGTGCCATTTTACCTGGTTTTGACTGCATAGCCTTTTGGCACGGACATGGATAGGAACACTAACCCTTCTATTCACCGCTAATCTTTGTAGCTGGCAAAATAATAACCGAGTTTTCATTTAAGTGGCTTCACCGTATCAACAGCCTGTACCGTCATCTTGAAGAGCTGGTTAGATGTGTTGTCCTAGCCCAAATTGGCGTTGGGAAATAAAAAAACACACTTGTGGGTTTTTGTTGTTCTTTTGGCTTAGTCTTGAACTCACCTCTTGCAACATGGACGTTTTTTTTTTTTTTTTGCACGCATACAATATGGTCTGTGTTGCCAAACAGTAACTGAACTGGCACAAAAAGTTGGCCCTGGTGTTTTTTGGCTCATTGTGAGGGGGAAGTAGCACCCCCAGAGCGACCGGCCCAGCAGGCATTTACCCGCTAGTATGCCCGTTAGCTAGTCCAGCCCTGATATAGAAATATTAAGATTATTAAATTATAGTTATATAATTTTTAATAATATTATTATTATTTTATTTTTTATTAATTAAAATATATTTTATGATTATTCAATTTTTTTTTAAAAACATTTAAAAAAAAAAGATTTTGGAGAACAAGGAAAACCACAGTAAACAAGAAGTGGACAGTTTCCTTGATTGTGATTATTGTGACCTGGATAATTGAGAATGTAAAACCGGAGGGAAGAATCATTTTTTAAAATCTTAGCACTTTGCTAGCAAATATGACAATGTTAATATCCTTAAAAAGCTTCGCCTTCAACAAAGTTATTTTTAACGGCTATGCAAAGCCAGGATTTAATGTCCCCCAGGCGAAAGAGTGCGAGTGTTTTTAATTCGAGTCTCTCGCAACTGAACAAATAACATAAACTTGCGACGCCTCCTTAAATGGAACTTCACAACAAATCAAAAACGTCAAACCGACGGCCAACTGATCTAATCTTCACCAAGTTCTCGCCACTTTTTTTTGACAACTACTCTATTTTCCAGCCCGGTAGACTTTAAAAGAACTAACACGAGTGGATATCCAGCATCCAGACTTTGATTGATTTTTATTCCCTCGTTGACTTTATTGCCCACCGCAGGGGGCGAATTATTTCTCGTGGCCCGACTCCCATCATTATCTACCAGTGATTACTTGTATGTGCATCTGATGTCATGTAATGGATAGCGGCGGTGTCAAATGTGCGGTCCAGTCCTTGGGACCCCGGCGTCTCCATTGAGCTACGCTCTTGGGCCCGACTTGATTAATCCCTCTCTTCAAAATCGCCGTTTCCATTCTTTTTTTTTTGTAGCTCGTATCTGTGCACTCATCCCCGCCCCAATCTCCTCTCCCTGGCACGGAATGGCTTCCTGGTAGAATGGAGGCATTAATTCAGGGATGAGAGGTGTGATATACTCGCCCTCTCTCGTTCTCCCTCCCCGTCCGTATCTGTGGTGTGTTTGTAATGCGTGGCCTTTATCATGGCTGAAACAGCTCACTACCCTCTGATCCTATCTGGGATCTCAATATCCTAGCCGTTCCACCCTGTAAACGCAAGGATGAAAAATCTTGCCCTTTTACACCCCGGCATATCACCGGACCCCCTTCTCCTCCACTCACCCTTTGTGACACGGCCCTCTGGGCCGAATTCAAACTCTGCAAAAAAAAAAAAATGAGAGCAAGTGAACTGCGCTTCCTCCATGCCACAAAGCATCTTAGTCTCATTATATTTGTATTTAGGCACAACCCTCCTCGCTCTCCCCTCTTGTCGAGACAATAGGTCAGGCAAAAAAATGACTCGCGCTCGGCGAGCTTCGGGAGAGTTAAGGCCGGGATGCTGGGGGGAGATAAAACAACAAGCGGTCTCTCAGCAGAGAAAAAACAAAACAAAACACGGATCAATATAAATGAGGCTGCCGTGTAAAAAGGCCACTTTTGATCCAGGCCTCCGTCAGCGTCGGCGAGGTGAGTCTTGACAGCTTACGCGCTGCTGCCAGATATGGATCTGAAAAAAAAAAGCTAAATGCTCTGAGACTACAAGCTTCTTGTTAGACTCCAACCACTGTTGACTTCAGGGATGAGTCCACGGTTGTTTCAGGTTATAAAGTCCTACGAAATTTAAGGTGGTGGGGGTAAATATATGTCGGAGATTTTGGAACCAATCGAAGAATCTCCCGGGCTTCCATTTCACGACTGTCCAGGTCCAGAAAGCGACGTTAGCCACAGGTGTCAACCGAGTTTTCCCCCCTGAGCTAGCTTGTTTACGTGCCGGTTGATTAGCAAAACATTTATTAACTGCCGGCCTTGACTTGGAAATTTGCAGAGGTGACAAAGATCTATCGTGGAAGCGGCGTGGCGTTTAAAGCCCCCCCCCCCCGCCTGGAAAGGAGGCAGTCAGACGAGCTGCGAGGATGGCGGGCCCCCTTATCTGCGCCGCCGTTGTGTTTTGAGGGGGCGTCGCCTGTGATCTGTGCTCATGTAGCGTGTCGCCAAAGCGAGCGCGGCTGACGCTCCCGACTGAGCCGCCAACCTTGCGACTCCGCCCCCGCACAGTCGGTACGGCGTACAGAACAGTCAGCCGCAATGTTGTCAGGTGGCGGATGGAGAAAGGAGGGAGGTGGGGGGGGGCTGGCTGTTTTTGAAAGGTAACGCCTTATAGATTCCAGATAAGGAATCTTTGCCGACGTCGTTTCTGTTTACTATCATAACCACATAACCGCCTCAGACTTGGCGGCGATAAAAAAGACAGATTAGCGAGTGCACAGGCAAGCGCGGAGAAGTTCATCTCTTAAACATCTGTCGCCAGCTTCGACAAGGGCTTCCCACGTTGCAGCACATACACAAATGTTTTATCTTCAAATATGAAGCCCCTTTGTAGTGTGACTAATATGTTGTTTGTGTTACCGAGAAGTACTGAATGTGTTGTCTGTCTCTTTTTTTTTTTCTTCTTTTTTTTTGGAGCTGGCTCCAATTCAAAGCAGTACTTTATTAGATGAATGCGTAGAGTGTGCGATGAATGTGGAGCTGCACCTACGTTGTGTTTGGAGCTGAGCTAGCATGGCAGACGACTTGGCACGTCTCGCTAGCCAAATGCTGTAAACAAAGTATTTCGAGCAGTTACAATCCCAATTACTCTTTGGAGAATGAGATCTGAAGGCTGCTGTTCTCTCTCTCTCTCTCTCTCTCTCTCTCTCTCTCGCTCGTGCACCCCCCCCCCCCCCCCTCCTCCTCCTGGGTTTCCATAGAAGGCTCCGGATCGACTTTATATTGTATACACAACAATAACTTTGTTGTCATTCCCAAGGCCTATCTTGTCTCTGCATCACTGGAGCATGAGGGCACAAGAAATTCCACAAAGTAAGGATAGCCGTCTGCCACTGCTTATCTCATTTCGCCGGTCGTCAATACGATTGGCATAATCGGAAACGCCTGATTGGGCCGCCTCCCGTTTAATGAATCGGGTTTCGCTGTATCGACACCTGTGGCTCATTTAGGGCAATTGGAGTGATTTTTGAGCGCATAAATGTTCTTCCTTGTTCTGACGGTTAGCTGTAATAAGATTTATTTACCCGTGATGGTGATCAGGGATGCTCGTATCTCTTTGGCTCGAGCGTCAATGCTAGCACAAAACATGCTAGGCAGGCTCCAAAAGAAAGTGAAAGGACCGGGCGCCCCAACTTAGCGCGGCGGCTCGTTTGTGCATTCATGTGCGAGCACACGCGTGTCGAGCAGCGGGCGGGGAGGCTACTCGGCCAAGTCGGCGTTAGAAGTCTCTCGAGGGAGTGTCGGCAAGCTGTTCCAGTCGTCTTTACAGCTGACCAGACGGCCAAACGAACCAGGGCAGGAACCGCCGTAGCCCGATGTGAACTTCTATCCAAATTTGAAATCAATGTAGTTGCAACCTCTGTCTGTCATTTCTTTGTTTTGGTTCTCGCAAAAGTCTCGTGACTTCACGTAGGACGGCGGGTTCAACTTCCTGAGCCGTATTGTTCTCCAGGAAAAAAAACCCAAAACGTTTCAAACTGTATGGCTTTTAGGGCGTTGTGGTTGCACTGTATTTTGGACGGAGTGCTCGTGGCTATAATTAAATGTAGACTGGAGCTTGTTTTAGAATTTTGATTGTTGGACCGATGATATAATTGTCTCTGCGCTTCGTCTACGGTCTGATTTATCTTCACCACACTTGTGTCAGTGAAAGCCTGTTTTCAAAAGTTTTTAAAGATGAGCGTTTGTGTATGTTGATTTTGTAAAGTCAAATTATTTGTAAGGTCAGCATAAACATACCAGACGTTGGTTTTTGTATCGATTTTGCGCTTTACATCTTTTTAGGCCGTAACATTATTATCGTGATCGCAGATCGGGTTGCTTTATCGACTGCCCCCGCCATCACTCTTAGAATTTCAAAATGTTTACTATTACTTGCTCGTATTGAACTATTTATGTTGTCTACCACCGTCGCATACATTCCTAACAACTAACCCAACAAACGTTGTTTTGTTTTTTTGGTCATTGACTCACTCGGGACTGATTTTGTACAGAATAAGAAATAAAACGATTTATTTTCTGTGTCAATGTATATCGTGCGGACTCCCTGGTGGTCACCAAGATGTGATGTGGAAGAACAGCGGGAATTGTGCACTTTGGGATGTTCCGCTCTATCAGCAAGATGAGTGTAAAGTCTGCCCGTGTGTGCTGATGTGTGCAAAGAGTTTGCTGCATAGACAAAACCCGACCATGTATGAGGGTCTGTTTTTTTTTCTTTTTTTTCCCTCTCCTCTCCACACACATTTTCAACCCAGATCATAATTACTCGCCCACTTGGAATCCGATCAATCCTCTTTTCATGTGCAATGTGTTTATTTAGCTTAACGGACAGAATATTTTCAAGCAGTGGGGATTTTGGTAACAACAGAGATGTTTGCAGGGTATCGGAGAGGGAGAACGAAGGTTGTCATGCGACGCACGTGACACCACAACCGAAGCGTCAGAAGTGGGATATTTTCATTTTTTTCCGAGAAACAGATTTTGTATGGACTACCGGTTTGATTCCGTAAATTTCTCGCGGCTGTGTTCAAAGCGCAACGAGTTGTATTTTAAAGTCTATCAAATAATATTGAATCTGGACAAAGTCTGCGATGACTACTTTTTGGGTCATAATCATCGCCAGAATCACTTAGTCACCAGGAAAATGTAACTGAATAATTAACTCATTCACTGCCAGCCCAGTTAAAATAAAACTTTGACGTCTATATCCGTCAATGGTAGTGAATGAGTTATTTGTGAGGTCTCGTCAAATGGACAAATATTTACAGTTTTGAAAAGCGCGTAGTCACGGCAACTGCTGGTTTTTTTTTGTTGTTGTTTTTTTTAAAGGCTGTGTCATGGATTCCTGTTGGCATGCCAATGTTATATTGAGTGGAGTAACTGCCATATTGGAAGTCTTTAACAGGTTACGCGCATAGCAACCATCGGGCCAAATTTGTTTTGCCCTGCTTTAGCTCAACTTCCCACACTTGACGTCATTTGTTCTTCTTTAGACCGCAAACTTCATTTGGACTGAAATGTGCCCCGCTGCTTGCCACTCGAGTCGTATGCAATACGTTGCGTTCATTGTCGGCTTGATTGATGCTCGAGTCGTAACACCCCCGCCTCGTATGCTCTGTAAAACTGCATCTTTAGTGGTTGTGGTTAAAAAAAAAAAAACCCTGAGCAAAAGAAATTCCAACACTGCTGACAATTCATAGCGTCTCGCTCTCGTTCGAGCCTTCTTGTTTTGTCGCGGGGATGTTCAATATTTACACAACATATTCGCAGAGGGATTCGATATTTTCAAAATGCTCTCCTTGTGCTGCGCGCAAAATACTTGTTGCTATTTATGTCATCCTTTTAGGATTTCAACTGAAACGTAGCCATGATTTTTATTTATTTATATTTCAGGGTCAGTCAAAGTGGCAAAGGTGGAAAACTGATACCAAACCGAAAACCACTACACTACCAATTTAAAGTGACCTGTGTGTGTGTCCTATTTACGAGGGTGAACTGACTCATCGATGCATCGACTTATCACTCGGTCATAACTCGATTAATCGGCAATCGCGTTTCGGAAATGGGTTAGGGTTAGATATCCCCCCCTCCCCTCCCCAAAAAATCCTCCAGCTGATCTTACACGACTTAACCAGTACTACAAAATCCATCTTTTTTTACATCAAATGTAATGTGATTAAAATTTATCATAGTCCTCAATTTTTTTTATTTTTTTATTTTTTATCAGGCATACAAGCCCCTGCACACGCTCGAATTGACTAACACCCAGAGCAGCTGCTCCATGGCCACGGGCAGACAGGCTGCTACATCAACCGCTCCACGGGCAACGAGAGCACGAATTGAGCTTTTTTTTTTTCTCCCCCTTCCTCTCCTCTCTTTCTTTTTTTTTTTTTTTTTGTCCCGTGCTGCTGCTGCATTAACCGCTACAGCAACGCTTGACCAAGTTCCGTTATTGGGCTTTTTTTTTTTCCCCCCCTCTCTCCGTGGTTTGTAGATAAAACAAGATCACATCCACTTGGGGAATTTGACTTAATGTTGATGGAGGGAGGGAGGGGGGGGGAAGCTTCTCATTAGTACTCGATCATACTATTTCTTGAGTGTTATCGTGGGAGGTGGGCAATGTGTGCGTGAGTGTGTTTTGGGACCTTGTCAGCAGACGGAGCCACAAGGGCCCCTGTGGTAATGTGTGTATTAAATGATTAGTGTGTTAGTTAGCATAACGGCCCTTCAGCAGCGTTTAATCACTCTCAGGGGTGGGCGGCCTCACAGGACGTGGAGGAAAGGATGCAGGAGGAGGGGGGGAGGGAGGGAGGGAGAAGAATTTTAACAGAGGAGTACTGCCGTTTGGATGATGAGTGGAGAGAGGGAGGAGGAGGGGGGGGGGAGCAGCGTGACAGAGGGCAAGAATCCAACAGCAACACAATCTGAGCACGGCAAGATACGATCTTTATAAGGCCTTCAACGTCTTGTTAATGTCATCATCATCTGGAACGAGCAACCGTAAATAACTCTTAATAAGAATGCGGGATGGACGCGACGAAGACGGCGGCGACACGCGGGACGATTCGCCGCGGTCGTCGGGTGGGGTAGATAATTGGCGAGAAAAGTCTTTTGCCAAAGCTCACACAGTGGCAAGATACTTGATTGTGTCGGTTCGCTTACTCAGCATTTTTTTTTCTCCCCTGGCGTAGTTCTGTTCTCACCAATGCAGTTCACCAATTTGACCAGGAAATGATTTTCAAATTGACAAGCCCGAAAAATGCTTACTGTGTCGACCAGCTTTTAAAAATAAACTCCCATGACCTATTTTTGGTGCCATTGTCCAAACGAATCACATTTAGTCGTACCAGCCATTGAAAATGAACAAGAAAGCGAACAAATGCTCTAATCATTTTTATTCAATTTCTCATCTCTTCTGCTTCCATAAAAAATGTTGTTTTTTTTATTCTAAACTGTCGCCTTTGTGTTGCAGAAAGAACTCGACGCCACCGCCACACAGCTCGCCAACAGACAGGATGAGAGCGAACAGTCCCGGAAGAAGCTCATCGACCTTAGCCGCGAGTTCAAAAAGAACACACCAGAGGTGAGCACGCGTCCCGTGTTGGCCGGCCATCCTTTCTAGCTTCTTCTTCCTAAATGCACAAGTGATGATTTAAAGAGAAAGCGCTGCAGCGGAGGAGGAGAAGAAATGCCGAGATGTGGGCTTGGCTCTTAAAAATAGTCTCTCCATTAGTTTCCCTGAAATCCTAAAGAGACAAAACAGAAAACCCCTCAGGGGTTTGTATTATCTGACCTAGTTTTTTATGCGTGCAGAAAGTGCGGTCCGGGAGTGTGTGTGTGTGTGTGTGTGTGTGTGTGTGTGTGTGTGTGTGTGTGTGACCGCAAGAGCGAGGGAGCGGGAGCGAGGCAAAGAGTGTGACAACGCTACTAAGCGGGATCAAGGGGGAATTCTGTCCCTTTCCTGTGTTCCCATCTGCCCTCCTGGGAATATTTGTTTCATCTCTGTTACCCGGGCAACACATTTTTTTTTTTAAAGCGCACACGCGAAAACAAAAGTATCGTCGTGTTATTATTGCTAATGTCACCACGGTGAATTATTGATGGGGCCAATGAATTATGGATGAAGGCAGTAGACGGCGGATAGAAAATCGTCAACTCTCGGCGGAGTTGATCGCAGGCCTATTATGGTTAACACGGGGTGAAGATTGCCGCTATTGACTTTAGCTCCGAGCGCACCCGCTTTGGTAGATGATCCTCCAGAGGAAACTGGAGTGGAGCCTCCAAAAGTTGTATACAACCTGTTTGTGTGATGCCGGGATGTTAGATTTGAATGGATTAGCGGTTAGCATGTGCGCCTCGCAGTTTTGAGGTGTCATGTAAACAATGTGTGGATTATCTTTGTGGTGTGAAAAGGATTTTGAATGCTTGTTCCGATTTAAACGTATGTAACTCATTTTTGGCAAAAAAAAAACCAACAAAAAACCACAAGCTTTCATTCTTGAGGTGACTTAATGCTGAAAAGATCGGCCAGAATAGAATTTTTTGAGATACGAGCTCTCATTCAACGGCCTTGTTTTTTTTTCTAATTGCCATCATTGCCAAAAACAAAACACAATTTCCTTTGGCGCTCGATAAAATTAGGTCAAGTGAGGCTTGTGGTAAAATGCTAACGTCTTTTTTTTAGTTATTATCAACCAATTCAAATATTGTGCGACCGATTCATCTGCTGGCCGATTTAATCGTCCAATATTAGCGCCTCTAAAATTGGCAGAAATCTGAGGATTTTTGCCGATTTTTAATCCCATATAAAAATAAGACGGTTCATGATGCCCTCCTGTTAAACAAATACAAAAAATTCTACAGCAGTCATATGAATTACAAGCAGAACATTTATTTATTTTGTAAATGTTAAGAGACCAAAAAATTCAATATTTTTAATCGTCTGAGGAATCATTTTGTTCTGCCAAACATTGGATTCTGCATTGGCCTAAAAAATTCTCAGTTCCTTTTGTTTCCGCCAATTCAACTCCAGCCTCCTCACTCATCTCTAATATCATTTTCAAATGTAACAGTTGCAGAAGGAAAGGCACACATGCTTAAGGAATGGGGGGGAGGGAGTGTTACAATCGCACAATAAACACACACACACACACACACTCACACACGGAGGCAGATATCTGGGCAAAGACATTCATCAGTGTAACAAGGCCATGATTTAGAAAGGCTCCTCTGGCGTCTGCGTGGCCCCTGGCATCTCCCCGGTATGCGGAGGAGGAATCTGAGCCCGACCCAAGTCGAGCCACAGGATTCATTACAAGCCTGTAACGCCACTAAAAAGGCACAACACTTGCAAAGGAGCCTTAAAAAAAAAAAAAAAAGGCTGTTCGGTCAAATTTGATGACTCCTCCCGATTAAAATAAAATGCCCCGATTGTGTCCCTCACATCTGTGTGTGGCCCGTTCTGGAGCTGGGCCCGTCAGCTCTTTACGGTCCACACCAGTCAGCGCAGATCACAGTCACATCAGATCAGACTGCATTAAGCCGAGCGGGAGTCCGTCTCTGATCCATAATTTAGCGAGCAGGAGAGCGGGGGCCCACGTTGACTGTCTCTCGTCTTCGGAGCCGTACTCGCTGTGAACTGCGCAGCAACACACACACACAGCTTTTGTAACATTTTTAAAGTAGTGCAAAGAAATGCGGCATAAAAAAAACAAAGTTTTCATTATTCATTTAGACTGACATGCTGATTTTTTTGTGCGCCCGTGTGTGTGGTCTAAATTATTCATTCTGTTCTTAATTCCCCCTTTTAGTTAGTCATGGCTTCTCGACCAAGCTTTTGGTGATGGTTGTAAAAATGCCCCAAAGATTGCTAGCCAGAGGCGGCGGTAGTAAAGTAAACTCGATTGCGTTCCCCTCGTACGTGTGTGTGTGTGTTTGCGGGCGTGCACATGCGCACACGTTTTTGTGTTTGGCTGCGGGGCAGACAGACAGCGAATGGGAGTTCCATATTCCCCAGAGGCTTCCTTGGGCTGGCCTGTCTGCTGTCTGCCGGCAGCTCACACACCAGCCATCCATCTCCTTCGCCTCCTCTTGCTGCCTGCACACACACACACACACACATAGATTGACCAGTGTGTGTGTGTGTGTGTGTGCATTGTTATGTTATATGGTCATAAATCTTTGAAAGTGGAAGGGGGCCAATGGGGCGACGCGCTGGAGAAATGACCAAACGAGGTTTAGGGGACCGGAAAAAGGTTAGGCAAAAAAAGCAGTAACGTGCTTTTGTTTTCTTTTATGAAATGTTCATTTTCAAATCTGCTATTATTGTTTAAATTATTCTGCCGTTGTTCAGCTGGCGCTTTTAGTCAAAGAATATGGCGGGGAGGGGAGGGGAGGGGTTCATCAGAAGTTTATTTGAACAAAGTTGGCGGCTCGAGCGGATTGCGTTACACAGGCGTTTTCTAGGTTTATTGTACGTCAATAATGTATGTGGAAAGTTGAAAGTCATTGAAAACAAACTGAATGAGCGGCGGACTTATAAAAAGGGAAATTAGGATCTAATCAGAATCCATCACAAATGAGAGGAGACGCTCTCGTCTGCTGCGCGTGGGTGTTTGTTTTGTGTCTGCTTATCTTGCGTGTGTTTGAAAGGGGAGGGGGCGAGGGGGTGGGCTGGGGTGGGGGTGGGGGGGTGAAGGTCATTATCCCTGGCAGGGGAATATTGAATTGGTCCAGACAAACAACCACGGCGACCCCTGATGAGGTAACAATAGAGGCGGGTCAGCAAGGTCGCGACCCGTCCTCAGCCTGTCTGGTCCGACCCGGGATTTGGCCAGACGCTGTTCTCGGGGTCATTTTGGGATACGTGGTTTCCCTGTCGCCCCGCTTCACATCTTCATTAGTCACTTTTTTTTTTTTTTTTATTGAGCGTGTGTATGCAAATCAAATGTTCCTGTACAAAATGTCCTCCTCTGCTTTGCTTTTTTTTTTTTTTTTACCGTACGCTCCAGTTCAGTCCGTCTAGCACGGAGGCTCGAGCTAACAGCACGGTGATTTGCATGTTCCCCTGATACGTCGCCACTCCACTGGCTATCTAATCAGAAAGCGCTGACTCGCACCGGAAAGTCATGCAATGGGACTCGTGCGCTATGAAAAGCAGTCGCTGTACAGTAAAAAAAAAAAAAAATCCAAATGGAGACAATTTGCATGAAGTGAAAGGCCTAGTTAGCTACTTATGGTAGCTCCTCGCACGCACTCGTGACGCCTCTGGGTGGCCCAGGTGGTGCTGCACCTGCTCTTATGAGAAGCTTGGTCCATCAGGGCACCCCAGGGTGCCAACCTGGTCTCGTGCTCATCACTCTCACACGCGTGTAGCGTTCTTTCCTGATTGGCTGTTGTGAAAGTAACAGAGTGGACATGGAAAGCAATTTTTAGATCTTATGATTTCATTGTAATTGTGATTTAAATTTTAAGGAGGCTGACTGACCTTCCTTCCTGCATTTTTTTTTTCTTCCAGGACTTTAGGAAACAAGTCGCCCCTTTGCTCAAGAGCTTCCAAGGAGAGGTGAGTGCTTGCCATTACTCTTGTGATAAACATGCATCTTTAAACGCTCACAAGACGCCATTTTAACAGCCGCGCTGACTTCACTTGTAGTCATCCCCGTTATCCCCACACACACACACACACACACACACACACACACACACACACACACACACACACACACACACCTCTTCTTTCTCTCACCCCGATCGCATTTCCCCTCCCACTTTTTTCTCCTCCCCTTGATTTTCCTGTCCTATTCATGAAGTCCCGTCGCCCGGGGTTGTGTTTAAATTGCATCCTGCAACGTAGAAAAAAAAAAAAGCATCACAAAACCCCGGCTTTAGCCCCGTCGCAACTCACCCGACGCCATTTCCTCCCATATTGTTTATTTTTCCGCACGTCTGACCGGTTTGTTTTTGTTTTTTGTCAAAGGGGTCGACGGCAGGCCATCGCTCTTCGTCGCTGACACGTTTCTTTTATTTCGACGTTACGTTTCGCCCCCTCGCCGCTTACATTTGCATGTACCTTGACCTATAAGAGATGACTTTGCGTGCGTGTGTGTGTGTTCGCTTATATCACACTCCCACACTTGCACTCCTCCTCCATCATTTTGCCCTATTTCCATGCTGACTCCTCCCCCCCCCCCCCCCCCATCCTCCTCTTAGCATTCCCAGTTCACTCCCATATATGAGCGAGGGTAAGAGTGGAAGCGGCTGTTTTGGACTCGGGCATTATTTGGGGATGGAGTGGGTGGACATTTGCTGCGGCTAGCTCTCCTCCTAGCAAACACACACACACGCACAATCCAAATCACTGCAATAGATAGTGGCAGGGCTGTTGTGCTACTGGCTATCGAATATTACAGTTTAACACCGGGTTACTTTCCATATTCTTGCCTTGGTCGGGGCAGCCACCACAGCCAGCGGTTGTGCTGAAAAAATAAAAATAAAAAATAAAGGCAGCCATAATTCAAAGCGACTCCAGCGCGTTCTGCTGATGAATCCGCAGTCTATTTAGAGCGAAGAAACTGCAGCGATGTAATTGGGGTTTTGTCAGCTGTTTCCACCGCTCTCTCACGTCGTCGACACACCTCAACGTGCACGGCCCGACGAAACCGCTCGCTCCGTGGGTGGTCGGCCAGCCGGGGAGACATTATTGTGCGATTATTGAGATAATACCGTACACCCGCATCGGTCTGGGAGCAAGCCCATCAATCAGTCGACTATTCTGCTCTGCCCGGCGTGCCATGACATGAGACGCTCTGGGAGTGTGTAATTTTTAGCCCGGGCTTTGTTTGCTTACTCCCCCCCTCGAGCGTTTTTTTTTTTTTTGATGGAGGACAAGACAGCGCCACGTCTTCTTTTTACTCCAGCAAGCGTCTGGATGTCGTCGGTTCCAGACACAACTTTGAAGTGTGGCGCTCGGGAAGGTGGATGCCTGCGGGTCGTAATTATTACCAATAAACTGGAGCGTTTCCACAAGGCCTCACTTTGCCGAGTATGTGTGTGTGTGTGTGTGTTCAGTGTTCCTTGTTGGTCCATCGATCAGATAAGCTTTTCCATTATCCAAGGCTTCAGTCTCTGCTTCCCATAGCCTCCCCTTATCAGACTCCAGTGGGGCCACCACACAGACACAACCCCCCCCCCCCCCCCACAGACACACTAACCACTCAGGTGGGTCCGATGCCCTTCACACAGTGATAGTGGAGTGAGGTGCTGCTGAGTGACGGTGGCCCGAGGGTGCCGAACAGTACGTGCGGATGTACGCTCGCCCCCCCCCATTTTTTTTATATATATATTTTTTTGCAGTTGCCAGCTTTTCTCTCGATGTGCTATCATTTGTGTCACTTCATTTGTTTTGAGTGTACGTGCGTGCGAGCAAGCAAGCGGGTATGGGTGGGGGGGGGGGGGGAGGATGCATGAGCAGATGTGATCGGGATTGGCGGAGCACGCGGCAGTTTGGGAACCGCAAGGGTTGTATTTGCAAATCCTGGGTGGTCTTCTAATGGCTCTGGTCCTGCAGTTAACCTGCCTCTAACTGTAGGGTGTGTCCTACATTAAACGTCTATTTCCTGCCTCCCATGTCGGGCTATATAAAGCTGCCGTACCACTGACCTTGGCCCCGTCATTGTACAGTCACGCAGCTGTCTTCTTTCACCGCCTCTGGAAGATAATGTGTATCACTTTCTGAGTATGCATATATGTCCCATTAAATTTTCTTAGTAGATATTTGTGTGGTTGTCCCAAGTTTCCACCGTAACTGCACGAGCAGAGAAAAAAAGAATGACTCTGCGTTTTGATTGACACTTTGGCAAAAAAAAAAAAAAGATAGTTTGAGCGTTGGATTCCCAGACGAGCCAATACCACAATAACAAACTCATACAAGCGTCGGGGATTAAATGACTTACTACTTACCTTCGGGTCAATCAGAGTGAGCTTTATCATTTTGTACAGTAGTTTCTTTTTTATTTTGATTTTTTTTGTAGCTAATATTGAGGCCAGTGAGTGCACAGTTGAATCGTTTAAATGCACACAGAGTGTTGAAGAGGTTTGATCATGCCGTGTGAGCAGTATTAGTCGGCAGCATCCGTAATCTCCCATTAGCGGTCGCGCAACTGACGATCCCAATCACTCGCACCGTGTCACACCATGAGGGCAAAGTACACACACGGGACAGCGTCATGTGACAATTATATACTGTACTCTATAATAACAGCAGGGCAGTGTGTTTGTGCTAGTGTACGTGTGTCTCTTTGTGTGTGTGCCTGTGTGTGTGTGTGTGTGTGTGTGTGTGTGTGAGACACGTCAGACCTGTCTATCCGGAGCTAATACGCGAAACATGAGAAGCATGTGACAAAGATTGATGCTTTAAAAAAAATAATGGACGAGAACATGGAAGTGACAAGAGGGAGAATTGGAAAGAGCGAAATAATGGAGGGGGGGGGGGGGAAGAGGGAGGGCTGCTGGCATCAACCGACCCAGGGCCAGATGTTTTGCGGCTAAAAAAAAATCTCGAGATGAATCAAAGCCATGTGAGGAGATTTATTAGGTTCCCATCGGAGCGCAGGCAGAATTACATGTATCCCACTTTGTTTACAATGGCGAGAACTTCTTAACCACCCATCGACAACGCTACTGGTTTGGCCGGGGAATGTGAAGACTTAATATTTGGACTTCTAGAGGCTTTTGTCTCGATTTTTTTTTTTTTCCCTCTTGCGGAGCTGGAAGAGAACCACATGCCTGTTTAGTCTGAGTTGCGTGAGGCACACAAGTTAGCTGTAGCGCTGCCCAGTACAGTAGCAACATCTGAAAGTCTTTATTTGGCATCTGTTTCCCTTCCATTTCTACTCGACTTCAGATGTGTTGCCGGCTCGCTTTCTCTTATCGAAGCGTGACCGTCTATGGCCGTTTCACCATCGACAAGCGTATTAAACGTCTCTTGTATGATTTTTTGGAATTAATCCCTCACGGATCCATTCTCCTGCTGTCCATTTCGATTAATATCGGGGATGGAAAGTCATGCGGCGTCCTCTCGTGCTAATGGCCGCGTCGGTAATGGATCCGCCGCTGTATTGCCGCTAAGAGCTGACTGAATAATCTGCCCCCGCTGTGGCTGGAAAGACTGAGCCAGCTGTTTAATGATGTCAGCGCGCTGGAGGGGATACGACCACACTTGCACTCGCTCGGGACAGACAGACAGACACAAATACGCGGCAAACGGAACGCGTCCGTCGCCGCCTGAACAGCTGAGCCGACTGCACGGGAAGGAAACACAACTGTGGTTACACGCAACATACCAACACGCAGTCAGGGCAGACGGCGACGAAACCACCCAGCGATACAGGTTTGTTTTTCGCTCGCCAAGCTGCCATTAGGGACTGGAAACCGGAATCTGGTGAGCTTTGTAGGTCTGGTAGACAAGGCTACAAAAAGCTACGTGACAAAGTCTGTAACCACAACCTAGACACAACCCCACTTTAATTGGTTTTGTGAGCAAGTTCCATTTTGTGACGTCCGGGCTCGAGATGGCGACCAAAATGGATGCTTAAGTGACCTTTTTGAGTTTTTCCCCTTGAGGAAACTTGAGGCGTGGTCACATGAATGCTGCTAATAGTGCATACTTATCATTTGTATTTTATGACTCGTGTAATATTCGGTCTTGTTCAATTTTATTGTGCCAGGCAATGACAAGGATTTTCTGTTTGTTGACAGTTTTTATTTACAGCACTGCGGTTATGTTTTTGGAGGTGATCTAATAATAAAATTAGGTTTCTCTAATAGCAAGCCGGGCAAGTCTAATTCCACAAAGAATGGTTCGTTAAATCAGATCTGGATCCTTTAGCAATTCTAAAGACATTCACCGTAACTTATTTTAAATCAAAGTTATGCTGCCATTTACGTCGGGGTCAGGATTAGAAAAGGGAAAAAAAATGATTACATGTAAACACACGCACCCCTGTTGTTAGTCTTTTAAAATTATGACATGGCTCAAAAACATTAGTACCCCTCTGTCGCTACCCAGTTGGAATTCATCCTCCATTTTGCAGAGCTTGCCGTTAGCTAACAAAGTGTTGTCATCTCTGTTTACCTTAAAATAATCTCCACAGATACTGGTGTCGGTTTTGTAGTATCGGCACTTTTTTTTTTTTTTTCAGTCAAACTACAAGTACAGACGTTGCAGTTATCATCAACTAAACCAATACTGACTCGGCATTGTTGCATTTTTATTGGAAAGTAGTTAACTCCTACATTTGTGAAAACAGAAAATCAACTCTACACCTTGGGGGGGGAAACGTTTTTGTTTCCCATCTGAATCTCACACCACACGGACATCTGAGGTGTCACGAACCCGCTAACCCTTCATTTCTCTTTTTCCAATACAGATCGACGCCTTGAGTAAGAGGAGTAAAGAAGCAGAGGCCGCCTTCTTAAACGTGTACAAGAAAATAATCGATGTCCCAGGTAAGACGTCTCCTCGTGTTATTATATTAAGTCGATCCGGACGCGTTTGGAAGCTACAAAAATGGCGTCACGACCATTTCATGCATGCATGCGGCACCAACAGATGAGGAAGGGGGGAAAAAAAAAAAAATCATGACACCATCCCTCCGGTGCTCCTCGGCGGTGCATCCAGGCGTGCCACAGCGCCCTAATATGTCCACATGAGATCTCATCACTGGTGTTGACTTTGAAGAGCTCTTTAAAAAAAAAAAAAAAAATCCTCATGTGCTCGTGGAGCTGCCGCGACGTATATGAGCAGTCAGCTCGGTCGAGGTCGAAGAGGGACACGCGGCGCCGTCGCCGGTAGCGGAGCTTCGTCTTCCACGAGGGTGGGGGGGTCCCCCGAAGGGGGCCACGTATGTCGCAACGCGAGGCGTCAAGTTCATCTATAGCGTAAAGGAGGTCATGGTATTCCCACACGGTTAGACCTACAGTAATATCTTTGGATTGTACTGCTCCCAATAAGTCAGCGGCGGCACTGACGGGGGGCTATTCTTAACTTGCAGCGAGACAATGATGTAATGCACACGCACACACACGCGCTCAGCAGCAGCCTGACTAATGCAGCAGTCTTGAAAGTGGAAACAGTGTGTTTTGTTCTGTCTTCTATCAGCTCAAGGCCTGGTTAGTCAAGCCCAGTGCGCTCTGCTGTAGATTAAAGGTGTCTGGCGAGAACGTTTAGCACCAACGGCCCACAAGTCAAACTGCTTCTGTACAGTAGATTTGAAGGTGGTGCGGGGGGGGGTATGTGAAGGACAACGGTTTGATAAGACGGAGAAAGTTACATTTCAAGGGCGCCGACTCGGAGGCAGATACGAGTCTCCATTCGGGGATGTCTGGTTATGCTTCTTAATGTTTTGTTTGTGCTAGCAGCACGCGTGATCACACGCACACGTGCGTGCCCACGTAGCTTCGCCCTGCACGGCGTGTCACCTTGACGGCAACGGAATCAGCATGAAATTCTCCAATCGTTCTCCGCTGATCTCTCATTAGCATAGTTAAGATATCTAACTGTGTCAGACACGAGACGCGCACGCACACGCACACACAGCCCTTACCCCCAGCTGTAAGCTGTCAGTTCCTCTTATCTGCAGCGCACACACACACACACACGCACGCATGCGCGCACACACACAAAGTGCTCTTTTCGCCGGCATGCTGATGAGCGTCGCCCGCGTCTCTTGGCTGCCTGTCACCAGTCTGCCACCCATGAGCACCAATCAGAAGTGATTGGCCTGACTGACAGGGCTCTCTTCATCACACTGACAGTTAACCCTGCTGTGTATTATTCAGACATGTCGGGGAAGATGCCTCCAGAAAGTTGCCGTTCTTTCTTTCCTCCCGTTTTTTTTGCGTGATAATATTCGTGGGCATCGCTAGCGGCTAGCCGCTTGATTGCGACATGAGCGCGGTCACGCTCGATAATAAATTCGCCGCTGTGTCATTCGGTCAGGATTATGTATTAATGTAGGTTTGTTCCAAATTACGTTTAAATAACGTCTTGAGCAGCAGGATGTCTTTTACGCTCGTTTTGATGGTTTATATTTTGCGCGCGGTAACGAGCTAAAAGTCTCAACAAGAGAAAATGAGATGGAACTAGAGCTACGTACGCAGATTATTTGAATAATATGATTACAAAATAAAAGGTTCAAGCAAAACCGGTGCCTCAGAGCTCCACAGAGACAACGGCGGGTACGCAATCGCTAACACGGATGATAACGATGTTGGCTAATTTAAAATAGCCTAGCATGGCCATTTCAAACGCATTCTAATGACCCAAAAAATAGACACAGCCGCCGGTCTACTGTCAGTCCCTTCATTGAGCAAACAGTCATAAAACAACACGTAATAAGCGCTTTAATTCACGACTCACCGGGAGTAACTCAACACGCTAACAGCTAGCTAGCGCTATACTCTCATTAGCGGACACCCACGCCACTCAACAGGCCAGGCTTGAGACTGATTGCTAATTGTTGTTTCAATGTACAGTGTAATTAAATTTACATTTATTTTGATTTTAATTACTTATTGTACTTATTATCACCCCTCAGGGGTAAATTGAATTTACACTCCGCTGCGCGTCTTTTGTCGAACGTCAGGAGGTAGCCGTACACGTTTACTCTTGCGGTCACTTGTTAGCCGGCCACCGCCATTATAACATCAGCACTTGCGATATTATTTTGTCCTTGATGGCACCGGCGGTTCTCCGGAGGACGGGCAGAGGTCACGGTCAGCGCCAAAATAATGTTCCCGCAGCCGTTAGAGATTCATCGCCTTGCTCAAGGACACCTCACAGTGGGGCAGGGGGGGGGGGGGCAAACGTTAGCTCTCCCGGGGCCCGCTGAATGCGGTTATTGCCGTTGTTGTAATCTGTTTTGCGCTGGGTGTTAAATGGTGTGCGCCTACTCCTGTGGCAGATCCCGTACCTGTGCTGGAGCTGGCTCAGCAGCTGCAGCTGAAGCTCCAGAGGATGCACGACATTGAGACGGAGAACACCAAACTTCGGGAGACACTGGAGGACTATAACAAAGAGTTTGCAGAGGTCAAAAATCAAGGTTAGAATTTCATACAGTATAAAAGTGTCTTCTTATGGATAGTCACATGGTTCACGTGTCCCAACTTTGATTTGATTTAGGTTTCCGCCCTATTGCTATCAACTGTTAACCTGCAAGCATTAAAAAACAGTAAGGGAGGGGGCGGGGCAATATTGCCTTTCACAACACATGAAGATGATGAAACGCAAAAGTCTCACCAGGGAGCCTGTTAATCAGATTTTGAAATAAATAATCTATCCTGACATCACAAGCAACTCAAGAGCCACTTTGAATTGCGTCTTTATAAATCTTGAGTATGATTTGGAAATGGTTGCAATCATAATTAAAAATAGATGGCCCGACGAGTCTACGCGGCGCTAATGTGAATAGAATCAAGTGTTCCTTTTGCATTAGCGCTCGCAACTCACGTTGATGATCGTTTTGCAGCCGAGAGAAACCTGCGCGGCAGACAATTTTTTTATCCACATTTGGAAATATTTGAACGCTTCGTGCATTATTGAAAGCACAAAATGTACAAGGTTTTACTCTTCCAATTAGCTTTTCAGGGGGAAAGAACATGTGGCACATTTTCATGAATAAAAAACGACCGGCTACCTCGGGGTAAAGAAAGATGGAAAAAGTGACAAAGGCGGAGATGAGCGAGAAGGAGTTGTAAAAGTGGTTTAATTTCAAGTCGGGGGGGAGGGGGAGGGAGGGGCTGGAGGGCGCAGGGAATGTTTTGGAATCTCCCCTTTTCACAGCGAGGGTTAATTGGAGCAACTCGATAGCGGCAGGGTTCCATTCTGCCATTGATTTTTCTGTTCCCTCATCCTTTATCCCTCCTTCCCGCCTCAATAGATGGGTGGGGGGGGGTATTTAAACCCCAAAACGCTCCGTGGAACTCCCACTCCTGTTAAACACACACACACACACACACTGGCGTGTATGCGCACACATACAAATGGCGCAGGGGCCATTGATCCTTGCAACCTAAATGTTTAAAGTTCAGTTAAGCAGTTAAGGGCTAAGAGGGCTCTGAGGGGACTCTCCTCTATTGATTATGTGTCAGAGTAGTGAGACCGGAGTTTAAATCACAGGCCGAGCACGCACGCGCCAACACATACACACGCGTGCTAAGAGCCCTCAGTCAAAGGCTGCGATGCTCTTTATCACCGTCTCAGGCATTTATATCTTTCTCGGAGAAATCCGCACACATACACAAGAGGCCTATTTATTACTCCAGTTATGTGTTAGATTTATTTCCGGGCAGCCCTGTGCCGAGCCGTCAAGCGGGTTGCGGCACTAATGCAGTCCTAATGAATACGGCGTGTCTGCTCTCGGGGAACACGCGTGTGGCCTCCGTTTGTTTTCGGATGGGCAGGAGCACAAACACATATATAACGCTGGAAATGTGACGTCGGTGAATAATAGGGCACAAGTGCTACATATGTATATATAGTTCTGTCTTTTGGTTTGTTGTGTTCATTTTTTCGAAAGAAAGCTGCCACCAGATTTGCAATACTCGGACATAGATTCTTTATCCTCAGCAAATTACTATTAGTGTCGTACCGATGAGCTGAGAGGAGCTGAGGTTTCTCGTGGAACTGTATAGTTGGCTCTATTCATGACACTGCCCCCAGGTGGCCAAGGCAGGTACACCATGAGGGAGTCACGCAGTTCCTGTTCAAGTGATGCAGTTTGACCAGATCTGTTGAATTTTTGGCGGGAATTCTTCTTCTCTCCCCCTGCAGAGGTGACCATCAAGGCCTTGAAGGAAAAAATCCGCGAATACGAGCAGTCGCTGAAGAACCAAGCAGAGAACCTGGCACAAGAAACGCAGCTCCAGTTGCACAACGACTATGCAGAGAAGGAGAGGTGTGTTTTGAGATTTGAATGTGATATTTTTATTCGATTTTTGCACTGCGGCTCATTTCGTTTTCCTTAGCGTTCACTCAACCCAATCAACCCATTTGGTGTCGCGTTGGGCTCTTTTAGATGAATGTCGGATTGGAAAGTAAAACAATGGCTGATTTCTCCCATGGCTGTGCCACTTACCTTGATTGGAATCAGCCACCTCAGACTTGCTATTTTCTGTCTTCACCGCGAACTACTCCAACCGTCCCGTCTGGATTTAATGTTACACACGGGTCCTTTTATTGGCTCCGAGAATGGAATGAAACCCTCGAAATAACTTGATTTGATATGCTGGAGATTAGCATTCATAATTAATTTTAATGGGCCACTTCCTTGTTTAATAAAAACCCATTTGGATTTTTTTTTTTTTTATATATATATATGTCAAACACCGGCCGCTTGTGCTAGCAGTAATGAATGATTAAAAAAAAAAAAGAAAAAGCACATTGCAACCAGATGTTTTGTCAATGTAAAATGTTATCTTGTGATGCCAAATTAAGTCAAATATGTCAAAAGCGTGTGTTAAATGAGGTTATTGTGGTTTGTGCTATTTCAAAGTTCAAAGGGACACAATTGTGTTCTTTGAAACAGTTTGAAAAGTCTTTAATTTGATACCCCCCCAAAAACAAAAAACTAAAGCACCCGAGGAAATATTTGTTAACAAATACGACAGTGTTTTGAGTTTTTTTTTTTTGGACTTGTAATCTCGCATCTTTTTAAGCGATGGAAGTTTCTTTCGTCTCACAGGTGAGCTGCCATCGACGTCGTCTTACTTTTTCCGCCTGACTCTGATCACGACAGACTGCCCTTGTTTATTACGAGCCCGATTTTTAAGACATACAACGATGAGCTGTCCCGTTTGCATTTCCTGTACGTCAGTGTTTTATAGCCCCCTTCCTGTCTGAGGGCCCACTTCCTGCCCGCCAGAGGGGGAGGGGGGGAGCAGAAAATGGATGGCACCTCCGATACGTAGCTTTCTTCAAGGAATGAGCGAAGTGGAGAGATGAAAGGATGAAATTGAGGGCAAGGGGGAAAAAAATGGAGATGACAGGAGAGACGGCTCGGCGGAGAAGGGAGGGTGGGGGGGGCATCAAAGAGTGCCATAAAGACACTCTTTGTGCTAGATTATTGATGTTTTTACACGCGGCGGCAATTTCTCAGCAGAGACTAACTTTTTATATGCTAAGAATGAATCTATTTTATCCTTGTGGTTTTTGTAGGCCCGCGCCTCCCCGCCCCGCTTCCTCGGCCCCGCCCCCTTGTTGCCGAGTGCCCCGGTGGCTAGACATTCCTGCCTAATAGGGCGGCCTAATGAGGAGTGGGTTGCGTTGGAGGGATTTTTTTTTAGTCAAGGGGGGGGGGGACTTGAGAAATGGTGGGAAAAATGGAGAATGGTTAAAGTGTGAATGAACTGGGATTTCTTGACGCCACGTCGACTCTAACGTGACTCTCGTCCGCCTGGGTAGGAAACTCCAGGAGAGCCAAGACTCCATGTCGTCACGGTTGGAAGAGGCCGAACACAAAGCCCAGTCCCTCCAGACAGGTAATAAGGAAGGAGAAAATGTGACGTTAGTTGAAAGAGGTTTTTCACCGACTGTCTCTTCAATGTTTTCTTTTTTTTTTTTCTCGCAGCACTTGAAACAACTCAGGCCGAGCTCTTTGATTTGAAGACCAAGTACGACGAGGAATCCTCAGCAAAGTACGTGTCCCTGACATCCTCGATGTAATCATCCTGTTGAGTGAACGTCTTTGCCCGGAAAGAGCTGGATTGTCTCCCACAAGGCTCAAAATCCCGCCATTGCCTCGGCGTTGTAAATACTGACGGTGGCTAAAATGCCTTCCCCCCCCCAAACGTTATCTGGAGAGGGAGGGGGGGCGTGGCCTCAAGCACAGATGTGAACACAAATATCTAAATCGGTTAGAATTTGGCATGGTGATCAAAAAGTGGATTTATTGAAAGAGTGTGATTTTAATTTGATCATGTCATGTCCCCAATCCTGTCTTTTTAGATGATTTTTAAAAAACACAGAAGGGGGAGGAGGGGGTGAGGTTGAAGCGTAATCACATTACGATACGTAACAGCCATGCCGTTCTTGTTACGCTATTTCAGCAGCATCCATCAAAAAAAGAATTGACAGCTGACCCGGGCAATGTTTTTGATTTCCCCCCCTTTTTTTTTTTTTTCATCGATGCGCAACGTTTTTGATTTACCCCTTTTTTTTCATCGTTGGGGAAATTGCTCAGGATTCCCCCTGCATAATTAAAAAAAACAACAACGTAGTTTTCCACAACACATCTCAAGAACTCTCCCCCCAAGCGCCCAATGTTCATCTACTTGAAAAAAAAAACCAACAACATAAAGGCCTCATGATTCATGGAGTTTGTGACTGACGAGGGACTTGCGAGTTCAGGTAACTCCAATCGCGGAGAAGCAACAATCCATCAATATCGATCTTTCTCGCCGTGGCAAAGATGAAAACAGAAGCTTTTGCTTGTCAGCACTCCACTTTTGTCAAGCGCCACTTTGACACTCACCACCAACAATCCCTCGGGTCCAAACTCGTACTAGCAAACATTCCAAATTGCCCCCCCCGTCAAATTTACTTTCTGATTCCACTCAATGCATAAAACACAACAGATTATAAACTCAGCTTTTCTTTTCTCCCCCCCACCCCCCTCCCTCCCTACTGCCTTGGCCCAAATTCACTGAGTCTGTCCATTAAGAGAGTTGTTAAATTGACTGGCTGTTAGAAACAGATCGATCCGACTTCCCTCAACCTCGCACTACTTTTTTTTTTTTTTTTTTCTCCCTCCTACTTCTCCTTCACTCAAACACTATCTTTTATCTGTTTATGAGAGCAAAGTCAACAGGAAGATTGCACAGTGGAACGGTGCCAATCAATAGCGTCTATAGACTATCCGCACTCGTCAACCCCCCCCCACACACACACACACCTTTTTGCATTTTCTCTCGCCTTGCGGCCAGATTGCACTCTCTCATTTCTTGACATTTTTTTTTTTCCAGTCCCCTTTTATGTGGCAAGAAAACACATTTTTATGTAGAAGGCCCCCCCATTTGCTTGCATAGGCTAATAAACACATGCCTGCCCACATCCCTACGCACGCTCATGTACGCATTCACAAACGCACACGCGCTCACTCGTGAGCCCGAGGCAGTCAGGGTCCTTGACTATGTGGCGTGCTGTGATCTGAAATTTTAATGCAACGCTTTAAAGCACACACAAACCTTCTCTAACCCTGCACCCTCCCAGTCCTTGGAGTCTCCCCCCCCCCCCCCCCCCCCCTCTCTCTCTCTCTCTCTCCGTTTACTGCTTGACTGAGCAAATCGCCAGGGTTTGGCTGAACACAACTTTTAACCCTTTGACTGCGTCACAAAAAAAAAAAAAAAAGTACTTACGTGCACGTTTTCACACGCGCACGCACGCTTGCTCTGAACTTGCCGCTAAGGAGGCCATTGCGTGACAAATCTCCCATCCTCTTGGTGCATTTGGGTAATCTGCCTTTAAAACACACACACACACACACACACACACATACATTCTTAGAATTTGTTCGATGTTGCGCTGCCGAGGACTGCGTGAGCTCCAGCAGCCTTTCCGTGTTCTCTTTGACGGTCTGCCTGGCTGCATTTTACCCGTTTAGTCACGATAAAAGATTAATGATATATTGATCCACGACCCTGCAGGGTGCTGCTGTGTGTGTGTGCGTGTGAAGTTTAATCTGTGTAAAGGCTTGAGGGTCCATTTGAGGAAAAACAAAATTGTTGGTGATTAGGGAGCACTTTAGACATATTTCCTGTTTGCATATCCAATACACACACACACACACACACACAACTCTGAAGTGGGCCAAAAGGTACACACACACACACACACACTGTCACACTCTCACAAGCAAGCTAGCTTTCCTTTTAAGCCTCCTTGATATCCCCAAGGTAACGAACGCACTGTGAAAACACAGTGTGGAGAAAGAAAAGGGAATGGAGTGATGAAATTTGTGAGGCAATTAAAAATAAAAAAAAAAGAGAGAGAGAGAGAGAGAGAGGGAAAGCAAGCCGGGGGTCTGGAGGCTACTGCGAGGAAGAAGGGATCAGAGTGTGATAGAGGAGGGAAATGAAAATCTAAATCGGGGAATATCCTGCTGGCACTGAGGACACGGGCTGGGGGTGGGGGGGTGGCAAAGAAAGCAGGAAAGTGAAAGAGTTGAAGAAAAAAAGCTTGAGCGGCAGACCTACAGTACGATGGAGGAGAGAGAGAGATGAAAAGGCGGAAGTACAGTAACAGCTTAAAGGCTCTGGGCCTTTTTTCAAGTGCTCACTGATGTCATCGGGTGCATCCCAAACGCTTTCATGTTCCTGTTCAACATGCTCTCTAGCGCCTCCATGTGGCGACTCCGTCTAAAATTGACCCATAAATCTTGGCCTTATAAAGCAACCCCCCCCCCCCCCCCCCATTTCCAACGTTTTGGGTGCAAGCATGCGTCACCTCATAGCTAGCTTTTCCTCTTCCCTCGCTCGCCCGCCCGGCCGGCCGACTGTCAGAATATGGCGAAAATCCTTTCCCTGTGATCTGCTTTTGGCCCTCAGCCTCTAGCTTTGCCTTTATAATTCCCAAATAAAGCCAAATCCAAAGGTTATTTAAGAAGACTTTGTGCATCTGTACTTTGATTAAATGATCACATTTGGAGCGGGCGCTCTCGGCTGTATTTGGGTTGCATTACGATATCCATAAACGCTCTCCATTACGAGCTTTTCTGGCTTGTTGGCTCTCTGACCTCACATTTGTGCGCGTGACAACGCTCGGGCGCGTACACTATAGCTTAAGACAGGATAAAAGCTGGTGAGGTAGTGGGACTATTATGTTGCCCAAATGCGAGCTGGATCCTTTTAACTCTTCGGGAAAGAATAAAAGCGGAGTGAAAAGCTCTCCTACTCTCATCTGACTTTTTTTTTTTTTTAGTGCGATGCCTTTGGCACATTGTTGACCTAATATCAACTTTGTCTGTTTTGTTTAACACATTCAAATGATTCGAAAGCCTTACGGGACGTTTCTCATAGTGTGACACACAAATACAAAAAAAAAAGCTGCGTGGGTCTCGGAAGCGCTTAATGGTAGTTGCGCGGTAGTTTGCGCTCAACGACGATGACGCAACGGAAGAAGCCTCGGATATATTTTAAGCCTGTATTTTGAGTAAATCGATTTTTATGAATGAATGATGTGACGGTAATTAGCATTCCAGCCCAACGAAAGCTCATCAAACAATTTTTGCTTCAGATTGATAATAAAAAAGCAGCTTTCGGGACTTCCCGCTGTCTGACTTTGTTTTGTTTTTTTTTGCAAGCGAGAGGTGAACCGTGGTCTCCATGCAGACCATTAGTCAGACACAATCTCACAGCTTCATTGCAGATTAGTCTGCTGTATTAGGACTTAGAGCTCTATTAATGTTATCCCTCTGTTTTAGTGTGGCCGGGGGTTTTAGGGGGGGGGGGGGGGGGGGGCTTACATGTGCGCATAGAAACACACGCTTAACTGCACGCACACACGAACACATACAAGCTGCTCGGGTTATGGAGTTCACAATCGGTGGATTAAGGTGAAATTTAGACGCTAGCTTAATGGACTCCGCACTGTGAGTTTATTGGCACGCTATGACTTTTTATCTGGCTTTGTTGTTTCGGGGTTTTTTTTTTGGGTCTGTTTGCGCATGCGTGTTGTCATTGAACACGTCACATCCGTCGGCGTGGTTTTTGTAACCGAATGTCTTCCTCAGGGCTGATGAGATCGAGATGGTGATGACAGATCTTGAAAGAGCCAATCAGGTAAACACACTGAGCCTCAAACCAATCAGAATGCAGTATTTTATTTTTAACCCAATAATTGTCTTCTAGAAAACGAGAAAGCCAAAATGCTACTCATAAAAAATGTGTTTATATATTGTTTTTTTTCAAATATATATTTTTCTTATCGGCATCCAATAACTACAATCACATTATTATGAGCACGTGTATGCAAATTTTATTTTAGCTCCATAGTGCTGTCATTTTAAATGTTGGTTATATTTACTCGCATTGCTTTTGTGAAGCTTCTTGTTTGTTTTAAATTTATGACAGCGCCACTAACCCCGTCCATCTAAAACGGGCCCCTTAGCACGCCCTCTGCCCTTGTGCTGTAAATATTCCCGTGGTATCTGTTAATGTCATTGTTGTTAACTTTCATTATTAGCCCGCGAGTATGATTTGTGGCTAAAGGGTTAGCATGGGCATGTAATGTTAATATTAGCCTAAAGGTTAGCACTCTCGACGATAATGCCACGTGCGTGCGCCCACACACACACACACACATGCAAACGTGCACCATTCACACTTCTGATTTGAGGTTTACTGAGGATGACAGCATGGCCTCCAGCTCAGCCACAGACTTTTTATACGCTTTTATAAGGAGAAAATGGCAAACAGCATTTTGCTCTGGCGACGAGGCCGTCCGACTCCCCGCCCTGTCAATAGCGTCTCCCAATGTGGTTGCAATTAGGAACGCCGTGGAATCGGCTGCCTGTAACGCCTAATGATGGCGTGTTTACCCCGTGTTACTGATCATTCCCGACTGGAGCATGGCAGTTTGGCCGTTAAAACAGGCAGCGGGTGTCATCTCAATTTTCCGAGACGATGTAATATTTCACTTTATTGAACCGAAGGAAAAAGCTTTCCTCCCTGTGGTGTGAATATGTTTACGCTGGGAGGAATGGGACTTTGTCTCCACATAGATTACAAGACGACATATTGTAATGTGATGATTTTCAATGGAGTTGAGGTCCAGGTTTTTTTTTTTTTGACAAAAAAATGTAAATCAATTGTTCCATTAACATGAGCTCCGCCTCCAAGAAATTGAAGCCCCGTTTTCAGTCTTCTTGAACGCTAGCGAGAAAACCTAGCACACAAAGAGAACACATGAAATCAGATTTGAGCTGCATAAACATGAGATTAATCGTGTTTGACCGTAAGAACTGCGTCTTTTTCTCTTTCTCCTTGCAGCGAGCTGAGGTGGCGCAAAGAGAGGCTGAGTCACTGCGGGAGCAGCTGTCCTTGAATAACCAATCCCAGCAGGCCGCCAGCCCGACCGGCAAGGCCGACCCCGACGCGGTAACACCCTTTCGCCTCCTCGCTGATTTACCCACGCGGCGGACAGAGACGTACACATTGAAGAACTAAAGATCAGCTCGGCCTTTTCGTCTGATCGCAGCGGCCGTTTATTGATTACCGTTGTCACGGGACCTCCAAGGTCGTCGACTAAATGAACAAGAGGACTGTTTGAGGAAGTGCTGTCCTCATTATTGATTCTATCGGGTAACGTTGTTAGATGTCAAATAATCCCCAAAAGTAAACACCCGACAGTAAAGGACGTGACGTGTTCAATTTAATTAAATAATTTAATGAAACAATTACATAAAATTTATACTGAAAACCAGCCTCTAATTTAGATTGAATAAAAATCAATAAATAAATTAATTTAACTTAATAGCCTGTCATTTCTATTTCTTTTTATTTTTATTACAATATTGTGTTTATGTATAAACACACCATGATCTCAATCGTCCCGTTCAGTTAAAGTCGGTCAGCTTGCCGTCACCTAATGATGTGGTTGCGGTTCATGGCTTGCAGGAGCAAACTGTGGAGGTGGCTTCTCACACAAGTCTGGAGGCGGAGCTCAGGGCCAAAGAAAGGGAGAGCGTACAGCTGGTGGAAGACGTCCAGAGACTGCAGGCCAGCCTGACCAAACTACGAGAGACCACCAGCAGCCAGATCACACAGCTGGAGCAGCAGCTCAGCAGCAAGACGGCCGTTCTCAAGGTAGAGAAGAATTCACCGGGATTGTGCGTGTGTGCTGAGTTGGTGTCAACATTTGTGAAATCTTTCACCATCCACAGGAACTGGAAGAGAAACTTGAGAAGCAAGCAGACTATGAGGAGGTGAAGAAGGAGTTGGGGTAAGGATCTCGAGAAGCGTTTTATCGCCAGCGGTCCATGCGGCGGTACAAAAGCATGACCTTGTTTCAAGACGAAGCCCATTTTTTTCGTGTTATCGATTTTAGTACAATACGTTTTGTCTCTCTCCTCAGTATTCTGAAGTCAGTCGAGTTTGGAACATCAGATTCCGTGCAGGTAAAAAAAAAAAAAAAGTTCTGTAATGACATTACTCCCTTGGTCTTTGTTCCATAATTAGGACATAGAATGATTTGATAATTGAACAAGTATATTAATTATGAGCTTTTCAGTTGGGAATCAAAAAAAAGAATTTTTTTGGGGGGGGTTTTATTTTTACTTTGTGCTCTCCTGTCATCAGGATTCATCCAAACCTCTGGAGGTGCTGTTGCTGGAGAGGAATCGTAGTCTTCAATCGGAGAGCGCCGCGCTGCGCATAGCCAACGCCGAGCTCAGCGGTAAGTTTAGGAAGGTCTCGGCCCACCGTTACGGTAATGGTGGATGCGACGTGAAGTCTCCGGGTAAGGCTGTGCTCAAAATATGCACACAAAAAAAAAAATCTCCCAGCTTTTTTATTTTCTCTGAGAATACTGAACACAAGGTTTTTGGTTTTCAAACATGTCAACCAAATGAGGTTTTATCGAGCCCACGCACAAAGACAACTCGAGCGCGTTTATTCCAACCAGTAGGTCAACCTAAAGAGCGTATAAAAGTTGCACAACACTAAAAATGAGGACAGCATACTATGGCCCCCGCCTTGCATCAGGACGAGCGCAACAGTGTTTATGGGTTTGAAATGTCATAGCTTTAGGCTTGAATAGCTGAGTAGCTCTGAATTGATTAACATTCACAGTAAGGGGAGCCTACTGTCTCGCTCAATCATGTTAAGTCTCAATGGTTATGCATTTGAATAATATTACTCGCCGCGCCTATCATCCAGATGGATTCCTATAGTTAAAAAGATCAGGGGTGGGAGGGGGAGGGGGCGCACGAGTTGCTTTCATATATTTGTTTTGATGAATGTGAAAATGGAGTCTGTTGGAAAACTTCGACCTTCACCGTCAGTGTGAAGACCTGCCTGCACTATTTGTATTCTGTTCAGCCATAAATATTGTTTTCAGACTTTTCCTTCCCCCCCCCGGCCCGACCTGGATATATTTAATAAAATAAGGACTTACTACCGCATCTGGGACAATGGAGCGGTAAGGATCACCGCTCGGCACGGAGGAGGACGTCTTTTGACCACACGAGGAACTGTAAAGTCGGACCGAGCGAGTCCGCCTCGACGGCACACTGTCAATTGTTTTGGTTGTCCTGATTCCCCCCCCCTCCCTCTTCCAGGCTGTGACTTACAAGAAAGGTTGAAATCACAAATGCATGGGCATTTTGTCTTGGGGGGAGGTTGGCAAAAAAGGCTAATTCGGAAACGACTTAAGTTAATTTTGTGTTTGGTCTCTGTTTTTTTTTTTTTTTGGAACCCCTTTTTTGTTGACTTCCCCCCATAATGCATGGTGTGTTTGACCTTTCTTGTAGGGCCAGCCGGGCGGAAAGGGACAGAAGAGTCGACACCTAAGGAGGAAAGCGGCGAGCCCTCTTCTTCGCCCCCTCCTCCTTTCCCTTCCTCCTCGCAGCCTTCCCTGTCTCGCACTCACACAAATGCCCTCAACACCGCCACTACGACCAGCAGCGGCAGCAGCAGCGGCGAAGCCCACCCCTTCACTCCCACCGGCATTGGCCAGGACTTCTACTCCCCGGTCTTCCCGCTGGTGGGTGGCAAGATGGCTTTGAACTCGTTGATCCAGCGGCAACTGCTGCAGACCTTCTACTCCAAAGCCTTGCAAGAGTCGTCCGGGATCCCCGGCGGGGCTCTTCTGTTCACCCCTTTCACTCCGACCCTCAGCTCCATCCCTACCTCCACCCCGGGCTGCGCGTCGGCCGCCATCCCCCTGGCGGCCAGCAGCCCCCAGCCGCCCCCCGCCAGCCCGGACATGGCCCCCGTTAACGGGAGCAGCACGGCCGGCAGCGCCCCGTCGCCGTCCCCGAGCCACTCGGACGCCACCACGGGGAGCGTTTTGGACGGCGAGGACATGGACACGGCCGAGATCGCCCGGCAGGTCAAAGAGCAGCTGATCAAGCACAACATCGGCCAGCGTGTCTTCGGCCACTACGTGCTGGGCCTCTCCCAGGGCTCCGTCAGCGAGATCCTGGCCCGGCCCAAACCGTGGAACAAACTCACCATCCGCGGCAAGGAGCCCTTCCACAAGATGAGGCAGTTCCTGGCCGACGAGCAGAACATCCTGGCGCTTCGTAGCATCCAGGGACGGCAGCGAGGTGAGCGCTCGCGTCTTGCGGCTGGAGTGCGGTATGTGTGTGTCAAGCATGCGTGTGCGCGTTCCGTGGAGCAGCCCTTGCGCACGGCTATTGATCAGCTTGTCAATAGGACCTAGCCTTCATATATTTCTTCCTCCTTCCTAACTCCCATTCTGCGCCACATCTGTGTGTCCTGAACCAGTTCTTAAGACACACACACATCCCAAGAGCCTCTCCTCGCCGTTTCGGTCAATACAGAAACCTTTCACACATCAATAGCATCGATCCGGTGGCAACTCGCAAGAAGGCTGAGGTAACCGCTAACTGCGGGTAGATTCGATTAGCCCGGGCCTGCTTTTGTTCACGCATCGGGACATTTCTGATGGAAGATGTTCTCGGCGGTCCACAAAACGCGGTCGAGTTGACCGCCTCGTCTCGAAGAGAGTTTGGGCCTCCGACACTTTGTCATTACATTTCACTCTCCTGTCCTAGTAGTTTAATATCGCTGCGAGAAGCAGAGCTTGGATTCCTGCCGGGGTTGCACATGATGTGGATCAATAACATTTCCTAGCACTCTAATGTGCGTTGGATAGAAAAGCACCCCCCCCCCCCCTACCCCCACCCCACCACCACAACATTGCATTTACTTATTAGGGAAGTTCATACAATAGAGTAGCTGTTAGAAAAATAAACCCACAAGTGCTGTAACATAGTGTGTGGTATATTGTTTTTAACAGAGGGCTCAGGCCAGCCCCAGCTTAGCCGAGTGTTTCAGGATGTTCCGAAGCGGAGAGCCCTCTCCAATACAGCTTCACACACAGGTCTGTCCCCTTCACACGCAGATTCCAGCACGTTCTGTCCGTGTGGCATGTTTGTGTCAAGGGTGAACGTGGATGTGCTTTGTCGACTAAATGGACGGTCGCCACGCAAAAATAAATAAATAAATAGAAGCCAGCATGTGCAGAAGCCCCCGTAGTGCGTTTTGCATGTGCGGAGGGCTCCGAAGGAACCAACGGTGTAGTTGCCTTAGAGCCGGAATGTTTAATATTAGAAAGAAAGAAATGATTTATTATTTTGTTTGCCTCCAAAAAGTTGCTTTCCCTTCTTGTGTTCATGTCTCGCGTTGTCTTTCCTTGCTTTCAGGGAACATCACAGCTCGTGTCCGCTCTCAAGATGCCGGTTCAGATGAGGCCATCAAGTCCATTCTGGAGCAGGCCAAAAGAGAGCTGCAGGTGCAGAAAGCCGGTGAGTGTAAATCTTTTTTTTTCTGTCAAGCCTGGAGATGTTTCTGTATATCCCCTTGACGTGTTTTTTTTCCCCCCCCCCTCCGTCCTTCCCTATCACCAGATTTGTCGCATGCGCAGCCCTCCTACGTAGGCCTGAAAGGAGGGGGCGGAAGCGGGCTCGGGGGCGGCGGGGGCAGCGGGTCAGACGAGGCCATCCGCTCCATCCTGGAGCAAGCTCGCCGGGAGATGGAGGCCCAGCAGGCTGCGCTGGAACCCATCCTCAAAGCCTCATCGTCCTCATCCTCCCTGATGTCTCAGAGGGACCTCATGAGCTCTCCCCTCACCGCTCCCCTCCCCCCTTACAATCCCTTGGCTCTCTCCCTCAAGAAGCCTCCCAGCTCGCTCTTGTCCTCCCCCTCCTCCCCGTCGCCAGTGCTGGACTTCAGTTCTGGGATCAAGAGGGAGGGCAGGCCCTCTTCGGGCATCGACATGTCATCGGACGGCTCTCTCAAGCAAGGTCGGAGCTCCGAGGGCTCGGTACGCTCCGGGTCTGCGGCAGGAGGGGTGGGTTACTGGAGAGAGCAGTGGTGGAGTAGCATGCACACGGACCCTCGCAGGACTTCAGCTGGAGATGAGAACCACAACCAGGAAGACTCCAAAGAGGTATGGACGCTTGGGGGGGGGGGGGGGGGTCCTATGCTTTCCCTCTTGCCCACCACAGCAGTCTCACGTCTGACCCCGTTCCCCTCGCTCCATCCTTTAGGGAATACTGAGTGACAGTGTGTCTCGAAACAAGCCGTGGAACAAGTTGAACCAGAGGAACCGGGAGCCGTACCTGCGCATGCAGCCGTGGCTCAATGGAGACCAGGGGCAAAACGCACATATCCAGCAAGCTCACAACCAAGGTACACAAATCCCGCCCGCAGTACACATCTATGATTCACACAACCGCTTTACTCAGAAAGCCCTGATTAGAGCTCTCGGCAAGTCGCTACTGTCCATCTGTCAATCACTCAATCTTCTTCCATCCCTCCATCACTGGCTCTCTCTCTCGCCCGATCTGACCTCGCATTCTCCCATACCATCCCCCCGTTAACCCCCCCCACCACCACCCACCCAACCCCATCCACTATGCAGTGGCAGTGTCAGCCAGCAAGCTGCTGGTTCGTCATGTCATAGACAAGTTAGTGTTGCGGCGCCAGATGGCAGCTCTGCGTGTGCATGCGTGTGCGTGTCTCTGTTTCTCTCTGGGGGTGTAAACAGCAGCTAATGTACACTGACAGCTCCTCATGACTGCTCTCTTCCAGCCTGCTGAGCTGCACAGCAACACTAACACAGGCAGAGACAGCAGAGGGGGGGTGGATGAAAGAAAGAGCAGCAAGCCAAAAAAGCGTCAAACTCCAAAACTTAAAACACCTTTTGCCGCTCCTTAAATAGGAATTAAATGCCATGTGTGTGTGTGTGGGAGCATACGTGTGTCTCTTAACTCACACGGTCTTTGTGTCTCCACAAACAGAAGGTACTCCCAAAACATCAGCGAGCTGCAGCCCCGCTCCAGAGTCGCCGCTCAGCTCGGCCGAAGAATCCGTCAACGGCCTCGCCGGCGATCTGCTCACGTCGCAGTCGTCCGGGCTCAAGCCCGCTTCCGACGAGCCTTCGTGCGGAGAGTCCCAGCCCGGAACCCCGCTGCCTATACCCGGCCACTCGGGTCTGAGCATTCAGGAGATGGTCGCAATGTCTCCCGAGCTCGATACGTACGCTATTACCAAGAAGGTGAAGGAGGTGCTGACAGACAACAACCTCGGTGAGACATCGAGAAAGCATTCATTATTTCTACATCATTTATTGATCTCATTTATGATTAGTATTATTGCTATTTCCTGGCTCCAGATTATACTTAAATGGTCAAATTTTTTTATAGCAGGGCTTTTTTTGTGTGTGTGCCAAATTCATCTTTTAAATCATGCCCCTTTCTAACAAAGGCCATCATCTATCCCAACCAGGCCAGCGTCTATTTGGGGAGACGATCCTGGGTCTGACACAGGGTTCTGTCTCAGACCTGCTGGCCAGGCCCAAACCGTGGCACAAGCTCAGCCTGAAGGGCAGGGAGCCCTTTGTCCGGATGCAGCTTTGGCTCCAGGACCCGCACAGTGTGGAGAAACTCATGGACATGAAGCGACTGGAGAAGAAAGGTGTGTGTGTGTGGGGGGGGGGGGACCAAAAAACTTCAGGCAGGGAGGGGGTAAGCCCTTCAGATTTCAGAATCACGTGCTCAAACATGCGTTTTTTGGGATAAAAACACGTAGATGAAAGCCCCCTTTTTTTTTTTTTTTTGCACAAACGATATCTTTTGTGTAGGACGGCCGAGCATGTTGTGCGGATCACAGTCGTCTTGGTGTGATGTCAGTAGCAATCAGGACGCCAGGCATCACGTACTGTATTAGATGTGACAGCTAGGGGACCGCCGCGGGCCTGCTTACTCACAGTCATCAGCACTCCTCTTCATCATTGTCATCATCGTAATAATCATCAGTCTATAAAGTTGTATTTTTAATCTTTGTCGGAAGCCTTTATCACGCAGCGTTGCTTGTTGTTTTGTTTTTTTTTGCCGACGTGACGTGCGTGTGATCAACGGCGAGACCAAAGGGCCTCAGTGACCCCCCTTCAGCACGCAATTGATGCGCTTTTATTGGAGGAATGCTTTGATTGAAATATCATAACACTGATCTATATATCCTAAAAAGAAAAATAAGCGAATGAGCAAAATACACTACAGTTCAATACTGTGTTTGTACACTGCATGTTTGGGGGTCACACTTCATTTGGGTTTACTGACCTCAAAAGTAAAGCATCCCAGTTGCAACAGGCAATCATCCTGACCCAGAGCGAAGCCACGAGGAAAGACACGAATCTCCTCTACGGCAACTGTGTTTGGCCCCCTCACCTTTGCGCTAGCAGCCCGCAAGCTTGCTCTTTTTTTTTTTTTAAAGAGCGCTCTAACCTTGCTCTGAGGGCCTTACCGCTGCTGCTCCACGACTAATATATCCGGCAGTGTGTATCAGGGTGGACAAAATGTCAAACTAATGTGAAGCTGCCGTGAACTGTTCATTTTCTGCCGCTGGTGCCTGAAGTAAAGCGAGCTTACATCTGCTGTTTGTGTCGAACAGGGCTTCATTGTTACATTTTGCAGGAAGTACAATAGCACCACCTAGTGGCGGTTGAGCATAGTAGTAAAGCGCCCATGACGGCAGTTTTTTTTTTTTTTAAATCAATCATTAATGACAAAAGATATTATCCATACTTGTATTTTCACTAAATCCCTCAATGTTTTTGTGTCTTCACAGCCTACATGAAGAGGAGGCTAAGCTCCTTGAGCGACGGCCATTCTGTGGACGCTGGCCTAGTGGGGTCAGACTACGTGCAGGGCTCTCAGAGTCCGGGGCCACAGCAACACTTGAAGAAGCCCAGAGTGGTGCTTGGCCCCGAAGAAAAGGAGGCCCTGAAAAGGGCTTACCAACAAAAACCGTATCCCTCGCCCAAGACCATTGAGGAGCTAGCCTCGCAGCTCAACCTGAAGACCAGCACCGTTATCAACTGGTTTCATAATTACAGGTCAGCATTTTGAGGACAGTGGTGAGCGTAGAACGGCATTTAGCATCAGAGACCGCATGAAATGTTTTTATTTGTAGTTTAACACCTTCACGATTTAGAAAATACATCATTCAAACACCAAAAGTCTTTAACCAAACAATATAATGAATGTCTGCTAGCTTAACCGCTAACATTTAATGTGAAATACCATTGGTAGGCTACTGGACATTAGCACAAATTTAAAACTGTGTTGTAACTCATTTTTAACAAACAGTGATTGACGTCCAGCGTCTCTTCCAGGTCACGTATCCGACGAGAGCTCTTCATTGAGGAAATCCAGGCAGCCGGAGGGGTCGGGCCCGGCAGCGAGGGGGGCTCCCCTTCCCTCCGCGGGTCGAAATCAGGCGAAGGGGACAGCTGCGACGGGACCGAGTCGGAGGGCACGGTGGAGGCGCGCCAGGGATTCGGTGCGGGCCTGGAGGATCACAGGGGAGCTTGCAAAGACCACGACATGGAGGCCGAGTCTGAGGCGGGGGGCTCGAATAATTCTCCTTCCCAGCTAGACTGCGTCCCGCCGGGCTCTAGTTGCGGGTCGGGTGGACTTGGGCTCTTCAGCCTAACGGAGGCGTCCCCCGGAAGCTCCGCCTCGAGTACTAATATCCCGGCCTCCGGCCCGGCCAGAAACCCCAGGGACAACAATTTGCGCAAGAAGAAAGCGGCCAACCTCAATAACATCATCCACCGGCTGGAAAAGGCCGCCAGCAAAGAGGATCCCTCCGAGTGGGAGTTCTAGCCCCGCCTATTCCTCCAGCCTGAGCGCCCTTCGCCCCTCTTGTCTCAAAACCTCACCACCTCTAACCTTGGACCCCTCCTGCTCTGTTCCAGTTGGAGAGTGGACACAGCCAAAGTCAAGCTCAGCAGCCATTTTTACTACAAAGCTTTTCCCAAAAGAGGAAAGCGAGGTTGGCAAAAACCCTGAAAAAAACAAACAAAAGATTTACTGAATACCTAGAAGAACAAAATAAGAGAGCTTAAGTGTCTCTTCTTCTCTTTTTTTTTTTTTTAAACTGAGTTTTGTTTTTGTACTGAGAAAAGCACTTAGCCGTCCTGCTGGCCTCTGGCCCTGCTGTACCTCTCCCCTTATCACCAGCCACTGGTGCACCAGACCGACCGGTCAGTCCCGAGCCGGGGTCTGACCCGCGGCCGGGCTGCCAAACCCGGACTGGGTCAAGACAGGCGAGGCCTGTCGCAGCAGCTGTCCCAGTGACACACACACACACTGCTCGATGATAGATAAGAGACAGGAACTCTCTGGCAAGAACTTTCACTTTTCTTAAAGGAGATCTTTTTTCCGCTCTTCTTCTCACCTCCCAAGTGTCCACAAACCTCCCCTCACTCAGTGAGACGCCTCATTTTTTTCACACTGTAGAGTGACTGTTACAAAAAAAACAAAAAAAAAACCTTTGCCTTTTTTCACTCACTTGCATGTGTGTGTGCGTGTGTGTGTGTGTTTTTTTTTGTATGTTTAGGGGTTGTGTCAGCGCGCGTGTGTGCGTCGCCACTTCTGGACGGCGGCGCCTTTTTTTTTTTTTTGCTTTTGTATCTCCTACACTCTTAAGAGGGTAACGCGCCTGAGCTGCCATGGTTACTGATGTACGAACTTTGACCTGTTGTGTACCCCGTTCTCCTATCTCTATCCTGCTGACAGCCATGTGATGGCCAGAAGGATGACGTAATAATTCCTCGCAAACACACACTCGTCTGGAAAGGAAAGGAGAGAAGGAACCCCTTAGGTCCTTCGCCAAGGATGAAGGACCGTCTCGTTCTCTCTCTTTTTTTTTTTTTTTTTTTTTTTGGAATTCATATTGCAATTTGGTTGCCAATAAGAGATTGCACAGTCTTCTGACTCTAAAGATAACAAAATAGGGAATTTTAGGACGCATTTTAATTAGTACAAAATAAGCAGACAATAAGAGGATAACAAGTTACTGTTGTTTTTTTTTTTTTGTTCTTTAAAAAAAAAAGAAGCAAATTAGGATGGTATCATATTGCATTGTTAAACATACGATACGATGACTTCACGTAGTACTGTAGCTGATATTTTCCGTGTCTCCTGGTTGTTTTTTTTTAGGTTGCGCACATCACAGTTCGACCCAGCACTGGATCTGCTCGGGTGTACAGTACATGTGTGTGTGTGTGTGTGTGTGTGTGTGTGTGTGGGTGGGCGTGTGTGTGTGCGCTCACCACCAGCTAATTTCCTGTTCACAAACACATCTTTTTATAGGCCAAATCAGGAAGTGTGTGTGTGTGTCTCATGTGTGTATTTGTATATTTGCCTGCATGTCAGTCAGGGTCGAGGTCAATTCACTCAGAGTTCAATTTACAAACCTTGGGTTAGCAATCATAAATATGATTTTTTTTTGGGGGGCAATGTACAGTACTTTTGAGTTCACTCCAACTCTGGTGTGAGTAGTTACACTCTCCTCCAGTCTTTCCTGATTCCAGGATTTTTTTTTTATTTTTTTTTTATTGCTGTTGTCACGTTCAATTCTACTGTATACACTACAAATTTCGAAGGCATATCACCTCCTCCTCGTCCCACACAAGCCCTCAGTGCCTGTCAGCCCACTGCCTCCCCTTTGTGTGTGTGTGTGCGTGTGTGTGTCTTTGTGTGTTTGCAACGAGTGTGGGGAGGGGGTTCATATTTGGTATCTACTCGCACACACTACTAGTGCACAACTGACACCCTTCTTTTGAAGCTGTTTTTGACACGTTACCATTACATTAATCTCACCATGTAGTTTAATACGATGATTTACTGTAGCTCGGTTTGATTGCTCTTTTATTTTCATTTATAGTTTTGGTTTTTTTATTCTGCTTATTTATAGGTGCTGTAATTGTTTTTTTCATTTAATGTCTTATCATTTGAGTTGTCTATATTGTAAGGGATTATACTGTTCCTGAGGGCAAGTAACATTTTTACTAGACGTGATAGACTGCCGGCAGTATTGGTTTAATATTGACAGAGACGTACTAGTTCTCATTTGTTTGTATATTCATGAATCCGAAACGTTTAGTGTCATTTCAAAACTTTTTTTTTTTTTTTTGGGGGGGGGGAAATGCGTTTGTCACACTTTGTTCCCCGCCCCCCCCCCCCCCCCCCTTCCTAGCCTTTTTTTTTTTTTTTTTTTTTTTAATGCTCTTAAATGGCTAGCTCGAGAATCCGACAAAAAAAACCAAAAACATATCAAGATGATTGGTTAACATATCCCGTTGTTTTGACTCGACTGTCATCTTTACGGACAAGCTTGTCTTTTAGCTAGAAGTCATTCATCGCCATTTACTCGATCAGGTCCAAGTGTTTGCTCGTTGTCATATAGGTCAAATGAAATCATCGGAAAATGAGAATACATGTTGAAAAAGAGGTCATATCTGCCAAATTGAGATTAGACGAGTTGTACCAGCTAGCGCGAAAGAGCCAGCCAACGATTATGCAGAATTCTTATCTATAGCAGTCCGTACAATAAAAGCACTTATTAGGACAGGGTCTGTCAAACACTACACAGGAGTTACCATCGCGGGCTCCTGGGAAATGGATGCCTTTTATTTGTGGAAGTGGTTGAGAACCAAGCACAGACTCCCAACACTAAAATGGAAACAGACGTCGGCTGAGTTTCGACATGATGAATTTTACACATAAGTGCGTGCGACAGAACGGGAACACGGCCGGTGTAGATATAATTAGTAAGTACCTGATTTGGTTTTGAAGACGGAATACTCTCCCTCAAGCTTCCTGTTCCCTTAATGAACACAATTGTTGGTACCCTTCTGTTAAAGAAAAGGCAATTAAAAAAAAAAAAAAAAGGCAAAATTCATATTGGTTGCTGCTCTAATGACATTTTAGCCACCAGTAGTTATTTCTGTTACCATTGTGGGAGTTTTTGTTAGTTTTCCCTAATAGAAGGGTACCAATTATTTTATTCACGGATTCTATATGGACAAAGTGTTAGGCGGTGAAAAAATGGAGTTAAGCTATTTTGAACAGGGTCAGAACCAATTAATGCGCATTAAATAGACAATTCATTTTTCCCAAAAACTAATAGTTGCTAACCCTGCAACCAAATATAGGTTATATGCTGATGAAAATGTTTGATTCTAACATTACAAAAAAAAAAAAAACAGATCTAAAACATAAAATGTAAATTTAAATAGAACTGAAAGCTACAGTATTGTTTAAAAAAAAAAAAAAAAAAAAAGGTCACTGTCACATGTAATTCAGTGATTCTTTTTCTTCCCACTAGAGGGAGCCTGCGTAGCACGATTGGAACACAAAACAACAGACAAAGAGCATATTTGGGAAATACTGTATGATTGAATTCTCGATGAATCATGTCTCACTACTTCTGTCCATATAGTCGATCCATTTATATCAAGATCAAGAAATCTCCCTCAAACTCTCTTCCCATGGACGCCAGGTGTCAAACATCCGTGTCCCTTTCCGGCCCGCGACCACAAAGAGCACGTCTTGTAGCTCTACCGCAACCTTAATACGAAGCACTTAACCCATTTTAGCCATCCCCACCCCCCCCCCCTTCCGAAAACCACATCAGATCATCAGATTTGTGCCTTTAACTGCCAAGCAGGGCACCAAAACGTTGTGATGTCGTCAGACGTGTGTGCGCGCGTGTCGTCTCTGATCCGCTTCGATATATTTTTTCTCCTTCCCCTCCTTGACCTGTACTTCTCTCCTGGAGAGGGTTGCGGGAATACGAAAATAATAAGCTGGCGTTCTTAACGACTGACCCATTTGGGGTTTTAGCAGACACTTACCCCCCTCCACCCCGACGTTGTACATACCTAACAAGCAGAATGAAGGAGTAAGCACGCCGAAAAAACAGCAGACACTGTAATAACACTGAATTTACTCATAGGGCATTTTTTTTTTTAATATATATATATAAACTTGGGTTTGTCTTCTCCTTCTGTTCCGTGTCAGGTTCGCTGTGACGTCACTGCAGGTATTGAGATGACGTGTGCCAACTATTCGGAGAGGGAGGATAAGAAATTGTAAATACGAGTCGGGGTCAAGTAGCTACGGAGTCACTTAGTGTCACAGTGTGCTTTTTTTTTTTTTTTTGGAAAGGCAGGACGAGAGAAGGGACGATTCAGGACTTTTTTTCCATGATCCACAGATATTTTTCTACAAATTTAAAGATCCAGATGATTCTATACACTGTTGAATAACATTGTAAAGGTGTAACAGATGCTGTATATCATATCATGTTTTCTGAAGTCGTAAAGCTTTACTGTATGATCTGTTTTGAAGTAGTGCTTTTTTTTTTTTTTTTAATATTATTGTGATGGAAGCCTGGACAGCAGCACTGGTCACCCTATTCAGGAAAAACTTAAAAAAAAGAAAGAAAGAGAGACAGAGAGAGAAACCTCAAGATGTTTTTTGTAATAATATTAATACTTTTAGAATATATCTTATGAAGTGGGTTTTTTGTAAGGAATCACTTTTTGTTTCCCCCCCATCCCGACGCACTGTCGTCGCGACACACCTAAATACAGCACAATACACTCATCTTCTTCACTTTGCTCGTGTGTTTCTTTTTTGTTTTCGTTCAGTCTTTTCCCCCCCCCGCCCCCCTCCTCCTCACTCTGTTTCCAAGCTCAACATTTCAATGTTAAAAAAAAAAAAAAAAAAAAAGAAAGAGGAAGCAAAAAGCCAAATAGTGATGTAGTGGTCCACCTATGTTTCCCCATCTCCCCTCCTATAGCTTCCTCCACAGTGTAGACTGACAACCAAATGACCCGGGGAGAGATCTTCAGCCCTCCCCTCCAACTTTGGAAAGCTTTAAGATGCTTGTTGAGGCTTTATGTTATGTTTTTGTTTTTTTTCCAAACACCCTCTCATCAACAACGTGGAAGTAATAACGCTTTCCCCACCGCTTGGAGTGTGTGCGCTGTGCATGACTGTAAAAGGGACGGTTCACGCCTCCTTTTTTTTCCTATTCCTCTATATCCATCTCTCAGCACCTCCGTCACTCCTAAGATGCTCTTCTTCTCCATTTTTTTTTTGTTTCCTCATGTATCATTGTTTTCTTTATATCTTTCTATTTACTAAACGTATCATGTCGTTTGTTCTCAGCACTGTAAGACAGTCTCCCCCCCTCCCCCCCTTCTACAACGTTGAAAAGCAATATCACTGTATGAAACGTTCACAATGTATTTGTTATGATTGACATTTGATTCATTCATCATCATTATTATTATTCACATGCACCCTAGGTGTGATAATTGAAGTAAATCTCTTTTATACAAATACTAAAAGTGTTCTGTGGGAGTTTGTTGTTCAGTTATTCTCAGAGAAAAAAAAAGAGTACTTTGAAAGATGTTGGATTGTTTGTGTCATTGACCCGCCAGGTGAGTGCTTTCAGAATAAGACAAATGACAAATCCAAATGGTTGATGTGGAAAAAATAAACTTTTTTATTTTTATTCTCCTCCCCCAGGTCGCTATGCGGAGCTGCAGGGGGAGTTTGCGTCGGCGGTGCGGATCAGTGGCGAGCAGAAGGAGCTCATACTGAGACTGGAGCACGACTTGAGCACCATCCAGGCTATGTCGTCCCTGTCCCGACCCGGGGCCGACGGCGCCGAAGTCATCAACATCCCTGAGCCCATCAAAGAAGCCACTGCTATGTTTGCTGGTATGCTTGGTTCTAAAGGGGGGAAAAAAAAAAAAAAACATCCCATGGAAAGTTGTTGGGCTCAGCATCATCCACGGAAAGTTGAATGAAAATGTATATTAGTAAAATAGCATTATCGGGAAATACCAGAGGTTCTAAAACAGAGCCCTGTGGCATCTCTTTATAGATATTCACATAATTTAATGTTTTTTAAAAAAAATTCAACTCTTGACCTCGATTGTACTACCTTTCCCCCCCCCCCATTTTGTCAGATTCGGTCCCCAGTGTCCACGCTGAGGTGCCTCAAGGTCAGATGGACTCTCTCCTCTCCATCATTTCCAGCCAAAGGGAAAGGTTCCGCTCCCGTAACCAGGAGCTGGAAGCCGTGAGTCACCATCATACTCGCACACACATCTCGCACATTATATGTGACCTCCATCACCTCATTCCAGGAGAACCGCTCCATGCAACAGACCATGCAGGCGCTACAAACCGAGCTGGACAGCCTGCGCGCCGACAACATCAAACTCTACGAGAAGATCAAGTTCCTACAGGGCTACGCCGGCAGAGTATGGCTTCTTTTCCGTTTAATGTGTGTGAGTCCCGATTTATTTCACAGCGACTTGTGTGTGCGCTCCAGGCTGGAGGAAGTGATGACACAGTGATGCGCTACTCCTCCCAGTATGAGGAGAGGCTGGACCCATTTGCTTCCTTCAGTAAGAAGGTAGAAAATCTTTTTCTCAATCTTCACCTATTAACTTGCGTTCACGTTTCTGCTGTGATTTCTGTCGACAGGAGCGTCAGCGTCGCTACTTGAGCCTCAGCCCTTGGGATAAAGCAACCCTGAGCCTGGTACAAACTTGACATACGTGCACACTCGCGTGCACACACACACACACACACAATGCCAACGTGGCTGTCTGGTGTCCCGCAGGGCCGTGTGATCCTCTCCAATAAGATGGCACGCACCGTGGCCTTCTTTTACACCCTGTTCCTGCATTGTCTGGTCTTCTTGGTGCGTCAGAAGGGTTTGAATCTTCTTCACTGTATTCTGAACATTATAATTCACTTGGATGTGGTCCAATTTTTGACAGGTGCTGTACAAGACTGCTTGGAGCGAGAGCATCGGCAGAGACTGCTCGGCTTTCTGTGCTAAAAAGTAAGACTGAATGTATCTATGTAATATATACTGAATGTTTGGGTATGTATATGTATGCATATATATTATATATATTAATTTTTATTATTATTTTTGGTGTGTTTTAGATTTTTTTTTTTTACTAATATCCTATTTTATTTTTATATCGAATTTTTCTTCTGACAAATTTCTAAAATATATTTCTCACATTGTTTTTACATAGACTAATTGTCAACTTATTTATCTATCCCTCAGGTACTCTGACCACTTGCATCGTTTCCATGAGAACGACGCAAACCTCTAAGGCGGTGACGTCATTGCCCCACTCATCCTTTGGGAGAATTTGCCTCATTCGGTCTCCCGGTGAAGCAAGATTTGCTTTTGTTGTTGCAGTTCGCTAAAGCCTCCGCTAGAGGGCAGTGTATCATTGTATTTCTCTTTCCTCTTATCTTTACAGCTTATTAAATTGCAGTCGATAGCGAGTGATAAAATCAGACAATGATGAGCATAGTTCTAATAGCTTATGTCATTTGTGGTTTTTGTGGTCATTTATGAAGATTTAATCTACCAAAGTCGAATCCTTGTCGAGGTTTAATAAATCAATGAAGGAACAGTTTACTAATCATAATATATATGTTATAGCATCACAGAATTAGCTTATGGTAGTAACAAACCTAATTGGATTGACTGACACACAAGTGGAATGGCTTGTCAACGATTTTTTTTTAGTGCACAAATCACCTTGTTACTGTTTACTGCTAGCAGAATTTAAAAAAATCAATAATTATCTCCCTCAAGCTTGACAGAAGATGGAATTTATTGAGCCTAATTATATTTAGATTAATAATGTTTGCATGATAGTAACTGAAGCTTCTCTGTATTGCAAATTGACTCTAATAAAGGCTATGCAGAATAGTTAATATTGTTTTCCATGATATTGCTGCTTCTGTTGTCGTGCTAGAACAGCTGAACTTTATTGGGGGTTGCTCAGAGACATTTTAAATGGTGCCAAGAATGGGAATTTACTTCTACACATAGCCACACCCCTAGATATATGAGGGTGTGCACACTTAGGCAAACACATGATCTCAGTTGTTTATTTTCTCTCTCTATTTTTTTATTGTTTAATTAGATCCTCTGGAGAGACATTCACCTTTTAACCCAAATGTTCTTCCAGTATTGCACTCCCCCCCCACTAAAATATTTACGGCCTAATGGGCTTCACGTTATTTTGCGCAGCAGTGTAGGGGTCACCGCTTCTTAACGGAGAAATGGCGCACCGCTCGGTCGGTGTGTCACGTTGCGTCGCAGATCTTATACGGAAGTGCTTATGTCATCCTGCAGTGAGGAAGGAGATGAGGAACAATGGCTTCTTTCACTCTTTTGTCTCCCGGCCTCAAATTTCATTGGTCATGCAGAAGACAGCAAAGTTCTGTTTTTATTATGAATATGAATTATTTAGTAGATTAGACGCGCACGCTTCACTGTTGGCTCACGGCTTCTCTCCTACTCGCTTGCGCTCTTCTGCACGTGTGCGCGCTTCTCACTGCTGTCCAAAAGTATTGATTTTCTATTCAACCTAAAATCCAAGAAAGTTTGGGTTTTCAGATGACTTCTGTCATTATTGCTGATCTATTTCACTTTTTTCAAAAAAAGTTGCTTCAAAATATTTTTTTTTACCACCCAGCACCGTTTATAAAATTTAATTGGTATTTATTTATTTATGTATTTATTTATTTATTTATTTATTTGCTCTTAGTAGACTGCAGAATGACTTGAAGATTTTTTTTATTGCATTTTATGTTTTGATTTTGTTTGATTATGGGTTTTTTTGGGGGGGGGGGGGTTATTATTTTTATTTTCTGTTTTATTTTTCTTTCTGAGATTTTTTTATGTCATCTTGTTTTCAATGGTGTGTGCAGCGTTTTGGCCAAATGATGTCATCTTCTCCTCGTAATTTGCGCTTTCATTTGGCAGGCAACCCCCCCATTCCACCCAAAGGCTCCATTGTGCTAAGTAGCTATAAAATCCCCATTCATTTATTCATTCATTCATTCATTCGACCATTTTTTTTTCCCTTCTTTGTTTGACTGAGAAACTCAGCCCAGTACGAGCTGAGAACTGTTGCACGGATGCACGTGCACGTGTGTGTGTGTGTGTGTTCATTCATTCGATTCCAGCCAGTTCCCTCAGTCGCATTTCAGCTTCCAAACTATTCCTCCTCTTCTTTCTTCTTTCTCTTTCTTTCCTCCCACAGCAAACACCCCCTCCTACGCCCCCTCCCCTCCATGGGTGTTGCCATGGAAACAGAGCTCCTCTGTCAGGTGGCTCTGTGTTGTTGCTCTGTGATTTGCTCTGACATGGCGTCTCGCTGAATCACTCGGTCACGTGCTTCTGGGATCAGCCACCGCCCCCAGCCCCCACCCCAATCCGGATTGGGAATACAGAGCGGGCTATGCGGTCCCAGAACCCCCCCCCCCTCCTAAAAATGCCTTTTTATTGCCAAATCTTCACTCTTGACATATTGTCAACGTCCGAGCCCGATGGAGATTTATGACCATGCCAGATATGATATTAGTCTCCTGGAGGGCAAAAATCATCCTTCATTCATTCTCATGAAGTTTCACTTTGAATTATTATTGGCTGCACGTTCTTCACGTGTAATATTTGTCCTGCGTTGTCCCTCCTCCCTTGTTGTGTACAGTGTTACCGATGTTGCTGTGCTATTTTGGGCCGAGCTCGGTGAAGTTCATGACATCACTGCATGCATTGGGCATCATCAGAGAGTGAGCGTGCAATATATTCTGTCATGTATGAGACAGCAATATAACCACAAATTTCCTCATTTTGGGACTAATATCAATATTTTTAATGAACAATAATTCCAATAAAATATATTAAACATATTTAATCCCAAAAAAGGTAGATAAATGCTAACGCAACTACATTTAAAGATTAAATGGAAATATTTTTCAATTCAAAGTTAAATACAATTGAACTGTACTTAGCCCGTGATTCTGGGAGAGTCTGAACTAGCGGTTGACCTCGCATTGTTTTATCCTCTCTGTCAGGAAGTGCTTGAGGATCAATAAGAGGCGATTGTCTCGGGAGAGAGAGGCACAGAGCGAGTCCCACTGCCCTGCCCACTTATCTCTTTGTGTTTTTCAATAAGCAGCGTTTGCCACCACACTCTTATCAGTGTACTGTATATTTTTATCTATATGCAGTATTTAGTTGCTGATTGGCTGGCAGTCATTAGGGAATCCAGTTTCAGCCCCACTTCACTCTTCTCGTTTTTGACTGAAGTTTTTTTATTCACATTACACCACCTGCGCCGCAACTTAGACCTGGTTTCACTTGCTCTAAAGTCGAGTTGACTTTTTGTCACTGAATTTTCAGGTACACCAAGGGCATAAAAGTGAAGATGCATTTTTACACTGAGTACATGTTTACAAAAATAGGACCCTGGGATTAGTGAGTAGCTGGTTCACCAGCAGCACCACCTGTCCATTGTGGTGTGGCCCAGGGTCCCCTGTGGTAAAAGCCCTGCAGTCAATCCTCTCAGAGGGGATTAGCCATAAAGAAGCACGTATGCTGGAAGCTCCGGGCCAACTTCTCAGAGGTAAACATCAACAAGTCATGTGGGCAGTCAGAGTTTTATGACTAAACACACATTTCTTAAAGGTAGGTAATTGCTTAGAATGTAAGAACTTGATATCTCCACTCAGCAGTAGAGCTATTGTGTCTCTTTTCCCTCTTCTCTCCCTCTCTTTATGTATAATAAATATGTAAATATATTAATTACACGCTGGAAGGGCGTGGCTCCCTTTTTAGGGCACTCATTGGTTGTTAAACGACTGTGAGACACTTGCACACTTGCTAGTGAAAGAAAATTGAAAGGTAAGTTAGCAAAAACACTGATCATGCTTTAACCTTCAAAATAAAAGACCATTGAAACTCGTCAGTTGATACGAGTTAAACATGCGAATGTTGGAAAAACTAAATAATATATTAACCAACCCTAAACAGCCGTATTGCATTTTCTTTCTAAAGTATCATCTTTTGATCACAATACTTTCAACCCAAGCTAAGTGTACACATTTTACGCTGGAATAAAACAAACCGGAAACGCTTTGTTATCTTCCTTCTGCTAGCTTGTCAAACAAGCAACCACATTCAGGATCAGCCACTCAGTCAGGCTGCCTCACAGTGCGACGCTCGCAGGGATGGAGGATGAGCTAGCGGGGTCGTGAAGAAACCGTATCCAGGCGAAGTGCAAGGACGTCGGGTGACCAATTGTGGAGAAGACGTTCGAGTAAGAAGACCTTTTGAAACCCAATTGTGTCCGCCAGCCAGCCAGGCAGCCGTCGTCATGACACCAGTCCCGCACTGAGGTGAGCTCTACTTAAATGTGTCAGCATCCTTTCGCGCTGTCATGTGTGATGTGCGGCAGAAAAAGGCTTCCATGTTGAAGAGGAGGAGGAGGAGAGTGGTTTGTTTTGGTGTGAACCACATCTTAGTCACGATGGAGTCACATCTAGATCACTTTTAGGGATGATGATGAACCACATGGGGGGCCGGTAGGGGTAAACGAAGCATCGAGGGAGTGTGTTTTGGGTGGGGGTGTCTTCCAAGAATCCCTTTATCTGTATTTAAATAGGGGCTCAAAGTCTGCTCCTTCACGAGGGGTGGCGGTGGTCTCCGGTTGGGCGTCTGTCTAGCTTGCACGGCGTTGTCTCGTCTCCATTCATCTGCTCCTTGCATGTGTGAGCCATTCAGGCGGCCAGCCGCAGGCGGGCAGGCAGGCAGGCAGGCAGGCTCCATTCATGAAGTCAGTCCACTGTTGGCACCGGAGCAGGCCTGCACCAGCCAGGCCTCTGCGGCGGCTGCTGTGTTGGCTATTGACTTTCTATTAGGGGTCTTTTAATAGGCCGTGCGTGAGGGGAAGAAAAAACAGTTTTTAAACAAATCATAATTCTGATTGTGAGGTTTGTCCATGGGGCTAGAGCACAGCTGCCCCCTAAGTCAACCAAAATTGCTCCAGTTTCAGATCATTTTTTGTGTGTATTTGATTTCTTTCAAATGACAAACTACATCAAATCATAATTCACAATGAGACTAAAATAAAATTTGATCCGGTAACCTGAAAGGCCATGATATTTGTTCTGACCACTTGTTGCTAGGCAGAGTTCATAGGGCTCAACCAGAACTGCCCCCGTCACTCGCCAATTAAAATGATTCATGCTAGTGTTTTTTATTTAAAAAAAATACAAATTAAGAACAAAGACAATAGTGAGGTTTTTATCAAGTAAAACTCTGTAGAGTTCTTGTTATTAAAAAAATGTTTACTTTTTTTTGTGGGATGTCTTTGAATATCTGAAATTAAATAATGCTCTAAGAAAATAAATGGATACCTTTCTGATAGTTTCGAGTACAACTGAAGATTTTGTAGGCATGATTGCCCAACATCATGTTCGGTAGACTTCACCTGCTCAACTCAAATGAGTGGAGTGGCCGGTGTCACTCTTGTCCTGTATTTGGAGGTCTGCGCTCATCTGTGAAATTAGTTAGACCTGGTGGGTGAGTGAGAGGAAATGGAAGTCAGCGGTGGAATGTGCGTCTCCCACACTGTGTTCTTTCTGCTCTTAACGCCGGCTGCCATTCGAACGCTTCGGCACGTTCGCTATTTACGTTATGCGACGGCGATAACGGGCGAGCTCATTTCCACTCTGTGCACCTTGCGGTGGCTGAGACGTCCGAGATTTTCTGGATTCGTGTTCGCAAGAGTGGCGAGAACAAGGGGACGGAAAATGAAAGTGAAAGTGAGCAGGTTGACTTCTGTGTCAGGGGCCATGGGTCACTCATGCCAGATGATTACTAATGAACCTCAGACTCGTGTTTCTCGTCCTGCTGCTTTCGACATCTTCGACATTCTCATCAGTCATCGTTTTTGTCTCCGGGCAGTGTCCAAGCTGCATGCTTGCATACTACAACAATCCTTACTAATCTAATCAATACTAGTCGTCATGTTACGATCAATTCATTGTTTTCGCTTTTTGTGTGTGACTGTTGGAGCGTGTGTGTGTTTGTGTGTGTGTGACATGTTGGCCTCTTTTGTCCTCAAACGTCCTCAGTCCTGTTTACATCTTATATAAGAAAACATCCTTAATGAATTCAGAATGAGGGTGCGTGCCGCCGTGTACTGTACTGTGTGTGCTGCGAGCTTTGTGTGTGTGTGTGTGTGTGTGTGTGTGTGTGTGTGTGTGTGTGTGTGTGTGTGTGTGTGTGTGTATGCGCGGTGTCGGCTAATCTTAGAAAACATGGCCGGACCCAAACCCCCCTGGGGTGAGCGCACGACATGACCAATCATGCTCATTAGCCGATCACGGCGGGCGTGCTGCTGGCATGAAGCAGCTTGCAGGGGAGATGTGTGTGTGTGTGTTTGTGATTGTGTGTGTGTGTTTTTAATGAAAACCATGTGAAACTGAACTTTAGAAAAAATATTGGTGCAAATGATTCAACTGATCCGTTCAAATTTGTAATTTGGGGAAATGTTCTCACATATTTTTAGAATGGAGTTTCCCACCCATTGTCCCATCGATTCATCGGATAAAATGATTCAAGGCAAAATTGAGCGTGTGAGATGGTTCTACTGTCGTTACTTTGACTTTGAGTGTGAATGGCTTGAAGAGGCGGAGCCTGCTATGGTGAGTGACATGGGTGTCAGCGAATGAGAGTGTAGAATTAGATGGCTCTTGATTTGAGTGACTTGGAAAAGAAAAACAAGTTGAGTGAGGGCACTAAAGTGGAAAGGTGCTCCAGTTACTCGCTGAACTGAAGAATTATGGGTTTTTTAGTTTTTTTTTTGTATGACACCACAGCGTTCATATGTAGCTCCCGGAGGCCCGCCTCGGATTTTCCAGGCTGCACTTTACTTTCCTCCTTGCTCAGTTTACTGTTACACACAGTATTCCCAAGCATCTGATGGAGATATCAGGCCCTCCTCACCCCCGGGGGAGGAGGGGAGGGGGGAGGCGGAGGCGGCACAGTAGTGGTAGATCTTAACAACAGATAGGGAGGAGATAGCGGAAGGCGGAAAGGCTCCAGTGGCCCTGAGGTTGAAAGCTAAAGGGGGGGGGGGATTCCTCGGTTCCCCTCGTTCCTTAGCGTTGGAGCCCACCTCCACACACATATCACACTCACTCGATTGTTTTAGCAGCTGCGGGCAAAACATGCAGGCCTCCTTCTCCGCCTACTTCGTTCATTCATAGATCATTCCACTCGCCCGTCAATCATTTCGCAGCGGACGGCCCAAGTGTCCTGAGACAGAACTGTCCACTTCCTCCTGTCCCACGGCTTGAGTTTCATGCTGACTCCAGGAGTGTGTGCAGTCAATCCGGCATGGAGGGGGGGGGGGGGGCACATCCGGGTGTGCGCTTTGACAAATGTACCTCAAGTGTTGTTGTTGTTGTTTTGCTGAATGAGTGGAAAGTTGGCCCTGTGCAGGGTTTTAAATAGCTATTGACTTGCTCACACACACACACACACACACACACACACACACACACACACACACACACACACACACTGAATGGACGACGTAGTACCTTAAAGTGGATTGATTCGTTTATCACCACTTTCATGCAAAGTCTTCCCTGATATGTAACTAATGGCTAAATGAATTCGCAATCAGAACCCGTGCCAAGTTGGGCAATGTCTCCGTCCTGAGCCAGGCAAGTGTTTATTTTGTTTTGTAATGTTTGTTTGGAGTATTAATTGTTTGAAGAAGTACTCGTTCTATTTTTTGTGACAAAATATATTTTTCTTTTTTGACGCTAAACTTCAGACTGAGTTGATAGCGCCTCTGCTGGTTGCAGCCAAGTATTGCGCTGCTTTCACAAAATCCTCAATATTAAATCACTACAACTCATTTTCTATTTATTTTATTTTATTCCTATTTTATTAGATGACTTGTTTCTTGCCTTCACACATTGTAAGGATGTTTGAATTCCAGCAGAGGCAATTAGTTCACGCTAATTGTTGACAAAAAAAACAGATTAACAACCGAGCTGCTTTCCCAGGAAATCCCAGGAATGTCCGCACGTGTGTGTCGTATGTTGCATGAAAAGCCTTTTGGAATGTTTGCCATCTCTTTGTGTGTATGTGTGTGTCGCCAGGCCTAGCCACTTCCGTCTTGACATCCTTTTATGTTCCTGCTTCACAGAAATAAATAATGGGAGCAACGTGTGTTGGAGCGCAACGCTTCTCTGCAGATGTGTCCTTATCAGTCGTGTGTTGGGAAACAGCACGCGTCCTTTGAAACGACACTGCCGAGTCTGTTCCCGATTTACGCGGCAATTGCGTTATTTTGGGTGACCGTGAACCATCCCCAAATACGCCAAGCGAAGGGTGTCAAAAATATCTTCTGATGTCGAGCCAGAATGTCCTGACCCGTTTTTTGCCAACACCTTCATTAGTTAACCAAACAACGAGTGAGCCGGACTGGCCACCGAGAGAGATGCAAATCGTGGCTATAATCCGATAGCTTGTCACCAAAATCGAGCTGGGCAAGCTCACGACGCCGTCGCGCCAGGCACGGGAGATTTCCCTTTTTGATCACGCCGTTTCCTCGTGTTTCCGTCGCCCCGTTTGATCTCATTAAATGGCAATAACAGAACAATAACAGGAAATGAAGGGAGGATGGGATGACATGCAGCAAAGGATTCAAAGCAGCACTGTTTTGAATTAGATCCAGTATGAAATTGGACTTTGCTTGCTGATTCAAGATAGTGAAAGAGATAGAAAAACTGAACAAGGCGTTATGCTTCATTTGAATGCTAATGTGAGTTAGCCAAATGCTATATGTTGTGTTTACACCCAGTAGATGCTAATGCTATCGTTCTCTCGTCCTCTCCAGCCTTTCCTCAGTGGGTTGGCATGGCCCAGTGATGAACGGAGCGGCAGCGCCCGGTAGCCCGGAGCTCTCCTCCTCATGCCCGCTGCCTGACTGGCGAGAGTTCTGCGAACTCCACGCCCGAGCCTCGGCCGCAGACTTCGCCGACAAGTTCCAGCGCTTCCTGTCGGAGAACCCGTGCTACGATTCGCCGGGCGCCGACGCCAGCTTCTCGCAACACTTTGCCCAACACTTCTTGGAGTGTTTCTCCGCGGCTCTGAGCCAGGCCCGACAGAACCGGGCGTCCTCGCCGGGGGAGGACGGTTTCAGCGTCGCACCAAAGTACAGCATTGTTCCTTTTCTGGGGATCCAGGGTTGTCCCTTGTCCTACAGCCACGAGCTCTACCACAGACGCAAGGACGCCGGGGCTTCCAGCGAATCCTTGGACAGCATGGACAGCGGAGGGGGCGGGATAGAAGGCAGAGGAGGCGGCGCCGCGGCCGGTACCCGCGGACCTCAGCCCACGCACAAGGTGTCCGCCCTGGGTCAGTCCCGCAGTTCCGAGGACGTGTCGGTGAGCCACCCCAAAGCTCGTTTCAAGAAGGGCTTCTCCCTGAGGAACATGAGCCTGTGCGTGGTGGACGGGGTCAAGGAGATGTGGCATCGCCGCGCTTCCCCCGAGCCCGACGGGCCTCCCAGGAAGTCCAACGGGACCGGAGGAGCAGGGGCCGGACCTGCCGGGGCCGAGACGACGACGGCGGGGGGAGAGAAGTGGTCTCAAAAACTGCGACTGCCGAGAAGCTGCCAGGGACACAAGGCGGAGATGTTGGAGATCCAGAGGGAGGGGGCGCTTAGGTACATGGTGGCCGACGACACCAACTGCATGGGCGCCGCGCAGTGGCAGAAGTGCCGCCTACTTTTGAGGAAGAGCAAGAGAGACGAAGGGGCCGAGAGGTTCCTGCTGGAGTTCTACGTCCCGCCCAAGGTACGCCGTCACGCGCTGCCATCGTTCTCCATCTACTATTTATAACGATTTCATTATTTACATGGTACAAAGCTGAAATTTTAAGTAGGACAGATTACTCATATTTTTTTAAGTTTATCCAGTGCCCTTCATTTCTAATACCAAACATAGTTCTCCCAACAGGGTGAGGAAAGAATAGAAAAGGTAATTGGATGCCTTGTTTTTTTTCCCCCCCATGTAAGATTAGCACTGAAAAAAAAAAAATGCTCTTCACATTTGTCCATGTGGGATTTCCACATCGTCGCCCGTGACCTTAGGAAGGTCGTGCGGCGGTGCAGCTGAGTGTGTGTAAATCCTCCACGGCTGAGGTTCAGGTGGCACAGGTGGTTGGAAGAAGGCCGTGGGAAAGAGGAGCTGATATGTGGAAAGAGCAAAACCCGTCACATTGACCTCTCTTAGCACATTGCAAAGTTTCCAACTGCTGTCGCAGGATCGCTTCCTCATCTCGGGCACGCGGTGACAACATGGAGGGGACTAAAATAGTCCTATGAGTCACTCGTAGAGGAAACATGCTTGTTGTTCCTCAGCACTCTCACATGCTGCGTTCTATTCACGTCCACATGTCAAAAGAAGCACTTTCACAAAAGAGGAGAAGCTTCATCAAGGCTGCCTCGTTGGCATCACGGGAGTGCACGCTCAGCGGTGTCGGATGATTAAAGCGATCGGCGCCGTCTCCTTCCTGGCTGCTGCATGATGACGCAGCAGAGGCCCTTTGACCACACACACCCTTCAGAGGAGAGGATAACTTTGAAATATTGAGCCAAATAAATGTGGAAATAATCCATGCGGAAATGAACACACTTCATTTATTGCTTAACGCAAACGTAGAATATCATTCAAATTCTGTTTGTGTTTTGTTAGCTAGGCTGCAGTCATTCATGGTGCAGTCAGCTCCCACTCAGTGATGGCGTGAATGAGAGTGTGAATTGTAGTCTCTCTCTTGACTGCTTATTCGCCTTTGATTGACTGAAACCACTCCAGTGTTTTTTTTTTTTTTTTTTTTATTCCACTCAGTTGGATCAGTTCCAGCTTCCTGAACAGGATCAGCTGTTGAGAAATGATTTTTTTCCCCCCCTTCATTTTTCACTAAGCTTATGTGGCTTTTCCCTTTGGTACTTTGGTTCCCTCCTCCGTTATAAAAACATGTATATTAAATTTAAGTGTGAATTTTAGTGCATCTATATGTGTGCAAACCTCCGCCAAGGCTCATCTCAATTTAGTTCAGCAGCCAAATTACATCCCAGATGTAATTACTCACCTATTATTCATTCTTTTACAAAAATAAATACATGTAATAAAATGTTGAGAAGGATTTCACCTAAATGGTCAACAAATTGAAATATAGCATCATCTACGTTTGGAGCATGATGACGCCATTTTGATTTTTATACAGTAAAACATCCAAGAGCCACAAACATATCGATTACATATTGGAGGAATCTGAATAAAGATGCAGTTAATCTTCAGTTCTGTTCATCTTCGTTATACCTACATCAGTGCGGTGGGAGCTAGCTAGCTTACTGGAAGCGGCGCATAGAAGTGTTCTTTTGACATGTGATCCTTGGACCGGAATTATGGGTGTGGACGGCGGCCAGAATCAAGATGAGAACGTTGTTACTCCAGACAGATCAGCTGATAAGCCTCAACCCAGACCATGGGTTTCCTCACACACAGAAGCACACTCTTTAGATGTTTTCAGATTATCTTTGGCAGAGGGCAAATAGAGGCCAGGCGGCTTTGCTTTTGATCACATGGCGTAAACTCTTCCTGTTTTGCGTCGGTTACAGTCGGCCGATGGCGTGAAAAATTGGCCTTCTCCGTGCTGCGTTTGAGTGCTTTGCAGACTGGGGGCGGGGCTTGTGGCTAGATGCTGCATGACTCATTTGGGCCCTTAATTATCATGGAGGAGGAACCATTTTGAGACTTGCTAGCCAGACACAGGTTATCTAATAGTTACGTTTGAAAAACTATTTTAACGTTAAGTATGGTGTTCTTTTTGTCAAAGTTATTTTAGCCTTGGACCCTTGGTAATTGCATGAAGACTTGTCTTTTTGTCTTTTTCTTATGGTAAGACAAAATGAAACTGCTAATTAGGGAGCGTTTTGCTGTAACACTAAAACGACTTTTTCCACAATATTGTTTAACTTCATTTAAAGTCATTTCTCTTTTTCACGTTCAGTCTTCAAAAGCCAAGGTGAGCATCCCTTTGACGGCCATTGTGGAGGTACGGACCACCATGCCCCTGGAGATGCCTGACAAAGACAATACGTTTGTCTTAAAGGTAAGAACTGATCACTTCTTCCAAAAACAAAATATTCAGCATTTTTATTTTTTACACGGTGATTCTGGTAGGTGGAGAACGGGGGAGAATACATCCTGGAAACCATCGACTCGCTACAGAAAAACTCCTGGGTCGCTGACATCCAGGACTGCATAGACCCCGGGTAAAGCTCCATCACATAAATATTTGTCGTGAAGGGGGAGGTAGAAGGAGGGCAGAAACACACACACACAGCCATTAATCATCCAATTAGCGACGGTTTTGACAGGCTTCCTTTACACAAACATGGACAAACTCACACACGCACAGCAATGACTGACATTCCTCCTTGTTGGTCCGGACATCAACAAGGACTTCATTTGTTGGATGTGTGTTTGGACACGCCGTGGTTTGTTTACATACTCTGGCGCTCAACCTCGCAGGGACAGCGGCGACGACATCGAGCTGGCGTCCTGTCCTCACGGTCAGGCTTCATCCAAAGACTGCTCCATGGTGGCCTCCTGCAGCTGCGAGCTGCTCTCTGAGGGTGAGCCCCGCCCCCCCGGCGGTTTTAAACCCGTGCAAATATCTGGTAACGGACGCAAACGGACTTGTTTAGGTGTGTACCCAGCTCCGGAGAGGTTATGCGCGGCGGCGGTGGCAGCGGAGCATTACAGTGCCCCCTCAGTGCGTTGTAGGGAACCCCCCTTCACCCAGCATCCATCCCACATGCCTTTAGAACGCTTCCTCCAGTCCCCAGAGGCCCAGGGCTCCAACCCCGCAGCAGCAGGCAAGCACCTCTGCACTTTTTCTGCGCATGGTTTATTTTTTTACATTTGCAACTGGTACTCCAAAAGTCAGAGGTTATGAAAAAAGAAATCCAAAAAAAAAGCCTACACCATATGTGGACTAGTCGTCTTCAGGCAAATCGGGACAAGAACACTTTTATTTTGGTTTAAGGCTGCGACTCATGATTATTTTAATCAGTGAGTAATGCCGATTATTTTAGCGATTCATCGATGAATCGGGTAAAATAATGTTTTAATTTCATTGGGTTTATTCAAAATAGGGCATTATTTTCCTATTTTATTTTACAAAAGATTAAAAAAAAGATATCCAAAGGATTAATCGATTATTAAAAAAATTCTTGATTAATTCGACAATCGATTCATTGTCGATTAATTGATTAATTTACAGGCAGAAAGTCTGTCTAGTCTGGTTGAAATATATATGAAATATTAACCAACAAAATAAGGCTTTCATAGTTTTCTTTTTTTCGATTGCCAGCTGAAAATGAAAAGAATGACAATTGTTAGCTTCATCTTCCATCTGGCAAGTCAAAATCAAACCAGGATATTGAATAGGAAAAAATCTCCTTGTTCGTAGGGTGCGTCGGTGGAGGCGAGGGATCCAAGGACTCTGAGGGCGACGCCAGCCTCGCCGGTTACCCGTGGTTCCACGGCACGCTGTCTCGGGTCCGCGCGGCTCAGCTGGTACTGGCGGGCGGGGCCAGGAGTCACGGCCTCTTTGTGATCCGCCAAAGTGAGACGCGGCCCGGCGAGTACGTCCTCACCTTCAACTTCCAGGGCAAAGCCAAGGTGAGCAAATGAGGACTGAAACCTATTTTTTCCTTTTTCTTCATTGAGTCTTCGATTTTTGTTTTGTTTTGACTTCCAGCATCTGCGTCTGTCAGTCAACGAAAACGGTCAGTGCCACGTCCACCATTTATGGTTCCACACCGTGTCGGACATGCTGAGACACTTCCACGCACACCCCATCCCGCTGGAGTCCGGGGGCTCGGCGGACATCACTCTATGTTCTTACGTTCAAGTGCAGAGGAGCGCTAACGCGGGTACATGCTAACAGTTTCCCCTTTTTGAGTTTGCTAGCTCATTTGGGAGAGCTAACGATCCCAAGTTCTGGCATTTGGTTTAGTTTAGTAGAAATACAAATTCTTCCGTGTCTGGATTTGTAGCATAATCGAGGTTTGGGTTATTAGGGTTAGGGTATATTCTCCTGAAAGAAGCAAGCTCAGCTGAAACTCTGTGAACCTGCACCGCTCGGACCCTCCACACTGGCACGGCATGAATACCCTCCTGTACCGGAGAGTGAGGGGGCGATTATACCTCAGCGGCTTTGCAGGCTGGCCCAGACTCGCCGTCCCAGCCCTGTTTTGGGTGGGTGGGTCATAAAGGGGGCCTCTGTGTCGTGGTGCATAGAGCGAGCGTTTGATTCCATCGTAAAAAGGCGTTATTGATACACTGCTCGGGCGTGTCGCTGGAGTCACACAGAAAAGAGAATCAAAGGAACATTGCCAGCGTTGAAGAGAAGTCCTGTAGAGCGCCACGTTGCATGTCATTGATATCAGACATTTTTGGAAACCATTTTTTGAATGTCATTTAAATAATAATAAATAATGTCCATTTTTAATGTCGACCCACAGACGTGAGCGTGCCTCCGCTGGTTACGCCGCCCAGAACGGACGCCAGCTGCCGCCCAGACTCCGCCCAAACTCCTCACCCTCCCGGGATCTCGCCCTCTTCCGGACCCCCGGCCGACGCCCCCCTTTCCTCTAGTAGCTCCTCCTCACCCACCGCCCTGCCCTCCCTCTCCCGCAGCGACCCGGGCACCGGCGGCGGCTTACAAAGTCGCAGCAACAGCTCAGAGCGCCTGCTGGAGGCCTCGAGCGGCACGTCCGAGGACTATCACGACGCCGACGGGACCCGACGGGCCCGGGCCGTGGAGAACCAGTACTCTTTCTACTGAGTAACCCCCCCCCCCCATCTCTCTCTCTCTCTCTCCCTCCGAGGGCAACGACCACGAAAACGCTCCAAACCCGTCGCTTTGTTTGTTTGTGTTTCAACGGCAATTTCCTGTTTCTCTTGATTCGAGAAGGGGCGGCGGACTCTCGTCGGGCCGCGCAGCTGCGCTTCGCACCGTCAGAGCGTAACGAGGCGTGACAAAGGGCTACGGCGTAGACGACACTCGCAGAGGGGCCCGGATGAAAGAAATCAAAGCGGCGAGGATGTGTGTAGGCAGAAAGAGCAACAGGAAGTCATCCCGCGAGACTCATATGGCTTTGATTCAGCTCATCTGACCACTTCCTCGTTGACAGCCCAGTTTGAAATGCGAGGCTCTGCTTTATGTTTGGAAAGCTGCTCGGAGTCCATCGGGGGTATCCTCCAAGTTACCCCCGAGGAGTCTCGCTCGGGGTTGAAGTCTGCCGTGCACATTGAGTTGCGTCCCAACACAAAAGCGAGGTCATGGAGGTTTTATGCTGCTTTCAAAACCCTTGGGTCAAAAATAAACCGATTGTGGGTCAAAAAGGGACTGACTGCTACTTGGGTCCGTTTGAGCCATTTATTTTTTTTGTATAAAATTGTTTTTGTGGTTATTTTAGGGGGGAAAAAAAATATTGGATTGTGGTTGGTCCTTATTTGACCCATAATTGGGTTCTTTTTAACCCAACAGTTTTTAGAGCATAAGAAAACTGGGAAATTGGACATTTTGAACTTGATCTTATAAACAAGCATCATTGATTAGACCAAACCAGATGACGGCGTATGACGTAGTTCTTTTTCGTAATTTGAGGTCAACGTAGAAATATGCTCGCCACTGTTTCTGTCTAAATGAGTCACTTTGAAAAGTGTCATGTGAGCGAGGCACAGGGGACTCCTCATGTGTTTTCCTTGTTGTTTTGAAGAAGAGCGTTAGTAACTATTGGGGGTGAAGCATTTATCAGACAGGAGGCCATTATTTGTATAAAAGTGTTTTTATAATGATATAGATTATATGGAGATATATTTTTGACATTCCCCCTTAAATAGATATTTAATATATATATATTTTAAAAATATTTTTATTATAAAAAACATAATGTAATACCTATATTATAATATATATTCTTCTATATTGTATTGTTAGGCGAACCAGTGGTACTTTTTTTTTTTGCAGAAAACATCTCTTTGAATTCTGCCGTAGAAACGACGCGCCAATTCGTGAATAAAGGTAATTACAGCGTCTCAACGACATCAAGTATTTTTTATCTGCCCGATTAACAAAATGCAGAATTGTTTATTTGTCCAAGTGTCTCTCGTGGGTTTTGGTGAAATCGAAGAGAAACCTGACGTCAAATGAAGTTTCGTTTGACTTAGTCAGAGGGGGGCGAAATGTCCAACTTCCTGGTTTTTTAAAAATGCATGCAAAAGCATAAAACTGAAATGCTCACAAAACTGACGTGCATATTTTTTTTCTCCACATCAACAATATGAGTCAAGGTGGCTTCCATTTGCTGTCACGGGCTTATTTCTATGAGTGTGTGTGTGGTGACGTATTAGAGTATTTTTGAATGATCGCCGTGCTTAAGTAGTGTTTCTAAAACAGGGTTGTTGTTTTGTTTTTTTATGCAAGCTCGTTATATGGGTAAGATGTAGATTAGATATGCTGTTTTGATCTACTGAACAAAAGCATAAATGTAACACTTCTAGACTTGCTTCCACTTTTTATGACCTGAACTCAAAAGATGGATGTTATATTGTCTGTCTACATTTTTTGCTGCACCATTTGTGTTCAAATAGCCACCTCGACGAATAATGGTATTTGATTCATTAGTCTATGGCATTTTTCCACCACCGTCCATAGAAAAGGTCTTAGATCTTTTGAGTTCAGCTCATGTAAAGTGGAAGAGAAAGCATTTATATTTTTGTTCGGTGTATGTCACATTCAAAGTCATGCCTTCAACATTTCACGAGCTGGAAATCCAATGGGAAGTGGAGAGGAGGAGGGAACACAGACTTGTGGGAAAGGATGGCCACGCTTGACTGCACATAAACGGCTTCACTGCTTTGCTAAGCTAAATAATAAAGCATCAAAACAAGTATTTAAACAAGCATTATCATTGACGAGATGATAGAGAAGCATTTAAGCCAAATTCTTAACATACGCCAAAGTAGACAGTTTTGCAATATAGGGAAACAAACATATCAATAGGCTACACGTGTCAAGCGTGGCCATCACGCAACGTTTTCCAGAACAGCCGAGGAAATTAATGTGCCAATTTGAGTCCTATTTTGGGAACTTATTTATTATTCCTAAGATGTTGTATAAATGGGTTTTCCTCCCTTATTGAGTCTTATGTTTGTGCAAGGGCCCCGTCACACATATCACAGACTCCTCATGCCCTAAACGCTCCATTTATTTGGCAAAACAAGCAGATTTTTTTTTTTTAGGTTTTGTTTGAATGTTTTCTGGTTGAGTTTTCAAGCATCTGTGTAGTCTTTGCCCCCCCCCCTCCCCTTTCTTTTGAGTAACACTTGGTAAAAATATTCAAAGGTGTTTTGTTTCTGTTATCTGACTGAGTTTTGAAGAGTCTGTGCTATTTTGTACAAAGTGATGTACTTGACATACTACTTTATATTTCTGTGAATAAAACGTGAACAACTTATTTGGACTGGTAAAGTGGAGAACAGGTGACGTCATTCGATGTGATCTGCTGTCCTCTCTAGGCCAAACGTGACACTACAATAACTTTTTTGTATGGATTCACATTTTAACACGAATACAATAGTGTTCCTTAAATTAGACTAAAATGTCAAAGCAATGCAATGAAAGACAAACACATTCCTCAAAATATAATTCAGATTTTATATTAATATATTTGATCAATAATTTAGAATTAAATCAAGTTCAAATTCAAAAGTGCTACTCGTGCATTTATGAATATGTTTTTCCAATGATATCTGACATTTTCAATATAATTGCGAGACAAAGACACTATCAAGTATCGGCATTGAGGAAAAAGCGTTCTTGTCGTGTCCGAACATGCCATTAGTCTTTCAGGACTTGACGCTCATCAAAAGGATGGTCGCTGTCAGCAGCAACAAGCCCACCGTGGCCTCAATCTTCTTAGTCTGGATCCACTTGCGCTTCATCTTCTGGCGGGCCTCTGCGTCGCGCTGCCTTCTGGCTCGCATTTCTCGCTCCCTTTGCAGCTGCTCGCCATAGTGGGCCTGGAAGAAGGCGTCAAAGTCATATATGGGCCTCCCGCCGGTTTGGGAGAAGCGTCTTGAGGCGGTTTGCTGCTGCTGTGCCGATCCCGAGGGTCTGCTTGGGGGCTCTTTGGCTCTTCCCACACCGTGGACATCTGTTATGGTAAGGATACCCCGGTCGTACTTCCTCCTCAGACTTTTGTTGCCCAGCACTGTGTAGGCCTCGCTGATCTCAGAGAAGCGCAAAGCGGAATCTGCGTTCTCTGGGTTTTTGTCTGGATGGAAGATGAACGACTGCTTGTAGTAGGCAGTTTTGATTTGGGACTGTGTGGCATTGGGGGACACTTTGAGGATGTCATAATAGGCTGTCCTGTTTCTGTACAAAGGGTCATCTTTCGAGTCTTTCGTCCAACTGTAGCTTCTGGAGAAACAATGTCGTCTCTCTGGTTTATACACTCGGATGAAGATGCAGAAAGCTCGCAGGTGTTGAGTTGACGTGAAGACGGGGTTAAGGTGACAGAAAACAGGTCCTCGACTTCCAGAATATCTCTGGGGTGCAACTAAATATTTGTTGAAAGCGTTAAAATCCTCTCTACTGTGAACAAATCCAGCAAAGCCAAGTGAGTGCAGGTTCAAAAAGATTTCAGTCCTCTGATGACTTCTTGATATTCGCCTGACTTCTATTATGGGTTCTATCACTGTGGTTTTTAAACAAACGTTGTCTTCATTCCCCGTTAAAACATCTTTATTCCGACTTGCAGTAAAAGTGTACTTTTCTCGCCGGGTTTTGGAAGGTTCCCCAGAGCAAACCGGTCGACTTTGTCCATACCTGAAGCTAGACAACCGGTAAACTCCACTGCTCATCTTGTGGGCGACCTCCGCCATTTCCCCAGGAAAGACAAAGTCAAGTTCCGTTACGTCACACCACAGGAGACCAATAGGAATCGATAAGGACAGGAACAAATTAGAATTTCTGACCAATCACACAACAGAAACAGCTACACCCATTTAACGATTTTAATAACGTGGAAAGACGTTAAAAATGAAAGTAAATCGTCTCAAAGACGATTAACTGTTGAATCGCTTTCTTTTTAAATTGTTTTTACACATAAACGTTTTGTCAGTAAAGCGGTTTCTCGAGTGTTTGAAGACGATGGCCACTAGACGGCGACATACTAATTGTTTTCCTATTATTTCCCCTTGTTTCTTGCCGAAGAAGAGCTCCTGTCTATTCCACCAGGTTTCCACATGTGTCGTACATTGATGTTGTTTTTGAGGAGTAAACTGTATTCACGTCTTCTCTTCAGATACTAACTAATAATAACATGAGCTCCTGTCGACGACCGGAGCACAGGGCTCCTCCAGATGTGGTCAGTGCTCGTTTTAAATGGTTTTACAGCATCTGTTGTAGCTGGTCTAAATGTAAACTATGCGCTATGCTAGCTTTTTTTTAGCCCCACTTCAAGTTAGTTGTTTTAACTTTTATCACTGTGTATTCTTCACGACAGTTTTACAATGCGGAGGAGGCCAGGAAATACTCTCAGAAGTAAGTCTAAATCCTTCTTAACATCACATCTAGCTAATGTTATTATTATATGGTTGGATTTTGCTGACGAAATTTGAATGTATACTAATTTGAAATATGTTTTCTTGATGTACGGCAATATGTAGTGCTTATTAACAAGTAGCTTTATGTTTTTCAATTTAAATATCTAAATATTTCATTGGTTTCTCTAAGAAAGGCTTTCTTTTTGTCAAAAGTCTTGTGAGAGGGTGTTCAACGAGATATCTGGTATTTTGCTGTTTGTCAGCTCTCGTATGATCGAGATTCAGACTCAGATGTCGGAGAGAGCCGTGGAACTGTTGAACCTTCCAGAGGGACAGCCAAGCTTCCTGCTGGATGTGGGGTGAGCCCAATGAAACTGTGTGTTTGTGTTTGAGCTGCAAAGCATACAAGGGTTTTCTATATTTTTTTGCATTAGGTGTGGTTCAGGACTCAGTGGCGACTACCTGACCGAAGAAGGACACTACTGGGTGGGAGTCGACATCAGCACAGCGATGCTAGGTTAGTTTAAGCATTATTTGTCTCGCTCCATGGGGTGATTGTTGCATCCAGACAATAAAATAATACTTATGGGCTTAGATTCTTTATCCCCCGCCTAGAAAAAAAAAAGTTGCTTACTGAGAAGTTGTGAGCATCTGCTCATGAATGCAAATGTGTTAGATGTGGCACTGGACAGAGAGGTGGAAGGAGATCTTCTACTGGGAGATATGGGCCAAGGGATGCCTTTCCGGGCGGGGACCTTTGACGGCTGCGTTAGGTACCAAATGTAGCAAATGTCCTGTCATTTTCTTAGGGTGGAAAAAGGTATATTTGACTTGAACTAATAAACCTTGTTGTTGTTTTTGCCCCCACTGTCAGTATATCAGCTCTTCAGTGGCTCTGCAACGCAGACAAGCGCACACACAGTCCTCCCAAGAGACTCTACGCTTTCTTTAGTACTCTCTATTCGTCTTTGGTAAGTTTGATATTTTTGTAAAAATCGATATCCATTACTTCAATGATGTAACAAACTGTTATCAGGACCTGACTTGTTCTCCACTTTTTAGTCAAGAGGCGCCCGTGCCGTTTTTCAAATCTATCCTGAGAACTCGGAGCAGGTAAACAGGAGTGCAAAATGTCCATTTGGGAAGTTTGTTGATGCCACTCATCCTCCTCACTTCTTTTTTTTTCTTTTTTGCTCTCCGGGCAGTTGGAACTGATCACGTCGCAGGCCATGAGGGCGGGCTTCAGCGGTGGCATGGTGGTGGACTACCCCAACAGCACCAAGGCCAAAAAGTCAGTCGATGATTTTCTACTAGTGACCCCTTCATAGCTTTTGCCATATTTGCTCAATGTGCTTTTCTCCAGGTTCTTCTTGTGTCTGTTTGCCGGCGTGACGGGTGTCCTGCCCAAGGTAAGTTGCTTAACAATGAAGTGACTTAAAATAAATCCGACATTTATTTAGGTCCTTATTGACAAGCCCTATAATAAAACATAATATTTATAACAGGACTGCTTTATAAATTTCAGGGTTTGGGCTCGGAAACCTCCGACAAGAACGTTCCCAACCAGGTCCAATATTCAGGACAAAGGTAAAAAGATGCAAGTGTTGTTTACATGTCTGCAAGAACCTGCTTATGAGAATCATATTAGGGTGTCTGTTTGATGAAATTCAGAAAGGCTCCAATCATCTTACCGCTTTTTATAATGTTAAGAAGTCGCCTCAGGCCAAATGTGCGCCGCTCGAAGATTGTTTAATTTGTCTCTCTTTTTTTCCCCCCCTTTCATAGCGCAGTCCTGTGTAAATGCAATTGAGCGGATAATGAGCTCATGTGTTGAAATATGAGCCTGTCTGATGGTTTGCTTTAACATCCAGTCCGGCGAGTCCCTCACTGGACTAGCGAAATGAATAGAGTACAATAACATGGAAAACACTTCAAGCACATTTGACCTCATGTTGATCTAGAAAAGGTCACCACAAAGGTGGCGCATCGGGTGTGGGCCTCGGGTGCGGGTCAGGTTCAATCGTACCTGAACTCGTGACGCCAGTGGGGCCGAGAAAAAAGAAAAAAAAAAAAAAAGAGGTTGTCGTCCTGGCTGACGCGAAACCCCGTCAGGCGGGTTTTCCTTTCTCTTACACGGGATAATAAATCACACAAAACAATCAAATAATCACTTCACTCTCTCTCTCTCTCTCTGCAAAGATGCCGTTTCAAAAACATGAAGGGGAAATCGGCAAAGAAGAGCCGAGATTGGATTCTGGAAAAAAAGGAGAGGAGGCGCAGACAAGGACGGTACGGCCTCGCGTCCTGTGTGTATTCGTTATTTTTCAATCAGTGTCGCTCGGCTCACGCGTGTGATATCGTCCTACAGGGAGGTGCGAGCTGACACCAAATACACAGGACGTCAGAGGAGACCTCATTTCTAGCTGCCATTGTACAACTGGGCCATTCACTAACACACACACACACACACACACACACACACACACACACACACACACACACACACACACACACACACACACACACACACACACACACACACACACATCTACAGTCTGGTCTTTTATATTGGACGCATTACTTTTGGTCATTCATTTGAAATACATGGCCAAGGAAAGGCAAACAAGAGACAGAACAAACAGTAAGATATCATGCATGAGCAATTCTGTTATTTAAACAAGAAATCCGTCAAGAGTATCAAGCTGAAAGCACAGATTGCACAGGTGTTCCTAATTTTCTGACTCAAAGTATATGTTAAGAATAAAGAAAAATCATACTGATTATGAAATGTCATCCTATGAGTGGTGCAATAATGCTGACCTTTGATCTCTACACCACCACCATTTAAAAAGATAAGGAGCAACAATAACAAAGTGATAAAGTTTACTTGATAAGTGGAGCGTTTTTTTTTGTTTTTTTTTAAACACATACGTCACCGGTGAGCTATTTTTAGGGCAGACCCGCGATCAGCACGTCTTTGACACCCGTGGTTCGTTGCGTCTTTGTGCTCTGTGACTGGCTGGCAACCCGTCCAGGGTGTCCTCCCCACTTATCTGGTCTAACTAGGAAAGACTCCAACTCGCCTGCAACCCGGTGTACAAATTACGAAATGGATGACGAATAAATGATGAGATGAAGAATTGCTGTGCCTGTAGTGGCCTCACAGGGGGCGCTGTGCACCGGCAAACAATGCAAAACAAACCCACCTGGGCGTTATCTCATAGAGCCTTCGATCGATATTCAATCTGAACCCAATTCCAGGACCCCACCAGAGTTCCCCCCCAACTCTCTCTCCTGTGTCTCTCCCTCCCGATCTTCTCCCTCGTGAATTTTTACACTTCAACGCAACAGGTTCTCCCTAAATCCCAGTCGCTTAGACGCCATTGAGGAGGAAGTTGGCGAGCGAGGAATGGGTTAACGGCGTCGGTCCAATCAGCCCGTCATCGGAACCGCGAGAGTGGAGGCAAAAAAAAAAGAAAAAAGAAAGGGAGGGTTTGTGAGGAAAAGGGGAGAGCATCGCTTCCTCGTGAAGCCGCTTGACGCGCACCATCAACCCGCTTTTTGTTGGCGTGTCCACATCGGCTCCATCATCACCACCAGCCCCTAAAAATCCACAATGAAGGACCGCATGCAAGAACTTCGACATGTAAGTTGTCTGTTGTTTTTAAACGGTTTTTTTGTTTGTTTTTTGTTTGAGAAGGGTTTGACCGCGCGTAAAAAGTAACGAGAGCTCAACGAAGGTGCGATTGCGGTGCAACAGTTGTGACCACACGAGAAGCAGGCGCACAATTGTCAACATTTCCACTTGTTTTGTTCTCTTTGATATCATTTGAGCCATCGCTCGAGAGTTGAAATGGCACTTCCGTTTCTCGCTCCACCCTCGGCCAAAGTAGACCACCTATGATTTAATCACTCCGTCTGCGCGCTAGTTCGCGGTTTCATCGATCCGCGCAATTACGCTGGAGAATTGGTCCCACGCCGCCCATTTCACCTGTTAAATGCCCTCGCTAAGTCTCACTAGCGCCCTCCCCGAAGGCAATTACAACATACAGTATGACCAAGAGTTTTTATTTTTTTATTTTTTTTTATTCAATACTATTGAAATTTAGGGCGTGTAACGGCATACAGAAGTCGTTACTGTAGTGAAACGTCACGATGACGCTCATTGTAACCAATTTCCATTCAAATAAGGTGTAATTAGCAAGAGTGAGCATCTTTCCAAGAAAAGACGATTCGATTAGTGTCGAGATATACAGGGAGGGGAGGGGGGGGCGATAAGGTTCATTTCAAAGTTGAACGATTTGCCTTCGTCAGTTCGAGATTGCGATGCAAAAGATTTTCTTCTTATTTTATGACGGAATGAACATGCCAGAACTATAAATGTGTCTTTTCCCTCAAAAGTGACAATTTTATTGGTTGTATTTTGCAGGGTTGAGACAAGCGTTTCATCACAACTCAAGATAAAAAATATCGGCCGGCCAAACATCTGATTTGTATATATTGGCTAAAAAAAACCCTGAAAAGTCCAAATGAAGTTGTAAAAATTTGACCTAGAAAGCTGCCCCCCCCAAAAATGACACAAATAAATCGTGACTTTATAAGTGTGAGTCTCACACAGGTAACGCTATAGACTGTGTTTAATTTATAAATAAATAAATAAAAAAAACTGCGCTTTGACCATGCTTGCTCTAACCTAAATAGAATAATAATAACAAATAATAACTGTCAGCATCCACTGGAATCCTTCTGTTTAAGTCGTGTGTGCGTATGTTTGCGCACATGTGTGTGGTAAAGTGGCCATTGTCAGATCTGCGTAATTGGCAGTTAAGCTGGCGAGGGAGAGGGAACCAATTTACGGCTGTGCAGTTTTCAGAAGATCTTGCTATGAATTGGTCTCCAGGGAGTCAACGCTGTTCTGCCAACCCTGCTTGGTGTGTGTCTGGTTTAAAGAGGCGTGTCTTGCTGCCTCTTCACATTGTTGAAAAGATGCACTAACAGTACCGCAGAGAGAGACAGAAATAGCCCGAGCCTTGCTTTTGCTGATCTACTGTATACTGTATTGTCACAGCTGGAGTCCAAAGCTGAAGTTGAATTTTTTTTAAACACCTATTTGAAAGTAGACATCTGACTGACAGTTTGGTTTTCTCATTTGTTAATCCATGCGAGTGTGCCACAATGGCAGGACAATTTGCTTTTTTTTGTCGGAGAACGCGGCCTCTTTGCCACCGTGGTCCTTCTGGACTTAACTACACACCTGCCAGTCTCGCTAACTGAGTCCATGACGCGCCGTCAACCTGGACTCGTTCCCGCTTGGCCCCGTCGGTGGTTCAGTGACAGATGGTGTCAGTTTTTATCAGGCCGATCAAACCCAAGTTGATGAGCTCGATAGAAATTTCACCGAAGGGATCAGTCATGCGGTTATCACTTTTAAAAATATCGATATTTATTTTCCCTTTGATATTAACGCCACACCTGGAACAAATCATTTCCTCGTCATTTTCATATCATCTAATTCTCCAGCACATTTTTCTCGAGGCTTGAAGACTTCCTCCGTTATTGCGCTTTTTTTTTTTCTACCAGTAAGTGATTTATCGGAAGGCTGTCGAGTGGACTTTTTGTTTCCTGCCTGCTGTGTCCGGCCTTGTTGTCACTGTTAGCTCAGGCAGCTCGTCTTGTATACTCATTGTCACTGCTTGTTTGGAGTCGGAGTGACACATTAACTAATAGCGTGGACGTGACGCGCATACTCTTGAACCTGTCTGTGTGTGGCTTTGGCCTTACCCAAACAGATGTGTATTTTTAGAAACTAGATCTATATTTTCAATAGGAGTCTTAAACTAGCGCTTGGACTCACACCTGAAAATTCCTTTCCAAGCGTATACCGACATGACAACCCGCGTTTTTCTTTTTTAATTAAACTAGCTTACTTAAGCCATAACGCGACCCCCGTGGGGACAAAGCGGTACAGAAAATGGATGGATGGACTTTAGCCATAAAGATCCCTCACTGTATACATATCAAAGCCAATGTTAGATTCCAGAATGTTTTTTTTTTTTTCTTTGCTTTTGGTCCCATTTTAAATCCATCCACATTGTGTTGTAGCAGCTAACTAGCGCTACAACTAGCTAGCTACCTGTGGAGTCACACATACAATGACAAAAATGTCTGACCTTCTGTAACCCCAACTGGGTTGCCATGGTAAGGAACCAACACCAATAAGCATTTAACAAGAAGGCCCCACCAATGGGGGGGGGGGGGATCCCTATCTTATATTATCTCCTTAAACCTTCAATCCATTATTCATCAACCGTTATAGGTTGCATAATTACATCAATGAGCCATGAAATAACGTGAAATGAGAGCGATGCGGCAGCCCACCTAAAGGTCTGCATTTGCAAATGACATTTGCACGGATAGTTCGTATTTACTGACTGCTCGGCGAGCGCACGGTCCACTGAGCGCCGGCTACGAAACACCTGACTTAGCCGAGGTGTGAAAAAAGGCGCGCTCGCTAACGTGTTTTCTTCAAGTCGCTTTGTCGCGTCTGTTTCTTTGCGATTATAGCTCGCATTTGACTTGGGTTTACTGCTGATGAAGAGATTTCCTAAAATGACACTAATAAGATCCAAAGCGTGACTTGCAAACTAAAAATTGATCAGCAGCGGCTTCCTTGGCGAGCATGACCGCGAACACCACCCTAATTGTTTTAATATCCATACCCGTCGGCTAATTACGCTTTAACGAGCCAAAATGAGAATAAACGTGCGCTCCGATGACAGGCTGGCTCACCGCGGTGGGAGGATGAAGTTATCTTAGCGAGAATTGGCAGCTGATGTTGATATTTTGAGTCTGCGTTCTGAATTGATTTTCTTTGAGGCCGCCAGTCGTTTTCTAAGTCATAATCTAACTTTACATCGGCTGCAGATTGTATTCATCCTTTTTTTTATTCTCCGTTACTTTGCTGATGAGGCCGTTGAAGGTCAGGATGAGATGTAAGAGGGGGAAGGACGATGAAATTGGATCTTTATAGCGACTCGCCACAACCTTGAGACGTCTTCTTGGGATGTCGGCGAATAGCGAGCGAATTGACTGTACTTTTCAACTGTGCTCCAACCGCTGATGAGGAACGTTATGAAATTTGGAAGGAGTGAGGGAATTTTTGGATGGTGGTGAGGAGCAGCAAAAAGGAGAAGGTTGCTGTGTGGGACTGCTGCTGTAATGCTTCTCCAGAGGTTATCAAATCTGGAGGATGGAGAGCGAAAAGACGATTAAGACGGGAGGACATTGAGGGCGATTGTCAGGGAGAGGACACACACACACACACACACACACACACACACACACACACACACACACACACACACACACACACACTGGCGTGGTGTTGCTGTGCTTCATCTCTTGTGCCACCCACATGATTCTTCCTCATCTTGCTTGTTGCCTCCTCGCTGCAGGCAGGCCTTGTCTTGCATCTTATTTGACTTGAGTCAGATTTGCTCTCTTCTTCCTTGAGAAACATACTACAATGGTTTTCAAAAGATGACTTGTTGTGGAATTGCAACGTGCACAAGTGTCAGTACTTCCACTCCGGAGCATGCTTTACTAATAATGTATTCTTTTATTTTTGCCTTCCTGGGGAAACAATTCATGATCAGACTTTCAACATGTGAGTGCGTGAGCAAACATACATAATGAATGTTGCTTTTGCCTTATTATGATCATAAATCTGCCTGCGCTCTCAACGCGGCTGACATAGATTTGAGTCATGTCTAATGCAGGAGATGTCGTTTCGCTCTGGCTGGAACGCAAAGATGCAGGGAACTCGAATGTGCAAAAGGAGGATGAGAAAATATCTGCCCATCCATTCACCTGCTTCGGGAAAAAGTTATTACGATCACTCAGGCCTCATCGACTGCCCGTGAACACGTCGCGCCATGTGTCTGACCTTGCCCGTCTTTAGCTTGGAGCATGTAGCAAGCGTGTGGTCACTAAAATCCCCGAGGCGGAATCAAGAGGGCAGAGCTGATGTCCTCCTCCAGCTTCTTTGAGGCTCAGCAGGAGCGCTGGAGTTGATGATGAGGCTCGGGGGGGGGGGGGCTTTTCGGGGGGTCCCTACTTAGTCTTCTTCTCCTCCTCCTCACCACTCAAAGCAGAGGCAGTGCAAAGGTATCTTTTCTCTCGGTGCGGAGGAAGAACACACAACTGCAGGTTCCTTCCTCGTGGGAACGTCTGTTCAGTGCCGCCTTGCATTTTCTCTTCTGCTTCTAAAGCATGTTGTCTCGGTTCCAAAATAAGACATATGGACGTATTTGAAAATCAACATTTTTCCAGGGCTCTGTTTGTGTGCCAGTGGGTGGGCTGCGCCGCCGTGGGAGTGATCACAGCAGACTTTAGTCATGGCCAATTAAAGCGGTTCCTTTCATTTCTTTTAAATGCAGCATGCTAGTCTCAACATGTATAGATGTTTTTTTATTTATCTATTTATTCAAATTTGCAAGTAACATTTCTTTGCGGTGCATCAAATTTATTAGACTTTTTGTTTTCATTTAATGGGGAGAGGTATGTTTTCAACTGATGTGACAGTTTCCCATGATTGCATAATATTGTTCACATTAAATTTTGTTCTATGAATTGACTCGCCCCATATTTCAAAAACACGGCTGTTAGGTTTAATGAAGACTCAATTAACGCTAATAAAAATAGATGGATGGGCTCCAGATGTGTGGATAAGAGCGCTCGGAATCTAAATGCTCACTACTCGTGTGTCGCATTGATGAGAAAGGTCAATGAATGGATGAGTTGCTTTACTTGTAAATTGCATTTTAATTCAAGTCAAATAAATAAAAACAATTTGTTGTCGTCTACAGGGGAAGGAGACGACGGAAGAGGAGGATGAAGTGGCCGTAGGAATGGACAAAGGATTTATGGATGAATTCTTTGAGCAAGTGAGTTTTTATTTCTCCTTCATACAGTTTTGCCTTTTGTGATCTTTCGTTTTAATTGTAACATTCATCAACTAAGTTGATCCCCCAATAGTAAAATGGCATCTGGGCATCTTTTGCAATCACGACACTATTTTCTGAATGATTTCTGTGTATTGCACTGATTCCGATACTACACACCGATACTACTTCACCAACCTTCCATTGCAGCTGTGTGATGATACGTCAAGGTAATATAACATTTTTAACCACCTGCAAATTATGCAAATTACCCCCCCCCCTTCCCCCTGGAGCCATCTGGCAAGCACGCTGTTTCGAGCCCCGTGGCGTCGTACATATCACGTGAATCAGTTGTCCTGTCACACTTCATTTTAGAACTTGTTATTCTCGAGTCTTGTAGTTATTTTTGACTCGCTTTATTTCTAAAGTAATATAAATATTTAACTTTGCGAATTGTGTATCTCCACTAGATGCTATTCAGCACTTATTTTACACAGTGCCCCCTAGTGGTCAAACAGAGTCTAGGAGGTTTTACAGAGAATGGCTTCACATTTTTACAAAATAGACAGTCACACCATTTTACAGGTAGAACGATAAATAGTACAAATCAAGTCAAATAAATTACAGTGGCACATTGTTTTGCTTATTGTGTACTAATCAACCAGACTCTTCCATGCTGTGAGGAATATTTGACTTTGGCGCTTTCACGTTAGCAACGTCTCTGCAAATAGCCTGATTTATTGCTATTTCCCTTGTTGCCGGTGGCTTTTTGGATTTGAGTTCCAAATGATTATTGATTGGACAGCAGCGCTTTCTTCTTCCACTTGACAATTAGGCCCAACTGCATGTAAAGTACGTTGGCATCTGGGAGTGTTTTTTTCTTGTACACGTCCTGCACGTGTGTCACGAACACGAATCGAACGTCGTAATGCCGGTTAGGGAAGCGGCTCATTCCGGTTCCGAGCTGGCGTCGCCTCCCCGGAGAGGCATGAAGACCTGCCGCGAATCATCAGTGACATGCTGGATGATTTCATTGCTCGACATCTTGCTCGGAGACCTACTGTAAATTGTGCCCTGTAATCTCTTTTTAATGGCCGGCTACATGTGATTCCCACTGTGAACTGCGGCACAAATTCAACCCAAACAAGACAGCTGAAGAAGTTTTTACTGTGTTATTAGTACAGTATGTCATCTTTCTGTAGCCTATGAGGGGAACTGAAACTAAATTGAATTGCTTCTAAAGAATGAGTTGGGTCGCTGGAAGTCATACAACGGACCCCAAAAAATACATTCGAGAATTAAAATTTAGGCGCTTCATTAAAATTTAATCATGAATTAGATTTTTGCTTTTCACAATCTTAGTAGAATGTAATAATTGTAAGTAAAATAAATATTGTACTGAGTTCTCAGCATAGTGAAAGGACCCTGAATGCACCGTGTTCCTTGCGCAGTAAGTAAAAAAATGTAATAAAAAAATAAATAAATGAATGAATGAATGAATGAAATGGAAAATTCTGTCTCTCTGTGGACTCACAAAACAGCCCACAAACCAGTACCAGGCCACGGACCACTGGTTGAGGACCTTCTGCTTTACGAGCATTGTGTCTATAATGGTTGTTTAACTTTGAAGTTATAAAATCAGCATTGCAAAGCCAGCTACAAAGCTCCGTGCCTGGCTGGGAAGCATGAAAGCGCATGAGACAATTAATACTTTTCAAAGCTCCACCGTCATCTGCAGGTGCCTCCATTAAAAAAAAAGAAAAAGTGTGTGTCTGTGTGTGTGTGTGTGTGTGTGTGTGTGTGTGTCACGTGAACAGAGTCACCAGAGGCATGGTCTGACCTTTGTGCTTCAAGTGCGCACATACGAGCACACCTTTCACTCGCTGGACATTTCAGAAAATCTATTGTTGTGGTTTATCGTGTGAGAGGTGTTTCTAATATTCAGTCCCCCTTTCACGTCGCTAAAAAAACATCGCCTTTGGAAAAAAAAACATATTTTTAATGTCGCCGTTGCACGCGGCAGACTTGGAAACATGTTTCATTGCAGCGTGTGACTCAAAACACAGCATGTGAGCGTACGAACGGACAACAAGGCAAGCAATCTGCCCGCCTGTGGAAACATTTAACGCCAAATTGCTATTTTTTTTTTTCCCCAACTCATGCATTCAGTATGTGGGTGGGGTGATGCATGCCAAGCAAGAGAGACAACACACAATAACACACATCTCAAAAGCAGCTCTATCATCTGTATTGAGCACTTACGGACAAAGACAATTTTCCAAGCTCTTACGCAGAAGGTGTATATTCTTTATCCTCTGCGATGAATTAGTAATGTTACGGTCGTACTGAGAAGCCAATAGAGGAGCTGAGTCTCAAGTACATCATTCGATTTAAGGGTGTCATTCCTGATGCTATTTTCTCATTTAAAAATCACTTTGCAATTTAGTTTTGAAAGGCCGGAACAAATTTAATAGCATTTGTTTTATTTTCGATGGAGAAAGATGATTTGAATAAGCATCGTGAAAGAAGAAATTCTGCAATTGTATCTCAGGCTACCACTGTATAAATAACAAAGTGAAGTACATGAATAAAGCCGCAAACAAAGAGGAGTGCATGAAGACATCGGTAATTTGTCGCTCTCTCAAAAGCGCGACTTGAGTTTGAAAATCCAAAAAAAATTCTGCCTTTCCTTTTCCACCCCCTATTGGAATAACTGCGATGAAGGCTGCAATCAAAATGAGATTGCTGCCATTATTTAGTCCCCCTCACATTTCCTTTGCACATTTTTTTTTGTGTTCCTCTGACATTCGTCTCGCTATTTGTCCGGAATTTCACTTTCGATGTAAAGCCCCCTTCGAGTGAGAAGGCAGGTTGCCTCCAAGCGGGAGACTTTTTCTAATAATGACGGTGATGTAGAAAAACGAGGGCCTGGCGCGCCGCTGCTAGACGTCGGGTCGAGGTAATAACGGCAGGCAGTGATGGAGACGGGATGAAGGTCACGGTGGCGGAGAGAGAGTCATCAAGCTTCTCACCCTGACTGTGTGTGTTAATTAAGCTTTTAAGTGGAGGGCCAAAGCAGATTACCGCAGCCCTCTGTCCTTCACCTCACACCTGGAACAACGTCCTCCGCGCGAGCATTAGCATCCATTTTACATGTGCTAGCTTTATTACCGCTGACCCAGCTACAGTAATACGGAATGTTTTTTTTTATTTTTTCGTTAAGCCGTCTTTTCATTTGACACAAGACAACTTTTTGTGTGAATAAACAACGTCATTTGACTTGGATAAAACCTTTTCACAACAGCCATCCACCTTATTAGAGTTCGTGTTACACGTTAGCATCCACGTACAACACTGTTAGCATCCAAGCATTTTGCTTTGACACTGCCCCTCCTCCTGCTACTTTGAGGATGGCAAGTTGGACCTGGGCGCCGTGACTTGTAGCAAAGCTGACAGGGGCCGCAGATGTTGGCTGTAATTAATTCTTTCCCCTCCTCGCTATCATTCGGTAGCAGGCGCAGCATCCGACACGGGCCGCGATGAAAGCATTCTACATGTGGTGTGTTGACGCCACAATTTTGACCGTGCCGCTGGCGTCATCTGAAGGCGGCAATATCCAACAGTGCGCCTATGAAGCCTCTTTGAAACGTTTCAATTTATTAATATTTTTTTGGGGGGTGATCTCAATCCACTGTTCAAACCAATTCTTAGCTCATGCTAACGGCCTTTATTCATGCTTGATTTTCTCTCTGTCACTGTCAAATTATGATCAATTTAAGACAAAACAGTAAATGTAAGACTCTGAATTGCACAGCGGAATTTATCAAGCCTCATTTGCATATACTCGTCATATTGTGATTAGCACTTAAGCGCCGTCGTCTAGTATCGATTTGGCTTCTGTTCTCGCTACAAGCGGCGCTCTAAACTGATGATGCAAGTGTGAAGAGAACAGATGCAAGACTCGCTGCCGCCCCGAGCCGTCCAATCACTCATTACTAAGCGTACTAAAACTAAACAAAATAATAATTGTTAGCTCCCGTGACTTCATTAGCTGGGATTGGACGACGGCGCGGGAAACGTGGCGGCGGCGGATCTCGGAAAACTCTGAAGTGAATCGGTGTGTTTGTTCCATTTCTGCATGTGTGCACTTTGCATCCACGTCTGATGTTGTTTTGCACCCACACTAATGAAATTCGCTCTTGTTGTCTTATGAGAGCCGCACCGTGACTCACCGACACGTGGTCGGGAAAGTGAGACAGCTTGGAGTGCTTTCATCCTGGCTTGCTCACATCACCTTCCCGTCAAACGCTCGCCGTTTGTTGCCTATTAAACGCTTGCGTCAGCGAGGCGAGCTTTCTCCCCAATGGCCTTTCCTAGTCAATTATGTTATTTGAAGGGGGGGGGGGGGGAATCCAATCAGCAGCTAATTCAAGGGATAACGACATATTTGGCGGTGTCGGCCCGTGCATTTGGTACCTGGGCCTGTTGCTCCTCCATTTTGTGACGAGCTGCAGGACTAGCTTCACTTCTTTGGCTAATTGACTGTCATTAGGAAATCTAGCCGGCCTCAGAGTCATTTTGTCTTCGATTCTTGACTTAACTTGACTTGAACTTGAGACAGAATGACTCAGAATACTTGATTGTTGTCAGTTTCATATTTTGGCATCAAAAATAAAATGGGGAATTATCTAGTTATGGTTAGCTAGCGCACGCTGGGAATGGCGCTGTCATGATTGGTGGATTCACCTGTCAATCAGCAAATAGCACTGTCGCGATTGGAGATTAGCCTGTCAATCATTCGGAACTCAATTTGACAAGCTCACGAGGGGTGCGGACTTTCCGCTAGACTACAACCTCAAATTTTGTCATTTGAAGACCAATTCTGCCTTATACCATCCTTAGCCTTTTGATTAACAGCTAACGTTAGCTTGATACGATCACAGACAGGAGACGCTTTCAAAAATTGAAATACGTGTGTACAGGTGACATAAATGAGTCAATCGTGTCATTATTTGACCTTAATGCATTACGTGGCAGGAAGTCCTGAATTGAAACCCGTTTTAGTTGGGTCAGATCGAGTCTCGTCCCAATGGCAACGTTACGCAGTCTGTCTGCCACCGGGTCACTGAGTTCGCTGCTGCAAGTCCAATTTTTACTTTCACCGACAATACTAGCTGCAAGGAGAAGAACCTATATTATAAGAAAATGGCATGTTCCAAATTGGTAGTTAATGGAAAAGTGGCCAGTGAAAATTGGCAAGTCAAAGAAGAATAGAATGAAAAATTCTCAGTCATGCACAAAATCCCTGAAGTGCAAGTAGGATTATTGTCTCATCTAAAAAGTGCTGCTCACTTCTTATGGTGTGGATTTGCCCCAAGCACAACAAACCTTTCTCAGATGCAGAAATGATAAAAGAATGCAGTGATTTGGTAAAGAAAAGGGAAATGACAGGTAGAATGAAGCAAATTTTAAATTGCACTGGTGATTTATGCAAGCAGCTGTGTGATGGAATAAAAAAAAAAATGCAGAGTGAATTTCCCGAGCTGCGGATGAATCCACTGACCCCGCTGATAATACTCATCTGATGCTCTTTGTGAGATACGGTGATGAGTCAAAAAGGAAACGCAGCGCGTTGGGCCTGTCGCAGTCAACATGGCATTTTAGTTAACTGTCATCGCTAATTTTGTGTCGGGATCACAAAATGTTTTCGTTTCATATTCGATTTTGACCACGCATATTTATTTCGACTTCCGTCAAATCAACTGCTGCATTTTTATTGGCACTCATACAATTCATCAGTAGGATATATTTCATTTTTATTTTCTCCAATTGAAACGAAATAAACCAGACTATGTGAGTGGTTATATTTAATTGGAATTTGTCAATTGGATTGGATTTTTGCATGCTCTAATTGGGCTTTCAACAAATTAACTGTGGACTGAAATGCAAATGCAGTTTGCACACAAACGAAGGTTCCATTAATTCCTGGCACATGTTTTTTTCCCCCATCAACATATTTTCATCTAAGCCTAATACGATAAAGACAAATTTGAGTTTTGTAATTAATGGCTCCTCATGCCTCGATGTGTATCGAACATCATTTCAATCTCGATTTCGCTCTTTTCCAACAGGTGGAGGAAATCCGAGGATTCATCGAGTCACTGGCGGAAAAAGTTGAGGAGGTGAAGAGGAAACACAGTGCCATCCTTGCATCACCAAACCCTGATGAGAGTAAGGCAAATTTTTCTTGGAGTGTTTCATGAATTTGTCTACCACAGCAGTGTGTTATTTTTGGTTTTGTATTTTTCTAATTCCGGTGTAGTTGTCCATATTTCTAGCTAATTTCCTTATTATTATTATTATTAATTAATTGATTGATTGGGGTATATTTGATTTTCTTGTGACCATTATTGAGAGCACTTTATACTGACTAGTACACATTCGACCAGCATTCCAAAACATCTAATTTACGATACGGTGGCGAGAAAGTGATCGCGAACACCAGCCTGCGTTTGACCGCCGCTAGCATTAGCTTGACATCAGCTGTCATCCCACATCATCTGTCTGCCATCGCCTCCTCGCCACTGACTTTCCCTGCGAGGGATTCAGTCTCCCGAGACTGGAGCTCCTAACCTAATGCCGTATCATTTTAAGCCTAATCCATGTTGCATTAAGCTGATTACATTTCCCACGCTCGAAATGATTGTTTTTGTCAAGACATAATTTATTTGATACAACGCGGAAAAAAATGTCACAAAATATGCAGTGTAATAATTATAATCATCAGAATTGACATATTCGGTGTGAAATCAAGTCTCATTTAGTTCAATATTTTCATGGCCATTTTGTGGAAGAGCATTCAACTGTGCCTGTCACGCATCCTCGCTGGCAAAATGAACAAAGATATGGCGTTAATTGGCTTTAGAAAGTTGGCCGCTATCCAAGCTGTGTGCTGCCACCACTTTCTTTTGTCTGTGGACATTTTTGTAAATGGGAAACAATTTGATGCTCCTGTTGAGCCTCCAAGGACAACAGCTCGTCCTGTTCCTTCCCACATGTTCATTATCAGTCGTAATCATCCCCCCTTTTCGTCTTTTCTCACACTTTCTCATTCTCGCCAAGCTATAGATTCGGACTCTCCATCTAAAAAAAAAAAAAAAAAAAAAAAAAAAGAGCTGCTTCCCAAAAACCTCATTGACCTACCTTCCCCTTGATCCCTCACCGCCCTACCTGCCTGAGGAGAACATCGATCCTCTTCCTAGGTGCAGGTGTGAGACAGACGAGGCTTCTTTAACAAGTCCGCGTGCGTCTCAACATCCACATCTGCACCGTGTTTCATCTAAGATACCGATCAATGTTGTGTGTGTGTGCGTACGCGTGTGCTATTACATCAATCAGTAGCTAATGTCAATGTCAGGATTGTTCGTTACTGTCCGCTGAATAGACCGCCCGGCCCTGAATCGCGTTGGCCATTTTACTGCCTCTAATGTAACTTACCATTGTGTTTCACCAATAACTTCCTGACATGTAATATGTCAGCCTCATCACCCTGTCAGAAGGCCAGCGAGGCAGAAAAGGAGCAAGTATGACATGGATCCAGCTCTGAATGCCAGGCGTCTTAGCAGTCGGGAGAGAGAGAGAATCCTTTTCATTATTAGAAGCCATGCCACGGCATGAAAGAGGGATCGTGACATGGAGGCTTTTTTCACTCGAGCGGTAAATCACCTTTTTATAGATCCGTTGAGTCATAGTATAGAAGAAGATTCAAACCAAATTGAATCTTTTCTCTGACCTTCTTGTATGGAGTTCCAAGTTCCACTATTCGGAAAAAGTGCACCGATACTAAACGTCGATACCACAGGCATGACATGTACGCCATTTCTCGGATGCTCAGTGGGTTACATTTATTATCATGCAATGTTTAGCTGTTTATTTAAAAAAAAAAATGACATACATTTTTAAATGGCTCTTGAATCGAATCTCATAAGAATCTCATAAGAATCTCATATGCATATGTCAAGTGACTGTATAATAATTGGCATTATAGGGTGTTGAACGTTTCGGTTTATCTCTTGGTTAATTGCATGCCCCGCCCCCCCCCCCCCCCCCCCCCGCCAAGTTTGGCGTCATGACCTCAGGACCTCGTCCTTCACTCTCCTTCACTGCCCCCCCCCCACAGTGTCCTATGACTGAAATGCTAATTACAATTCATTTGCACATACTGAATTAATGCATATGCACACACACACACACACACACACACACACACACGGACTTGTGTCATTTCTTGGCAGAAGCTAACTTGTGCTATATTTTTAGCGACATGACCGAAGTCTCATTTCCAGCCACTTAATTGCGTTATATACTGTTTTGATATTGGGGATTATTGGCCTTGTCCACCTCTCTTTCTCATTACCATGACTGATAATGTGACAGGCGATGGATTCTCTCACAAAAGGTCAGAAGTTATTGATGATTGGGTTTGCCAGAGAAGGGTCAGCGGTCTTCTCACTCAACTTCCCCCGGGAGAGAGTTGAGAAGTTTAATAAAAGACAGCCTTTGAGGAGAGATATGACTGTGTAGGAAAAACCTTGAGGAGGTTTTGAATTTTTCTGAAGTTTAAAGGAAAATATGCTGTGTGGTAGGTAGCAGGGTGGGGGGGGCAAGGATGAACCAAAAAATAACCACAAAAAAATAGAAACTACCCCAAAATTCTACAGTAAAAATGCCGTGAAACATTCTTTATATTAAATAAATACCCCCACATTTTTTAAATACCCATAAGTCAATTATCTAGCCCGGCACCTTTTCCCTTTTCCAAGCATATTTCAGGGGGGCATTGCCCCTGCAGCCCCCCCACAGCTCCGTCTGTGATTCCAGCTGTTCAAAATCCATTGCAATTACGATGCAAATCATTTTTGTGTTGCATTCAAACGTGAATATGGGGAATTTTATTCTCTTGCATTATTTCACATTGTGTCTTGTGCCAAATCGCAACTGCTGCCTTCCAGAAAATGAGAGTCCGCAAATAAACACACACTCTGGGATTTCACACAGGGTGATGTAAGAGGACAATTAGACTTCTATTGTTTTCTTTATTTTCATACTTAAGTGTATGCAGTGTGGTAGTTCATACTATATATATATATAAAAAATAAAGTCCAAATAAACAACAATTTGGTCCACCACTGCAACATTTCAGTGTGTTTACCCAATCACGATTATTTAACTGCCCCCACTTTCTAAACACTGCCGCTCCGCTTCGCTCCTGAGTCATCAACTCAACAGCTCGGGAGATACACGGTTTTAATTGCAGTCTTTTGCTGGGGGGGCTGAAAGCAACTGCCACCCCCTGAAGGTTGCATGCCAACACTCCCAACACCTTCCACAGAAACAAAGTGGCGATTGTGTGGTGGGTTTGTGAAGACGTTATATTCAATATTTACCAACCTTTATTGACGGAATATTAAAAATTAACCTCTTAGGCTGTTATTGCCGCTTACCAGTAGCCCATCCCTGATGTAAATGATTTTAATAAAATGATTAATCCTCACTTTATGATTTTTTTTTAACTAAGCTCACTAAACACACAAATTGTAATAAACACTGATGATGTGTAGCATCCCCCTCCTTCCCGTTTTGGCTGGAATATTTTCCTATATTGCATAAAAATAGTAGAGCCGGGAAAAAAAAGCTAATCCTCAATCTGTGTCTTACTAAATAGTTTTTGGTTAAGAAGCTAATCAACAACTAAACGTTCAACAAGCCATACTACCCTTCAAGCGGTCATGTGGAGGACACGTAAAGTCACTTTGACTTGTAAATGTATCTAATGGAAGTGAGAACACGCTGAGTCATTAACACTCGTGTGAATCACTTTTGCGGCCCTCGATCGTTTCAGCGGCCGCTTAAAAACGGCCTTCGATCAGGCAAGTGACGCACAGCCGGAGGATTTTAAATTAACAGTGACACGTCATGCTAAATTATGTAGCCACCCTATGATAGCATCAATTTCCCAAGCGACTCAAAACTAGTGGTTTAAATAAAAAATAAACCCAAAAATATTTTGGTCCGTTCAAAAAATAAAGATGAACGGATTGACTCTTGAAAAGTTTGACCTTGTAGTGTTGGTTTATGAAATGTCTCTTGGGTGTGTAGAGATGCGGAAATAAAGCAAATTTGAGCGCACGACTTGCGCTAACTTAAGAAACGGCGCTGAATAATTGATCCCGTTGCCGCCATAAAGGCTTTATTAACTGTACAGGCACAGTGTACAGTGTTACTTTTTCCAGTTGGCTTTAAACAGTTTTGTTTTCTTTTCACCAGGCGCACCAATTAGCATTTTGTCAATACAGCTAATAATAATAATGTGATGGCTATTTTGAAGTGAGATGTGGGTGTATAAATTGCTACAGGAGAGATTATAAGTGCTGAAATGGCAAAGTGATAGCAGCCTGCGCTTTCTATTAAGATTTTAATAGAGTAAACAGAGCGCTCTCGGTCAAAGCCTGAACATTTGTCTGTGAAAACAGCGAGCTAGCGTCTAGCGTTTTAATAGCTAGCGTAAGGTCAGGTTTCACGCAGATCCACCTGGATGCGAGGGAACTGAATATAATTAGATCCTACACAAACAGGACAAAATTCTGCTTGGTCTGGCGAGATTTGCCAGAGATTAAAAAGCATCGGAATGTATCGGATTGAATTTTTAATATTAAAGTTGATATGCTGCAAACAGGGTGAGACTGGATTTCATTTGGCCTTTGTCGGAGACGGGGAAGTTCGTGTATGAGGAAGTAAAGACCCGAAAACAATTTTAAATTGATCTTTTCAATACCTTTTGAAATGCTGCCTAACACACCTAAAAATGAAGTGATAAATGAAAATATGAAGTACAAATTGTAGTATTCTAAAAATAGCTCATTATGTTTACTAGGAAAGTTGTCGAAGTGATCATTTGAAAAATTAATATTTTTTACTGGTAAGTTATTATTCCTTTGCAGCTTGAGTTGATGTATCACTGTGCTATTTATAACCTCATGCCCAGTCAAGGTAATGGCTGCTAAAAATCGACATTCCTTCAGGCAGGCTGAGAGCCTATTTGGCGGACAGCGCCGAAAAGTTCACTCACATGAACTGTGCTCATTATGTTTGATATTTTACACCAGTAAAATCGTCTCTAATGGCGCTTGAGTGTTCAGTAATCATTTCCCTTTGGGTCATCAAACTGTTTTTCCCCATCCGATCGATTTGATGTCTCTTCTCCGATCCGACCCCGATCCCCGTCGCAAAGCGAAAACCAACAGATGAGGTCAGCCTTCAAAAAAAGCCTGGTCAATAAGCAGGGTAAACACACAAAGGACTAGTCATAGATTGACAGAGAAGAAACGGAGGACCAAGATAATACCCCATCGGAAAAGTAGCAAATTAAGCGGCGTTACAGCCAAGGAATTTATTTAGGTCACGGTGCCCTGACTCAAGGTTGACAATCACAGCTGATGGACTGTTTCTTCTCGGAAGGAAGGAAGGGTATTGATAGTGAAGCTATCCGATAAAAAGCTGATGTTTATCTGCTTTATCTACTTGACTCTCATTTACCATTAAGTAACAGTGGGGAAAAAAAAGATGACTGAGTAATTCCAGTAAGTGTAAAACGGTACATTGTTGAATTGTGTGGAGCACCAGTGCAATTGTTCCTGCTAAGTGTTTTCACAAGTGGTGCCTGACTGTTATGCCATCTGGAGGTCATGTTAGTAAATTGCACAAGTGGGACCGAGAGAGAAGAGACTAATGATGTAAATACTGCATCTTTCTTCAGTTTAGTTGTTTACAGAGCGCTAAATCATAACTAGTCATCCCAAGATATTTTTTTTATTTATTTATAAAGCAGATGAATCACATTGCTTAATATTAAACCGCTAATATGAAACCTTCGATTGTTCCGCACCAAATTTATCTAAGCACGCCATGCTTGTTAGGGCGCTCGCTTATCCGAGAAATATAAATCAAATGTTTGCGCCGCTGTGTGTCGTCTCCATCTCCATCACAGTGGGAAACCTTTCCCTAGTTCACTTAATTTTGTCTCTCGTGCTCACGCCGCCCGCCTCCCCTTCGACTCTCATTCTTCCCCTTCCTCCCTCTTCTGCCACTTTGGAAACAATCTGAAGCTGGTGAGAGGCCCGGCTGTGCGTGTCGCCATGGCAACGCAGTATTAATGGCGGCAACAAGCGTGACCTGAAGATTCCCTTCGAGGGCGTCAGGGAGAGGGATGAAGTGTGAAGCCACAGCTCAATTGATTCCTCAGTTTTGCCCTCTAATTTGCCTTCCTCGCACTTGTACTGATTCATCAGCGAGTGCGCTCTTCTTTTCTTTGCCACGGCCAATTACAAGGCTCGATGGACACTTGATGGAGCAGGTTTGGCAACCGGGTCTAATCTGACTGGCTAACACACACACACACACACACACACACACACACACACACACACACACACACACACACACAAACATGGCTGCTTTCTATTTTGACTCTGACTGTGACTCCGCTGACCTCATGAAGGGTTTCTATGGTTACACTCATCCATAACCTTACACCCCTGTGAGTTTGTTGAAAAGTTGAAAAACATCTTGAACAAATACTCTGCTGGTCGCCACAAGCCCAACTCCTTTAATTGGTGAATTATTTGAGTGTTTTTAAAGATGCTATACAATTTCCAATTTTTTTTAGTTTTAATTATTTTTTTCTTTTTTATTTTTTTCATCTTCTGAACCCCTTTTCTTCACAGCATTTTTTATCAATTTTTTTCTCATTTATTTTGTCAACCATAATTGTTCTCCAATATTGTCAAGTGTATTGGCAATTCCAATATTTTCTTATTAGGTTTCATTTCGTTTTTTGTTTGAATTTTTTTTTTCTCATCCTTTGTGTTGTTGGGGATCGTTTGAAAGGTGCCAGACAATTCCATCCATATACTGTCCCATTTCTCATTAGGATCTCGCATGAACTCGAACCAATCATGGTAGACATTTTGACAAGAGGTCAGGACTCATCATCTGTCGTTATATTCAGCCTCTGCTTGTAAAATGTAAACTTTCAATTAATTGGAAGATGCAAATGACTGTGAGAGTAGTCTGTCGGCAAATTGACACTCGAGAAACTTGTAAAGGTCGTTTTTCATGTTTACCACTTTCCTGTGACTCATTATCATATGGAGATGTGGCTTTTTTTGTCATCAAGATGATAAATTACCTTCTTACAAATGGCAATTAATGCTCCAGGGTCGTTTGTTGTGTGCGTCAGAGCCATTATTCCCAGCCTTCCAGTTATCTTTGTATATAATTTGAGAATGTTTTATGGTTAACATTTACAGTAATCTAGCCGTTCTTTTCCAAAATGCAGTCCGAATCTAACCGGACGCAATGTAAGCATTTATCGTATTTACAGCGGAGCCATTTCCGCCATTGTGGGAGCGTATTTTTGCCCTCGAGTGGCCACCGAATTGTGGCCACTTTTCTAAGCGTTGGTTGCTATTACTCCTCTGCCTTGAGTTAAACTCGACGCCGCGCTCCTAAAAGCTGAAGTCAGGTGGAATCTGTTTTTGCGAGTTTAAATTTCAGAAGAGTGTTGAATGGGATGGAGCATGGGGAAACGAGATGGTTGATTTGTGTAGCTCTGTTTGTGTGCCATTCCAAGATGAGACAAAATCCGTCATCACATTGGAGCCAGAGTTTTTTTTTGTTTTTTTTGTCGTCTTTGTTAAGTTGAAGCCGAAGGCCTGTTGTTACACTTGGATTGGTTTCATGTCTGTGCAAGTGTTTTTACTGTGTCTCTGAGTCACATTTGTCCATTTCTCCTCAGAAACAAAGGCCGAATTAGAAGATCTAATGGCGGACATCAAAAAACTGGCCAACAAAGTGCGCTCCAAATTAAAGAGTGAGTTCAATCCTGCAATCAATCAATTTTTTTGGGTATAAGGATTCTTAAGAAATTAAATTGAAGACATTTAAGAAGTAAGACATTTCTCATGGGTGTCTTTTTGTGTTTCAGGCATTTTGCACACTATCGAGCAGGAAGAAAGTCAGAACAGGTCGTCGGCCGATTTGAGGATACGCAAGACACAGGTAAGATATACATATTGTGTGTGACGTTTTGAAAGAAGACACAACATCATCACCATAATTTTCACAATAATGTCACTGATATTAAAAATGTCATTTCCAAGAGAACAAACAAAATAGTATTTCTATTCTCATTTTTTTTCCAATGTCTAATTATGGTCTCTACTAATTAGATATCAATATGTCCCTCTATGTGGTCCTAGCACTCAACATTGTCACGCAAGTTTGTGGAGGTGATGTCCGAGTACAACGCCACCCAGTCGGACTACAGGGAGCGCTGCAAAGGTCGCATTCAGAGGCAGCTGGAGATCAGTGAGTAGAGACATTTTTGTCACCTTACACCACCGTGATGAAGCTTTTCTATGTTATATATAGCTCATGCTAAAAAGCCCACCCCCTCACACCTAACAGAGAGGTAAACATTTCTCTCGTGCCATCTGCCAATGTGGCGCAGCCAGGTTGAATTGTGTGAGGGCCACCTGTTATCTCGCAAAGACGGCGCGTTGTCAAACAAGGCAGACGGAATGAATATACGCTGGAGTAAGACGACGCAGGCTGATCCGATTCTCCTTTCCTTTCCTTAAGCACCGACGGATCCTTTTGATTTGATTTGTCAGCTTGTGGAGCCACGAGGGATCTTGGTTGAGCTCACCTGTAGCAAGGGAAGGGATTAGACATGGACGTAGAATAGAAACGTCAGGGGAGATTTAAGAATTACCTAAAAAAAAAAAAAAAAAACTTCTTCAGAATAAAAGGGTAAGATGGTAAACCCACCACACTCCGCTATAGTACAAATTTCGAAGCAAGGCAGAGATGCAGCGAGATTAAAAGCAACCAAAAAAAAAAAAGGCAGAGAAGGTCCCCAACAACTGTAAACTCCAGTAATAGTCGTTTCAGCAGAGCTCTGTCAAATTCAATTAGCTTGATGCTAAAAGAAAAGGCAAATCGCCATAGACTGGCTAGAAAATAGCACCCATGTACTTTGTAACTGTTTGACAAGGCTTTAACGAACAGATATTTGAAAAGAAGCACATGTAGATAATACAGGTATGAAATGCATGAATAATATATCAACGATAACTGATGGAGCCGGTCCTGCGAGGCTCGACATTTGGCTGTAGAGGCTTTGAGTCGCCATGGTAACAAATAACAGCCTCCCTCAGAGCCTTTGCAGGGATATGAGAGTAATGTGGAGTGGACATGGGGCTAGTGGGAGTGTGTGCAATTGTGGAGCAATTTTATTTTTGGTTAACCCCGCTGAGTGACGTGACAAAGATTAAAGGTGAGGAAGCGAGCGGAAGGTTATGGATACGAGATGAGGGATCACATCATAAAGGTTGTGTGTGTGTTGTCATTGTTACTATTGGTCATGACTCACTTGCGCCGTCCTTCGACTCAAGCTGTGACTCGCCCGATGTGGAAATGGCAATGACATGCAAGATTTATTGCCACCTCAAAAAAAAGTTTATTATGAATAGAATGCCACTGGTGATGATCCTGATTGGCTGCGAGTTGCTTTCTCACAATAGAGCCCAGGAGAATACCTGAAGGTAGCTGAGCTAAGAGCTATCCGGACTTAGAAAGGAGGACACGTCTATGGAGGGCCGTCAAGGTGTTAGAGGTGCAATGACCTCGCTGATGATGCGTTTGAAGACACGCTGGAATTATCAAATGGTTTCCCAAGCTTGACCAGAGCTGAGTCGAACTTTATTTTGTATAGCAACTTTTTAAAGTGAGGTTAGAATAAAAACAGTGCTTCAATTTGTTTCTTGACACTGCAAGTTGGAGTTTACTGTAAAATGAAACATGAAATCTCCCCTAGCTTCATGCTAAGACTCAATGAAAACAAATCCAGACTGGCTAACAAAACTAGCATTGATGCTTGAGTAATTGAGAAATTGGTATGTTACTTATGTGGATCAACATAAGGAGACAAACATAATATTATTCACATGAATATCTACTTTATTTGGGAAAAAACGGACAAATATCACAAAGGTTTACAAAGCAGTTGTGATTGGCTACGAATGTCCGTTGCTGTAAATATCTATATTATACCGCCCTCTAGTGGCCAAGACGTGCACACCCAAAGGAATTTAAGAGAATTAGATTGATGGCATTTGAAAAGATGAGTTCACTTTACCTTAATTTTGAGACTTCTCTATATTCTCTTAAAATTCCTTGTTAAGGTTTTAAAAAAGAAAAAGCAAAGCACACACTTTGTTGGTCCTTGAAATCTTACAATCTTGCAATGCACACTGTGTTTCCATTTTAGTTGAGCAATTTTCCCAAGGACCTTGGCCAAATTGGAAGACTTTAGAGGGCTCGAGAGATTCCCCTGCACTTTAACAGCGACGACCAGACACTGACACAGAAGCGTCGCTATCGGCAGCATGTTGAACTCAAACGCTTCAAGTTGTTCTTTTGCGCGGCTCCTGCGGATATGTCTGCCCTGAATTCCGACACCAATTATTTCTAAGTCACACGATTGGATATTAAAAAGTAGTCCAGACAGATGGCTAGAGAAAAAATGGAGAGACTCACACATTTCCTGTTAATTAAATCAAATTGAATGATGTGGAGGAATTAATCATCATTACGAAGACAGAGAGGAGAAATCCAAATGGAGTTTGAGCACAAAATAACTTTCCAGGTTTGTTAGCCTCTTTCACTGTGTGTTTCCTAGCTGGAAGAAATACGACTAATGAGGAGCTGGAAAGCATGCTGGAAAGTGACAATCCTGCTATCTTCACGTCAGGGGTAAGTCATGTAACCCAAATTAAAGGTGGTCAAGTCAATCCTGACCTCAACAAAGGTCAAATTGTGTTGTTGTTTTTTTTAAGATCATCATGGACAACATCACCCAGCAGGCCATGAACGAGATCGAGACAAGGCACAACGAGATCATCAAATTAGAAAACAGTATCCGAGAACTGCACGACATGTTCATGGACATGGCCATGTTGGTGGAGAGCCAGGTGCGAACGTGTGGCATGTTCTCGTCTCAGTGTCAAATTCACAAATGCGTGCGAGGGCGCTAAAGTTTTCTCCAATTCGCATGAATGCTTTCATTTTAATTATTGAACGTATCAACTAACCCTCCTGTCATGAAATGCTTCACAATAGTTCTCTCCCTCTTTTTACTGTAAACATTCTGTTTCTATCCTTTTTTTTTTTTTCTTCCCCCCTTCACTTTGTCTCCACATCATTGGCACAAAGCGCTAGAGAACGCTGCAGCCAGCTAACGCACAAAGGTAATTGACTTCTTTTTCTTCTCTACACTTGGCGGAATCGTCCCTGTCAATGCAAACTCTTGTTCATTCAACTTGTTGCTTGGAATAATTTAATAGAGACTTGGATTCAAATATAAATGCAGTATTGTCCCTTTGTTTTGTGAACGTATTGACTTATTTGTTACAATGTTATATGATGGCTCACAATACACATTCAATACACAAAATACAGAGGAAGCTCTCAGAATGGAAACTTTTTTTTTTTTTTTTTTTTCTCCATAGTGTCTCTAAGTCATTGTATTCCGTTACGGCTGTTTTTTGTCATACAGGGCGAGCTGGTGAACAACATTGAGCGCAGTGTGTGGGAGGCACATAACTATGTGGAGGAAGCAAAAGACACCATCCCCAAATGCAAGAAGTTTAAAAAGACCAGCAGGCGGGTGAGAAAAATCCCCCAAAACCAGAAACTAACTTCCCCTTTTCTTCCCTCTCTCCTCCCCCATTCTGCACACATCCGCTCCCCTCTTTTCCTCCCCCCGCCGCCGACCCTCTGCCAGGGAGAGATGATAGACCGCATTGAATACAATGTGGAGCACTCGGTAGACTATGTGGAAAGGGCCGTTTCGGACACTAAGAAGGCGGTTAAATACCAGAGTAAAGCCCGGAGGGTGAGTGGCGAGCGCCCGGTCGACGTGACGATTATATGGCGTGCGTGGTTGTTGTCGTGTGATGTGACGTTGTGCATGCGCCGGCACGCCGTAGTTCACGCTCTGCATGTGGAGCATGTGTGTCGAGCTATGGCAGCTTTACACCCGTCGGACACGTCATTAGGGACCCACGTGGACTTGTTGTCTGAAATACAAGCGCGGGGGAGGACATGCAAACTCAACACAGGAAGGTGCCTGAGAATGCTCTTTGATTGGTTGTTTTCCCTCGGGTGCTGTGGTTTCTTAAAAACCAAAAAACTCCCCCCTTTTACAGATGGAATTGACTTTTAATTATATTTGCCCTCATCTTGGGTAAAAAAAAAATTAATAATTTATCCAGGTACTAATTTGCAAGGTGGCCCACCATTTGACCTCACCTGTCACGCTATCCATCTCTATTTGCTCTGAAACATTGCTGACACGCCATTTCCCCCTGTCTGCCCCGCCCCATTTTTCCCCAACACAGAAGATCCTCCTAATAGGAGGCTGTATCGCTGCTTGCTTGAGCATCCTCATAATTTCTCTGGCGGTTGGCCTCAGTTAGGTCACGAGAAGACACTTGCGCAACATTCCAGCCCACGGGACCAACGTAACCAGGCCCCTTTTTATTGTCCCCGAGTTTGAAATGGACTTTGTGCTGCTTGCTCGGAAAGTGAGCCAACACATAATTAGCCTTCAATTTTGAACAACGTTATAAAGATAACACAATTCCCACTGCTTGATTCGCACACCTACAACAAACCTGTAACACGCATGACTCCTGCAGAGCTTTTGCATGTTGCATGACCAAACTTTCTAGAGAACAAACTTTTTAGATGGAAAATTCTTTGCATGGATTTTATACTGTAAACACTCCAGCAATAAATGCAAATAATCACTTTTTTTTTTTAGTCTTATTGTACTTTTAATTTATGGTATGAGCAAAAGTATCGGGACGCTCATCATCAAGATCAACATCTGTGCAAAACCTTTCCACGGTTGGCCACCAGGTGGCAGCCTAAGACGCATAGGCTGGTGGGATAATAGTCATGGACAACATATGAAGTGAATTGAAGTCCCAATACTTTTGCGTCTGCGCAGTAGATTAGCACTTGTGTTTGCTTATTAAAGTTTTCTAACATGTTTTCATTTGCTCCCTACTTGCTGTCCCGGATGCTCTCGTTTTGTCTTCTTGGTCAAATAGAAGAAAATAATGATTATTATATGCTGTGTGGTTCTGGGAATCATCATTGCGTCTGCCGTGGGAGGCACGCTGGTCTAAACATGTACAAACACGCACGGCAAAAAAAAGACACAAGTTCTCATTTGCCACGAATGCAATCGTAATACGCAATGTTGGCACACGACGGCGACATGTTTTGGCATGAGTTTCTATTTTGTAAAATTTCAAAATGTGTGGTGCTCCAAATGTTTTGAGTGTTGTCAACGAGATGATGCCCTCCCACCCCACCGAATTCTTGCTGTGGAAGAAGTTACAAAATGTGCCACTCTATACATTCCAAGTTTGACAATAATACTAACTTGTCTGTTTTGTGTGGGGGGAAATGTCTCCTAAAATGCATTTTTTCCCTTAAAGCCACGTTTATTGACAGTTTTTCTTTAACTTTCTATCTAATGTCACGCTTCCCACAATGCACTGTACCAAATGTAAACAACGCCATTTTTATTTTTTTAGATCACTAATTCCCGAACGAACCCTGCACATTTGTTATGTGAAGCGGACCTGCTAATCAGTTCCTCACTAATTTATTCGTCTAAAAAAATATTTAAATATCAAAAATATACAACTTTTATGACGTTTCACAAATTATTTGAATCTTTTTGTTTTCCAAATTACAACTTTATTTTCTTCACATTCACACTCAATGATAATGTCTGACTTTCTCATAGATACATTACTTTATTCATAATTAATGGTCATAATTTTGACCTTCAAGTGTTTGTGTATTCTTTTTTTCTGAGTGGCCCGAGTCCTTCTTTGTACTTCCTCTACCTCCCTTGCAAAACAACGACGCCGGAAATCCTGCATGGTTAAGTTTGGTGTAAAACTGTCTTGCAAAAAGATGTGAGAGGCAAAAATGCTCCTGCGCTTTATTGTTTTCAACTTCCCCTGGTTTTAACGATCATAGACCGTGTTTGCTCAAGTGCTGAGTACCTGAGGGCATGTGGAAATAGCGCCGTGTTGTTTTGTCATGACATGTTGAATGCAAGGGATGAAAGGATTGCTTGTCACCTTGTTTTGTGCTGTGGAAGCGATCTTAACACTGCCAGTATGTTCAAAAAACATGTCCGCCCTGGTCAAGATGTTTGATAACCCAATTTCTTGTGTGTGAGTGTGTCTTTTGATAACCCTCAAGCTTTAAACGTCCGTTATGTTGGTTTGCACTTGAAGATGTCAGCATGAAGTAAAAAAAATAATAATAAAAGTGATCAACCGCAACCGTGTTACCATGTTGCCTCCTCGACCTGCTGCCGATGTGTTGTGTCGTGATGACATGGTTTTGGTTTTCCAATTCTTGTTTTTCAAGTAAAGCTTGTCTGGAAAAGGAAAAAGACTGCTTGTGTTTCTCTCCGCTCATCATTTGTGATATTCCATAGGCAGATTGGTGTTGGCACACAAGAGTCGCTAGCCAAACCTATCGCATTTTAACATGCTTAACTCATTATCTGTAAGTTATTATTAATGTAGCAAATTATAGCCCAATGCACAGAAACTTTCACACAGACAAAAAAGAATCAATGTCCGACTTCAAGTGAGTCTTTTTTTTACTTACAATTTCCGATTTCCTTCCTAGCTACATATAAAATTGTTAATATTACTGCCGCAATCAGACATGATATGTTCTTCTGAAATGAGGCGTCAAATGCCAGGAAAGAGGTAGAAGAGCCTTGTCAAAGTCCATCTCTCTTTTGTTGGCATCTGTTTGACTCCCACATGCGATATTTCGAAGCGTTGCATGATCTGAGGGGTTGAAACACAACATCATGAGATTAAAGGTACATAAAAAAAATGAAAAAAATCCGTCACCACTCCAGATCCTAAACAATAAACATTCAGACGAGCGTTGTGTAAAACTTACCATCCTGAAAAGTTCCTCAAGGTGTTTCTCACATGCCCAGGTGTTTACAACTTCAACAAAATACTCAATTAGTAAAGAGCCTTTCGTTGGGTTTCGGTATGACATTGTATCTGAGGAGGTGGGAAAAATATAGTTTGTTGACGAACAAATGATTCGAGCAAAGGCAGGCCAAAAAGTCACAATCTTGTTTCCTCCAATACAGTTCAGCTCCGATTCAAAATCTTTTATCCTTGTGACTTAATGGCTTGGACAAAAAAGGTCGGCGGAGATGCACTGACCAGGCGTGGAAGAGAGAAGAGAGCCGAAATCTTTCTCTTTGTGGACAAATTGACAGGCATCGGAAACATAAGACAAGAAGGGATCCACTTGCTGGTTTGCGCCATCACTGAGGCGCACCGACCCTTCCTCCACTGAAACAGACAACACGGTCCGGGTGAAACAAAATGTGTTGTCAATCTGAGCGCCGTTGCGTTCACTCACCTCCTCGACAGGCTTGTACGATGATGATCTTGGGTTTGTCCAACAGCGCCTTGCAGTGGGCTGAGTTCAGATATTTGTAAATGTTATCGATGGCAAACAGATCCTCTTCATCCACGTTATTGGTCTTGATCCAGTTGACGCCGAGGACCGATCCCAATTTCCCGTGAGACATGATGACCACAAACACGCTGTCTGTATTTTTGAGTTTCGGATGTTTGGAGAAGTCAAGGACGGCCTTGTCCATTTGCTGTCAGAACCAACGCTAGCCGGTAAGAAACTCTGAAAATAGTTTGAAACTTTCACAAAAAAGTGTTTATTACCTTTCCTGTGAGGTTGGTGTATTTGACCACCTCATATCCCAAAGCGCACAACAGCATGTTCATGTTCCGCTCATCTACCTCAGCTCCAAGTCTGTTAAGTCTCTGATCCTCAAATTTGATATTGGTGATAAGCAGAGCCACGCGACTCCTTACGGACTCTTTAGTCACAGGATAGATCTAAAATAATATGCAAATATGAACAAGTTAGCATGTGGAAGGATACCACATATGGTCTGCATAACAAAAACATTCTTTTTTATTTTACAAAATCAAATTTCTTCAGAAAACGCTGATAAAGATTCTGGTTTTCTATGTGGGGGAAAAAAAATAATAAGTAAAATACCCTAGTAAATGATGTTGCCAAGGGAACCGTCCATCCTTCAATTCTTTGTTCAAAGAGCCAGACTCTTAATGACATAATTTCTCTATGACAGTGTACATCACGTTAGTGTGGAGAAAATACCTCTGAAGCATTCTTTTTGGAATTCCAAAAGGACGACTTGCAAGGCTTGAGTTTGTCTGACCATTGACAATCCGCCTCGGGGGTAGCTGGAGACAACAAAACACGCAACGTTTGCATTTCAAATGCAACTTGTCGTTTTATATTGAGGACATACTGTGAAACCCGTCCACCCACCAAATTATATTTTAAGTGCGTCAAGTTGGTTTTAGAAAAAAAAAAGTTCAGTTCCAGCATAGTTACAACACGATATTAACTAATCAGAAACAACAGGTAGTTCGCATGATTGATAAGAATTATTAACCTCATCCCGGAAGCCCACGGCAACAAATTAAGCGCACGCTGCTTTTACTCAAATCAAAGTGGATTCAAAATTAATCGACCGCACCGTCCTCGACCAAATCCATGAGCTACTCGACTTTCTTGTTAATTCTAATTTTCCGTCTGGCCGACGCCCGAACGGAAGTTTTTGCAAAAGTGAAAGTTGAAAAAAGATGATAAGGATAAAACCAAAAACTAATTTAAAAGCTCACCAGCCATCTATAGTGTCTCTCGAGGCAAAGTCGTGCTTGAAAGAAAAAGATTGTTCTGTTGTCTCTGCCCACCCAGATGTGTGTGTGACGATGATCATTGGGACTGTAACTTTTAACTTGAATGGGAAATTGACTTTTCCGGTTGGACTGGTGCTTCGAGAAGATTGCGCAGGAATGCTCCAAGATGAGTTCCGTAGAAGATGATTCGAAAGTTATTTCACTTTTGGATCAAAACCAAATGGGGATGGGTTGAATGCAGAGGACAAGTTTCACCACACCCAGATGTGAGTGTGACGATGATCATTGGGACTGTAACTTTTAACTTGAATGGGAAATTGACTCCCCTCCGTGAGTCGTTACCTTATCGTGGTGGAGGGGTTTGCGTGCCCCTATGATCCTAGGAGCCATGTTGTCTGGGGCTTCATGCCCCTGGTAGGGTCACCCATGGCAGAAGGGTCCTAGGTGAGGGGTCATACAAAGCACGGCTCAGAAGACCCCTTATGAGGAATAAAATATATGGATATCGTTTTCCCTCCCCCGGACGGGGGTCACCGGGGCCCCTCTCTGGAGCCAGGCCCGGAGGTGGGGCTCGAAGGCGAGCGCCTGGTGGCCGGACCTTCGCTCATGGGGTCCGGTCGGGCATAGCCCGAAAAGAAAACGTGGGTCCCCCTTCCAATGGGCTCACCACCTATAGGAGGTCGGGTGCATAGTGAGCTGGGCGGCGGCCAAAGGCGGGGACCTTGGCGGTCCGATCCCCGGCTGCAGAGGCTGGCTCTAGGGACTTGGAATGTCACCTCTCTGGCTGGAAAGGAGCCCGAGCTGGTGTGTGAGGCAGAAAGGTTCCGACTAGACATAGTCGGACTTGCCTCCACACATAGCTTGGGCTCTGGTACAAGCCCTCTCGAGAGGGGCTGGACTCTCGTGTTGCAACAGGGTGACATAGAAAACATGCAGGACACCGGCCCTCGAGGACTGGAATTGCCCACCCCTGTTCTACTGGGTGACTTCAATGCTCACGTGGGCAATGACAGTGAGACCTGGAAGGGCGTGATTAGGAGGAACTGCTCCCCGATCTGAACCCGAGCGGTGTTCTATTATTGGACTTCTGTGCTCGACACGGATTTTCTATAATGAACACCATGTTCAAGCATAAGGGTGTCCATGTCTGCACTTGGCACCAGGACACCCTAGGCCGCAGTTCGTTGATCGACCTTGTAGTCGTGTCATCGGATTTGCAGCCGCATGTTTTGGACACTCGGGTGAAGAGAGGGGCGAAGCTGTCAACTGATCACCACCTGGTAGTGGGTTGGCTCCGATGGTGGGGGAAGATGCCGGTCAGACCTGGCAGACCCAAACGCTCTGTGAGGGTCTGCTGGGAACGTCTGTCAGAATCCCCTGTCAGGAAGAGCTTCAACTCCCACCTCCGGCAGAGCTTTCCCCACGTCCCGGGGGAGGCGGGGGACATTGAGTCCGAGTGGACCTTGTTCCGCGCCTCCATTGTTGAGGCAGCCGACCGGAGCTGTGGCCGTAAGGTTGTTGGTGCCTGTCGTGGCGGCAATCCCCGAACCCGCTGGTGGACACCGGCGGTAAGGGATGCCGTCAAGCTGAAGAAGGAGTCCTATAGGGCCGTTTTGGCCTGCGGGACTCCAGAGGCAGCTGACAGGTACCGGATGGCCAAGCGGAACGCGGCTTCGGCGGTTGCTGAGGCAAAAACTCGGGCGTGGGAGGAGTTTGGCGAGGCCATGGAGAATGACTTCCGGACGGCTTCGAGGAAATTCTGGTCCACCATCCGGCGTCTCAGGAGGGGGAAGCAGTGCACGGTCAACACTGTTTACAGTGGAGATGGTGTGCTGCTGACCTCGACTCGGGATGTCGTGAGTCGGCGGGGGGAATACTTCGAAGACCTCCTCAATTCCACCGACACGCCTTCCATTGTGGAAGCAGGGCCTGAGGACTCTGAGGCGGACTCTCCAATCTCGGCGGTCAAAGTCACTGAGGTAGTTAAAAAAACTCCTTGGTGGCAAGGCCCCGGGGGTGGATGAGATCCGCCCGGAGTTCTTAAAGGCTCTGGATGTTGTGGGGCTGTCATGGCTGACACGCCTCTACAGCATTGCGTGGACCTCGGGGACGGTGCCTCTGGATTGGCAGACTGGGGTGGTGGTTCCCCTCTTTAAGAAGGGGGACCGGAGGGTGTGTTCCAATTACAGGGGATTCACACTCCTCAGCCTCCCTGGTGAGGTCTATTCAGGGGTGCTGGAGAGGAGGATCCGTCGAGAGGTCGAACCTCGGATTCAGGAGGAGCAGTGTGGCTCTCGTCCTGGCCGTGGAACAGTGGACCAGCTCTACACCCTCGGCAGGATCCTCGAGGGTGCATGGGAGTTCGCCCAACCAGTCCACATGTGTTTTGTGGACTTGGAGAAGGCGTTCGACCGTGTCCCTCGGGAGGTTCTCTCGAGGGTGCTTCGGGAGTACGGGGTGCCGAGCCAATTGATAAGGGCGGTTCGGTCCCTGTATCACTGATGCCAGAGTTTGGTCTGGGAGTCCCTCCTAAAGCTGCTGCCCCCGCGACCCGACCCCGGATAAGCGGAAGAAGATGAAGGTTGAAGATGAAGAAGGGAAATAGACTTTTCCGGTTGGACTGGTGCTTCGAGAAGATTGCGCAGGAATGCTCCAAGGTGAGTTCAGTAGAAGATGATTCGAAAGTTATTTCACCTTTGGATCAAAACCAAATGAGGATGGGTTGAATGCAGAGGACAAGTTTTACCACACGCAGATGTGAGTGTGACGATGATCATTGGGACTGTAACTTTTAACTTGAATGGGAAATTGACTTTTCCGGTTGGACTGGTGCTTCGAGAAGATTGCGCAGGAATGCTCCAAGATGAGTTCAGTGGAAGATGATTCGAAAGTTATTTCACCTTTGGATCAAAACCAAATGGGGATGGGTTGAATGCAGAGGACAAGTTTTACCACACGCAGATGTGAGTGTGACGATGATCATTGGGACTGTAACTTTTAACTTGAATGGGAAATTGACTTTTCCGGTTGGACATTTTGGGATGATGATCAGCATTTTAACATGGCTTGAAGCTCAGAAGATTTTTTGATACTAAAATAAGGAATTACAGTATGTTGTCAGTCCGTGGGTTTTCTCCGGGCACTCCGGTTTCCTCCCACATCCCCAAAACATGCTTGGTAGGCCGATTGAAGACTAAAAATTGTCCCTAGGTATGAGTGCGAGTGCGGATGGTTGTTCGTCTCTGTGTGCCCTGCGATTGGCTGGCAACCGGTTCAGGGTGTCCCCCGCCTACTGCCCGATGACGGCTGGGATAGGCTCCAGCACGCCCGCGACCCCCGTGAGGACAAAGCGGTTCAGAAAATGGATGGATGAAGTCAATCGAACCGTTCTCAAACGGTAGTTTTTTTGGTATACATATTTTGCACTGTCAGTCCACCAGGTGGCGCTACACTGTTGCATTTAATCATCACGAGCAATGAGAAGAACGAAGAAGAATTGCATCATCCAAAAGACAAAATGGCCGACTCGTTCCGTATGACGGATCTCTTCGTAATGCAGACACTCCACATTACAACATCCCGGAGCAGGAGAGACGTAGCGTGACAGCTTTGCCCGAGGTTTGTCGGCAACATCTTTGCTGGATTGAGACAATATTGCTTTAGGGACTCCTTACACTGTAAGAGTCACATTAGATTCTAATGTCTTCAAAGGAGAGCGTTCCGAGCGTTGACGTCACGCTTCCCACAATGCATTGCACCAAATGTAAACAACGCCATTTTTTTTTTTTTTTAAGATCACTTATTCCGGAACGAACCCTGCACATTTGTTATGTGAAGCGGACCTGCTAATCAGTTCCTCACTAATTTATTCGTCTAAAAAAATATTTAAATATCAAAAATATACAACTTTTATGACGTTTCACAAATTATTTGAATCTTTTTGTTTTCCAAATTACAACTTTATTTTCTTCACATTCACACTCTATGATAATGTCTGACTTTCTCATAGATACATTACTTCATTCATAATTAATGGTCATAATTTTGACCTACAAGTGTTTGTGTATTCTTTTTTTCTGAGTGGCCCGAGTCATTCTTTGTACTTCCTCTACCTCCCTTGCAAAACAACGACGCCGGACATGATATGTTCCTCTGAAATGAGGTGTCAAATGCCAGGAAAGAGGTAGAAGAGCCTTGGCAAAGTGCATCTGTCTTTAGTTGGCATCTGTTTTTTTTTCACATACGGCAATTTTTCAAAGCGTTGCATGATCTGAGGGGTTAAAACACAACATCATGAGATTAAAGGTACATTAAAAAAAAAAAAGAAAAACATCCGTCACCACTCCAGATCCTAAACAATAAACATTCAGACGAGCGTTGTGTAAACCTTACCATCCTGAAAAGTTCCTCAATGTGTTTCTCACATGCGCAGGTGTTTACAACTTCAACAAAATACTGAATTAGTAAAGAGCCTTTCGATGGGTGTCGGTATGACTTTGTATCTGAGGAGGTGGGAAAAATATAGTTTGTTGACGAACAAATGATTCGAGCAAAGGCAGGCCAAAAAGTCACAATCTTGTTTCCTCCAATACAGTTCAGCTCCAATTCAAAATCTTTTATCCTTGTGACTTAATGGCTTGGACAAAAAAGGTCGGCGGAGATGCACTGACCAGGCGTGGAAGAGAGAAGAGAGCCGAAATCTTTCTCTTTGTGGACAGATTGACAGGCATCGGAAACATAAGACAAGAAGGGATCCACTTGCTGGTTTGCGCCATCACTGAGGAGCACCGACCCTTCCTCCTCTGAAACAGACAACGCGGTCCGGGTGAAACAAAATGTGTTGTCAATCTGAGCGCCGTTGCGTTCACTCACCTCCTCGACAGGCTTGGATGATGATGATCTTGGGTTTGTCCAACAGCGCCTTGCAGTTGGCTGAGTTGAGATATTTGTAAATGTTATCGATGGCAAACAGATCCTCGTCAGCCACGTTATCGGTCTTGGTCCAGTTGACGCCGTGGACCGATCCCAATTTCCCGTGAGACATGATGACCACAAACACGCTGTCTGTATTTTTGAGTTTCGGATGTTTGGAGAAGTCAAAGACGGCCTCGTCCATTTGCTGTCAGAACCAACGCTAGCCGGTAAGAAACCCTGAAAATAGTTTGAATCTTTCACAAAAAAGTGTTTATTACCTTTCCTGTGAGGTTGGTGTATTTGACCACCTCATATCCCAAAGCGCACAACAGCATGTTCATGTTCCGCTCATCTACCTCAGCTCCATCTCTGTCATATTTATGATCCTTAAATTTGATATTGGTGATAAGCAGAGCCACCCGACTCCTTACGGATTCTTTAGTCACAGGATAGATCTAAAATAATATGCAAATATGAACAAGTTAGCATGTGGAAGAATACCACATATGGTCTGCATAACAAAAACATTCTTTTTTATTTTACAAAATCAAATTTCTTCAGAAAACGCTGATAAAGATTCTGGTTTTCTATGTGGGGGAAAAAAAAAATAAGTAAAATACCCTAGTAAATGATGTTGCCAAGGGAACCGTCCATCCTTCAATTCTTTGTTCAAAGAGCCAGACTCTTAATGACATAATTTCTCTATGACAGTGTACATCACGTTAGTGTGGAGAAAATACCTCTGAATCATTCTTTTTGGAATTCCAAAAGGACAACTTGGAAGGGGTGAGTTTGTATGACCATTGACAATCCGCCTCGAGGGTAGCTGGAGACAACAAAACACGCAACGTTTGCATTTCAAATGCAACTTGTCGTTTTATATTGAGGACATACTGTGAAACTCGTCCACTCACCATGGGGAGGCTCGGCGGGGAGGCCCAATTCTTCAAAGAGCATTGGGTCCCTCTTTTTAAGGGAAGTTATCATCATCCAGCTTGCCTTATCACCTTTTTTCCTCACAGAGTCAATGAGGAGACGAGCTTTGTCTGCTCTGGTGTTAGCCACCTCCGTGATATTCTCCTGCTCTCCATCATTCAAGACGCCATCATCCAAAAGGTCGTTCAGAAATTGTTGGATTATTGGCAAGGTCACCTTTTCAATAAACGATGTTCTCACACGCTTTAATACTTCTGTAAGAAGCACAAAACAGTATCACAGAGGGCAATGTAGACACTGGATTTTATTTGCACAAAATAATTTTATTTTAGGAGAGTGTCACTGCTGTAGTTGTGACGCGTCTTTATCGGCTGATGGATGGATGGATGAATGAAGGCGTGGCTCACCTGTCAGATTTGACAGTGACACTCTGATGAAGGCAGAAGTACATGCCCAAACATCTCAGGTTATGCAACCTAAGATAATTTATTTGTGATAAAAGAACCCAAAAAATTGATTTGACAAGTGAAACAAAATGAACTTAGTACAACTAAGTGATCAGCACGTTTTATTTTTAGATTGAGGTTTTATTTTTTCAAGTAGTTTCGTTTTTTCAAGGACAAAACCTTTGACCCCAATCTACCTCCTACAAGTTAGTGTGGCAAAAATCAAATCCAAATTATATTTTAAGTGCGACAAATTGGTTTTAGAAAGAAAAAAAAAGTTCAGTTACAGCATAGTTACATCACGATATTAACTAATCAGAAACAACAGGTAATTCGCTTGATTTATAAGACTTTTTCGTCTGGCCAACGCCCGAACGGAAGTTTTGCAAAAGTGAAAGTTAAAAAAAGATGAAAAAGATAAAAACAAAAACAAATTTAAAAGCTCACCAGCCATCTATAGTGTCTCTCGAGGCGAAGTCGTGCTCGAAAGAAATAGTTTGTTCTGTTGTCTCTGCCCCTGCTGTGCTGAACGAGTCTTTCCCTTCCACTGTGCGTAAAAGAGTTGTGCGGAGGGGCGGGGCGGGGGGCAATAAAACTTCAAAACATTCTAACGGGTTTTTTTTTCTGGTATACATATTTTGCACTGGCAGTCCACTAGGTGGCGCTACACTGTCTTATTTAATCATTACGAGCAATGAGATGAACGAAGAAGAATTGTATCGTCCAAAAGACAAAATGGCTGACTCTTTCCATATGACGGAGCTCTTCGTAATGCAGACACTCCACATTACAACATCCCGGAGCAGGAGCGACGTAGCGTGACAGCTTTGCCCGTCCTGCGAATGATAATGTACGTCGACAGAAAACACACGTCATCTTGATGATGACATTGTTGCTCGTCGTCAAGGGCTAGCTTCGTAATTAGCTTCCGTAGCTAGCCTGACATTAGTCAGTGACATGATCGTCCTCCGGGTGAAGCAAACATTCGACACTCTCGATAAACACATTTCCACAACAATAACGAATGGCTCCGAATACGTAGCCGGCTATACACGATGAGGGTTTGTCGGTTTCAAACTTAACGTGACAAAGCGCGGACGTTAGTCATCAACAAGATGATTAGAAAGTTATTTCAGCTCTGCGTTATGCGGTTACTGTTCATTTGAATTAACATTGTGTTCTTCGTTTGTTTTGTTTTTGTTTGTTCCTCGGGCAGTCTTCTTTGAAGGATGATGGCTCAGAGGCCTGAACGTCGTCGGATCCATCTCGACCAATCACAGCTGCTTTGTACCAAAGGATGTGATTTTTATGGTAACGCAGCTTGGCAGGGCTTGTGCTCCAAGTGCTGGCGAGAGGAAAACCAGCGGGATAAGCAAAAACAGATCCAGGAAGACTGGGCTCTCGCTGAGAGGTTTGTCGGCAACATTTTTGCTGTATTGAGACAATATTGCTTTAGGGACTCCTTACGGGGTATGTGCTAGCTGCTAGTTCATTCTCAGGAAATGTAATAGATGATAGCCCAACTGTTTTGGTGGGTTCGGAAGATGTTTCTTGGAGTAGGCTTAAACAGTTCATGTACAGATGGAAGAGCAGCAGTCCTTACATTGAATAAAGAGAGGCTTCGACAAGCCAAAAATATTCTTCTCCAGTCGAATCGCGCTCGTTATTATTAGTACATTCAGTCCTTTAATGGCAATAGAGGCACCTAAAGGCCCAGAATGGCTTTGTTGTTAGTTTGTAAACTATTAAGTCACTTTGAAAGGGCTGACAAGGTGCATTGTATTTGTTGCCGTGGAGATCCCCCTCCCAATACGGACTCTTTTGTTGTCGTTCCTGCTCATCCACATCCGCTAGGTGCTTTAGTCTTGTCTCATCCACCGCAGGTTGCAGAGAGAGGAAGAGGAAGCCTATGCGAGCAGATATCAGAAGGCCCAGCCGCAGCCTGCTGTCACACCTTTCAACAAGTTTGAGGAACGTAAAACCAAGGAAAAGTCGAGCAAGGTCAACACCGTCGCCAAGTTTTTCACGCCCTCCATCAAAATACCACCGAAAAAAGGTAAGGGCCTTTTGACAGATTTAGCCAGTACCGCTGCTATAAAAAGTCCAAAGATGTCAATAACCGCTCAAACTGCCCGTCACTGGTAACACACTTCTTTTTTAAGGGGACGGCCAAGCAGGCAGGGCACAATATGATTGGCTGCTTTCAGAGTCTGTGATAGGCCAGCACTTTGACGTTAATGATGGAAGGCCAGCGGCTTTTTTTCCCCGTTACTTCTCATCTGAGCAGAGAGGGGAGTGGTGAGCAGTAAACGATACGCTCAAGTCTAGATTCAGTCGATCTCTTGATGTGTGTGAGAAGAGCCGTTCTAAATCTGCTCCCGAAGTAAAGTGCTTTGCCACAGCTTTAGATTTGGTTTGGCATAATATAAAAAAAAAAAAAAAGAAAATTGACTGGAAGGAAATATTAGCTTTTTCACACAAGAAGCTCAAAGGTGAGATAAATCCATCCAACGCTTCCCCGCTAGATGCCACCGCCTCTTTGGATGCTCAGTCCAGTCCGAGCTCCTTCCCCACATCGAGCCGACCCTCCTCCGCGGACACCGACCGCGCGACGAGGGAGTTCATCGATTTCCTCAAGCCTCTGAAATACGGCCAGCAGATCTTTAAACAGTGTCGCGCCTTCACGGAGAGCATGGCCTACAAGCGGGTGAGTCCCCCTCGTAACAGTAAAGACGTGTTTGCGAGGCTTGGCGGAACATCCTAAGACTCATTTGCCCCCCCCCCCCCCCCTCATATTAGGACATGGGTGCTGAGGACATGTCCGAGTGCGTTCAGGACTTCTACCAGTCTCTCTCGGAACGCCTTCACACTCAATTCAAAGGTAAGAAAATGCTTGTGTTGCTCTTTTGTGCTCTTCTCATGTTGCTCTCTTTTTTTTTTTTTTTGCTCTCAGGCTCGTCCGAGTACATCGAGGGCATCATGGACCAAGTGGAGAGATATATCACGACGCGTTTGTACAAGGAAGTGTTTTGTCCGGAAACGTCCGACGATGAGAAGAAAGACCTGGCAGTACAGAATAGGATCAGGTTTGTAGACGAAGGTCACGCTGATCATTCCAAAATCCTCGATAAATTGCGTATACTACTGAACAGCCCATTGACGAGTCAAGTATTCAACAAAAAAATATATTTTGTCTTTTTGAACAACAAGAGCAATTATCTGATGGCGCTGATATTCTTTTTGTCCACTTGGGGCCACCATCCTTTTCCCACTTGTTCTTTACAGAGCCTTGCACTGGGTCACCATTGAGATGCTGGGTGTTCCCGTCGACGAGGAGATCCCCGAGGCTTCCGACAGCGTGGTTAAAGCCATCACGGGTGAGCCTCACAGATAGCAGCATCTCGGGTTTCAGACGGGACCGACGTAAGACTTCCGCCTCTCGCCAGACGTGATCGAAATCGATTCCAAGCGAGTGCCCAAGGACAAGCTGGCGTGCATCACGCGCTGCAGCAAGCACATCTTCAACGCCATCCGCATCAGCAAGAAGGAAGCGGCGTCGGCAGACGACTTCCTGCCCACGCTCATCTACATCGTGCTGAAGGCCAACCCACCGCGCCTTCAGTCCAATATTCAGTACATCACTCGCTTCTGCAACCCCAGTAGGCTCATGACCGGAGAGGATGGCTACTACTTCACTAATCTGGTGAGGAACGAATTAAAAACGATAAACTTTTTGACACGATTGGACTTTTGCGTGGACTTCCTAGTTGCCCCATAGAAGAAGTTCACTTTATTTTTATTTTTTTTCTAGACTCAAATTTACCGGTTGTATCTAAAGGAGACATTCAGCATTTTCAATCACAATTTAAAACAGTTCTCACTTGTTTTTGTCAGAATCCATGATTTTTCCAAAATGGAAGGCTTCACTATCCTTACAAATTACCCGCCACAGTGCAACAATTGTGATTAGGGCAATCATACACAAAATATTGCAGTACTGCAATATGTCCACTTGAGGGCGGTGTAGCCCTTGTTAATTCGGATTGATACATAAAGTGGTACCGTGACATGGGCTTTTTTTTTTCCTGCTTTGACTTGCAAACATGTAAGACACGAATGCTGTATTAGGGTAATTAAGTCAACTCATTTCACAACAAGCAGCAGTTTGGCAGAGTCAAGAAATCTTGAAAAAGGAGGTTTGAAATTCAGAGGGTTTGGAAATTTTGGAATCAAACTATGTCTCTATGTCTTGTTCCCATTCTCTTCTCAGTGCTGCGCCTTGACCTTCATTGAGAAACTGGACGGCAAGTCACTCAACCTGACCTCCGAGGAGTTTGACCGTTACATGTCGGGGGGGTCCCCCAACCGGGCCCAGGCGGGCGGCGCCACGTTCATCCAGGTGCACAAGCGCCTGGACCTACTGACGGGCCTCGGCGAGCGGCAGGAGCTCGTCATGGAGCGGGCGCGGCAGCTGGAGAGCGACCTCATCGACTGGACGGACGAAGTGGAGCAGAACGTGCAGAGCGTCCTGGACACTTTTGAGGCGCAGAGCCCTCCCGGCGGCGCGGCGCCAATCGCGCCGGCGGCCGCTTCGGCTATCGACTCTGATAACGTTGAGAATGAGCACCTGCCACCGCCGCTGACGCCGCAAGTGTTTGCCGGTTGACGCACGAGGAACATCGATTCTTTCCATTCATTCAAATTGAAAGGCCTGAAACACCTTCTAACGCACGGTATGAGGAATCCATCACGATTAGGTCACGCCTATTATTGGTTCTGAGAAAAGAGTTGCTCTTTTTGAAGCACTTTTATGATTTTAAAAATGATTTCATTAAGGATAGTGCAGACACTGTTTTCAGATGCGCCCTGTAGCAGCGGCATCCGTTTGGACATTGTGTGTATAATATTTCGATTTGAATCATTTTCTTCTAGCTCTTTTGTAGCCATATATGATCTGTTTGTTTTGTTTTTGAGATGAGGCTTTAGAACTTAATTTCTTGGGAGTAGGTTCAAGCACTGTAGAAGCTGGAAGAAGGTTTCACGCACCGGCCACAACATTAAGTACACTCGCACAATCGTTTGAGGTTCATTATCAGATCTGAATCTAAAGATCGCCTTTACAAATACGATCATGCTCACTTTTGATCATCTTAGTCATTATTGTGTATTACGTTTAGTGGAGTATTATATTTTTGTAAATGTGAATTTTATTTAATGGGGTGGCCAAGTGAGTGCACGGAGAGGTTTAAAACATCCTTATAAGTTTGTTACTGTTTGATATAGGAGACGATAAGTCAATACTGTCCTTATTTAATAATAACTTATTGGGAAAAATTGTGTGTGCGCGTGTGTGTGTGTGTGTGTGTGTGTGTGTGTGTGTGTGTGTGTGTGTGTGTGTGTGTGTGTGTGTGTGTGTGTGTGTGTGTGTGTGTGTGTGTGTGTGTGTGTGTGTGTGAGACAAGCGATGACTAATAAAAGCTGAGAGCAGAACGCCTATCAACTCTGCTTACGCTGTACTTTCACACAAGTCGCCGCAATTGTGCAACGTCAGATAAAAGAGGGGGACAAACTATTTCCACACTTATCTATTATATTGGGAAATCTAAAACAAGTCATTGGTAAATGTTGTGACACATTAGTTTCAAATCTCACGCTATTATTAGGACTTTGGAATTGTGATTTCTAAATTCAGTTCTTTTAGTTTATTGCAGTTTTGCTTTTTTGATGATGTCAGCTCCAAATGAGTCACAGTTGCAACTCACTTCATATTTCCCACAACATACACCATTTATGTAAAGTACAGGCACCAATGTATTTTGAGAGAAAGCACTTCCCTAAATCACAGTTCTTGTAGAATAAAAGTGAAATTATAGGAGGATCCCTGCGTTGCATGTTGTTTTTTTTTTTTTTTTTTTAAATGTTTTCACTTCCTTATCTTTGGGAATAAAGGTAGGCGCCCATCAAAAACCGCAAAAATAGTCACGATGATAGCAACAATATTTTTCCTTGGTAAGTATCAACCAAATACGTGTGTGTGTTTTTACTAAGGCTTTTTTGATAAAACAAAATGACCACGTATAATTAAGTAAGGTATTGTGAGGCTTTTTTTTTCCTGAAAAAATTTAGTATATATATTTTTTTTTTTAAATGGTAAAATTTCTTACAATGTATGGTCTGTTTTTCCACTATTCATGTCTTTTTTTATTTTATTTTTTTTTTTTACAAAAAAAGAGTAACTATACATGGTCATTTTTTAATTAAAAAAAAAAGCCTTACTATACATGGTCATTTTTTAATATATATTTTTCATCTCATGCTCAAATATATTTTCTATTTCAGTTCTTTCCACACTACCACAATGCGTAGTCCCCATGGGTAAGAAACTCGAACTGTCATTCAACATAAGAGTGGTCATCACAAATTTGTCACTTGTTTTTTTTTTTTCCCCTGTGTAGAAACATCCTACAAAGCCCTTGTAAAGTTGGTGTCAGGACATTCTCGAGTGTTCTCTGGTGAACACGTCCAGCTTAGATGCAGCATTCCTGATGGCCGCAATTCGAAATGGAATTATTTGTGGTTCAAGGGATCCGAGCAGCTTGAGCACCACACGGAAACGTTGTATCTGAAAGGCTTCCTTAGCGACAGCGGCGCCTTTCAGTGCCAAGGAGTCAGGGACTCGGTTGTGGGAAACATTTATACTCAAAAAAGCCCACCTGTGGAAATAAATGTGGACGGTAAGACTATCCTGAAGGTCTATTTTTATTTCATGTGATTCTTTGTCTCCATCTTTTTCTGTGCTTTTTCTTTTCAGGAGGTTGGGCCATCCTCCAGGTCCCGCAACATCCGGCCTTGGTCGGAGAGACCTTAAATATAACCTGTCGCGTCCGCGGCCGTCCCCGAGATCAAGAGGTGGTTTTGTATAAAGATGGCGTGGAAGTCCTGAGGGAAAGTGGCTTCAATCCAAAATTGAGCTTGCCCCTCCTCAGCACGGAGGATCAAGGACTGTATACCTGCAGGGCGTCTTGGGATGACGACAGACGAACTCATTCGGTGATTTCAAATGATATTAAAATGAATGTCTCAGGTGAGTTTGTTTTGCTTGTGTTAAGTCACAGCTCTTAACAGACACAGTATTTATTAGACATCAATGTTCCGATCTCTCTCAGAGGTTCTGACACAGCCCGCGCTCAAAGTGGTCACAGAAGACAACCTGCTCTCGGCGGGTATGATGAAACTCGTTTGCCATGTCCAGTACAACGCCCGCGCTCCGGCACCTCCCATTCACTACTACTTCTACCTGAATGAAAGACGTTTGGGGACGGCCACATCTGAGAACTTTGATTTGGTCAAACAGAGACCGGGTCTGTACAGATGCAAGGTTAAGGTACGCCAGCTTGGCCTGTGTAAGTGGAGTGAAGCCGAAGCGTTTGAAGAGTGAAAAGGACATAAAAACTAGTTTTGTTGCTTTGAGATGAATCAAATGAATCACAAATAAATCATTGAAATTAATACCATGTACAAATTTGTGAATCAAATGAATCACTTATCACAAATCAATCAATGAACTAAACATGTACACATTTGCGAATCAAATGAATCAATGAAATAAATCACAAACGTCCACGTGTGAATCAAATGAATCACTTATTCACAAATGAATCAATGAAATCAATCACTCTAACATGCGCTCATTTGTGAATCAAATGAATCACTTTTCACAAATGAATCACTGACTCTAACAGGCACACATTTGTGTATGGCTTCAAAGAGTTACACAATAACATTTATTTAAAAAAAAAAAACGAATTTATTGAAAAGCATAATACAAAATAGTACATAGATAAGAATGGCAATTCTCCATGAATCGTAACACTACGGCACATTTGAAGAGCGCTCATGAATATACAATCCGCCCGCTAGTTCATCATAATGTCGAGTAAAGTAGAAATCCAGAGAAGATGCTGTCGTCCTCACTGCTGGCGTACACCCCGTTCCAGTCTCTGAGGGTCTCCATCCACACCTGATCCCCCGCCGCCAAACGTAGCACAACCAGCGTAGACGCCTGGTCGATGTCCTGTCCGTACAACGAGTCTCTCGTCCTGACCCGCCGCGAGCCGTTCACCACCAGCGTCGCGCGAAGGGGTTGATTACGTACCGTGATGTGGAAGGAGAAGACGTACACGCCGGCGTGGACGCACACAAAGCTATTACCGGTGACGTTGAAGTGGTTCTCTTCGTTGTAGAAGATTTTGTCAAAGCGGATGGGGAAGCCGGACGGTGGGAAGGATCTTCTCGGGGAGATGCCGACGCTGAAGGCCGAGCGTTTCTGAGGGACGCCTGAACCTTTCGCCCCTTTGAAGCCCCGCATTCCCCGCTCCCCTCGCATTCCGTGGTAACCTCGATCCCCTTTTGGGCCCTGCACCCCTCGAACACCTTGCGGACCCTGTGACCCTCTCACCCCAGGTTCTCCTTGCGCTCCAGGAGGTCCAGGATCCCCGCGTACGCCGACGGGACCCGGAGCCCCGTGTTTGCCGTTGATCCCCGGGATTCCCATCGCACCCGGAATTCCCGGCGAGCCGGTGTCTCCGCGATCACCTTTTGGCCCTCTTTCACCAAATGTGCCACACTCCCCTTTATCACCCTTATCTCCTTTTGGACCAAGAATCAATCCAGGAGCTCCAGGTGGCCCTTCTTTGCCCGGTTCTCCTTTCTCACCAGAAATCCCATTCTGTCCAGGTTCACCTTTTTGACCGTCATAGCCTTTAATGCCTTGCATGCCTATCTCACCTTTTACTCCTTTTAGGCCAATTTCACCTGCAGAGTAAAAACATTGATTCAAAATCTATCATATAGCTCAGACGTATTGGTCACACTTTGGTACCTTTCTGCCCAGGTTTTCCCGAAACTCCTGGGTATCCACTTGGGCCATTGTTTCCCCTTTCACCCTTGTCCCCTAGTAAACAGAATTTGTGAAAGAAGAAACATTGCAAAAATGACGAATGTAATGTGTGATCAGCATAACTGTTTCTGAAGAATTTGAGAAAATACATGCTGAACATAAGGGTTCCTTGAATTGACCCTTGAGGGACTCCATTTGTCATAGTCTATTAATCAGATTTAAAACTTCCATTACTCAATTCTTCCAAATAGGACCTGAACCATTTCGGGACTTTGTCATATCCAATTTTCTAACCAACTAACCCAATTTGGTCATTAAAAAATTATAATTGCTCTGTGTAGCAATTATCATTGAGCACCATGAACTCTGCCCAGTAACAAGTAAGCTGTTAGGGAATATAAAGAATGAATAAAAACAATTTTAGCTACAGCATGAAATGCTAGTTAAATTTTTTTTAGAAATTGGAATGAAATACCTTTGTCTCCTTTAACCCCCTTGAGACCACTCGTTCCCGGTGGCCCAGGTGAGCCAGATGATCCGGTAAAGCCTCTTTCCCCCGGTGGCCCTAGATATATCTCAAGTTTAAAAGGCAGAGGAAACTGAAAAAGTAAAAAAGGTAAGAGAAACATTTCATTACCTGTCAGGCCATTGTCTCCCTTTGGTCCTTGGGGTCCTCTCTCAGGAGGGCAACACTCACAGAAGTTGAAATAACACTCGTTGTAGTCCAGGGTGTAGTTATCAGGGCCTACACTGGGGTGATCCATGTTCATCGTGTGGTCCTGAGAAAAATCCTGACTGGGGTAGGTGGGAAGCAGCTGGGGGTCCGCGGGGAGCACCTGAGAGAGGGGCTTCTTGGTATACTGCTGTTTGGGTTTGGGTGTGGTCTTAGCTTCGCAGTAGAACATCGCAGTTAGTGTCACCATGATGATGGTGAGAAGAGTCCGCTGACTGGAGATGAGCTTCATAGTTGAGTTGGATCTGAGAATGGAATTTTTAACCAGCATCCAAAACGATAAGCAAGACTGAAAACCAACCAGGATACCAACAAATACGTATAACAGAAGAAAGACTCACCAAGTTATGCTTATAGTGGTATGGTCATTTATTCTCTGGATGGTGTCTCGGTGCTCCGGGTCCATCTGATCTCAGCAAGAAGAGAACAAACCTACCAATGAAGGTGTCTGCTTGAAGAAAAAGGGGGAGGTCTGAAATCCAACGAGGGTAGAAGCCAGATCGGACCCGAGCTGAACCACTGTGCTGTGGCCTCATTCTTTGCGCAGAAAGGTGCTTTTGTGACATGGGATATGAGGAGCCGCCATGAGTACTCCCCTCGTCGCGAGCTCGGCGAGGAGCAAAGTGCCTCGGTCGATGGGTCACCTGATACGGAAGGGCATTCTTCCAACCGCCGAGCAGCTAACATGCTCTTAAGGTGGGACAAAGCACAGTAAAGATGGTTGTGGGACAAAGGCCAGGCCACTAAAGCTAAAACAAAAATGTTGTGATCATTTATAAAACTTATATGTTATGGTTGACAACTCATTTTCTGCTAGCAGCCCGATCTGAACCGTCCACTCATTGCCAGCGAATGTTTGAACTGCGGATACGCTCGGCTTGGCAAAGACCCCACAAGCTCAGAGGGATCCATGACAGAAGGGAAGGAAGGAAATGGAAATTTGGGGAAACAGAGAAGACTGATGGCAACAGTGCGTGTAGAAAAGGAGATGATGGTTTACTTTTTTTTTTTTTTTTTACAATATCACTCCTCTCATTCCAAGACCCAGCACGGGTGTGACGAGTAAATACAACTTTCTTGCTACTCTGTATGGGCATTTTTGATCTTTTTGCATTATTTTGTCATTGTTGTAATTTACCCCCGTGCCACTAGAGGGACTCATGCACTGTCACGCACTGTCATGCATTGTAGTAGAAAGAATATTAAAACGCGCGGTAAACTTGAACATGGCGGACCTGTGTTAAATGGCTCAAAACTAACAGTGTTTTTCAAACGCTCCGTCTTCTTAATTTCGTACTTTCAAGAGCAAAGGGACACATCTTAAGACTCCTTTATCAGCCCCGGGAATTGACTCTATAGGGTTTAGTCCATTCAATTGGTCAAAAACTGCTTCATTTGGATTCATTTTGGATTATTGTTCGCGAAAGTTCGATTGGAAATTCCAGGTGTGAGGAGGGCAAACTGAAGAAAAGCCAAATATCAGCGTCATCACATCGGGAGAAACACATCAATGCTGGATTGAGGTATGTTTCTTTTTTTTTTATGGCTATTGTTGATCGATGTGCACACATTCACCAAAACCCAATACATTGGTAAGAAATTGTTCTGAAGAGTGAGGCAGACATGTTAATCAAAATCCTCCACGCTTCAAAGGTCTACATGCACAACACATAGGAACAAATTCATGTTTACATTACTGGGAGGAAACAAAAGCTTTTTGATGCTTGACAAAACTGTATTTGCTCAAAAGCCTCAAGCTGAAACACTATGCCTCATGAAACACACACACACACAGTGGTGTGACCCTTATTTTCCTCCTCCAGTTATTCATGTGAGTGTATGTGTGTCCAAGGTGTGACAATATATTAATATTCATAGTTTTTCCGGACTTTCCTGGTAAGGTGAGACTTGTCGTTGTATGAGTGTCACATGTCCACAATGTCTGTGTAGTTGCCAAGAGTTCAACCCCCCCCCCCCCATTCTCACAGTTGTCATTGTTACCAATGGTCACGGGCGACAAGCGAACACAACACGTTGGTTCCTGCTGCCTTGTCATCACAGAGATAACCTCTGACCCGACTCAGGTGTAAAGGTAGACGACAGTTCAGGACAAGCGCTATTTATTCTTCCATATCATCTTAAAATGAAGCTATTAATTGCCCCCATCGTTTCATTTCAAATGGATCAAGGGGAGGCCAGATAAATTCATTGAAACTGTTACTTTTGGACAAAAAGTACCTTCTCCAAGATTTGAAGGTCTTTCATGGATTTATATCCATCTATATTGCTTCTGATGTTTATGTCTTCCATTACAGCTTTGTCGGTAGTATGGAAATCATTCAGACATCATCTCTTCAGAATGTGCAGATAGCGTAGTGGAGTAGAAAATTTTAACTTTAAATTCACCAACAGGAGCCAAAAACCGGTTTGGTGACTTCCTCTGTTATTTTGTGAATCAACGCTATTGTGCCAGTAATCATTTCTTAAAATAAAAAAATAAAAAGCAAAGAAAGACGACCGATGGTGAAAGCTGCCTAGTTACTACGCGTGAGACATACACTAGCAGTTTTGATTGTTTTTATTTTTGATTTGGTGATTGGGGTGGGAAAAAAAAAAAAAAAGCGCATGAAGTTGCAGGAAACTGTATGATGTTGTTTTATGGCCACAGGAGAACATAATAAATATTTAAAAATAAAACATTGTGGTAAGTGACATTGTAACCAGCCAAGCATTTACCAGAGTGGTATAAGTATATAAATATAGAACTTTATATAAATAATATGTAATCAACAAGCGCATATGAAAAAGCAGAAAAATGCCACGACTGCTATGTCAGCTGGCTACAGCAGAAATTCGCAAATTGGGGTCAACAAAATATTTTGTGACCTTCTCCATCCCCCTAACTCAAAAAGAGTTTTAATTTCTATGCCATTTAGAGATGCACCAGGCGTGGTAGTCATTTGCAATAGACTCATCAGGGGGTCCCTGGAACCAAAAGGTTTGAGAACCACTGGTAGACTTAGCGTAGCGTGACCTGAAATTTGCTTTTCATGTAGGCCTCTAAAATCGGCAGCAAACATTTCTTTGGGCTGAGTAAGCCGCAAATCAAGCAAAGCCTGATCAAAGCAAAAACCAAATCCCACGCGTACAGTCCGAGGGCGCGCTAAATCAATATTTGCCGGTGCTCAGTGGCGAGCACACCTTCCTAGCATTCCGGCACTTAAAACATCGAAGGGATAGAAGAAGACTTGGACGACGGTTCACAGCAAGAATGTGAAAACATCCGTTGAGAATCGATTACCACGCGACGGTGTTTAAAATGAAACATTGTGATATTCATATTGATTGGCTCGGAGAACGGGTTTGGGTTAAGGTAGAGATGGGCATTTGATTACTTTTGCTCGATAAATCCGATGAATAGTTTGTTCCGAGGGTTCCCCGCGTTAGTTCAGCTTCCCATTGCCAATGTCATGTCGCTCTTTACGCACAAACTAAAGTGAATCAAGCAGTCGATTAATCGTTTCCACACACTCGAGTTCATTCTTAATCATGCGGCCCATCTTAGTTCATGAGGGTCATGGCGCTCTCCGGCTGGCCACCGCAGATGCCGGAGAAGAATTCCAGCGCCAGGCGCACGTGGATAGGCACAAAAACGTAGGAGGTGTAGATCACCATGGCGACCACCGAGAACAGGACCGAGTTGAAAATGGACTTCTCCCAAGGCTCCAGCACGTAGATGCCGGTGATTAGAAGGTACTGGTAGTAGAGCCAGGCCAGGTACTCCCTCAGGTTCTTGAAGTTCATCCTGCAGGGTGGTGTGTGTTTGTCGATGTGAGTGCGTGTGTGTAAACGCTGATGCAATTAACCTCAAGCAAGGAAATCATCACTTACCACTTAGAACCATTTTTTTTTGTATCGATACATTCAGACTGCTTATACTAATACAGATCGAAAAATCAAATATAAATTACACACATCAGAAAAAACGTTGCAATTTTATTGCCGCATAGTTTTATTGTAATGCAACATGAATATAGAGTCGATAGCTCACGGATTGCTGTTGCGGGTTGAGTTGCAAGGGGGTGTGGCCATCAGGTGCGCGTATTCTAGAATTTACTACCAACTCGGGAAACTTATTTCCAAAATCTTAACTGTGTCGCCAAATAAATGTCCGTTTTAATACGGTTGACTTTTTGAAATAAATTTCAACCACAAATTTGGATTGTGTTGTACATTGTACCCAATTACAAAATCCCGCAATTAAATACTATAATGAGGATATATCATAGGAAGCGCTAACCTCTCTAAAAGCGGCAAATGATCAAATCTACCTGCACTCACCTTGAAAACGTGTCTGGGTAATGACGTCTTATTTATAAACGCTAATCCGCGGCCCGTTTTGTTGCTCCGCTTGCTGCCTTTGCGCGGTGCGGCAGAAAGGGGGAGAGAAAAAAAAAAAGCTGCCTCACCAGTTTGTGTCGGGCTTATTTGGAGTAAGACGTGCAAAGAGACTGAAGTCGACACCACACCCACTGGCTGTGACTTTACCGCAGCAGCTGCTCACCTGGCTGACAGGTGCAGAATCACAAGCAAAACAAACAGAGCTTAGAATTACACTATTGTATTTTACAGAGGTATTTGAACGCACCGCATCCTCCGCCATGAGCGGTGCTGAGGATGAAGATGCACGCGGTGAACTCTGAACATCTATTAAATCATCAAATGTGTATTCACTTGCTAACTACTGACAGTGAGCCACAAGAAGACCGTTGGGAAACTTCACCTTCCCATCTGTACACTTTGCTGACCGTCTCAGTTCTTATCCTTGACAACAACATACACTATTGATATATAAACACAGGCAGCGCCACCACGGCCAAACGCTCACGTACGGGTTCACGACGGGTTCAAAATCTGGAAAGATAGCTAATCGGATCGGCAAATAACAGCAAAGCCGTGAACCTGCTGAATCAAGTGCGAGCACAAATTTAGCGTGAAGGCTGTTGGAGGTTACGAGGGCTGTTTGCACACATGCAAAGATTGTAGGGAGAGGTGTGTGATGGCAAGTGTGTGTGTGTGTGGGGGGGGCAAGTGCAGCACTTCTTTATGCTATTGTTAGAGGTGCCCCCGTCCCCACTCGGACCCACCCATGCAATTTGCTTATTCACTTTCCCAAGCTCAAATAACGCTTGAGTTTTTTTTTTTTTTTTTTAGCATGAGCACTCCCTTCTTCTTCCTCCAGTATCAACCATTTCACTAGTTCATTCCTCCAGCGTTAGATCAGCATAATTCATTACCTCACCCTTAAATGAAAATATTCTAGATCCTGCTATGATCGTGTCACTCCTCTTCCTCCATCCTTGAGATAGTGTCAAACATTTCACGTTCATTCCTCCGGCGTGAGATCACAACCAATTGATTATACTTAACTCTTCACACAGGCTACGTGTAATAAATGAAGTATTCTAGATCGTGCTTATTGTAGTTGTGTCGTTAAGGCACCGGTGTTTACGCAACGCTTAACTCAAAAACGATGCACCATCAAACTGTTGTACTTCTATGTTTGGATTTTATCTGTCAAATTGAATCTTTTGTGTAAATACTCATTTTAGTGGGAAAACTTGAAAGTATTGTACAGGCTCCATAAATGTATATATAACGAATCGCTCTCCCCATCTTTGCATTTGATGCAACTGCGCCCTCTGGTGGACGTCCCAAGGAAGGCATCTCAAGATAATTTCCCTAAGGTATTAGTTTATGGCATGTTTAAGCAGTGACAGTACCACTTATTCAAAACAGTACATGATTTTTTGATAGCTGATGATTTTATTTAATTAGAAAAAGTGCATGCAGAAGCTCCAATGAGCCCAGTAATGCATTTTACATAATTTGTTTCAGGAAGGTCACAACCTGTTAGTCAGTAAAAATGAGATGCTTTAGCTCAACTCTTACGGTGTGGCTTCATCAGCACTACTCTATCATGTCGTCCCCCTCGCCTCCCGTGGCGTCCGAGAGACTGAGCTCCTCCAGCATTTCCGCCAAAGAAATGCGTGGCGCGCCGTCGTCATCGGTGTCGCTCTCCACCGGGATCTTTGCGGGATCTGAAATGAATATTCATAAATTTAGTCCAAATCGTGAATGAGCAACAATGTGTGATGTGCTGCATACATACTGTTGATTTTTTTGTTTGTTTTAAAAATCAAGATTTATTGTAATACCAAAGCTTGTGGCGTCTAGCTGCTCACCTCTGTAGATGTTAACATTTTTCCTGAGAGCCTCATCCTCCTCCAGGTCCTCCAGGAAGTCCTGGAATTGCCTGAGGATTCAAATGTTTTGTTAAGACAGGAAAATGAAAGTAGCAATTAGAGATGACTCTATTCCAAAGCAATCTCAAATGATTTGGCACTGCGCCGTACCTCTCATCATCTGTATCCACGTTCTCTCTTTCTTTGGCCATCTCCTGAAGTTTCCAGTTCCTGCGCCTCACTCTGCGACTGCGGTCAAAGCTCTTCTTGATGAGCACCTTTAAGAGTCCAAGACAGTGCAATCAGCTTCAACGCCACGCATCAATACTGTGTTTCTACACAAGAGGGCAGTACAGAGTAAAAAGGTAAGTCAAAAACTCCTACCACATCAGGTACATGATGAGGGTTCATCTTATTCAAGAAGTCGTCGTTGACGTTAGAATTGGCAAAGTCGTATCTGTCGGAAACAGAACATGTAAACGGTTTTCCTCAAGTGGATAGCAACTGTCATCAATACTTACCCCATGACCAGGTCTCCAATGTTGAGCAAGTGGCCCAGGAATGTGCGGCAGTGGTACTGCTGACCCGTGTCCATCTCTGAAGTCTTCTGTACCCACAACTCGGCAAGGGTGTGCTGTAACGCACGCAGGGATGAGAATTAGGAGGTTCAACTGGCAACGTCCGCATACGCGCAAACAAATAAATACGACGAGTCACACTTTTACGACTGAAGCTGCAACAAATGATCTCCATAGGTTCCTAACTCCTCATGAAATGCTCACGTAAACACCAAGTAAAAGTGTTACAAAACGACCAAACACTCCATTCTTTGCTCCGATTTACTGTGACAGGAGCATCAATGATAATAATGGCGATAATGATAATAATAATAATGCGGCATTTGGAGAATTGTGACACGGCAAGCCTGTGCAATCAATAGAAAAACACTTCTATCATGTTGGCTCGAATCCCACATGCAGGTTCGGGAATAATGTAATGGCTCGCTATTGATTTTGCTTCCAAGAGAATTGCAATGCCCACTCCCCCAATAATGCACTCTGTTTGTGCAGCAAGCCCCCCCCCCCCCCTCTCACCTTATTAGACCTCATGCCAGCTCCGGCAGCCAGCTTCTGGTCTCTGATGATGTCAATATCCATAACGATAAACTCCTCTAGTTGCCGTGGGTTACAGAGGCTGTTGAAGGGGTAGCGCCAGTATGTGCTACCGTCAACCTCGGCAACTGTGAGTGAGAGATGATTGATTGCATCAGCATAATGGTGCTCTAATTATGCGGATTCCTCTGTTTTGTTAGCAGATTAAATTCGAGAAATATATCTGTCGTGCTGACTGCTTAACTCCCTTAAACTGTAAAAGTACTACCATAAAAAGTCAAAGCAATTAGTATCAGGAAAAAAAGGTCCATACAAGCAAATCTAGAGGGGGGGGGGGGGGACACAAAAAAACAACAACATACGAGCATTGAGGCCATTTCTGCATTCTGTAACAAAAGCAGTCTGGCCTTTGAAGACTAATTAATGACGAGCGCCTTTCAAAATGTCAAAACTCCGCTGAGAAACACGCCCGATTACACCAGGAAGAAAAGGGAGTGGGGGGGGGGGGGAACTCCCGACAGCTCATTGCAGTCATACTTTTGCTAACGAGCAATGACGGCTTGCATAACAAATATGTTTGCCATCTTGCCCTCCTCCCCCTGCGCGTCACGCTGGGCCATGACTGCAAGCACATGAAAAATGGTGACGTGGATCCGAAGTACTAAACCAGACTGTCATTTTAGCAATTAGCATAGCATGATAGGTGGCATAATCCAAACATACAGAAAGAAGACTTCCACAACTAAGTGACTCTGTAAACCACAACACATAAAGCAAACAGTCATTTGGCTTAAAAGCCAGTCTGGGCTCACTTTGCAGGGTGTTTGGGTCGATGAGGTGGATGGTGCTGGTGACGCGGACGCACACGCACACTTGACCCATGTTCCCCAGGCTCTGCGCCAGGCGCGGTGACAGGCACACCACGTTGTCCTGGCAACAGGAGACAAGTGGGTGTCAAAGTGAGAACTGTCGAATGGTTCGACTGTGAAAGGTTGCATACTAAATTACTCTAAAAATAAACATGGCAGCTATTGTAGTATCTAGACTCCAATCCAGTGCTATATGAATAAAATAGATTGTTAAATTACTGATGTATACATCTCAAACACATTTGTACAGGGAAAGTTGCGATTTTGCATTACCGTGTACATTTCTACATATTAGCAATTGCCATTTGCTCCAAACAAATCTGTCTTGAAGTCAAAGTATGAAGGCTACTGATTACTGTACTTTCCGACTTGTATATGTTTTTTTTTTTTTCTTCTTTATTGTGCATTTTATGGCTGGGGCGACTTATACTCCGGAGTGACTTATAGTCCGGAAAATACGGTACATTTCAAGTCAGTGCCACAAATTGATGACATCATCTCGAGCTAAAACTTCCATGCTGCTGCGAGTATATACCTTGCAAACAGGTACTATCTCCATGGAATAAGTGCTCTTGTAGTTGTACGTGTTGGAGTGGATGTCGTGAGAGATGAGACGCTGGGACACCTTTAACCTTTCGATTAGAGAAAAGACAGAGATTTAGAGACACAAACATGTTTCCTCTACATTCATGTTTACCGGGCCAAAGCATCCAAAAGTTTTAATTGTAGTGTGCACAGCCGCAAACTTCCCATAAATAAGTGAAATGTTTACCCACCGCCGGGCAGGCCCTTGTTTGTTTACGTTGCTCACCTGCAGGGCACGGTGCACTGGAGGAAGTCGACCATCTTCTGAGCGTGCTGCTTGGAGCCATAGTAGAAATCGATGCCCTCTGAGACAGACAGGAGGAAGAACAGTGATGAGCAACACAATAAAGACATTTGGGAAGATGGCTGACGCAAGGCGTGACACTATACGATGTGGAGAGGATTTTAAATGGGCTTTTAATCATTTAGAGCACAGTGTGGTATGAAATGTGCAATACAACTAAAGCTAGTACCTTGCCTTAAGATATGACAAATTTTATTTACTACGAATACCACCTCTAAAAATATTTTAGAATAATTTCTTAGATACATACCATGAATTTCTTTGATGTTTAGGGCATTCTGGTGAAGCTTGTGCTTGAGGATGAGCTGCTCCAGATAGTAGAATGTCTTTTTGTGAAGAGTCTGTTGGAAACAAAAAGCATCCTTTTAACAAAAACGATACAAACGGACAAAAAATAGAACGACATTGCAGAGTGAAGTGTTAGTTGCGAAAAATATTATTTTTGTAATTTTTTAAAATTTATTATTAAGACCAAATATTTTAGCTATCAACTTCACTGCTTTCATGAGCCGGTCACCTTTTGATCTCAGTGGCTCACAATCATTTTACCTTCTGTCTAACTTGAACCACAGCCTTCCAGAAGTCTTTGGCCTCCACGCGGTGGCAGTCGTCGCACATTTGAGCCTGGATGACAAACTCCACCACAAAGACCTGCTGAAGGATGGCGCCGTTCATCACCTGACGAGACAGCTACAGGTTAGATCATCTTCGCTGACAGAAGGGAAATATTTTTGTGTGTGTGTTTGTTCAAGAGTGGTTCTTTGGCTTACATGGCTAAAGCATGAATAGAGTAAATTATGGAACCCTCTAAAATAATTGATCATTACCTCCTTCTGTATGGTAAGTTTCATCTTAATCCTTTTTGAGTGAGGCTCTGTCCACAGGAATCCAGCGTCAATAAGTCGCACCTAGAAGAAGTGTTGTGAATACATGAAATAGCAAGAAAGTGCATTTAACAGCATAATTCACCGAGTGCCAGCCCACCCAATTATCAGGCATCTTTGACATTTAAAACGGTCAATATTTCATTGAAAATGTCAGTAAGATTAAGACATACTTTGCTCATAGAGCCTTTAATTTTTTTCAGACAAAGTGTGAGCAGCTCCCTGGACTCCAGAGCACACTGCACCCATGTGGCTGGAGGCTGCAAGTAACTGCAAAGAGAAGGTAGAATCAACACAAAAATGGCTCTTTTCAGTCCACGATGAATTTAGGGTTTAAAAAAAATAAAAATGTCGGAGGACAAACCGTTCACATTGCTTGCAGAAATGGACTGTCACTTGCTTGGGGATTCCTTCTGAGATGTCTACTTGAGTGCGTAGACAGGCCACGCACATATTGGCCGGGTTTGGGGGAATTGGGACGCCACAAGTGCAGCACAGGCTAGGAAAATTTGAAAAATAACAGAATTTTACGGCAAATCGTGGCAAGGCAACTGAGGTTTTGTTTAACAGACATATCGACCAGCTCTAGTGTCAACAATAACAATAGGCTGGTTTCCTACTTACATATTTCCCTGGGTGCTCGTAGCGCCAGACTGCATGTACTCCATCCTTGATTATCTGGCAGTTTTGTGAGGACCCCTGAGGACACAATCAAGAGCTGTTGTTGTTGTTGTTGACTTTCTACTTGTCCAATCAAGGGTCACCATAGCTAGTCGTCTGGTATTGATTTGGTTGGCACAGTGTTTCACACCAGACACCTTTAAAATAAATATGACTGCACAATCATTAATGAGGTGCACGAGGCGTTTTGGGGATTTGATGACGTGGGTGATGATAGACGACCCCCTGGCTGTAGCTACGTACTATGTCTTGGAAGTATTGAAAAAAATTACAGCAGTTGTGGAAAAAGTACTAGTTTTAACTTATGACGGAGCTGCCGTGATGGCATCAGAGCTTCATGGGATGCAGGTTATAATAAAAAAAAAGGTGCCAAAACTAAAGGGAAAATGAGAGCTTTTACAAAGAAGTTTATTGTGGCGAAGGATTGTGTGTGCGTGCGTGCTGATGAAATAACCAGTAGCCAATTGACTAAGCTATCCTTTTGGTTTTATATATTTGTAAATCTGGCTCTTAAAGAGTCAGTGCTTCGCCAACCCTGTGCCTCATCGCACGTCACTGGTTCTGATCGGTAAACCGGAGAGACTATAATGACATATTGTCGACAAGAAACTCCGAAAGTCTAAACTCCAATAAATAAAGAGCAAATATACTCACTAACGTTAGTTTGAAGTGAGCTTCTGCAGACACTTTCGGCTCCACGTTTTTTCCATCGAGGTCCGTAGAGAAGGGCTGAGTGACGTAGAGTATCTATTGAGGACCCAAAGCTGCCTTGTGTGTGCGCCTGAGTAAAACTAACCAAACGTTTTTGAATTAGCAGGGTTTATTGTGATTAAATAAATACTAGACCAAAATCAAATATCCACAATATGGAGAGAAAATACTTTATACCCGGGCAAATGTCGTTTGTCAAGCTCACTGCCATTACACCTGCTTGAGCCTGACATTCAGAACGACGCTTTCAAACAATCGGAAATATCTGCACACAATTGTAGCCGTGTGTGTTTGTATGTGCACGTGCGTGTTTGTTCTATAAACCACAATTTGCACTGATTATTGTGCAACTGGCACTTTGTTAATGACAGTTAAAATACGATTATGGTTAGAAATTGCATTTTGTGACAGCAGTTGCGAATTTGGGAAAAACTTTAGATAACTTAGTGTACGTGAAGGCATCTCGGCCCATGTATTCCGCGAGCAGCAGTGTTCGGTCGCATCCAGTGTGGCAGCTGGGAATGTGAGGACGCACATCGAGCAGCTATTTTGAGGGACGGGGGTGGGGGGTCACTTGTCTGTCCAAAAGAACAGACGCTTTCATAGCTCGACCCCGGACCGGTACGCTGTTTCGTCGTAGTCCGGCGCGGTGGACTTGCCGAACGAACATCCAAATGGGCAGATCGAACTGAGCGTCTTTCACTGCGGGAGTGAACACTGAAGTGGTCGGCTCGAACTCATCGGCGGAATAACACGAGAAGCGAAGTGTCATTTCTTCTTTGATTGTCCAGCTTCTGGGTTCAATGAGCCCGTTTCACCTCGACCGATCCTCGCCGCACACGCCAGCCATGGAGTGAAATCGGCCGGCGTAAAAGCGCGCACTACCTGCCGCGGTATCCCCCCACGCGTGAAAAACCATCATAAATGATAGAGGATACAATGACCCTGCTGTCCCTGTTAGGTCGTATCATGCGTTATTTTCTGCTCCGGCCGGAGACCCTGTTCCTACTATGCATCAGCTTGGCCTTATGGAGTTACTTCTTCCACACGGACGAAGTGAAAACCATCGTCAAGTCGAGCCGCGACGCCGTCAAGATGGTCAAGGGGAAGGTGGCCGAGATGATGCAGAACGAGCGCTTTGGCGGCTTGGATGTCCTGGACGCCGAGTTCGCCAAGACGTGGGAGTTGAAGAGCCACAACGTCGCCGTGTACTCCATCCAAGGGCGGCGGGACCACATGGAGGACCGTTACGACGTGCTCGCCGACGTTGTCAACAAGAGCCACCCGTCCATTTTTGGGATTTTTGACGGACACGGCGGAGAGGTGAGTTTGGTGATTTTGTCTTAGAGAAGCGAGTTATTCCGAATGACTCCCCACCCTCATACACCTGTTACAATAAAAAGCCAGGGGGGAATTTGTTTGTGCAATGTAAAGATGATATTTTATTGATAAATGATATTTCTCACAATGAAACTTGCTTCAGCTCTGTCAGTGTTGTTGCCTCACATGAACCTTTTGTCCCCTTGACATGTCATTAAACTAGCCATGTCTGAACTATGTCGGGAGAGTTCCAAAACTGGTCTCACAAAACATTTTAATCCCAAACAAAAATATTCCTCTTCAGTGTGATATCCCTCAATGCAAAAGGCAACTCCCCTGCTCACAATGGCCTGAGCATCTGACAATTCCTAGCCAAAAAAAACATCTCAAGCGACTGGGAAAGTGCATTACACTCCAAGCGGATTATCTGAAGGTGAAACTTGTAGTTTGTTGTAGTTGTGTATTTTGGATTCTAAATGCATCTTTTGTGATACCAGTCATTGAACTTTTGTGACATCTTGCTTGGACTTCAATCACAAAAGGTATCGCATTGAGCGACAGGAGCGCAATTACATCCCATTTGAAACAATCAAGCACTAACTTGTACAACCAACCCTGACGCTGGCAACCTCATTGGGAAGAGTCATTTATCAAAGCCCACAATCATTGAAACTCAACTGTTGGTTGAGATGCCTCAACCTAGAGAATATTTCAACTACTGTAAACCAGTTTCACGGGTGTCACTGTAGTGATGTACATTTCCAAACAGGTTTTGTCCTTATGTAATTCACCAGCTATCAAGTCTTGTCTTTCAGGAGCGTCTAGTAAATTTGTGACACACACATTGTGAATTTACACGCAATTTCCTCGTTACAACGCAACACTTGTACATGTGTACTGCGGGGAAACTTTTTAGAGCCTTTTAAATCTCGGAGGGACGTCAATTTATAAATGCATGCACCTAATGTATTCAATTTTTCACATTACATTTATTATTTTAAATATATAAGAGCCATTGTTCTAACATAAGAAAATGTCACAACAAAATAAGCACATTTTTGTTTTTTTTTCTTTCAAATTCCTAAAAATTGTAATATTATTGAGGTGCTAGGTTTATCCTGCATATTTCAAATCTGCAAAAAAAAATAGGCCTACTCATAAGGCCAGTATAGGGTCATCTGCCATCTAGTGGTGATTGGTGAAATTACAATTCAAAACCACAGTCTCTTGTCACACGTCATCTGAGTGACACTGGCCTGTCCCAACATGACCTCATCGACCAGTACAACCGTGCACTGTTGAAGCCACAAAGCGTGGTTGGCACTTTGTGCTTTTATCCTGACTCAGTTTGACTCCATCTTGGTTGGTGACTGACAAAAAACAGGAAAGCGGAAATACAGATGATATCTGCAATTTCAGTGATAATTCAGTCTTTGTGTCAAAGTTCCAAGTTAACTACTGACAGCTTTTGACCAAAACCATTCATATGCTGGTTTTTTTTTCCTCCCCTAGAGCCTGTTTTAGTTCCTTTTTAAAGATTGTGACCTAACATGTGGTTTGAAGTCATGCAGAAATAAAAATTGGCGGTACACTGTGTTTATTCATGTAGGCGAGAAGCTGCTTTATTATTGCATGTCCTTGAGAAACAACTTTGCCTTTTTTTTTTTGTTAAAGAAAATATGCACTGAATTGCGGCCCTTTGAGCTGTTCATTTTTTTTTTAGTACTTCTTTACTTCCTCTTTTTGAAAGCATCACCTTACCAGGACTAGTCAGTAACCTCGAATTTAAGCCTTTGCTGGTCCTGACCAGATGCTTCAGAATTGATCTCCTCCTCCTCCAACCTCTCAGCACAATTGAATTGCCCGTGCTCAGTGCGTATACCTCTCTATCTAAATTTATCAGTGGCCATCCATGGTCACATCGGACTCATTTCCGGCTCAGTGAGGGGATTTATCCATTAAATAGACAATGGCTTTTCGCTGACATCGGATAACCTGCACGAAATCTCAACAAGAGTCATTTGTTACGTTCAGGCTCTTCCCTCGCTGCCAAATTGTTCGCTGTGAGACTCCATCTGATGCACCGAGGACAATTTTTGATATGCGCATACGTAGAGTGTTCCTACTTATCTTCAAAACATGAAAAATCAACAATCAATATATATATATATATATTTTTTTTTTAACGCCCCCAAGATCTTTGAGAAAGTGAGAAAATAGCACCAGTAAGCATTTTACAGCCTTGGCAGAGGTTTGATTGCCTTGCATTGTCTGTCCTTACTTTCCCTTTGCTTTATATCCAGTCTGAAAAGCCATTTTATTTTCAACTTTTATTATTAATTTCAAAAATTGTAAAATATATGGGGCTTCGGGGAGCAATTGAAGTAGTCATGCGGCACAGTTCCCCTTCTTTGCAACTTCGGAGTAGCCATTTTATAGACCGTAAGACTGGTGTGGAATATTAATACATCGACATGTTTGCTTTTTTTTTTTTTTTCCTACTGTGCAGCTTTCTTTAGCTTGGAACTCTTTGGGGTTATTTAGTCAAAACATCAAGTTGTTTGCATTCAACCTGCACTGGTCCTCACTTGGGGTAGATGAAAGGAAGCTGGTATGTGGCTAAATGCACTGTTGGTATTACAGGATTAGACGGAGCGAACAAAGGCCGCAGTCTGGGGAGAGCAAAGAAAGCAAATGTGCATATACTAGGTGCGCATGCATGCGTGTCTGTTGCAAAGTTAGCGTTGAAAAAAAAAATCCAGTGCTTCTTTTCAAAGAATTGACAACCGATTCCGACGTGCTTAGGAACTTTGCGTAAATTGCTCACGCTGCTGTAAATATGGTCTTAGAAATCCATCGCTTGCTGATTAACAGCCTTAATCAGGATTGTAATCGACTGGCCTTGGTAAGCCTAATCGCATTGGTTTTAAAGGAGAATATCGACAGGGAAGCATGTTCCGTTTTCCGAAGTCAAACGACTGCTTCTTCTTGAGATCAATACACGGTAGTCTAATTCTGTATGTGAGCGACCACTTCCAGAATTGAGCGACTTTGGGGAAACGGTTGAGTCTGTTGTGTCTTGAGAGAGGAGAAGAATGTCGACTGAGAAAAATCTCACAAGTGACAGCTGTTCAGCATTAGTCGCATCGCTACGGTTGTTTACATTGCATTTGTTGAGTCCACAAATGTTGCTCTCCTCGTTCCTCTTTGGTCAGATGGGTAGAGCAGGTGCATTTTTGTGGAATAGTTTATCTACAACAAGCATAAACAGACAATTTAATCAATAGAAGCTCAATCACGCAACTTTCGGACGCCCGACTGTTTAAGCCGGTCTGGCGCTCATATGTGCCGAGCCGCCTCGCACGCATCGAGCAATCCGAACGGAAGGAATGCGGCTCATACACATGTTTAATATTTGCACATGGTTTCGATTCACTGAGGAACTCTTGAGTGTGAGGAACAAATCTTTAAATATAACCAGCAGCTTGCAAACCCAAAAGCCACGTGGACTGGGATAGGCACCGCTCATAGAAAGGCAATTTATGTTATGGCGTTAATTAGCATTAGCTAAAAAAGAATTTAGAGAGACAAAAAAAGCAGTCATCACCACGGTAACATTCTTAGTATCAGTTAAGAGCTACATGTTCTTTCCTTTTTATGCGCACGAGTAAATAAGGGCTGGAGTTTATTGCGTCAATAAATAGCTACAGTAATATTTTACCAAGCAGTCGTGATTTTCCACCAAGGGCCAAAGACAAAAATATATCCATTCCAATCAAATCATGAGTCTTCGGGGAGTTACACTGAAGAAATCTGCTTTTTACATGGGGAAAAAAAAATGTTGTGATCCTTTAAGCAGTAAACAAATGAGGTGTAACGATTTTGATTAAGCCTTATTAGGAGCCAAATTAAGAACTTGTGATAAATGAACAAAATCTCCTATTGAGATTTAGTGTTTAGTAGAATCATTTTGGGTTTTTTTCGGGGGGGTCAATTTTAGCTGGAATGAGTGTCCCGGTCAAAGACAGAGCCTCGCTTGTTGCCAGAGTTTATTGTTTGTCTCTCGCCCTGAACATCTCATTTAGAAAATCATAAACAGGACACGTGACACATTCCGACTCCAGTGACATCACAACTCTTTTCAGCTCCTCTTGCCACCGAGCAATTATTGAACAATAGTCAAATATTTCAGATTTGGCTCGAAATGATACTTGTACCAGATTTATAGATGTGATTGAATATTTCGTTAAATGATAGCTCGGAGGGAATGGCAGACAAGATAAGCACAGTCGCAAATTGATTAATGTGGCGGTGGCGCAGAGGAAGCTCGTGCGCTAATGCTAACAGCTCCAGGCTCCAAGGAGCCACGCTCCCTTCCTGGGAGCGCCCATAAGCCAAGGCTAAAAAGAGTTGAAGTGACAGCGGGGTGTATTAGATTTACGATAATCCCACCAGGGAGGTTGGGACTATACATTAACTGCACAGCTCCGGTTCATTTTTTTTTTCTTTCCACTTTCCTGCTCATCTTCTTCGTTTCCTTATTCCCCCCCGAAACCATGTTCCCTGCTGAACTTGACACTATTTTTAGTGTGACGTCTCCTCCGTGCGGTGTGTTTGTTTACACAAGCAGAAACTCGTATTTGTTTGCAAACCACAAACGTACGCTGCCCTTTCCTGAGTTTATTTAATGAGATGATCCGGTAGCGAGACTAGGAGCTCTACTTCCAGCTGCTAGGCTGAAATGAAGCAAGAGAAGAAATAGAGTACATTATTGATTCCGTCGAGAAAAAGAACATGAAAAAGAACCAGATGACAAAGGAGTCGTCCATAACGGATGTCATCTTGGCCAACGTCCACCCCCTCGTTGGCAGCCGAGGATCGGACTAGCTTTCTTAACGACTCCATGAAGTCTCTTTCTATTTCTGTCTGCCATGTCTCCTCTCAAATGTTGAAGGACGTCAAGTCTCCTCAGCAAGTGGAGGCCATATGTGACAAACGTAGTGAAGCGTCAACTTTTAAAAATGGATGTGAAGACAGTCGTAGACCGAAAGTTCAAATGATTGGCCAGGATGGTCCAGCGAAGGCTTTTCTTTTTTTTTTTTTTTTTTTTTCTCCTATTTTTTCTTCTTTCTCAGAAGGCTGCCAGGCTGGAAGCCAGGTCACCTACGCTTTTCTCCCCCGAGAAAACTTGACATACTTTTCCACCTCTTTGCTCAGTTTGAAATCTTTTCTCCCTCACACACAACTGTCTCCGTTGACCTTTCTCCAAAGCAACCTTGTTTCTCTCTCTCTCTCTCTCTCTCTCTCTCTCTCTCTCTCTCTCTCTCTCTCTCTCTCTCTCTCTCTCTCTCTCTCTCTCTCTCTCTCTCTCTCTCTCTCTCTTCTTCCGATCAGTCCCACCGCTTCAACTGTTCTTAATAACTGCCTCTTTTCCTCTTTCTGATACCCCACTGAGCTCCTCAAAACACATTTTTGTAGGATAAATCCAACCTGAAGTATCTTTTTTTCTGCGATACCCTCAATTCCTGTGAGAACACGCTGTTTAGCTTCGCCAGATTTACAGTATATCTACCCCGCTAAATCTGTTTCCCCCTTTAGCTTTTAATGTCCCCAACCAGCCCGGCCCGCAGTCATCTTATCTTTCTGCAGTCCGCCCGACGTCCTTATCAGTGCCTTGAAATATTAAAGAGTCTTCTGCCTCCCGTCCCGAAGGGCCTCTGTGACTTTTACTTACTACGCCGCCGCCTCGCTAGCAACATTTCGTCCTGGCGGTGGCATATTTTTAGTAAGAGGGCGTAGCTTTTTTTTGTTCTTTGGACCGAACTTTTAGACGATGAGCGATGTGGGAAAAACAAACCCGTGAAACTAATTATCTTTCGATTCAATCGAGCAAGTGTGAAATCAACAATTTTGTAGCGTATGACTGCTGCTAGCTTACTTGCTATGCGCGCGGTGCTGCTGCTTCTTCTTCTGAAAGAGTTGTTGTGTCAAAGAAGCCAGCTGTATGGAGATGTGAGTGGCCGATGGAAGGATGGACACAGGAAGAGGAGGCAAAAGCGTCCAGGAAGCTGTCGAGTCGGAATAAGCAAGGCGACACTTGGCAGCGCGGTGTGGCAGTGTGCCTTGTTGTGGCCACAGGCTTTCACAAGGTTGCGTCTGTTTTTATGTACTATTTTTTTTTTTTCACTTCCAGAAAAATGGTTGCATAGCAACTAATTACTGTGGTACCGAGAAAACGCACAAGCTTTTTCCAATTTCTGTCATCTAATATTTTTAGCTTGTCTATGCAGTACTAAGTACTGTCAAGAGGAAAATGTTAGTCTAGTGGACAAAGAGACAATACGTGGAATTTGACAAAAAAATGATACAATTTAAAATAGTTGACAGCACAAATATTTATCCTCGAAGTGTATCGTTATATATCAGTCAAAAACCTTGTTCAAGAAAAAAAAAAAGTTTGTTTACAAACAAAAACAAAATTCCCCTTGAATAAATTTCAGTACAATTACAAGACAAAAATGGCATTTTCAAGTATTGTAAGTACGGTACCCGGTCTGGAAAAAAAAAAAAAAAAGAAAGTACCGGTCTATGCTGTGTACATTTCCCTTCCTCCTTCCCATTTTGCTTCCCCCACACCCACGTAAGGGCCTCGTGTTGTAAAACACAAACAGAGCTTGCTAACTGTTCACGTCAAAATTATTTTCTACTCCTCCACCGTTCGTCATCTAGTTGAGACGACATTTCTGTCTGAAAAGAAGCCACGGCCCGTTTATCTAAATGGAGGTTGTAGAAGAGCTTTGATGTGCAGTATTTTAAGCAAAGCTGATGGTTTCTCTGCGACTGAGTGATACGCTACCACAGCAGGGGTGTGCATTATGCTGGCGGCGCGACGCCGGCGACAAATGCAAATTGATATTTCACATCAGAGGAGCGTTACGAGTGTGAGCCAAGAGCACCAGTGTGCGTACGTGGGAGCGAGAGCTGCAGCGTGGAGGCAATGAGCCAGATTTATCACCGTGTCGGAGAGCGCGGCGATGACAAATGCCGCACGGTCGAGCTCTTGAATCGTCTCGGCGGCCGCACCTCGATAGCTTCCCTCCCACGCGACGCACAGACAGGCTCGTACTTGGACTCTAATGCTGACAACTTAAGTCCACTTATAATAAGGTCTATTGGAGAAATAGTTTAAGCCTCTTAAGTGTTTTTTTATTTTTTATATACCGTGTTTGCTTTTTGGAAGCCGCAAGAATTTGCTTGCATAAGCAACAGTGACAGTGGAGCGGTCCTGCATTGCTATCTTGGCTCTTTGTGTTTATGTGGCTTTCTCCAACATCCTCCCACATTGCATGTAAGGCTCATTCAAGGAAAAAAAAAATAATGCAGAAATGCTTCCTAAGACTTTTAGGAGAGAATTTCAGAAAAATAACATCATATAAAAACTGAAACAGTTATCCTAATTGATGGTCTGGGGCTGCTTTGCTCTTCAGGACCTGGATGACTCTGATTGATGAAGATATAAATTCTCATTTTAAAACCGCATTTCTTTGTTACTGGCTTGCAATTGAGGTTTGGCTGAGGCTCCATTTGAGTTTTATTGGAACAACACACCCTGTGTGCGGCGGCGGCGGCGACAGCGGGCGGGCTGGCCTCCATTTTGTTAGCGGCAGCGAGTCACTTGCATAAATCAGTCGACTGAAGTTTTGGGGTTTTAACACAGCTCGGGGGGGCAGTTTGTGTGAAGTCACAACTGATTGATACAAGAGCATATGTGCGTGTGGAGCTTTTCAAGTATTAAACGGCTTTCAGACAAATGCCATTCATCTATCAGGAAATCCTTTTTACCGATTATCCGTCCAGAAAATGATTGATAACGGCCTTCAAATCTTGTTTAGAGACAAACGAAGATGCTTCGCGTTCGTGTGTGTGTTTGACAGACATGTGACGTGACGACGTTCATCAGAGTGTGATGAGCTGTGGCAGGGTGTAACACTTGAGCAGTTCTCCGGAATGCAAGCACACTCTGAATGGCAATGAGAATAAATACCGCTCTAATTTAGGCACGCTTGCATTACAACGTGAATATTCATGCAATCGATCGCCAACTTCAGGTCGCGGGAATATACCAAAAACATCGGGCGAGGTGTGCGCGCAAAGCGATCGTCTTTCTCGAAGGTGAGGCAAATGCATTAAGCACATGAGCTTTCCTCATGGACCGTTACGGTTTAATCTGAGTTTTCACCTTCCTGGAATGGAGCAGCTGTCATGGGAAGGACACCCGGTGAGGTCTTACTTCTATTGCAAAGAGACCGATGTCCGGGCCCCCCCCCTCCTCTGTAATAGTTGCCTTCATTCTATGAGTAAAGATCTTTTTCCTGACTGACTGGTTGTGGTCCACTGCTGTGTGTGTTCAGTTGGTATCTTATTTGAATCTCACAGTGTGGCTGCATACCTGTGTAAATCCTCCAGACTACAGCCCATCTGTGCTGTGTTTGTTGTGGTTCTGTGAGATTCAATGTTTGGGTGAGCAAAATAGTTTTAGCGATGCCAGGCTAAGATTTGTGCGCGAGAACACACGGGGGAGTTTGCGAGGCGAAACAAATATTTCCAACTGAGTAAAGAGAGTTTGTTTGTTTTGTTTTGTTTTGTTTTTCTAAGCCATATTACTTTTCATTCCTGAGGCAGGCAAACGGTCCTGGTGCTGAAGGCCCTTTAAAATCGATCCGGGTCAAACGGATTGGTACGATTTGTTCGTTTAAAAAAAATAACAAATGGTCATGTTTGCTCAATAACGGCAGACAAAATACAACATATAGGATCCGCACACATTATAGAATGCACCTTTGAATATTCTGGTCGAACTCCTCCAGAGTGTGGACGGATGTTTGTCATGCTCTGACAACTTGATGACAGAAAGTAGACTAAATTTTAGACCAGCTAAAAGCAGGTCTACGTTTTGGCGTAGGTAGTGCAACACTTTCAGTCTATCATTATGAAGACATTATTATCATCATCATAATTTATAGACTTTGACTTTTACAAAAATACCAAAAGGAAGACAACTCCACTGATGACTTACGCCGGGCACGAAAATTGAGTCCCCGCAGTGTAAATCCAGCCGACGTCTCCCTTTCTCACTTGCCTGTCATCTACTGCACTTTATCATTTCTCTGTGTGCTGTTGCTTTGATGGTTCATTTCAAACCATCAGGAGGGACCAACTCTCTTTCCTTCCTCTCGCAACGATGCACTCGAGTGATACTAATGAGTGGTCTTCACGTTCCCAGTCAATGTGTCCTCTTCTCTTCCTTTTTCTCCACCAATGACTTTATCTGTCCAAACACCAGCAGGGGATAAAAAAGATTCTTGCGTTCCTTATACAAAATTCCCTGAGGGGGATTTTTTTTTTTAAAGGAATTCCTTGTATGACTTTTCTCATGTCTGCCAGCTTTTAGATGTGATGGATGAAAAATATTTAAGAGGCACTTGTGTTTCTCTTGGTCTGGCAAGTGTCGTGACAGGATGGATGATGCAGTGTGTGTGCGTGTGTTTGTGGGTTGAGAGCTGTGCTTACTGGCCTGGCCCCGTCCATGTGGGCGGTTTGCTCACAATTCGAATATATATTCACCCCCAATCCTATTCAATATAATTATATGCATAGAAAATGAAAGGTCAATCTGTGTGTAAGATTCATTCTGTCACTTTAATTGCCCACATAACTTAACGATTAGGGAACTGACTGGCATATTTGAGGGTTAATGAATGCGTCGGGTTTAAAAGAGCAAAAAAGATAACGATTCATAACACAGAAACCACAAACAGGGAAGCTCATTATGAATTAGATTGGGGTTGAACGTCCCACCAGGATTTTCCGCGCCCCTTCAACGAGGCTCACTTAAGATATCGCATCGGCTCCTGCCCACAAGCTACTTGTCATGTAGGACTTATTTGAAATAAATAAATGGATACATAGTTAAATAAATGGCTAAAAAAAAAAAAGAATGAATAAATCAATTAATAAATTAATTTCCCCTTCTTGGCTCTTTTGCTTTCCTCTGCACGACCAGCCCTGGCTCACAGGCTCGCTTAATTTTTCCAAACGTCAACTAGCATTTCAGCTAATTTTTTCTTTTTCATTTTTCCAAATGTCAGCTAACTATTTTTTTTTTTTTTTTGTCCAACTGCTTTGCTCCCTTACTTTTACTCCGACTGTAGCCGCGTGTAATAAATATCACAGGACTGATCCTTAATTTCCGCCATCTGTCCAAATATTGAGTTATCCACTTTTTATTACACAATCACCTCTGCCTGTTTTTTTTTTTTTTTTTTACCCTGCAATTTTTAATTCACTAAAGAATCTCTCCACTGGACACAAGCCCAAACTCACTTTGAACATCTGCTGAGGCAAAGCTTATGAATTTATAATGTATAGCGAACCTCTATTTAGGTCTGTCATGAGGGACTTTGCCACCAGCGCTTTATTCCGGTTGACAGGCCCGTCAATTAAACTGCTCAGTAATTGGCACTGTACGACGCAGCGGGACAATACACTTCCTGTTCTATTTATGACCCCTGAACTCAGTTTATTATCTTGGCTCTTTTCATGGCAACCGCAGGATGGAGGCACTTCAACAGTCGGTACGGGGGGCGAATAATACACAATAATACATTCTGCGGTGTGGAATGTTACCACGGAAGCAGACGGGAAAGGATGATGACAATTTAAATGGAGACACACTCAAGGGGGAGAAGCAAACATCGGCAGTGTTTGGACGCGAGGAAGCGAGCCGGCGAAGACAAGCTGCGGCGACTCAGCTACACACACAGTGTAGATGAGTGAAAAAGGAAAAACAAGATTCCACAAAAGCAATTTTCATAATGAGAACAGGGGTTTGTTTGAAATGAAGTCGGAAGAAACGGGATCAGCGTTTGGCTCATCCTATCTCTGTAATTCAGCCTGAAATCGTTCAAGTTGAGATGATACTTTGTGGGTTTTCTTTTTTTTTTTTACAGATTCTTCTCAAGAACAAATGAAATATGATCTAGCGACGCCTCCGTGAAGTGTATTATCTGATATGTGTTCTCACCTGAACCTCATGACCTTGGTTGAGCGGGATTGTTTTCCCGATTCTGCGCTGAGTCAGGGGAAGAGAAAGGCAGCAAAAAAATACGTGTTCAAAGGTTTTATCTGCTCTCGAGGGAGCTAAGTTAGCTTACTCAGACATTAGAGCATCTCTGTTTTTTTTTTTATGCCATTTAATTTCCTTTTATTTTAATCAGCATTCATTGTTTTAGACAAAAATCAATAACATATGTCAGGACACTGTGGAACATTCAAAGTCCAATAGAGGAAATGTGAACTTAATTCCACACAGGAAATGGTTGCTTAGGACAATATGAGGAATTGAAATTCTTTCCTGATATTGCATCAAAAATATTTTCTGCTACACCAACTGTGACCAAATCAAATTTTGTAAGAGTCTCAAAATTTATTTATATGGACCTCAGTTTTTTTTTTCTTTCTCTTCTCTCTCTTTCTCTCTTTCCACTGTCTGTTATCAGGCGGCTGCTGACTACGCAAAGGCTCACCTGCCGGAGGCGCTACGCCAGCAGCTGCTCACCTATGAACGTGAGCGAGAGCGGGATAAGGAAAAGGATAAAGAGAAGGAGGAGAAAAAGGACACCCTGTCCTACCCGTCTATCCTGGAGCAGCAGATCCTGACGTTGGACCGGGAAATATTGGCAAAACTCTCCGCCACATACAATGAAGCAGGTGTGTGTGTTTGTCTCCCATTTAAAACGAGTTTGGATTTGATTGGTTAAGTCTGAACACAACCACGCCCCTTTTATCAGAGGGTGTGCACAGTTTTGCAACCACGTTATCTCAGTTGGTCATCTTTGCGTGGTTATAAAACGGGTCGGAATTAAGCATACCGCTGGGTTAATCCATGGTGATGTCTTTGAGTTCGCACTCTTTCAATCTTCTCCTGTTGAACAATGACTGTCAGCAACCCTCGAGCCTTGCTTATTCAGCTGTTTAAATACAAGCCAATCTTCACAAGGCTTGTAGTAATTATTTCTGGTGGGATACAAGGGGTGAGGAGTGGGCGGCGGAGACGGGGGGGGGGGTCAGACGAAGGGGACGTGCGGAAGTTTTGGTTGTTGAAAGCTGCGCGGGAAGGAGAGTGACGCAAGCAGCCGATGGAGTGGGGAGCAGGAAAAGTTCAGGAGACTTTCATTTGGTCGGGGGACGTAGCGGGAATGAAAACGGAATATGAGTTAGTCTTAAGACTTTTCTCGTTGGTCTAAAAATTATCGTAAGCTACTAAATGTCTTTGAATATTCTTCGCTTGACGCAGCTAATTCAAAAAGTCCCTAAAGATTCTTTATTTGCTCAATAAAAAATAAATAGTATAGAGAAATATCCCCCAGTTGGTCCATAAAACCTGTTACGACTCTTCAAATGATCTCAAATTCCCCGCAAACATACTAACACTCGCCACGAGTAGGTTGGAAACCATTTCAATGAGTAGGGAATATTATTAAGACTTATGGCCTTCCTTGAATGAGCAATAAAGCTTATTATTATGATGAAGGTTTTCTCCCTCCTCCCATGAGGTATGATGCGTACATAGCCTCTGCGGTGTGCAGTAATTTTCAGTATCGATTGTTCGGCTTTTATTTGCTGCTGCGCCGTTGTCTGTAGACTTGTAAAATCCGATCTTGCATTCATCGCCACCGTTGGAGAATTTTGGGCTGTTTTTGAAATGAATAATTCTTTGTCTCTAAAACATGCCTTTTTATCCTCCGCTACACAAATAAGAAAATAATAAAAAATAAAACCAATGAAAAAACAAATTAAACATGTTCAAAAAATAAATAAAGCTAGCGGCTACATTTAAAAAGTCACAACAAATTGAAAAATAACTATCATGTCAATTCCCAAACTTTTATCGCTCTGGTGTGAATTTACTAAGATAGATTTTCCCCTTCGCTGGGACTTTAAAGTTTCATGCATAAACTTTCACGCTCAGGAAGACCAAAAAAAAATAAAAAATGATGACGCTGAGAGGAGTAATTCACTTTAACAAGGGGTTAGGTTGTTAAATTGGATTAGGGCTTCGAACAATGCGTAGCGTGAATAATAACTTGATTTCCAACATGTGACTCCCATGTCAGCAGTTTATTCTCCAGCCCATCAACTCGAGAAAGCTCACGACACATTGGTTGTAAAAAAAAAAAAAAAAAAAGGCAACACCCTTTTGTTGCACTCGCCCGCCGCCGACCTCGTTATCCTTTTTTACTCTGGTCGTTTTCTTCTTCTGTACTCCAGCCAGCATCCGCTTACTGATCAATGGTGTTCCAGCAAGAAAAGCCATCTCCTCATCCCTTTTGTCTTTTCGTTCAGAGCTGTTATTTTTGTCCAGACAGCGAGACGCATTGGCTGTGAGTTAACTTAGAGAAAGATAATGCTTGTTTAGAGTCGGAATTTATTACAGTGTCAGCGTCTCGGGGGGTAATTGCTGATCAGGTAATTGCTCATTCTTCCAGTTGTGGCTGATTCACAGCTATCTCCTCTTTATTGCAATCAGGGACTGAATTAAGCGGCAGGGGAGCGTGCCGGAGAGATGCTCCTGGATGAACTCGTAGTCCGCGATATATCTGATTCATCCAGCCCCCCCCCCCCCGGGCTCTCCGTCCCCTCGTCGCTTATCAGCAAACACCGAGTGGCGATAAAAGTGATGTGACTTTAATGGAATTGGCCGTAAGCTTCAGGTCGGAAACAGTCACCTTGACGCAGCGTCGGTGTGCTTCGACGCCTCACCTTGACGTGACGGCGTGAACTCCCGGCAGGTTTTGACACAGAACACAAGTTGCCCACTGATGCGTGAGTGCCATCATGAAAAGTTAAAGGTGACAGCGGAAATGTTGAGAGCAGGTGGTTGCTTGTGGTAAATCTTTCCGGCCACTTGTTTTTGTCTCGCAAGGTGAATGAATGACTTTCACACACAGGGCAGAGAAGAGGCAGGATTATAAAAAAAAGTATTTTCGAAATAAATCTTTTTTCCAGCGCCATTTGTGCCGTCTTTCCCTTTTTCAAACTCAGTTAACATATTCCAAATCTGTGAAACGCTTGTTTTGCTCAGATTGTCTCACTGTTGCTAATTTTTATGTGTACTAATGAGCGGAAGGGCCTAGAAAAACTCAACAATAAATGTAGATTGCAATTTGGGTGGAGCCCTCAATCTTTTGTCCAAGCGAAACGGATAATTAGCATGAACATAGCGTGTGCTATTTTAATAGGGATTGGCGGTCGAGTTGCTCGACAAAGGCTTGCCTAATTGGCCAAGAATATGCTAGCGAGCCGTCTCTGTCCATTATCTCTATCGCTATGGGATCCCGATAAGGCTAATTAACCGAACAGCGTGGCACAGTGCAGGAGAAGCTATATGTCGGATTAGGTACGCATGCAATTATTTTCCACTTCCGTTAAAAAAAACATCTGCATCCAAGTGTCATCAGTATTCACCGCACTCCCTCTTTCTGTATTTCTCTATTTCCATGTCTTCTCACCTAATACCACAAAATGGGAAAACTAAACGTGTTTTGCTGCCGAGAAATCTCGGATCTCATCTCTCCTTTAAAAATGATGTCGTTCCGTCTAACCCCGAAGCATCTCCGACATAAATTGCATGTCAGTCAACCAACCGACGGACGGACTGGAATTGCTTGACGCTTCAAACGACATTTCATAACATGGAAATTCTTTTCATCTTTTGTGTTTATTTCAACTGTATCCTGAGTTTGACTCCACTATTTTTACATGTTTACAGCTATTTCCTTATGTAACCCCGCCCTCACACATCCCATTGTAGTCTAAGCCAGAGCTGGATGCCCAGTAGCCCTTCAAAAGCAAGCTCTTACGCCCACCACTTTCGTCTTTTGTGTGCGTGTGAGAGCAGAAATAAGAAAAAAAAATTGGGATCGCACACAAAGGGCTTCAGTCCGAACGGTTCAGTCAAGCTGACGGGCCAAATAGAGAGGCGAGGCCTTCCCCGCTTTTGTTTTTAAAGGTTACAGTAAGAGCGTTGTGTGGCCACACAACTAATATTAACTCTTTTAAATTTGATACAATCCTCTCTGGCATATATTCTTTATCCTCTGTGACTATAACATCCATGTGCATTACACTGCCCCCTGTGGCCATAAAGCACACATTGAGCATGAAATCTTAATGCATGTTGCATTTAAGTTAATGATGTCATTTCTGTATAATTTCATAAAATGCACCACTATTACTTATTGAAAGACATGTTACTTATTTGTGTTTTTTGAACAATTTGGTGGTGTGCTGTGAGACTTTTCACATATGGTAACATGCTCATTGCCCCAAGCGCCTCCTTCGCTCCGTCTCTTGTCGTCATGGTAACGTAAAGCCATGTTTACATTGGCACACGCCACAGTAGAGTGACAAGATGGCCCCCTGAGAACCCGAGAATGTGTGCTGTTATACTTCATCCTTGTGGCGTTTTGACTCGAATGAGGGGAAAAATAATGCAGAATATGCCTGCTTTAATATCTTGTTAATAATGCATGACTCCCTAATAACAAAATTCAAACTTAAGCAGGAAGTGGTGATTTATGAAATTTGTATGGTTCATCTCGAGCCATTCCACTTCATTTACAGCCAAATAGATGGAGTCAGGTTTATAGTCAATTATTTCCACATCAGCCACATTCTTTCTTGTGCTCGTCCTCCCTCAGGCACCACATGTCTGGTGGCCCTCCTGTCCGATAAGGAGCTGACGGTAGCTAACGTCGGCGACTCGCGCGGAGTCCTGTGCGATAAAGACGGCAAGGCCATCCCGCTATCGCATGACCACAAGCCCTACCAGCTGAAAGAGCGCAAGAGGATCCAGAAAGCTGGTGAGACTCTACACACGCACACTGACTGCATACAAATCAATTTCTCACTTAAGGGAAACATAACGTGAAAACAGTCATGAGCGCCGCTGCCTCTTTTGTCTCGGTTGAATCAAAGGTGCTCGTTAAAAACACAGGCGGCATTTTGGAGCTATAATTCTGCCTCCTACTCTTGCCGCATGCACTCTGGAGTGTTGGAGTGATGATGGCACCGGGCCAGAGGTGTAAGCCTGTGGGGCAATATTGCATAATAGTCCTTCATCGCCATCTAGCGGTTTATTTAGGTACTAGAGGAATAACCAAATAAGGCAACTGGTTAAAAAAATCAAATGGCAGACCCTTTTGCTTCTCTCAAAGTGATGTTAAGGATTATAAATAGTAGACAGTAGACACAAACGTCGCTGGAAGGGCAGATTTGAAATGAAAAGTCATAGTTATTCAACAATATTTATGATGAATATATTTTTTTTTCCTAGCACCTATTAGCTAAATATTCTCTCATAATTATCAATAGCTAATAAAACTATCTGGGGTCTCATGTTCCCTAATTTATGAAAACTCCTTTTTTTATGCAATGCTGAACACATATTGTATTTTTCCACTGGGTTGTATTTGTACATTTTGCAGTCTGTTGTAGCTTGATGTCAAGACCTCAGCATTTTTGAAATGCTAAGCTATGACCTTGCTCGCTTGGTGAGGAGGAAACCAGAGACACATCCTGGCCATGTAAGAAAGTCAGAATGTAATCCAAGCGTTTTCCGAGACACTCGAGGATATGTTGCCCTAGCTAGTACGGGAAGTGATGTTATCTTGCAGGATTGTAAAATTGAATGGTGGGAACTTTTCACTGGAATTAACGAGAATTTGGGGTGATCGAGAAAATCTAATTTTGATTAATGTAAACAACTTTATTTGGGCTTTTTCTTGTGGTCAGGCGGATTCATTAGTTTCAATGGCTCATGGCGCGTCCAGGGAATCCTGGCCATGTCTCGCTCCCTGGGTGACTACACGCTGAAGAACCTCAACGTGGTCATTCCCGACCCTGACATCCTTTCCTTCGACCTGAACAAGCTCCAGCCAGAGTTCATGATCCTGGCGTCGGACGGCCTGTGGGACACCTTCAGCAACGAAGAGGCCGTGCGCTTCGTCCGCGAGCGCCTGGATGAGCCGCACTTTGGCGCCAAGAGCATCGTCCTCCAGTCGTACTACCGCGGCTGCCCCGATAACATCACCGTCATGGTGGTCAAGTTCAAAGGCAAAGCCAGCGAGCAGTAGAATGACGACGGCGTCCGGCAGCGAAACCGAACTTTTGGTGAGAGTATCGATTCTAATGCAGATGTTGAAATAACGCATCAAACCATTGCTCCTCCTTTTATGTAAAAGTTTTTTGTTTTTTTTAATTAGCTTGTGTACCCCAAACAAAATAACTGATTAATTTATCACTGAAGATTCAGTATGGAAATAATTGTTCATTATCTTGAAGCAATAGAAAGAAAATGAATCATACTTTGACAAAATATTTTTTTGTCCACTCACAATATGCTTTATCCACATTTCCCCTTATTGGTTAGCGCCTATCCTAACTCTCTCTCATTCACACAATTCTTCAAAAAAAAAAAAAGAAGCTAACATTCTCAGTTGAAGTTAACTCAAACTGACAAATAATAAAACAAAGGAGACATAAACACCAGATGTTTAAACACCCAGATGTTAAACCAAACTGTCTAACTTTGGCGAATGAATGTTAGTTAGCTTAAAGCTAACATGTAAACGTCTTACCTGCACTAACAGAAATTAGCATTTTAAATCTTCAAACAACTTCTACTTTTCCATTCACTGGTTTTTAAAGGATATCATTTGCATAGCGTTTCCTTACTCCTTAACATTATGAAGGTGTTTATCAGTTCACGTTTCAACCTTGTAATTCCCAAATGTTAGTCAACATTTGTACAGCAATAGGAGCCACCTCTCATGATGACACATGAAAGTGATTCCACTGCCACCTTTTATCATTTTTGAACGTTTTAGTTCATAAACAATTGGTGCCATTTTTCTTTTCCAGAATTGCTCTGCTATGTTGGATAGAATAACATCATTCATTCATCTTCATTGGTAAGCAGGAGGTCACATTAAAAGAGTGTTAAAATATAGTTGAGAGTAATTCATCTCTAATCGCTCTCAACTAATGGTTTCTGGACAATGTCATAAATGATTGTCTGAAATCAACAGTTTAAAAAAAAAATGTACAGTAAAATCCTGATAACTATCACATTCTGTTTTCCCCGAACTCTAAATGAAACAAAACTTTGAATGAAGTGTATTATTGTTGCCTTATTTTTAAACAGTTTGTTTCCTGTAATATCTGCTGCCATTTTTTGGGGTGATTTTTCAAAACGTGCATGTCTGTCTCATTCTAATAAGTCATATATGTAAAGTAGAAATGTGAAAAAGAAAATCTCCAAGAGACATTAAGATGAATATGTTGGCATCCTCATCGCTTACTGTTTACACGGCAACAAAGAAAGCAATTCAGATTGTATTATGTCAGCGATGTGTATTTGTTCAGATGTCCTGTTTGGATTTTTCTCATTCAAACCGTCGTCATTTATCATCAACGTTGCAAAATGTTGCTTTGGCATTTGTATATGTGTGCTTTCATAAAATATTCAGATTTGGGAGAAAAAAAAATATTTTAAGGTGTAATTCAGATAAAGGTGATATTAAAAGAAGAAAGGATGAAATGATTAATCTGTAAAGTCTGTCGTATTAATTTCTGGCATTGATGATTTTTACAATTGCTATGTCAAAGAAGAAAACCAATTTCGAGAAACCAAATACAAAAAATATTCAATTTAGATTCATCCTGATTTAAATTTCATAGTCAATATTTTTCATTCATGACCACTGCCTGACGTGGAAACAATCCGGATGACCCAAATAAGCGCTTCCGATTATGTCGGGTCTGGATGATTGACAGCTAGGGACAGGTGTGATCTGACTCCTGTAACCGGAGAACAAACTACACGTCGTACTTCATAGTTGCACTGTCACTATATTGATATAAATAGCTTTACTGAAAGCTACGTAGTGCTGAGGAGACTCCCGTCACAACACCAGGGGTGGGATCACTTTAAACTGTGTGTACATAAAGCATCGTGGCCGCATACTGAGACTGCAGCCAGACAGCACTGCAGGGACCCACTGGGCGCGAGAGAGCTTGGCTTACTCCGCGTTACGCAACTGCACAAACCCATTCTTCTTTTTGGGATCCGACTCAGACATGGGGATGCACGGTTCTAAGCCGCGGAGGCAAGCGCAGGTCCTGATGCTTGGCTTGGACCGATCTGGGAAGAGCACCTTGCTGTATAAACTCAAGTACAACGAGAGAACGGTGACGGCGCCCACGGTGGGCTTCAACGTGGAGACGCTAGAGACGGACAGGAGCAGCCCGGGTCTGACTGTCTGGGACGTGGGCGGCCAGAGGAAGATGAGGCCTCACTGGAAGCATCACTACGCCGACACGGCCGGGCTGGTGTTTGTGGTGGACAGCGCGGACCAAGGGAGGCTGGATGAAGCCGGCAAGGAACTCCATCGGGTAATTAAAAATGATGTTTGGATTGATACATAAAGTCTCGAGGCAGCACTGCAGGATCGCATGACTTGAATTTATTATGCACTCGACCGAACAAGTTTCTAGTTAACCCTTTACGTCGGCAAAACTTCCAAATCGAGTCCTAACCGGTGGTGACGCATGCCTTGTGTTCCTTAAGGTGCTGAAGTACGAGACCCTGAGAGGAGTTCCTCTGGTCGTTCTGTCCAACAAACAGGATCTGCGTGGGGCTCTGAGCTCCGAGGCAGTCTGCCAGAGGCTGGACCTCAAGCGAGCGTGCGAGGGCAAAAGGCCATGGTTTATCCAGCCCTGCTCGGCCATCACGGGCGTGGGGCTGGAGGAAGGCTTCAGGAGGATGGTGTACCTGATGAAGACCCCGCTGAGGCAAACGCAAGAAGACATCCAGGTCAAGATGAAGTCAAAAGGCTTCAGGATTTCGGCTTTGATATGCGGCTGATGGGTGATTTAATCTGATTAATCCAATCACATGTCGTGTTCACTCTTATCTGCTGCCTCGTCTACCATAAATGATCAAATTTAAGCGGGTCATTTAAAGAAACAGAAACCCTCGTCATCAGAATCAAAGAGAATCTCTGATTCCTTTCTTTGGCCTGTGGCATTAGTGCAAGAAGGGTCAAAGGGTGTAAACACCCCACATGTCGCGAGAAGCCTTAAGGGATCCTTGAAAAAAATAATAATTAAAAGCATTCCTGAATATTTATTTATTATGCACTGCATAATTCGGTTCATTTTATACTTTCTTGTAGTAATATTGCTATTTATATTTATTTCTTATTTATGTTATGTTTTAAATGTAATAAAAATACTGTAATAAAATGCAGGGAATATGCAATAAAACCAAATACTAGTGTGTTTGGGTAGCAGCATGTACATACATACACAATTATTTGTGTTGATGTAGTCATTCATTTATAATAAAGATATCAGACAATTTTTCTTTTTCTTCTATTTTAGTCCACACGTAATTGCAGTCTTATCGTGTGAAGCCATATCAAAAGTGTCTTAATATAATATATTACACAACATAGACGGAATAAAATCAACAAAACTCGCTGTGACGAATTCGTCACGTTCATGAAGAAATTTGGACTTGCGTTGGCGGGCATCTTGCAACAGACCAATGAGAAAAGAGCGGCTTCCCCCACCCTTCCTCTCCGCCACCGGCAATCCCAGCATGCACTGCGGCCTTTCCAGCAGTAGCAAAAAATAGTCTGTTAACAAGCGAGTGAGGCAGCGAGAGCGAGCAAAATAGAGCGAGAGAGGCCGAGAAAGGGAACTACGAGAAACGCTAGCTTAACTGGCTAATTCCACGAGTGAAATAAACTGCGCTCTAGCCTCGCCGCAACCGCTAGCATGGCCGACAACGACAAACTGGACAACCAGCGACTGAAGAATTTCAAGAACAAGGGTCGGGATTTAGAGGTAAAAAGAAAACGAGGGAATTCACGCTTTTTAGCCCCCCTTCCGTTTTTCTAAACAGGGGCACCACGGCTTTGGATTCCCTGTGACGTCGTTTCTATAATTTGCACCATCGGGAACTTTGCCCGAAGGCTTCAACCAGGGCCTTCACTGAGAACATTTTGGAAAATCCCGACCGCTGTTTGGTGATTTCACCATACGGGCCTTAGTTTCTAAGCCGCATTTCGACTGAGTACCACAGAGGACTTGCCATCGCGTCCGCTAGATCTGCTAACTCGCTGCTAGCCAGGCCCTCGACGGACATGCTAGCTCCAGCGTAGCCACCGAGCGTTTGAACTCGATATGTACTACTGCCAAATACTCTAATATACACATACAAGATTCATATACGTGAGGGAAATATATAAATTGAGGAGTATCCCCGCGATTGGGAAGTTAATACTGCGGCGTACGAACGTCACGTCGAAACTGCAGTTTAGCTAGCGCCTCTTAAGCTTGGAAGCCATAACCCCCCTCCCACGGCTTTAGCTTAAAAACAATGGCGTGGGGGGTCTAATTTATGTCTAATCGTCCTTCTTCTTGCGGTTTGATGCTCTCAAATTTGACTAAAATCGTGGATTTTAGTAATCCAGTTTTCTGACACGGATAAAGTTAAACTACGCTAGCTACCGATTGACACGATTTACTAGATTTCGCACTGCAATGATCGCGTTGTCCAACACTCGCCGACCATTGTTTTGCTTATGAGGGGCGACATGTTTTGGCTGCATATAAGCAGCATGGACTGATTCATCCTGTTTGACAAGTAGTTGTTTTTTTTTTTTTTTGGTGCGTGTGTGTGTGTGCTGCAGCGCAGTAAGGTTGGTAGGCCGGTGCACGGCAGCTGTCCTGTCAATGACTCTTCATCACAGTCATCGGTGAACACTGCAAGCTAGTACCGATCCATTATTATTGGTGCATCGTCATGTTTTTTTTTTCCTTCTTTTTTAATACCACTGCAATGACTTTGAAATGAAACGAGATCATTTTGTTTGAACTGCACACTGTAATTGCAGCTGTAATTCGAGAGTCGTTACATTTAAACGAAGTGACCAGAGTTTGAATTACAATATCTCGTGTTTGTACCTCTCTTTTTGAAGGACCACAAGCAAGGTGCTCTATGGCAAAATGTGCATTTATTGGGTATTTATTGACTTAATGACAGCAGGGTGATTTATGAAGTTTTTAGGAAACATTATCCGCTCGTAGTAAGCCAAATGTTACAAAACTCACTTGATGCCACTTCAGTGTAGCTGGCCAAAGACCCGCCCGAAGCAAAAGCAACCAGTTTTTTTTTTTTCATCAAGGCAAATAAGTGGAATGTAATGCAATGACCCATTCCATCACCTGACCTGAATTCGATTGAGCATGCTTGCTGAAGACGTAAACGCAAGGGAAAACAGTTGCAGAAGTTCGACTGAGCAATACCTGGGATGAAATCCAGTGTCTACTGATTTCCATGTTCCAGACTTCAGATTTTGATTGCAGAGGATTTGCAAGTTGATTTATTATTTTTCATTTGTCCTATTACTTTTGATCCCTAACCATTGCGCCATAAGTCATATCTTGTGATCATTTGGACTATGCACATAGTTGCCTTATGACGCTGGTGGTTAGGCATGTTGGGGATCTGGGATGTGACACAACAAAATTTCCCAGTGTCACTCCTATAACAGTGACAGTATTATAATATACTTTTTATGTATGCGGTATCCATCCACAAAGAATCAGCATACACTGGTGTGACAGGGACAAAATGTAATACCCCAATACAAAATCAATTTATTTACCAAATAGGACTGTTGGGAAATTTGCATTATTCATCAGTTTCTTAAACACATACAAATAACATTAACACATTCAGTGGTGGCCTGGATTCTTAAAAAAATGGATAGAAAACTTGGTATTGAATGAGTTATAATCAAAATGACATCCAAACATTCCACTTTCAATAAATATCTGCCACTGTAAATGTTTTTTTTTGCGCGCCATGTGTTAGTGAGCCCTGTGTTGGGGTGGCAGAGTTGAAGGGGGCTGGCTGACTTCTGCTGTCTAAAAAAAGAGGTCCATCGAGCCTCGCTCCTGTTGCTCAAGACTTGTTGTGCTGAAAGCTTGGAAGTTTGTGCTCGAGTTATTTTTCTTGGGCTCAAATATTGCACTGTGTTCTAGTCCATTGCTGATGCTAATAATACTTTTTTTTTCTCTCTCTCTCTCCGCAGTCCATGAGAAGACAAAGGACGGAGGTGGTGGTGGAGCTGCGAAAGGTAATTCATTGACATTGACATCATACTCGAATCTGATGTCTTAAGATCTGCACGCTGTCGCTCGGCTGAAATTGTTCCGCATGCGTGTAACATTTTCGGTTGCTCCTCGACAGAACAAGAGAGATGAGCACCTCCTGAAGAGAAGAAACGTGCCCCATGAGGACATTTGCGAGGATTCCGACGTGGACGGAGATTTCCGATCGGTAGGCCGCGTTGCTTTGTCACGAGAGAATCGTTTGTATTGCATTTTTTTGTTGTTGTTTTGCATCACCTCGGCGTCGCTATTAAATTCAAAACAAGCGGACGGCGGATATTAATAAAAACAAAATGATCTTCAATAGCGTTAGCGGTTAAGTGCAAGTTTGTGCCACAACGACTTCTCACGCCATTGCCTAGCTTTTGTCACCTCATATGTTGCAGTTAAATTCAACATTTGTGAGGAGGGGGCGCTTCAAGGCATGATTATAAAGCAAAGAACGCCGAGTACAACGATAATGGACTGTGCCTTCCTGTCATTTGTTTTCTTGAAATGTCATAAATGGAATCTTATTGCAAAGAAGAAAAAAAAAGTGTACGCACGAAATAAGGACCAGATCACTGTGGCCAATATTGTTGAATTCGTTGAGCTCTTAATTCGATTTACTAATTTCTGTTTCTCCCGTCGCTATTAACATAAACGCCATGAATCAGTTCCGTCGCTGGCATGTTTTGGTCATTCGTAATCGTCGGCACCAGCACGGTGGCATCAAAAAGGCTACTCAGCACTTCAGAGATTCAATCAGGCTAACTGCGCCGTCCGTGCTCGAGAGGGCGGTCTACCTCATCGTATATCAACAATGACACGCTGCTCTGAGTCACCGGTGCGCAGCCAGGAGGGTCTTTTTTTTTTGTGGGGAAAAAGTGGACCGCCTTCTCCAATTAAAATAATTACCATTCCAGACGCCTCGCTGCATTTAAAATAAATGTGTTTGCTTCTAGGTTGTAGAGCAGCTTAGCTTATGTTGGTTAACCCAATGACAACCTTTTTTTTTTTTTGTATACTAATATTTTTTAGGCTTCTCCTCTTGCACAGTGTGGCTTTTGATGCACTTTTTTGCACAAATTTCCAGTTGCATTTTCCACTTGGATGCAATCAGGCCAAGGACGTTTTATTTTAGGAACAGAGATGCCACTTGATGTCATTTATGCCAATGATCATTTGTTGCAAAACGTCCTCTCGGTTCCAATGACTTTCTAATATGTTTCCTTCTCAGCAAAACACCTCCCTCGACGCAATAGTGCAAGTAAGCTGCTTTTCCTTGTTTATTCCACCTTGTAGTGTCCTTCTCCTTCACGTATGACTCATCCACTTTTCTGTATTGCGTTGTAGAATGCCACCAGTGATAACCAAGGCATCCAGCTGAGTGCCGTTCAGGCCGCCAGGTACGAGCGCACGTGTCACGCCGCAAACACCCATGTCAACATTCTCCAAATTCTCAAGTGTCGCGCACTCCCGTCGGCATCTGTCGTGTGTTATCTGTGCATGCAAATAATGTAATGTCGTCTACGTGTGATGTAGGAAGTTGTTGTCCAGCGACCGCAACCCTCCTATCGATGACCTGATAGGCTCCGGGATCCTTCCTATTCTGGTCCACTGCCTGGACAGAGATGACAAGTAAGTTGAAAAGCCGTCCCGGCGTCTATTCGATCCAACCCATTTTGACTATGTATGCGAGCGAAAATGCCAGCGGCGCACGGTGATGCACGTATGCAAATGCGTTCCAGCTTTCATCTTCCAGGAATGGCATCCCACACAAATGCACAAACAAGTCTGATGTTGTTCAACGTGGCTTTCCGCTGTGTTCTCTCTCTCCTCCCGCAGCCCTTCTCTGCAGTTTGAGGCCGCCTGGGCTCTGACCAACATAGCGTCCGGCACTTCCGAGCAGACCCAAGCCGTGGTGGAGTCCAGTAAGTGGCACGAGGCGCACTCGACAAAGCAGAGGACGACTGCTAACCGAGCCGTTTGTGTACACAGGCGCCGTGCCGCGCTTCCTGAGGCTGCTTCAATCGCCTCACCAAAATGTGTGCGAACAAGCCGTCTGGGCTTTGGGCAACATTATCGGTGAGCTATCGGCCCATTCGCCAGAACCTCAAAGATGAAAAGTCCAATTGACGCGTGTGCCCGTGTCTCTCGGTCAGGCGACGGCCCGCAATGCCGAGACTACGTGATCGGCTTGGGCGTTGTCAAGCCGCTGCTGTCTTTCATCAGTCCCTCCATCCCAATCACCTTCCTTCGCAACGTCACCTGGGTTATGGTCAATCTGTGCCGCCATAAAGACCCTCCGCCGCCTATGGAGACCATCCAAGAGGTTTGTGCTTTTGTTCCATTTAGCTCTGAAAGCGCACAATGCGAAGTCCTCGCCATGTGAGTTATTGCGGTTCTTGCAGAAATGTTTCCCCTTTTTGTCCACCTTATAATTTACATTTTTAATCCGTAGATCCTGCCAGCTCTGCGTGTGCTGATCCACCACACTGACGTCAACGTGAGTAAACGCTTAACTCTTTAAGTCTTGCTGCCAGGTAAAGAAGTTCAACAGTTCATCCCTGTATTTTATTTCCCTCCCCCCCCTCTCTCATCTCACCGCTTCTAGATTTTGGTGGACACGGTGTGGGCCCTGTCCTATCTGACGGATGCTGGGAACGAACAAATCCAAATGGTGATTGATTCTGGCATCGTCCCTCACCTGGTCCCACTGCTCAGCCACCAGGAGGTCAAAGTTCAGGTATGGATTTGGGGGGGGGGGGTGACTATAGAAATTCATTCAAATGAATAGGAGAGTGATATCAATGGACCCCGCCCATTCTTTTCATCCAGACCGCTGCCCTGAGGGCTGTGGGCAACATCGTGACTGGAACAGACGAGCAGACACAGGTGGTGCTCAACTGTGACGCTCTCAACCACTTCCCAGCCCTCCTGTCACACCCAAAGGAGAAAATCAACAAGGTAACACTCTTCTTGCACGCGTCTCGCCGCGTTCTACGCCCTGACGTCGGCGGAAGTGATGACATCTGAGACATCCCGGTGTGAAAGTTGGCTGAAAGTTTTAGGTGGGGTGGGAATGAGATTTCTAGTAAGATTAGACTTCACATTGGAGAATGCGACGACGACGACGATGAGGAACGCCATCTGCTGTAGTTGTAGTTAAGCGCACTGGTTGAAGAGGGGGAGGGTAGTTGGTGTGTGTGGATGTCTGATTGTGTGAGTCACTTAAAATGGGTCGGTGGCAAGAGAGCGCTGAGAATCAGTCCTTGCTGATATCGGAGTGCATCTGAGACCAGTCACTTTCAACTCGAGGCCCAACTGGTTTGTGACATGGACGATGATTAGAGCCTCAACACCGCTCTCGCTCACCCCAACCCGCAGCACATAAGTCTCAGCCAGGCATCCACTCTTGGCGTGGATGTCCGGATTCTGATCCAGCCTAGACGCAAAATGTAGAACTGGGGAGATGACGTTACGAGACGCGTTATTAAAAACAATCTAATGCCTGTATTTGCGCCTTTTGTCCTGTAGGAGGCGGTGTGGTTCCTGTCAAACGTCACAGCAGGGAATCAGCAGCAGGTGCAAGCGGTCATAGATGCCAAGCTGGTCCCCATGATTATCCACCTTCTCGACAAGGTACCCGCTTCTCATTGTTCTCTTTTTATTTATTTATTTTATTTATTTTTTTACATGGCACAGAGCATTGAAATTGAACAAACTTGCCCAATGTCAATTTAGGGAGACTTTGGAACCCAGAAGGAAGCAGCCTGGGCCATCAGCAACCTTACAATAAGTGGGAGGAAAGATCAGGTACAAAACAAAGTTTTGTGGTTTATACAAGGGGGGGGGGGTCCTCTAGTAAGTCAATTGAATCTTGTCTTGCGGTGCGGCGCCTTCAGGTGGCGCACTTGATCGAGAAGCAGGTCATCCCTCCATTCTGCAACTTGCTCACGGTGAAGGACGCCCAAGTGGTGCAGGTTGTCTTGGACGGGCTCAGCAATATCCTGAAGATGGCCGACGACAAGGCTGAAACCATTGCCAATCTCATCGAAGAGTGTGGAGGTGGGTGCCCGCTGCATCGAGATATAAAGCGTTTTTTCTTTGGGGGGGGGAGTTTGTGTTCATATGTTATTTTGTCTGGACAGGTTTGGAGAAAGTGGAGCAGCTGCAGAATCATGAAAATGGTGATATCTACAAGCTAGCTTATCAGATTATTGATCAGTTCTTCTCATCTGATGATGTAAGTTGAAGGCTCTGGCTACACTTGTTTGTTTGGTGTTCCTCTGTTAAACTCACCTCTTTCTTCCTCCTCACTCTCTTTGGGTGTGACTCAGATTGACGAAGATAACAGCCTGGTCCCCGAAGCCATCCAAGGCGGAACTTACGGCTTCAACTCCGCCAACGTGCCAGCCGAGGGATTCCAGTTCTAAAACGGCGTCCGGGGTATTCTGGAGTTTTATTCACGATGCAGCACTCTGTTCAACATAAACAAAATTAGGCGAGAGAGAGCGAGCGAGAGAGAGAGAGCGAGAGTGTGAGAAATTTGATCCATTGTGCTTGGCTCGTGGGATCCATGGCTGCATCTTATCTGAGAGAAAAATGTGTGGATTTCATTTGGCGTTCCTGGGGGAAAGCAGCCCAAATGAAGTTTGAGTTGGCGAGTGGGTGCGAGTGAGAATGAGTGGCTACATGTTGCAAAAAAAAAACAAAACAAAAAAAAAACCACACCAAAAAAAAAAAAGAATCTGTATGACAAAAGAAAACAAAACCACCTACAACAAAACATGTCGGAGAGACATGGCAACGCGACAACTTCCGTAACCGAAGCGACGACTTCAACTCGATGTCCGCCCAAAGGAGACACAACAACAAACTCTTCAAATCACAATCCTCGAGGGCGCCACCTTTCCCCACAATCGGCCACACTATCAGACGTGTGTGTGAATGGAGCCATTGCGTATGAATGTCTGGACTCAGTGCTGAGGAGCCAGGTTCATCTCCCAACAGGACGTCCCGACGGGACACCCCTCCTCTTCCCCCCCCCCCGGGGCGGCGGGGCCAGGAGTCCGGCTGCGTGACCACGTGTGAGCGAGAGAGAGAGAATGGGCGGATGGGTTGTGTGTGCGTGACTGGGAGTGTGCGAGGACGCATGCAGGAGACGGCAGAGATACAAATGCGACATCTTGAGCGAGGAAATGCAGCGAAGTTTAGAAAAGGAGAAAGAAATTCGGCCTTTGAGGCTGATCCTCAAATCCCTGAAACAAAGAACTTTGGATACCGTAAGAAGAAATGGAAGAGAGAGAAAAAGAAAAAAAATCAGTGCAACGAATATTTTTTTGTTTTCACTTATTTTTAAGTTGCTATCAATGGACACTGGACATTGCGAATGGCAGATGCACAGAAGGGGTGCATTCTATTATGAAGATGCATTTGGGTGGCTTTGGGGCTTTTTTTTTTTTTTTTTTGCCTCTGGCATGTTCCTTTTAATGCTTTTTTTTGTTGTTTTGGTTCCCCACCTCCCTCAGCTTTTCTTTTCATGGCTTCTGTTAAGGCGATCTCATCACAAGCCTACCACGTTACAGGCTTGATGCTGTGAATTGTTGTTCCCCATCAAATGATTGGTTCCCCTTTTGAATTGAGCAAAAGCACTGCTTTGCAGTTTAGTTGCCATCGAATTGACTTACCATGAAAGGGAGAAAAGTGAACATAGGCCATTTTCACATCGGATTGTGAATCTCATAACCCTTGCATGTATTCAATGATGACACAGTTCCTTTCTTTAGGGTCTTTTTAGGTTCCTTAGGCTGTGGATACAGTTGTAATTTTTTTATTTGAAGTAAACTGTGCTTAAATGTTACATGTTTACCCTTCCCTTACCCCCCCCCCCCCTCTCCCCTTTTTAATGTCTCACTTGCTAAATAATCTATATGGTTTTGCACATGTACTGCAAAGTGACGCCTCAAGTCTTTGTGAAGATTGATTGGTCTGACCTGCCGCTGGCCTCAACAATATGCATCATTTTGACCGCAATCTTTGTCTTTCAAGAGTCATCCCAGGAACTTTTTTTTTTCTTTTTTTCCAAGTGACAGTTGAGGAGAGATAAAGAATTTCAGGAGAACTATCTCAGACTATGCGGGAGTCTGACCTCATGCTTTTTTTTTTCTTTAAGGTCCAAAGGGTGTCCAACTGTCCCTTAGTGGAACCTTTGAATAAATAAACCATGAACAAATTTGCAGTAACTTTAGTACATTTGGGAGTTATTTAGCCCTGTGATCATGTGTCCTTCACAAACTTAAGTATGTCAGGTTTGTGTTTAACTCAAGACACTGTAAAAGAAATAATTATTTTGTGCTCCTAACATTTCTGTTGGACATAGGGGAGATTTTTTTTTTTTTTCAGCATTCCACATTAGCAGAGATGTGATTTCAAATCTTGACAAAAATTAAAATTGACACTGAAGATAAGCTGGTGAACCCAAACGTTTGGGGAGGTAGGCTACAGTTTAGGCTAAACTAAATAAATAGTGAACCCCACAATATGTTTTTGTGTCTATTCTTTTGAACCACGGGTGGAAAAACACTTGAGTCAATTTAGCCGTTAACGGTTCAGCCGGCGTTCAAATTCTAATGGATTGGAGCCTGATTTGTTCAAATTTACGCATGCGCACTGAAAGATGACGCATTTCCGGTTACTGGACTAATTTTTTTGAAACAACACATGCTGCATTTTGTGTTATTGAATGTTTGAGACGTTATCAGCACCGGTCTAATTCCTGGACGACGTGGACCTGTAACATGCCTCTTCAACCGAATGCAATTTTTTACGTATAATTTTCCAAACTAGAACTAAATAGTGTTTAGTAGAAAGGGCAGTTTCGCTTTTTCTAAAACTAAACGCAACGCGAAGCCAAAGGGAAACGGAAGAGCGCTTTTTGGGAAGCAAACGCCGAACATTTGAAGCGAAGGTATGTAAATAACGATGAGAATGTGAGTTAAATTGGCAGCAGCCAAGGTTCAGGGTCTACTGCGTGCTTGACAAACGGATGGGAGCCGAACCCAAAATATAACAAAAAGGTCGTGGTGACAAGCTGAAAAACAGCTGTAAAACAAGCTAACTGTCAAACCTCACAGCTGTATCCACTTAGGCCTTGGTCTGTGGCGTGAAATGTCCCATTTAGGGTTTAATTTATCTTGACCAAAACTGACAAACTACGGTCACATTGCGATTATTATTCAACATGTACTAGGCAATAACGAAACGTGGAGTTTTTCTCTTTCTAATGTTCCAAACAAATCCTTGAAGTTGCAATAAAGGGTCAACTCGCACATGTTTATATGTGGGCTCATTCTTAATAAAAATAAAATAAAAAGCTGGACAACAAACGAGTAAAATGACGTCATTTTGTACATGTAAAACAAATGACTACCCAGTACCAACTCTGAAAACATACAAAATAATTGTGTGTCGTTGATAAGGAGCAACAGCAGCCGTCTGTCGGGACCCCCTTGTTGAAAGGCAAAAGCTAGTAAGGTGTGCTGACTAACAGTAGTAACTAGTAGCTAGTAGCTAATGTAAGAGGAGCTACTTTGCACTATCCCCACTTGTTTTTGTGCTCTCTGCTTCTGTTGTTACACTGTGCAAAAAGAAGAGTAACAAGAAAGTTGAGGAGAAAAAATAAACTCATGTGACTTGCTCATCACACTAGTAACAGTCTGTGTCAAAGTATCTGACATCCCTGATCGTGTCAAACATTTTCCTCCATCACTTTGTGTCCAGCATGGACAACCTGGAGGAAGACCTGACGTGCTCGGTGTGTTACTCGCTCTTCTCTGACCCACGGGTTCTCCCGTGCTCGCACACCTTCTGCCGGGGCTGCCTGGACAGCTTGCTCCACGCCTCGCACAGCTATTCCATCTGGCGCCCGCTACGCCAGCCGCTCAAGTGCCCCAACTGCCGCAGCATGGTGGAGCTGCCCATGGCGGGCGTGGACGCACTGCCCGCCAACGTCTCCCTGCGCGCCATTATCGAGAAGGTAGAGAAGATCCCCCTGAATGATCCTCCATCAGACTTTTTAATGGACTTGTCTGTTTTAGTACCAAGGTGACAGCGGGCCCAGACCTCCTTTGTGTCCAGACCACCCGAGGCAGCCCCTCAATATGTACTGTGTCCAAGACCGTAAGCTCATCTGCGGCCTGTGTCTGACTGTGGGCCAGCACCAGAGCCACACCATCGACGACCTGCAAGCGGCTTTCGCCAGAGAAAAGCCGACTCCTTCACGCCTCGTGTCACAACTGTCGGAGCACAAATGGTCACAGGTGAGTGCAACCCCAATGAGTTACTAGCTAATTATTTTTGTGACCATTGTGGTTTTTTTCTTGAAACCTCAATAATTGGGATTAGGGTTCTCATTATTATTTTTATTTTTTTAAATATGTTTGTGTGTTTAGGTATGTGAGCTGAGCGAGCAGCTGGAGCAGGGAAAAGCCCACTGCGAGGCTGTGCTCAGGCAGGACCGACAAGAAGTCAATGAGTTTTTCCACACGCTGGAGATGGTGCTTCTCAAGAAGCGACAAGCCTACCTAGAGGTTCTGGACAAAAGCTTGGATGAGGTGTCACGGGCCTATGACCCACTCATCCAGAAAGTTAAGGAACTACAGGTGTGTACGCTTTCTTCAGAGGTCTCTCTGCAATAACGATGTGACGTTTGGTTCGTCGTCAACAAATCAATGATCTGTTTTGATATTTAATAGACATTAAGTCGAAACTGCCCAAATCGTAGTTTGTGCATATTGAGTGGACAAATGAGGAAAAAGAAAGGCTGTGACAGTTGGTGTTGGTTTGCTCCAGGAAGAGCAGCTGGACCTGGTCTCCTTGGCCGCGTCCATTGAGGAGGAGGACTCTCCTTTGGTCTTCCTGGAGAAGGTTCACATGTTCAGGGAGCGAGTGGCCAATTTCGCCGGCGCCAGTCTGCCGTCAGCCCTCAACCTCTCGGTCACACCCCGAGCCGCCGACTACCTGCGTCGGCACTGGCCCGCCGTCACTCTCGGTAGTCTGGACGAGGCGCCGATTCCCAAAGTGTGCTGCTGCACGCGATGCGGCAGGGCAGCAGCTGCCGAGGTTCATGGCGGAGCGAAGCGGGACTCCTACTGGCTACGAGTCAAACTGCTTTTGCCCCTGTTGGCACTTTTGCTAGTGGTGGCATCACTGTGCTGGCTCAGCGTTTTTCAGCGAGACCTGATGGGAGAGCTCTTCGTGCCCGTTTGGGACTGGGCAGGGTTGGAATTCACTGTGGTACAGGAGCTTGTACTAAAATGGAGCCGTCACATTTTTTCAATAGTAGAAATCTTCTCACAGGAATTGACTGCATTCATTACAAGTCTGATGTCACGGCTTGACCTGGGAAGCACTTTCTGTTATGTAGCAAAATGCTAACTTTTACACAATTAAGTTTTTATATGCATCAAACATCCAATCGTACTGCTTATCTTCACTACGGTTGCATGTTGTTGTTTTTTGTAGTTCATTTTTGTAGTTCATTCATTTACATTGGTGTACGTTTGATTGCAGAACCCTCTCAACTCATTTGTGGGCACCATTGGTGGGAAGGAGTTGTGGATGTCTTCTTATGGAAGCAGGAAGTGTTTAGTTGGCAGAGCCTCGCGGAGATTTGAAACCACACCCTGAAAACTCAAGAGTTGTGATTAAAATGTAAATCTTTATTAAACAAGTCTTAAAAAATAGCAGCAGTGTGTATGACAAGTGACGAGACAGGACTTCCTAGGCGGTGATAGCGTCATGTTCTCGGAACACGATTGTCTTGGGGTTTATCCCGACGCTCTTGGTGGTATTGTGTGTCTTGTAGATGCCGATGAGCCGGTCGGCAATCTCGAACATATTATTCCTCAGTGAGATGATGATGAACTGAGCATTCTTGGTTTGCTCCTGCGGGGGGGGGGGGGGAAATTGGTCGGGGCTTAATGTCACGCTAGCTAAGGCTGCTCAAAGGACGCTCGGCTTGGTACTCACATAGATGTAACTCGCCACGATGGAGACATTCTTAAAATCCAGCGCGGCGTCGATCTCGTCCATGAAGTAAAGCGGCGTGGGCTTGTAGTGGTGCAGTGCAAACACCAGTGCCAGGGAGCTGAGGGTCTTCTCTCCTCCAGACAAGTTGAAGATCTTTTTCCAGCTCTTTCTCGGAGGACGCACGCTGCGCGATGAAAAGTCGGCCGTCAGTGGACGGACGGGCTGACGCAGAAACACAAAGTAGACACTTACCTGAACATGATTCCTTCTGAGAAGGGGTCCATACTGTCCACCAGCTCCAGCTCAGCATCGCCCCCCAGCGTCAGCATTTGGTAGTTCTCCTTCAGCTTGTTGGTGATCATGTTGAAGCCGCCCATGAATTCGCCGAGGCGCTGCTTGCGCAGGTCCTCGTAGCTGCGCCTGAAATTGTCCCGCTGGTTGGTGATCTCATCCAACTGGGCCACACGCATCAGGTACTGTTCCTCCTGCAGGCGTCGTCACAAATTAGCGGGTCGAGCGTAAAGTTGGCGGTTAATCAGATAGCGTGATGTTGGTAACGACGCCCCCCCCCCCCCCCCCCCTTTGTTGTTGGGACAAATGACACCCTGCCAGCGTTTCACTTTCTTGCTCCTACCTTCTTCTTGTACTCTGTGATGGCACCCAAGTTGGGCTTCATCTGAGCACACTTGGTCTCCAAGGTGATCATCTTGTTGACCATGACGTTTGGGTCAGAGATGTCGTCGAGCTGCTCGGCCGTGAGGACGGGCAGCTCCTCGTCCGGCGTCCCCTCCAGGGTGTGCAGGGAGAGCTTTGAGGCCTGTGGACGTCAGCAGATGTTAGCATGTTAGCACAAAACGCTAGTCCGGACACGGGCAGCGCCTACCTTCTTCTGCCAGTGTTCGATCTTATTCTTGTGTTCGCTGACGGCGGCCTCCATCTGCTCCACACGCAGCCGCACACTCAGCGACTCCTCCTGCAGGGCGTGTTCCTGCTGCTGCAGGACATTAATCTCCTTGGCCACTGTCTGGTAGTGCTCCTGCACTTCAGGGAGTGCCGCCTGGAGAACAAGGGGATTGACTTCACTTTATATCTCCCATAAGTTCCAAGTAATGGTTCAACCAAAAAGGCATGTTTTCCCTGGATATAAAATACAAATCAGAATTTGAGCCAAGCAAACCCCTTCAGATAGGATATCCTCTGACCTCAGCTTCTTGACAGGCTTTCATGACTTCTCCCGCCTCTTCCTCCAGTTTCTTGAGTTGCTCGGTGAATGTTGCTAAAGACGTCTGGTTGTCCTTCAACTCCTCTTCCACGCGGGTCACGCTGTCCTCGCACTTCTTCAGGTTGCTGAAGACAGTTGGGTCAACGTGAAGCTGACGACGGGGTGGTCAGCGATCTCGAGTGCAGAGAACTGAAGCTCACCGGTCTGCCGTCTTGATGGCGACTTTGGCCTTGGTGATGGTAGAGGAGCATTCGTCCAGACCCTTGTTGATGTTGTCCAGCTTGTCCTGTTGAGCCTTCAGCTTGTGGCTGTTGATCTCCACAATCAGGTTGTGTAGCCTCTTCACCTCGTTTTCCACCTTCCCAGCTTTACTGGACGCTGCTTCGAAGTCTGGAAAACATAATTGTCATGTTTTGTCAGATACTTGAAAGGAATGTTGCAAAAGTCAACTTAAGAGGTTAAGTGGCACCTTTCTTGAAGGCCTCCAGACTCTTCTCCATCTGCTTCTGTTTGGTCTTGTCCGGGGCAGCAGCAAGCACATTGGCCTCCAGTTCTTTCATCTGCTTCTTGAGGTGGATCTCCTGGTCAGCCAGACTCTGGAGAATATCAAGAGTGACAACTTGTTGGCGGGAACCATGACAGCAAAGAGAATTTTGCTACGTACGGTCATGCTGTTGGCGTATTTTTCCAGCGTGTTCTTCATGTCGCGGAGCTGAGTGCGGAGACGCTGGACATTCTCTTCCAGCTGCAGCTTCTTCTCTTGGCAGTCCTGCAGCTTTGTCACGTCGTCATTCAGCTTGGATTCCATGCGGTCGAGCTACGGACAAGCGTATCATGCCGTCAGGTTCTACAATAGACTTTGACCAAGTTCAGAGCTGTGTCATGGCTTTTGATACTTTGCGCATACCTCCACCTGGGAGACCTCAGTGTTGAGAGAGGAGCCCATCCTTCCCTTCATTACTCTGCCTCCTCCAGTCATTGTTCCTGTCGGAGACACAGGAAGGACGTCATCAGGAACATGGCCAGTAGGAGATTGGGTAAGAAAGAGCACGCTACCCACCGGCCATCTCGATGATCTGGCCCTTGAGGGTGACCACTCTCCAGCGCTTGTCTTTCTGGAAGGCCATCCTCGTGGCCTGCTCCATGTCCTGGGCCACCAGGGTGTCCCTCAGGGCGAAATAAAAGGCCGGGCGCACGCTGGGGTCATTCACTTTCACCATGTCAAAGAGACGTGGGCAATCCTCAGGGGTACGGATCTTGCCCATGTTCTTTTCCCACACCTTCATCTGAGGGGACAAAAGAGGTCAGAGCGAGAAGCCGCAGTTGAGCGCCGGCGCGCACGTACCTTGTCGAGACCGATGAAGGTGGCCACGCCGATGTTTTGCTCTTTGAGAAACGTGACGCATTTCTGAGCCGTGTCGATGGTGTCCACCAAAATGTGATCCAGAGCCCCGCAACTGGAGGAAATGGCCACGTCGTACTTTGCGTCGATGGCTCCCAGGTCTCCCTGCGTATATCACCCGCAATCAATGAGCAACGGAAAACAAATGTGGGACAGCCCACCCTAATGACGACAAGCGCTGGAGAAAAACGAATGGCTGGATGTATTCCAACAAAGCTGTTTTGTTTTTTTGTTGTTTTTTTTTTTTGCATCTGTGGCATTTTTCTGACCTTTGAATCGAGGCTTCAAGGATTACATGTCATTTTCAAGGATAATTAGTGCCTTCATTTTCAAACATCTCATTTAAGACTTTTTAAGGATCCGCAGACACCCTTGTAAATGCTGAAACAATGTGTCCAAGTGGAGGCCACTCCAGTGCACCCCCAAAGCGCCAAGTGGGCTTAAAGGACAAAAAAAAAGTTAGAGCGTGACTCCTTACCAGCCTTCCGAGGATACCGGGAATTCTGCCACTCCTCTTCTGCTGCATGAGAGCGTCCAGGACCTTCCCTCGACTGCGGTTGGAAGACAGAGAGCTCTTGGCCTCGTCCACCTTCTGCCTCATTTCCCTCACGACCTGACGGGTTTCGTTATCCATCTTCGTCACCCGCTCCAGCTCACCCTCATCCTGGAGAGGAAAACGTCCGCTCCGTAATGACTTCCGGTCCCAAAGTAGAGTAAGGCCAAGCTTGTGACCTTTCGCTCACCTTTTTGAGTTCTTTCTCCCGCTGCGGTATGTTGACTTCCAGTTCTTTAATGGCGGCGCGGCGCTCCCGTAGCGTGTCGGTGGTGGTCTGGAGGGTCTGTTTGGCGGAGTTGAGCTGCGTCACGGCGGTGTTGTGGCGGCTCAGGTAGATGTCGAGCTCCGACTGCGCCAGCTCCGTGCGAGAGCGTGTCTCGTTCACAGCCTTGCTCAGCTCCATCAGCTCTTTCTCTTTGGTCTGATAAGAGCAAGAACGGCATAGGATTATTACATTGGGGCAGAAAAAAAAAAAATATATATATATATATATATATATATTTTTTTTTTGTCTCCTGTGGGTCTGGAATTTGGTTCATCCATACCTCTTTGTCCTGTTGCAAGCCGCTGGTCTCTTCTTTTAGACTCTCCATCACCTCCTTGAGTTTCTCCTCCTCTTTCCCCTTCTGCTTCTCCAGCTCTTCCTTACGAGCGGTCGCCTCCGCGATGGCCTTTTCGCTATTGGCGGGTACGCCGCGCACCTCTTCCAGCTAAAAAAAAAAAAAAGTGGCCGAACACAACACAAATTCAACTTTGAGCTAATGCTCTGTAGCTATTAAGACGGCACCAGCCCCGCCCGGCCGGTCGCGAGTGGCACCGGGAGTGGGCTGTTTTGTGTGAACGTGGCTGTCGGGAGTGTAACACAAGCCAGGCCATAGTTGAACACTGCTCCCCTGAGGGTGTCTGCCTGCCTTTACCCCTCAAATCAACACATCTCCACTGCACCGCCACGATATATTCCGAATGTTAACAATACGACACTAATCTGAACTGTGTGGTAGTCACTGTTCAAGTGTGTGTTGCTCCATGAATCCACTTGTCCGGCACTTCACAGCCCCCTAGTGGATACTTTAGGTGAGCTACTTCTTGCCGCTTTTAAAATGTGATTTACAGCGTGAAACGTTTTTATGTTGTTTGTACAAGAACTCCACAGTTTAAGGAAAAAATATGACGAATTAAAGCAGGCTCTCAGCATATAGATGTTACATTTTTATGGAGCGGGGATGTTTAACAGGAACCCATGTAGTAATTAGTTTACACTGAGGGCCCTTTTTTTTTTATATTACTGTACATGAACATTGTTTTGGCATTTTTCACAGAATGAACCTATTTTCTTTTTAACGACAGGGAAATTTAAGCTATACAAAACTAACTCTGCATTTATCAAATCATTAATTTTCTGAAAAGAAAAAAAAAAGTGGGTTTTTAAAGAGGATACTAAGACATACAATTATAGTTCATTATGTATTTTTCTTCTTAGTCACGTGCATTTAATTTCAGAATATTACAATGATTACAATAATTTGTGTTCCCGTAAGCAGGAAATTGTCTGGGTGCCCTTACTGCTTGCTGGCCCGAGGACAAAAAAAAAAAAAAAAGCACCGTACCGCTGCTTGACTCATAGTGCAAATCTGGTTCTTTTGTTGGATTTCTCCAGTAAACATGAAAGTTGCTAACTTGCGGTGGATGATATCGTAGCAGCCCCCCACAAATCACTGAATGAAAATTTCAAAAAGGTGTACACACCTTTTCTTTATCCTTCTCCAGCTGCTTCTGCAACTTCTTGTTCTTGCTTTTGGAGTGTTTGATCTTCTCGCGCACTTCGACATCCCGCAAGTCCAGCTGGGTGAACGTCTCCTTCTGGGTCTCAATGTACTTGTTGATCTTGTTCTGTTTCCTGGTGGAAGAACATTGTTTGAACTGAGCAAAAATACGAGTATTTTTTTTCCCTCCTCCCAATACAATTTTTAAAAGGAAATAGCAGCTCTAGTAAATAGTGGTAACTCCATATGAATATTTCCAGATTTTATTAGATCCTTTTTTCAGTAGATCAAATTCTACAGACGTGGAACAAGTTTCACCCTCGAGAACAAGCAAAGACAGACTTTGCCGAAAGAGACAAAAAGGGTCTTACTTCTCCACATTTTTAAGCTCTTGATTCATTTTCTCCATCTCTTGCGATATCTTGGCAGTTTTTTCTGTCAATTCCTTGTTGTCCTCCAAAATCTTCTGCTTTTCCTGCTCTTTAGCCACCACATGCTTTTGTAGATCATGACTAATGAACAGGAACAGATATCAGGATGATGATAATAAAAAAATAAAAAAAGATCAACAAGTTACATTCTTCCATTTTGTTTTTCCTGGCTCATATGTTCATTTGTTGAACTTTGCACAGAACACAAACACCATAAGTACTGGCGTACTTACACATTATATTGATAAAGGCGACTCTTGAGTTTGAAGATGTCATTTTCCAAAGTGAGAAACTCCACAGCTTTGTTCTTTTCTCCCTCCAGAGCGTTTTTCTCCTTCTCCACCAGCTTGACTCGGTTGAGCTAGGGGTGGTGAACAAGAATATCAAGCCACGGATCACGTGCATTAGCCCGACCGGCATATTTACAAAATAACACAGTGGAACTGGAAGGGTTCAACACAATCGGTTGTGTGTGATTGTGTTCGAGATTCAATATTTTCCTTGCCACAGGAAACGTAGCATGAACTAAATCAGACTCGCAGTGCCACTTTCATTTGTGCAAACATTTTCAAAGTCAACTTTTAACTCTCCTACTAGTATATATATTTTTTAAAGTCAAACTACACACTCTTGACACATAAATAAGGTGCTGGCAGAGTGATTATGTCACTTAATGGCTTTATGTGCTGCAGGTATTGCTGGAATTTATAAGAATTGATTCGGGATTTTTTTTTTTAGGTTGAAGCTACTGATATCTAATTTATTGTATTGTTATCACATGTACTGAGCAAGGTGATCTTTACATGTCACAGTAAGTTGCATTTCTGGTTCTATGGTTATCATTACACTTCCCGGTACCCTCTGTAGTGGCATAATTTTTCTCTTATCTTTTTTTTTTGGGTGTGTTTTTTCCCCACCCAGATCCAAACTGCTTAAATTTTGGAGGGTATTCCACTTTGGAGGTTTTGCTGTATTGTACATGTCTGATCATTTTGGCACTGCAGTAACTGGTGAATTAAAAAAAATAATAATAATAATCACAGCTTGTCTTCTCTGTCAAGACTTCACATAAAACACACACACACACACATTCATCTCAAAGTGAAATCAGAAAATGCCTGGACAGAGAAGAATGAATGAGGATCAATTACCTTCTCTCCTCTCTGTTCATTAAGCAGTTCAATTCTGCGGGCCAGCGTTTGGATGGGCTCCTTGAGGCGACACGAGCCGATAATGTCCTCCAGGTACTCCAGCATTCCCTCGTCATGCTCCGTCTGACCTTTGGGCTTCATCATGGCAATTTGCTCCACCTCACCCTGAGCCCCAAGCAAAGAAAACACATCTGAGAAGGTGAGTCCAGGCAAAATGATCACTTATTCAATTAAATAAAATACTAGAAAATAGAATTATTGTCTAAAACAATTTTATATTATTTAGTCATGTATAACATGCTTATTTTTACACTTATGCACTGGGAACAAAATGCATTTTTCCTGTCTAGTGACACTGAGAACAATTCATTGCAATACACTTGGCAAAAAAACAAACAAATCGGAAATAAGATTATAATTTGTTGTTTTTTTTTTTGTTACAAGTAAAAAATGTAAAAATCACATCAATAACATGTCCAATGTGAAACAAAGGTCCTTTCGAATCTTGTGTAAATTAATTCTAGCTTCTTCAAGCTCCCGGAACCGTGTCAGGGACATTTTTCTCGAGTCTAAGATGTCTGATTACATGTTAAATTATATTCATTTGATAAAAAAAGAGCCTTGGGTAAGACTTTTTTCGAGCTAAACACAAATTCAGTTTAGATGATGTAAAAACCTAATGGCTCTCTCTGTGCATCTTAGGACTTGTGAGTTTGTGTCAGGTCACATATAACTTTTATGTATAAAAATAAATAATAATAAAAATAAAAGGCCAGCAGAAGCGAAAAATCCCCCATGTCATCCTGCTCTGACCGGTGCACTAAATAGACAGCTTCCCCTTAGCCAGAGGCCTGGAAAAGTGACCTTGGAGAACAAGCCTAATCCTCTTCCCATAGCCATGCAGCCATGTTACAGGCTGAGCTGAAAATCTAACATCCAAGGACAGCAAGAGTCATCATGAATACACACACACACACACACACACACGCACACACACGCGCACACACGCGCACACACACAGGGGGGAAGTGAGACACTTGTAAGCACCCAGCAAACCACAAAGGCACACCGAAGGATAAAAAAGTGAAATGTTCACCAGAAACTCGCGCAGCGTGTAAAACAATTAGAATTCCAGTGACAGCACATTGAAATCGGCCATTTGGTGTTCCTCTGACATGAAGCATCACCCCGGTGAGCCTCGAGTTAATCAGTAATGATGCTCGGCACACACGTGTAACACAATCGGTGTGACCGGCAAACTCTTTCAAACTCTGACAATTAAAAAAAAAAAAAATAATAATACAATCAAATAAATAAATCAGGTATTTAAAAAAAAAAAAAAAAAAAAAAGACAAGAAAGGCCAGGACATACAGTAGGAAAATCAATTGTTGATGGTAGATGTTTGTTCCAGCCACACTGAAGCAGCACTGCTAATACTGGGGCTCATCTATCACGCCAATATTTACGTGCTGCTAAAGCGTGACAGGTACAGGACGAGAAATGTCACCGCCCCCTTTTGATTCCCCTAAACTCCTCCCACAGGAAAAAATAAATAAAATAAAATCCTCATATTTATTTCAAATTGCATTTCCTTAAAATTCTCAAGCAGCAAATAATGGTTCGCACTTTCTGCACAATGTATCAAACCATGATGCGCTGCTAGAGCATTCTAAGGCCATCTTTGTGATAGCAACAGGTCCAGTCCACAGACAAAAGAGCCAGTCAAACATTGAAATGACTGTACAAGCAGGAAATCCCGCACAGAGTGAGTGTAATGTCACAGGCTAGCCAGGATAAAATAAAAAAAAAATATGGTTTACTAAAAGGGAATAAATGGCAGATTACCTGTAGGATGAGAAATCTATTATGGTCCAAGTCGATGCCGTGGCTTCGTAGCAAAGCGCCCACTTCTCTGAACATGGCTTTTTTGCCATTGATATAGTAGGCCGAAGAATTGTCCTTGTTGGCACTCCTGGAAACATAGAACTTGCTGTTGGGGATGACTTCGTAGTCATCTCCTTCCTGACTCAGAGAGGGGAGGGGGGGAGGGGCAAAGGACGCACAGCAGTTTAGGGCACGACAGCTCAGGAGAGAATCAGGCAGCTCAGCACATCAAAAAGTCATTGTTGGATGAATACAAATTAAAATAAAATAAAAAATGTAAAAAAATGTTCGCATAGATTCACTTACACAAAAGACAACTGACAAAAGTTGTATGCACAATGCTCACACCAGAGGTAAAATAGATAGACTCAAGTAGTGGAATTCATTTCAAATCATCACTACAATATATACATCTAGAACAATACAACAACTGTTGCAATCATGATTTTATTTTAATCTAAACTTCACTTTGGAGCCCAGAGAGTTGAGTTGTGTACACCAACATTCAAAAGAAAGAAAAAAGTGATCAAATTTAAGCACTAAGTAACAATTCCTGCATAGAAAATTATTTTATTTCACTTTGTGTTGAAAAAACAAAACTGAGAAATGTGGCCCCAGCAAAAATGTACACTCCCCTGTCAGAGATTTAATATTACACCAGCTATAAGCTAATTCTTGCTCTTACTGTCCATGTTTAAAAGCTTGTGAAATTACTTTTTAATTGAAAAAAGGTTGTATTTGCCAATGCTAACAATTTAATAGCCTAAGAAGACGCAGTTAAATCTCATAAAAAATAAATAATAATAATAATAATAAAAGGAAGGCTCTAGCACCGTATCAATGGTGTGTGACTGTGTGTGGGTGGTAAATGTTACTTCCCTGACTGACATGCATCCAGGTTCAGTCATTTATGTAAGAAAGTGCTTTAAAACTCAAATAAAATAATAACAGAATTTTTTTTAAACCCAATTTTTCCACTTTGGGCTCCAAATTATGGAAGGATAGTTAGTGAGTGTCTTATAATAGCAACATAAGGAATAATTGGATGGATTTATACCTTATCAATAATCTTTTGAAAATGCACCTCCACGGTACAGCTTTGCACATCTTTGTGCTGATCAGAACTGTGGATAAGCACCGACAGCTTTTTCGATCGGATCTTTTGAGCTCTGTATCCAAACACAAATAGCATGGAGTCGATCACATTGGACTTGCCACTTCCATTCGGACCAATGATGCAGGAAAAGCGCTGCGGAACAGGAAAGGGTTAAAAATAAATGTAGAAAAAAATAATCATATTAAATAGAAAGCATTGTAAATGTTTAAACTATTTTTTTTTTTACATTTGTACAGTCCACACTACATGATGACCATGAGTGTGTATTGTGTGTGTTAGAAGGGGGTGTAGCCAGAATATTTTTATTCTTACATACATTTACAAAATCATCCGAAATGATAAAAAAAAGAAAAAACAATTTGTGAAAATCCACACATCCTTTAAGTCAGAATAACTTCAAAGATGCACAAACCAAATTAAAAGGGCACATCTTCTATCATCCTCCCCAGTTTCAAATGTAAAAAATAAATAAATAAATAACACAGCAAAAAAAAAAAAAAAAAGATGCAGAACATTCTATGTAACTTTTGAGTCTGCCATTACATGAAAATTTGCATTACAAAAGATATGCACCCTAAATGTCAACACAACGTTCAAAACAAAACACCATGTGTCATGCAGGGCTGAATTAGACGTGTGCTTGTGTGTGTGTGCGTGTGTTTTGAGGAGGGGGGGTCGTACCTTGTGAAAGGGCCCCAGAATCTGCTCGCCTGCGTACGACTTGAAGTTGCGATTGACTAAATGCGTTATCATGAGGCGAGGAGCGCCTGGCTCATTGGTCATGGCTGGGGGCGGGGGTGGAGGGATGCTACCGAGAATTTCCTCCAAAGGGCGACTATCAACCGCCTCGGCCGCCTCCCCGACAGGCGGATCTGTGGCACAGGCAAAAAAAAAAAAAAAAAAAGTACAACTTTTATTCCCCCCCTCTCACCACTCTGCAACTGTGTGCGCGAGGGAGCGCTTTCAGGTGGGGGAGGGGTGGAGGAGCACCAAAAAACAAACAAGTTATACAGACTACAACGCTCCTCTCAGTTTTTTTTCCCCTTCTTGTTCATGACAGAGTGGCTCAAAATCAGGAGGGGGTGTGGGGGGGGGGGGCAAACTTCTTGTTTTGTTTCCAACACAGCAAAGTTCCCCCCCCCCCCCCTCCCCAAAACGACCTGCCCAAACTAGCTAGGAGTGTCGCATCCACCAAATACAATCACACATTAATGACAGAATAACAAACATACGCCCCTCGCGCTATCTACTACCAACACGCAAGAATAGGAATAAATTTACCAGTCAAGCTTGAACACTCGACGCCTCAAATGATTATACTAATATTGATTACCGGCGCTCCAAAACGGACAAAAGCAGCTATTCTATTAACTAAAGTCGGGAGTAGAGGGGGGGAAAAAAATAATGATGCACCACAAATGGGCCACTAACACAACGGAGTGAAGACAACTTGTTTTGGGATTGAGACACGCATACACACAAGGAGAGGGGGAAAAAAAAAAAAAAAAAAAGCAAGCCTTTGTTACTTGCCAGTTGTCGGCGTCGGTGCTGGTGCCTCCTGTCCCTGGCCATCGGAGCGGCTTCCTCGGGGGGTTACGTCCAGCTCGTCCTCGGAGTCATCCCGAGGCTGCGACCCCTTTCCTCCTACTGACTTGGAGGCGGCGGCCGCGGTGGAGCTCTTTACACTTTTAGATGGCATGATTTGAAGTCTAAGGGAGGGGGGGGGGTGTAGGGGGGGGTCACTGGTTTACAAGAAAAAAAAAAAGGCAAAGAGGCATATCGGTGAGTGGGGTTGGAGCCTGTCAATCTTTCTGGGGGGTTTTTCCCCCCGTCTTGTGATGGTCAACATTCACTTTGGGACTTTTTTTCCCCAACCTGTTTGTAAGAGTAGCCTAATGGGGTCAGTTTTAGTTCATAAATTCGCCAATCTAACACTTTTAATTCCTTGTTCCTGTGGTGTAGCAGTGAAAAATAGGTCATAGTCGAAGCGCATTTTCTTACGAAAATAGCAATATTACTGCAAGTATGTTTTATTTTTAAACTTTTTTTTATGCAGGCTCAAACTGCTTCCCCCCCATCCAATTCCCAAATTGGACGCTTCACTCTCAAGTCTGTACAATCTCAAAAACGAATAATAACGTTGCGATTATTTAAAAATTACGCAAACTGGTTAAATAAGGAACCCCCAGTAACAGCGATATGACCCCCCCCCCCCCCCCCCCCCCGCAAATACAAACTAGTCGAGTGTCTGAGGATGCGTCTTTTTTTTTTTTTTGCCACGTAACTATATTTTCACGTCGCTACATTTACTGTTTAGTGCCTCCGTGATTGTAAAAAAAAAAAAAAAAAGCAACGCGGCTAACCTTCAGCCACTAAAACGATTATTTAGAAGAATGGTGCGGAAGCAGTATTATCTGTCGCGATTTTGAAAATGCTTTTTTTTGTGTTATTTACAAGTCGCCTTAAAAGTTACATTTCGTTTTATTGTTGTTTTTTTTTTTTACCGCTCACTGACTCGAGGTATCGCGGATTCATAAGTAGCCACACAAGCATTAACTAACTGTATTGACATGAGCGAGCTGGAAACTGCCGTGTTGCTTTTAAGATGAGTTTCGAAACGTAAAAAAAAAAAACGCTTTGTGAGCGTTATAACGTCGGACTACAAAACTCGCCTCGGTTAACATAACGCATTTACGCTTTTGATATTAGATTATAAACGTGTTGTCGGGTGGTTGAAAAATCCGATTTTGAATTGACGCATTTCAGCAAATAGACGGAACCCTGTGACGAAGTTATTTTTCGCGGGCTTCTTCGTGTACCTTCTGTAAAATCTTTGTCAAAACTCGCTTCCCTGGTTCAAATATTGCTTGGGAAAAATAGCGGCGGATCCAAAATAGGTGAAAAATATTCCATAAAATTCAAATCGGTAACATGTCGAGCGGCTCGCCGACTTGCAGAAGTCCAACTTGTAAATGGCGCCTAAACTGCGCTGTCGAACCACATGCGTTATAAACTGACGCAAGGCACCATGGACCGTTCAAAGGGCAAAGGAAAAAAATTCAAAAAAGGGGACGAAGCCAACTCTGCCTCGCACTCCCTCCGCAAACCAGAAGCGTTCGTCAACAAAGATCGAAACGCCCATGCAGTTTAAAATCTACAACTGTATATTGTCGGCCATTTCCCCCCATTTTGTTGTCTTGTTTTAAAAAACTTTTACTTCGTTTACATTGTAAACATTCGCTTAGTTACGTGAGCAAAACATCAACACTAGTCATTTTGACACCCTATATTGTTAGATTTTGTTATCTCACGTGCGTTTTCTCTTTTCGAACATCATTTGCATGCTTATATTTTAGATAAATAACAAGATTATGTGCCACTACAGTATCCTGTATTTCGAAATATCCGTTGTCAAGGAAGTGACCGTGAACTCTCGCGAGATTTCATCCCGTGAAGCTGTGACCCAGTTTAATGGCCACCAGATACCTGCGATAGCGAACTGAGTCAGCCAACTCGACTACTTTACTGAACAACTTTTTTCGTGGATTTCACGTGACTCGGGGAAAGACTACCGCCCCCGTTCACCCATTTTAATGACAGAACGATGGCTAATTTAAACAGAAGACCGAGCTAACGTTAGCATCACGTCACAGCCGAGACTCCGCCAACATAAGAGGATTCGATATTCGCAACAGAGTCAGGTAACGTAGCAACAACGCCGCTGTAGTTCACTGTCAACACCGTAAATTCACGGCAGCAACTTACCTCGCCCTTTTCCTTACTCTATACATTTTCTGATGTTCAACTAATATTCGTGTGCTAGGTGTGATCGAGCAGTGACAGCTAACATGCTGTCACTAAATGCCTGCTTCCTTGTCTAGTTTCACAGGGAATAACGACACAAACGTCTACAATGCGATTGAAAACATCGCTACTGAAGGAACCTAAACATATCCTTTTTATTTCCCGATTGTTCTTTGCATTGGTGCTGCTTGGTTGCATTTGTTTGCTCTACGAATGTGATTTGATCATTTCCCTTAATATTAGCCTCACATAGAGAATTAGTGAGCTGCCTTGGCTGGACCACAGCCGATGAGTTGTACTCCTGCAGTGAAGACCACCAGATCCTCAGGTGGAACCTTTTGACCAGCGAGACCAGTCTGGTGGTCAAGTTGCCAGAGGACTTCTACCCCATTGACCTGCACTGGTTTCCTAAGACAGTTAGTGGCAAGAAGCAGACGTCAGCTGAGATTTCTGTACTAACCAGCACTGATGGCAAGTCTTTTGCTTGTATCCTCTAGGAATTCGTTTTTTGCTGTATAGCGCTAGCCTTCAGGTTCACAGATTTGCATTTACGGACTGGGTGATAGGAAGTGTGCAGCTTGTACTGGTTTCCAATCACAGGTCACATATCTATAGATAGGCAATTCCCGCTCACATTCACACGCAATTTGGAGAAAACCCACAAAAGCAAGGAAAACTGAAGTGAAATTCAAACCCAGAACGCCTCAATTGAGGATGACTTTTTAATATAGTTGAACATGTCCTGTGATTTGTATTTTGCTTTCAGTGCTAATTCTGTATTGACCCTTACTGTAAAACGACTTAACAAGCGCTGCCTGTCTTCAGGCTGCATTAGAAACAAACGCACAGAATGTGGATGTACTATTATGTCAGGCAACATGTGGTCAGAATACTAATAACAGTGTAGGGTTGCATAAGCACACCCCCCCAAACTGAGGCAGCAATTTTCTCTGGCAGACCAGTGAGTCATGAAAACTCAGCTTTTATTCCCTGTTGCAGCTTTCATTTTTCTTGTTATATTGTCACTTTTATTTTCAAGATAGTTTAACCAATAAGTGATGACACTGTTGAAATATCAAGTAGTGCATTTGCAGTTACATAGCACGTTGATCTTGATGTTTTTGTTTTGGAAAATTGTCATTCTTGTCCACCAAGTCTTGATCATAATCATGTAACTGCAAAGTTTTTATGTATTTTAAAGCATTGGAACTATATCACGATGCCTTTCAGAAACAACCATAGAAATATCAGTAAAAATAAAAACGCGATCTTAAGTAGAAAATGTGTGCACTCAACATAGGGATTTCCCTGCCGTCTCTGCAGGAAAGTTCCACCTCGTTTCCAAGTCGGGACGCATCGAGAAGAGCGTTGAGGCTCACAAAGGAGCTGTTCTCGCAGGCAGATGGAACCATGATGGAACTGCTCTCATCACAGGTACAACTAACTTCCATTCATTATAACCAGCCTAATATAATGTCATGGTGGTGGTCAGATTGAAAACCGTGAAATATGTCATTTGTTTTTTTTCTTTCAATATTAACATCCATTTTAGCTGGAGAAGATGGGCAGATCAAGAACTGGTCCAAAAGTGGCATGCTACGCTCAACACTAGCAAACCAAGGTGAGTTAGATAGGGAATGTCGATTTGAAGAATTAGTTGAAAGCAATTCAAATAAAGAAAAATGTATGTAGCGAGATAGAAGTAAAGTCACGTCCTGTGTTGAAATATCTTCCATTTCCTCCTCTCATCTCATAAACATTTGGAGTTAATGCTCCCTGAGCTTCAGTCTCATAAGATTCATCATAATGTCTCAAACCTTTATTGGGACTTTTTTTTTTTTCTAACGTCTCACCAAGAGACTACCGATGAATGAAACGCATCTCAATCCAGTTTTCATTGCACTCGGCTCACTTGTTTAACTGATCAATTGGGCTTCTGGGCTTATTAATTATTAACCGTTGGAGGCCTTTTTGGAAAATGGATGGCACACTCCTGTTAAATGGCCGGCGCTGTGGAAAAACTTGGCGAGGGGAAATGACAAATTCTGATCCACTATATATGTAGGAACGCCCTCCCCCTCCTCCTCCTCCTCCTGAAGGGGCTGTTTAAAGCATGAGCTGCCGGGTTGTGGGATGCCGAACAGACCCACAGATGTGTTAAACACCTGGATCGAGAAGCACCACTGCAGAGATGGGCCCTCGTCCACATGGCTCTTAGATCACTGCAGGTGTTGCTGCACTTCAGAGCCACAAAAGTTCACTCACACACAAAAGTACAACACTTTTTTTTTTTCCTACTTAGACAATATTCAAAACAAGCAAGAATGAGTAGCTTCTCTCAGCCTCCCCCCCCCCCCCCCCCATCTTGTTTCCGTCGTCATTCGTTTGCATTTGTGAGTAACCACGCGCACCTGGAGCGAGGTTAAATGTCAGCCCGCACTCTGCACGTGCGTATCCGCAACCTCGACTCGTAAAACCACGCACTCGCGTCCTATTCTGCGGAGGTTAGGCGGCTTTGCACAGCTGCCGTGACTTCTATCTGCCGAAAGATGACGAGAACCCCCCGAGGGACAGTGAGGTGTTCTCGTCACTGGCGTGGCCAAAAGAGTTCAATTTTCCTTTGTCAAATACGGGAAAAGACATGTATGCATCGCAGACTGTAAATTCATGTGCATTCGCTCAGTAACAGCCGTCTGTTTGTCTTGGGTTGAAAATCGGCAAGAAAGTTCATTTTTTTTGGGCTTCTTACAGGCTCTCCCGTGTATTCTGTGGCCTGGGGCCCGGATTCGGAGAGGATTCTCTATACATCAGGTCGACACCTGGTCATCAAACCTCTGCAACCCAGCGCGAAAGTCATACAGGTATTTTCAAATCGTTGATCACAATGGAAAAAAACAAAATTTTCGCATCATATAGCTCAGCGTGATTGACATAGACGGCCATGAATATTTATGTTGCTTGCTTCCCTCCTCTGGTCCATATAGTCTCGTATGGAAGATAGCAGGTGTGTAGCCAGAGAAGAAACGTAACGGAGAGATAATGTCAATACCTGTTCACCGTTACACATCATATAAAACAAAAAATCCAAAAAAATCCCCCCAGTGTTTCAAACATTCCGCGTTTGCGCTTTAACAGGCAATGTGATGACAGTAATGCTGAGTTGTGATCTCTGTCTCTCTCTAGTGGAAGGCGCACGACGGGGTCATTCTCAAAGTGGACTGGAACTCCGTCAATGACCTCATACTTTCGGGAGGAGAGGACTGTAAATACAAGGTCAGATTTTATCCGCATACCGGAGCGTGGTTTTTGTCACAGTACAAAAAAAAAAAAATTCCCGCTCGCCTCGTCAACAGGTGTGGGACAGCTTTGGCCGTGTGCTTTACTTCTCGTTGTCACACGACTACCCGGTCACCTCTTTGTCCTGGGCTCCAGATGGAGAAGTGTTTGCCGTGGGCTCCTTCAACACTCTGCGACTCTGCGACAAAACCGGGGTAAGCACGTAATTTATATCCTCTATCATTCAGAAACTACTTTAATTGCCACCCTTGGTGACTGTTAACTTCGTCGTGGTGCAGACACACACACACACACAAACACACACACACACACACACAAGAGGAGTTTCATTTTTTTGGGAGCTAATTCCTGAAAACACGTGCAAAGTCTGAGAACCACATACGTGAGCGTGGCAGATTTAGAGTTCCTCGTTGTCGGCTGCGAGTGTGTGTGTGTCGTAACTCCAGATGAAGTAACATTGGGGAAATGGTACCGCTAATTGTTTTATTCTCGTCAAACATCTGGCCAGAAACCGCGTCGGTGGCGTGAGTCGCCCTCACGGGACATGTTGTCGCTCTTCTTTTAAGTTTACATGTCGATGTCAAGGACTGTGCGCTGCATCGAAACGTGCTGTAATGAAAACAAACAGCGCGTTCTGGTGTGCCGATCACACGGCATTTCATGCTCCATTTTGACTTAATTAGGATCAAATGGTAACTTTCCCCTCCAGTGTAAAAAAAAAAAAAACCTTCTGAGCCAACATATATATTCTCAAGAAGGGTACGGTGTTTCGGAGAGGTTAGGATAATATCACTCATAGAATATAAATATCTGAAGGAGTCTGGGGAAGTCTCTTATGGTTTTAAAGTTACATTTGGTCTTTTGAAAGAGAGAGGGGGCATTACAGTAGGTTGTGGAAAAACTTCCAGATTGTTGCAGCAAACTTGATGAAATCATTCAAATGAGGCCAGCTTGTATCAATTTTCTTTTTTGCTCCAGACCAAAATATAAAACGAGTGTACCATTAAAACTATAAACGGGCAGCAGCGAATACAATTTATGTCGTTATTTTTTGCAACCATCCAAGTCACCTCACCCTTCCTTATTATGGCTTTGTTTATGCGGTCGATCGGTCCCAATTTTCAAACGGCAGCGCCACTCGCCTTTCCTTTCGGTGCGCGCCTCGCCCGAGGCAGTCCCGGGGATGAAGACGAGGGAGGACGAGAGGAGGAGGATTATGGCTCTGCCCTGCTTGAACTGGAGGAAGGGCACGCTTGCCTTCTCCTCCCTAAAGCTCCTCCGAGACGGCGTGTACTGTAGCGTGGCGTGGGAGGCTTGCTGAAAAAGGAGTGTGGAATTGAGGAGAGAAAAAAAAATAAAAAATACTAGGTCACTCCATCTCGGTGCCGTACAGTGTGAATTTAGTCACAATAATTGCGGGTGTGAGTTTAAACACAACTTGTCATGAGCAAAGACACTGTTGATTGTGGGTTTTTTTTTTTTACTTACGAGCATGACTAATGGGAAGGAGTTTCATTCTGTATGTGATACAATGAAACCTTGCACTTTGAATACGACTGCTGGCTCAGCAGGATTGGCGCTGCACATTTAACCCCTTCACCTCCTGTCCGGCTCCACTCTTTTAGCTTAAATGCTCCGCTCTCCTCTCCCCCCGTTATTATTATCACATCAGAGTAGCGTCCAGAGACCAAGTTTACATTGAGCTAAAAGTACACCTGGGGCACCCGGCCCATTTTTGTTTTCCCAGAAAAATTGTTGCTATCATTAAATTGTTGTTACATATTCATTGGCTTAAGATTGAGGTTTTTTTTTGTTTTTTTGTTCATGCAGAGTTTATTTCTCTTCACGGGAGCTTTAACAAGACACGATACAAAGGGGTCCACTGTCCCTTTTTTTTTTTTTTTTTTTTTTTAAACAAGATTGGGGGAGAAACAATAAGTCAGTGTCTGTGTGCCTCCCTTGGTATAAGCATGTGCCCGCATGCCTGGCTGCTGCATGCGTGCGTGTGCAGCCGCCGCTGCCGTGCAAATGTGCCTGCGAGACAGCGGTCTATTTACGAGGCGCTGCAGCTGGTGTCTAGCGTCTGGACCCTGTCACGATCTCTGACACTGCCACTGGCTAACAAGTAAGACTCATTGTGCCAGGCGATCTCCCACTTGCGCCCCTACCCCCAACCCATTCCCGATACTCTCTCCGCCCCTCTTCCCTCCACGACACTTGTTTTTTTCTTTTTTTTTTTTTTTTTTTCTTCTTCTTCCCCCCCACACTCAACTGTACGACCATGCCATAAATGTAACTTCTGTTTACTTTAGCTATTTTATGATTCGTTTACGCTGCGCAATTTTCAGCTTTTACAAGAGCACGGTTATCATGACCGGGGATTTTTTCATTTTTTTTCCCCAGAGGTGGCTGCAACTCGAAAGACATTTTTAACATGAGAAACTCAATTCATACAAGTCAAGAAATTGTACTTTGCTGACAGAAAATGTCAGTTTCTGGCAACAAATCTGTCCAGTAAGTCGTTTTGTGGTGTGCTTATATGAAACTCCGTTTATGGCCTTCCCTAACCCCTAATTAGAAAAAGAAAAAAAAAAGTTTACCCAATTTAAACACATTTAAGATCATTAAAACGTACTTCAAAATTTCAAAGCCTACATTTTAAACACTTTGGAGATGTATTTGAACACACACATTAAAATCCAAAGTATAAAGTACTCAGGACTATCCACATGAATGTACTTAGAAGGGGGGCGGGGCCTATGAAGATTATCATGCGGTGGTCAGTCGCAACTTTTTGCGTTAGCGTGCTCACTGTGTTTGACTCACATCTACAACTGTGGCTCTCCTTTCCCACGTGTGGGGGACATCTCATTATTCAACTGATTCGATGAATCGTCACAGCCCTGAATCGGAAGCTTCGGAGTTCATAGCAGTGTGTTGATACGCACGTAGCCATCCCCTCTGCTCACCACATTGTGGAAGGAAATAAAAATTAAAAAAATTATTACCAATCCTGAACTGAGCCGCTTGGTGGAAACGTGACTTCACATGCTGACTCTCTCTGTTCCTCAGCCAGCATTGACTCGTTTTTTTTTGGGCCGTGTAGCCTCTCATCCCGTGTGACATGCTTGCGTTCACCCTTGTCTTCTCCTCCAATAACTCTTCCATTAGGGGCGCTTATACCTGACCCGCTTTTTGGCGGTTTGATGCCAGCCGCCAACCCACATCTGGACACGGCCGCCGCTGGAAAGGTATAAAACAGCGCAGAGTGAGCCACCGTTGGTGGTGCATGAAACGCCAAAAGAAACCACTGCAGATTTATTACTCAGCGCGCATTTATCTGTTTTCATCACACGAGAAGAGGGGGGGGGGGCGTTTATTGTGGGAGGTGAGGAAGCGAAAAGAAATGCATAATAAGGGGTTGGAAAAACAGGGGGAGGGGGTCGACAAAGTGAAATAATTAGTACGGGTTGGATGAAAAGAAAAACGTCACGTGAAAGAAAAAGCGCCGTATGTTTGGGAGTGTGTGTAACTGAGAAGTAGACCGAGAGCGAGGGAGTGTGGTCAAACAAAGAGAATCCTGAGTCAGCAGCAGAGCAGCCCCCCCCCCCTCTCTCCAGGCTACAGTACAGGGCCACTCCTCTCTCTCTCTCCCTCTCTTTCCCTCCTTTTTTGTTCGACCCAGCTCCCTCCCCTTACAAGTCTGCTCCTGCCTCCTATTTCTTGCTTTCTGCACTCCCCCTTTCTTCTTCTTGGCAGACTGGAGGTTGTAGGACGAGAGCAGAGCAATCAGCTTTTCTCCGTAGCACATTTTGACGCCACCAGCTCCATTGACGAACGTTAACATTGTTTTCGGAGACTTCACTATCATCCAGATGAAATTTAAGATACTTTGTATCTTTTTTTTTTTTTTTTTTTTACTGAGGGTTGAGCTTTGTGCAATCGAGCAAACAAAAAAGTACACGACGGGAGTTTTCATGAAAAATTGTTTTTTTGACACGATATTACTTTCACACCTCTCTCGAGTTATGCTAAAGGCCTGCCTTGTTGGAAACTAAAAGCGAGAGCATCATGAAAAAGACGTTGGAAGGATTTTTTTTTGGAGGGGGGGGGGGGGGGCTGTGCAATAGATCCTGTAAAGTTGGCCTATGCACCAAGGCTGGGTGTAACATAAAAGATGTCGGTTTCTCCTTCCCTCAAGTTTCTGTGTTGTTGCTGGCAAATTCATCATTCTTGGCCCAAGCACAAGCGCCACTTGTTAAACAAACATGTCACACTCGCAGAAAAAGAGGCGATGAAAAGGTGTGAAGAGGGTGTCACTGGGTAACCAATGCGACTGGAGAATAGGACTTTAGCAACTTGTGTATCTTTTCAAACTTTGCTGCCAACTTTGAGTTCATTAAGCGCTGGTGCGTGTGAGTGTGTGTTTGTCCCACTTCTTGGCACACAAATAGACATAGACATTGTCTGCTGGTGGATGGAAAAAAAATGTTCCTTTGCAAAGACAATGACACTCAAACCTCCATTAGGACTGGATAAATGTGTTAGCTGCCATGCACAGAAAGTAGTTTTTTTCTAATCAGAGCGCCATCTTCTGGTTTTGTTGGGTCACTGCTCCACTTAGCCCCTTAGTGTAAGTGGATTCGAATAGTAAAAACACAGCATCATTCACTCTATGCTTAATTTATTTCAAACAACTATGATTGTTTTTTTGTTTTTGTTTATTGTTTGGCTGTAAAGTATTCTTCAGTATGACTAAAAAGAGCAAGTGATTGTGCCAGTGAAGTTTTTGGAACGTAACGGTTGCCGAAGAAAGAAAGAGAGACAGCTGCTGCGCACCACAGAGCGAGAGAGAGAGTGAAGTGAGGCACAAGAAAAGATGATACTCACTTGGCCGCGCCATTTAAAGTCACAGCACATGAAGGTGTGTGTATGTGTGAGATTTGGCTTCCATCAAGAGCTGTGACTAACGATTTTTTTTTTTTTTTTTTTAGAATCGATTATCCTATCAATTATTCCACCGATTATTTGGCGAATGCCTCCCCCATCACTTAGTTGACTTTGTGCACCCTCAATGTAAAATAGTCTTTTTTTTTTTAAATCAAAAATCCGATTAATCGACAAATATTAAAATAATTGTCATTTGTTATTTACATTTCTTTTTAAGAGTGCTGTATTTCTTTAAATCAACGTTTTGGTGTTTTGGCGTGTGAAGCGTTGAAACAGATTTTTACTTTTGCAGAGTTGATTTGAGATACAAGCCCGGTCACAAAACAAATTCAACTTGTAAGTCGAATCATCCCATTCGTCCCTCCCAACTTAGATAATTACCCGATCAAACGATTAGTACTTTATTCCATCTTGACACTTTCTCAACATGGTGTTAAAGTTAGCTAAAGGGTCTAGTTTGTTTTTAACCTTTTGCGGCGTGCCATACCATAACCAAATACCGAAATTGTGTGCGTGTGTGTGTTTTGCGAGAGATTGTAAGCACATGTGTGAGCACATAGTTGGTGCTAATAGAATTCTGCTGTCCAGCTCACAGCTGTGTCTTGCTGATGAGTCCCAGGAGGCCCCAGCATGTGTCTATGGTTACTATGTTGAGGCTTCAGCATGAAACCATGTGCAGATCATTACTCTCTCTCTCTCTCCCCCCTTCCCTCCCTCCTGCCCTCTCTCTTACTCACTCCCTTGTGCTTTCTTTCCTGCTCTATCTATTCTCTCGCTTGCCCCCCCCCCCCCCCCTTTTTTTGACAAAGCTCCCAACTTGTGCCACTCTGCAATCACAAGAGTCCGGCCTATCTGCCGGACATTTGTAGAACACCCCCGCTTCGTCCTCCTCCACTTTTAAGAAGTTGGTTTGATGCTGATGAGTGCCACCGAAGATGGCAAGTGTACTCGGTGTACTGAATATTGAGTACATGAACAGATGTAGAACTGTACTACCCCACGTGGCGTTATTTTTCTCCCCGACTCAAATTGAAAGTTTTTTTTTGGGGGGGGGGAACAGACTTTGACAAAGCAAGTCATCCTTTTTAGTTAAAAATTGCTTACCTCAACTTTTAGGATCCAAGGCCAATGGTAAAATACTTTTTTTTTTTTTTTTTTCCTTGATTTGGTCCAGTAAATTATCTGTATCGTCTCATACAAGCTTGCTAATGCTAAGCTAACCCATTGACTCCCTTGCGGTGTCCAATTGCCCTTTTTTTTTTTTACTGAATGCTGATCAAATAAAATTAATACTCGTGGTTCCCAATCAACACGTACGGGTCTCAGCGGTTCCGGACATAGTCCGTACCGATTCTTTATCCTTGTAGCCAACCCCGTTTTGAGTTGAGGGGTCACTGCAAGCTGACATTTACAAGCCTCCGTAATTCCCACCCAAAGATCAATGAAACCTTATCCAAAGCCACCTCAAAACAATTTCTAAATCGTCCCAACTCCCCGCTCGCACCTTACCCAATCGGTTCGGTTTTAAAAGAGAAGCTACGGCGTCAGCGTTTTCACACACACCGTCTGTTTATGGCCAGATACTTTTATATATGTCTAGTGTCTATTCTACTCGCACATGTGTGTTGTGTTTATTGTGTGCGAGGATTTACGCGCTGTACCTGCACTGCCAGGTCCTGTCCCACGCGCACAGCCCCGCAGGCAAACCGAAGCCAGCTGGCTTCGCCGAGCGTCGTCCAGCTGTTGTGATTTATGTAAGGTTGTTAACCCTCCACTAGTTTGGCTCCCAATCGCGCAATACTCGGCTAACAAGTAACGTAGCACGTCTTAGCGTAGATGTACATGAGTGTTGTGAGGGAGTTGTGTTTTTACATTGACGGTCTTTTGTTTTGACGTTTTAGATTAGGCAAAATTTAGCGAATTAAAATCTGTGGTGGCGGTGGGGGTATTCTGGGTGAAAGCGGAAATCTATCCACGGATTTTAGCTTGGCCTTGTCATCATTGTGCCCTTTTCACCACTTTCTTAAGTTCTCTTTGAATAATGCATGAATTTTTATTGACACCTGACATCCGTGTTTTTACGGAGTGTCATTCAAATGTTTGTCCTTGGAGTTATTTATGGAGCAAAGATTTATAGATGGTTAAAACAATGCAAAAACAATCCAAATAAAAAAACACCCATAGCCTTGTTTACCAATGACTCTGATCTAATAAAATGAATCAGGTCTGGCACTACTGGAGGCTAATTGCCTTGTAGTTATCATGTTACGACACTTAACATTTCTTCGGGCTTGAGTATTCAAAGCGGGGTTAGAAGGGCCGACCCATTAACACTAATAGCGGTTGAAAGTATTTTCTTCAGAGTGACAGGAGTGCCAGAGATGAAGGGCAACGTAAGAATCAGAGGTGGGGAGGTCTCTTGACCCTTTGTCCGATTAGCATTTTGTTTTGCATCAGTGCACGGCGGAGCGCTGAGTGGTCGCCGACAGACATATTTAATGCCTAAGACATAATGGGCCTGAATCAGCAGATCGCTCCACAGGGAGCTATTAGTGAAGACATGTGCCATTAACCCCTTCCTGGCCTCAGTTCCAGACCGGTCCACCCCCATTACCATGAACCATGCAGGCCTAAACTAAGAGTAACTAATCTAATTTTGTAGCAGAACTAAAAACACAAAAACATCTATGCTGATTTATTATTATTCGTATTATTATTCTGGGCTGTTAAAGTAGCCTACGAATCTACTGATTATTGCATCGATTAATCAAATATTATATGAACATTGATTTTGCGTGATCAAAACCAATCGTATGCATGTGAGGTGGATATCTTATTTTTGCCCACTCAGCATGTTCTCCTATCAATCTATGACTTTGTGTGTTTATCGCTTTAAAAGGCGGGGCCTAGCCCTGGTGAGTGATGTGGGTGTCAGCAAACGATTATTGTGGAATTATTTGAATTATAATATCCAAGTATGATTAATTCAATTAAAATAATATTTTTTTCAGTTAACGGCATATGACAGTTATTAACTGGAACAAAATATTTATACAAAAATCAATCATTCGAAACAATAATTATAAAATGGTGAATGAGGCGAAGATGCTCAAGTCGCATCACTGCATTATTTTCCTGTAACACTCCCGCATCCCAGAGGTACATTTCTGCAGCTCAGCACTCCAGGCTTTCTCACCTACACGCAACTAACGTATGCGCGTCTGAGTCACATTAACACACATGTGTCAACACACACAGGATGTATGCGTGGGCGTTTTTTTTTTTTTATATATTTTGCTCTGCTCACTGGAGCGATGGTCTCAAGCGTAGGATTACCAGACCTCGTCTTCTGCCGCGACACAAACACTTGCATGTGTATGTTTGTCCGCATGTGATGCTGTATATACGTCGTCGACCTCTATGAGCTCATTGTGAGTTTGAGGGATCACTCCCACCACTTGGCTGGGCAACACGTCATGTCTGTCACCTTCCCTCTGGCCACAAAGCTGCCCATTATAGAAAGTCGAGGGGTTCGGTGACCAGTGAGTAATGCCCCCCCCCCCCCCCCCTCCCAACCCCACTTGTCCTCTTCTTTCTGTCCATTTGTCCACACTCCCCCTATACTTAAATCTTAAAACTTTTTCTATTCCTCACATATAGTCACGTATGCACATAAATATTGTCCGCACATAAGATGACGACCCCCCCCCCCCCCTCCCTTCTTCTCTTTTTACACGCAGCGATGCGCCAGCACACACACACTCAAATGCCGGGTTGTTGGCCGACTCTTGCGGGAGTAAAACGGCTCAATGTGTTAAAAGCATTAGGTAAGCGTGAATCCAGCAGCACTCCTTTTTGGCAGGTATCACATGTCCTGCTTCATTACAATCTGGTGGACGCATCCAGCTGCATCCATCAAGACATCCCCCTTTTCCCCTTTTGCCCCCTTGGGTGCTTTAACACAGAGTGGGCCATCTCAAGACGTTAGCTGCAGAATAAATGACGTCCATCATTATCGTTGAAGCCTCCCCGAACACGACTCCACTCGTGTTGTGAATGTCCAAAAAAAAAATTATAAGTGAAAAAGGGAAAATAGTCCCTGCTGCCATGAGGGGAGGGGGACGCAATTAAAAGGCGATTCCATTTAAGTATAACAAACTGTCTCTTGTCCACATTGCAGCGTCGTTTCTTATTTCTGCCGCAAGTATTTTTGGTCTCAATATGACGTGGGAGGGAAGCCAGCTGAGGAACACGAGGAGCAGATCAAAGCAGCTAACCTGTAGCGACTTACCGGAAATAAGGCCACACCTCGCATCCCGCGCTCAACACACTGAGGTTCTTTTCTCCACTCTTGGCCCGCTGAGCTGCACTTGTCCACCCACCGTTGCCAGAAAAGGGCTACGTTTTAGGCTAGTTGAAGGTTTCAAGGTTCCTGCTTGTGGGACAGGTGAGGCAACCCTGGCACAGTTCTCAGCTCCAAATAAAGCCTGATTGTAGTCATGTGGGGGGGGGGGGGGGGGTGCTTGATTTTTGTTATTTAAAGGATGTTAGTATTTCTGACATGTGACACCTATATGGAGCTACTCTTCCCTTAGGCTTCACCACTAAATCAATTCCGATTTAAAAAAAAAAAAAAATACAAAAAACAATGTTTTGTTAGTCAGACCCCCGTTGGTGCTTTTCTCCGTGCACCCTGCACGCATGATAGATGAGGATAGCAGAGCGTATGTTTACGAGCGCAACTGCTGGATTTGGCAGGGCCGAGCGCTCCTTCAATGTCTCGCAGTTCATCACGGCTCGCTGATTGACTGGCTGGGACTTGTTTCCAGCAGCGTTTACATTATGCGCACGGGGGTATCTGCTCTCACTCGGCCGCTCACCTCCTCCATAAACCTCCATTTGCTTCCAAGCGCTCCCAAAAGAAATTGCGGCCATCATCGTTAATGATGATATTCCTCCCCCTCCTCCTGGCAGTGGTCCTACGCTTTGGAGAAACCCAACACGGGCAGCGTGTTCAGCCTGGCTTGGTCTGCTGACGGCACGCAGGTGGCCGGGGCCTGCGGGAACGGCCATGTCATCTTTGCCAATGTGGTGGAGCAGCACTGGGAGTGGAACAACTTTATGATCAGTCTCACCAAGAGGAAAACCATGCAGGTAGACACAAACACACTCTCGCACACTTTGTTGGCTGTAGCTGCCAAATGAAATGAGATTCAACACAACAGATGGATTAAAACTTCTACCTTGACTTTTTGAATAAGCACAGAGCTCAGCCAAGGTTGAACAAAAGTGACGAGTGCGGAATTGTTTTTTTTTTTTCTTCCATTAGTTGGCTTTACGTAGGATGACGTAAGATTGCGACGCTAGTGTGACGAGATGGTTCTTTCAAATGTGAATCCAAAAAGAAAAAAAAATGGTGGACTCCGTATTAGTTAAATCGATCATCAGAATAATAATCGCCGATTAATCGATGCATTACCATCTCGATTAAGTTTTTTTATTTTTTGGGCTAGTTTTTGTAGGTCATGCCATTACAATGTGCCTGTATACCTCACGTGCTTCACTTGCATACGTATGCAAGAAAAAAAATCGGCTCAGACTTCTTGTAGCCATATATTATATTTAGCCCCTGCCCGTTCGCCAGGCAATGACAATGGCTACCCTGTCTAGCTGCCTCCCTATTTTGTACTGTTTAAAGTCAAGCTGACCACAAAGTAGCATTTACACCCATTTAACATGCCCAAACATCCATAGAAAAGGGATACACACCTCGAGAAAGAAAAAAAAAAAAAAACAGGATCAGGCATCTTTACTGAGTGCAGTTTGTGTAAGCCAAACAAACGCGGGTCATCGGCCACTTTATTTTCAGCCTGCCAGGCACTTTTCTGTCTCCCTCCTCAACCCGGGCCGCTTTAAACGTGCACATCTGCCAGTGGTTTGTGAATCAGCCGGCTAAATTTACCACCTTGCGGTCTAATGTTGTTTTTTTAATTCTTGCTTGTGTTGCTTGTAAATTTGCCTTGCCGGAGGGGGCAGAAGAGGAAGATTTGTAAAGCTGTAAAAATAACTCCACCTTTCACCTGGCGTTGGGAGGGAAAAAATAAAGCCCTTTCATTCATTCAAAGCGAGCTACGAGGGAAGTATTTATCTATCGGCGACGTGCGTACGTACATTCCGAGCAGATAAAAATGTCTGACCGCATCTAGCCTACGTATGCTCGGATATATGATCTACTGCTTCCTGTGTGTATAAATAAAACATACGGCAATCTTTCATGTGCCATTCTATATGTATATATATATATATTTTTTTTTTTCCACAGGTGAGGAATGTGATGAACGACGCGGTGGACGTGTTGGAGTTCAGAGATCGAGTCATCAAAGCCTCGCTGGCTTTCGGGCACCTGGTCGTGGCCACATCCCTTCAGTGCTACATCTACAAGTGAGCGCTTCACACGGTCGGTCGGCGCATCCTCCATTCCCACTGCCACCATTTTTCAAACCCATTTCCCGGGATATAATGTTACTCCACTTTGAGAGTTAACATAAGCCTCCTTATATGGACATCAATTCACACATGATGCGTTGCCAAAGCGAAACGCTGCTCCTCATCCTCGAAGCTGTTTCGCTTAAAAAGGAAGTCAAAGATATTTGTGTGCCATTTCCAATTCCACTTGCAATAAGAAAAACACCTGATAAAGCTCCCTTTTAAATATTCTCTCATATTTGTGTTGTTTTGTTTGTGCCAGCACACGCAACTGGAACACTCCCCTCATATTTGACCTGAAGGAGGGAACAGTCAGCCTCATTCTCCAAGCCGAGAGGTGAGCCGCATGCTTTATCCCGGCGAGCTGGTGGATCAGGAGAGTGGAAGACGGTCATAGGATCCGCTCACCTTCCTCTCCAAGGCTTCATTACACACACATCCACGCGGGAAGCGGCGCTATAGCTTAGTCAAAGTATGTCATGTAATAAGTCTGATAGTGTAAGCACTCGGGAAAATCCGATTATTATGGAGTAGCTCTTGTGCAGCACTCCAGCGCAGTACCCCTGACACTCATCAGACCGCTAAATTAGATTGCTTGTCATTTCTGTAATCACGGCCGAGCCTCCGACGTCACGGCGAATAAAGTCGCTGCCGCGCGTAAAAATCCTCTAGCTAACGACCATCTGGTTTTATGAGATGAATAGCCGCACTGCACCCATATAAAAGTCTATGTTTGCCGTTCTCCTTCCCCTCACTGCCACTCAGACATGCTCTTCTGGTGGACGGGGCAGGCTTGTATATTTTCTCCTACGAGGGCCGACTCATCTCCTCGCCTAAATTTCCCGGTATGAGGGCTGACATGCTCAATGCTCAGTGCGTCTCGCTCAGTAATGACACCATCGCCATCCGTGACAAGAGTGATGAAAAAGGTGAGAATGTTCACTGTCATAAATATCATTGCACCCTATAAATATCTTTTTATTTTTTAAATTTTCTTCTTTTTTTTTTTTTTTTTTTTTTTTTTTTTTTTTTTTTAAATCCTCACTAGTCATCCTTCTCTTTGACGCCTTGACCGGCAAACCTCTCGGTGACGGGAAGTCTTTGACTCATAAGGTAAGCAAATCCGTCAGTGGGAGGGACTTCTGATTCTTGGGATTATTTTTAGGATTATAAACAGAAGAGAAAAACAATCTCCTGGTGTGCAATATAAATAAGTACACGTCACCAGATTTGTTATATAGATGCTAAATTGAGTGCACATGAATAATAGTCTTGAATTTCAGTTTTGAAAAAAAATTATAATTCACATATATTCAACCACGGGTGGCCTAATGTAATTTTCTCATCCAGACCCTGTGGGCATTTTTTATCACGCTCAGTCCACTATCTAGCCATCTTCTATTTTGCTTACCAAATGCAACCATGCGTATCCCAAGCCGACCGTGAACGAGCTTATTTTCCGGCGGGAGTGGCACAACTAAAATAGTCTGTCTGGCCAAGTCGTAGATGGTGCCTATATGGTTTGTCAATTTTTAGATTTTACGGCTCCTTCAAGCCTTGTGTTGTGAATCTATAAATGCTTACTACAGCAGAAGTCACCCACTTGAGAGCTCCTGTAGTGGAAATTTAAAAACAAACAAAATCTTCAGCTGTATAAGTGATTACATTAAGACTTTCTCTGCTGCCTCTTGTTCATTTTGATGTCATAAATCAAACTGTCGCGCTGTATTTCCTACACCAGGGTGGGATGGGTTCATTGTACGGGGTGGAGGAAAAAAAAACGAGTAAAGCACAAAGGAATCGGAGGTAGCATCAGTTGCTGTCAGCGTGGCGTTGTCTTCTAGCAAGCTGAGATGAAGCCAGCTGGCTGAGCATCTCAAACATAAACGTGCACGCATTGACTCCTAAAGAAGTTCACGCAGATGACTCAAACGCAGGCGCACGCCTGCCGGGTCACAGTGCAAAACGTACGTCTTGCTTCTGTCACTCACCCCCCCCTCCCCTTTTTTTATTTATTTTTTATCTTCGCGTGCAGCTGGAAGTGGTGGAGATAGCTCTGGACCAATGCGGTCCGTCCACCGAAAGGAAAATCGCTTTGATCGACAAGAACCGCGACCTTTACCTCACTTCTGTGCGCTACCTCGGACGCGAGCCCAAAATCTGCAAAATCGGTACGAGTTGAACATATCCGACCTGAAAACATCTTTTTCCGCTTTCAACTGTCAAAGTTGTCGTACGTCCGTCGTAGGTAGCATGATCCACAGCATGGCCTGGAACAACACGGCAAACGTCCTGTGTGGCGTCCAAGACAACCAGTTCACCGTTTGGTACTACCCCAATGCTGTCTTCATCGACAAAGAGCTACTTCCTAAAACACTTTACACAAAAGATGGCAGGTAAGACTCCGACGGTGATTATCTTTTTTTATTTTTGTGTTGACACGTCTCCTTCCACTTCCAAGCGAGTTCAGCCACGCGCCGCACATTCTCAGCTACGTGGACACCAAGGTGCGCTTGCGCCAACGCGACGGCTCCTTGCTTTACACCAGCGTGCCTCCATACGCCGGGCTCCTACACGAATACAGCAGCTCGGCACGCTGGGAGGACGCCCTGCGCCTCTGCCGCTTCGCCAAGGTAAGACGTCGGGCATATCCATATGTCGGGTGTGCGTCACCCTCGAGCGGGCGTTCGTCTACGAGCCGGTCGGGAATGAAAAGGTAGCGGACAGGTTTATTGCCCCGAAGCAGCAGGCTTTAATTAGCCTTCAATTAGCCCGGTGACACCGTTTGCTGCGTGGAGGCCCCGTGGAGCTCACTCGTAACTGAACACGCAGCCTCCACCCGAATGCACGTATGGACTCTTCAAGGGCTGAGACGTTTTTTTTTTTGTTTTTTTCTTTTGTTTTCGCTTAAGCAATGACACGATAACCACTCGTGTCTCGTAGCAAGAGCTAAGCCGGGGACAAAGAGGATAAAGAGAGCTTTTTAAAAGCCTTCCCCGCAGCTGTACTTCTGGTAAGAGTTTGGTGGCACGGCGGTTTTTCCCGGAATCCCATTTGTCGCGAAGGATTGATGCAAAGCGTGTTTGGATGCGCGCAAGCACACACACACACACACGCAGTGACACACAATCTCATCTGCGATTGGTTTGATTTGCTCGAGCGATGACGGTGTTGTTTTCCAGCCGGCGGTTTGTCGTTAGAGCCGTTTGTCGTGGTAATAGACGGTGATTAAAGGGAGGAATACACAGCGGTGACTTTGGCCAGCTGATGGGCTCCATTTTTAATGAGACGAAAGGCGGTGACACATTTGTTTACGTTCGTAAGCGTTGCGTGAAGAAAAGGTCTGTTTGTTTGACGTGGGTTTCACCAAAATGGCTGTCAGACTTTGTGGAATGAGAGAAACACGGAGCACTTCCACACATCTGTCATGTCAACGCGTGTAATACAGCGGAACCGACTCACGCTGGGGTTTCTCTCGGTCTGCTTGATCTGATGCCACACCGTTCAAAGTTCTCGTCTCGTCGCACTTCCTCTCGTGTGCAGGAGGAGTCTTTGTGGGCTTGTCTGGCTGCCATGGCGATAGCCAACAGAGAGCTGACCACAGCGGAGATGGCCTACGCTGCCATTAGAGAGGTAAGAGCATCCATTAATGGATCCGTTAGCGTCGGGCTTTTTTTTTGTCTGGAATGAACACACGGCGCTTCACGCCGACGTTTTTTCCTCCACACTTCACCAGTTACCGCGAGTGCATTACATCAACTTCATCAAGCAGCAGCCGTCCAAGGAGTCATCTTTGGCTCACCTGCTGCTATTCAGCGGGCAGGTCCAGGAGGCCGAGGCCACTCTCTTGCAAGCGGGCCTCATCTACCAAGCCATCCAAGTCAACATTGATCTCTTCAACTGGGAGAGGTGAGCAACTGTTTCTGTCAGTGTGTGTTGGTTAAACTTCAGCCTCGTTGGTGTGTTTCCAGAGCGCTTGAGTTGGCAGTCAAGCACAAAACCCACGTAGACACCGTGCTGGCCTATCGAGAGAAGTTCCTGCAGACATTTGGCAGGAAGGAGACCAATAAGAGGTTCCTGCAATACGCTAAAGGGGTAAGCGGAAACAGCCTCTCTGTATTTGCTGCTTCACGTTAATTGATTCGGGCAGCAATCACATGCAGTTTAACAATTGGGGAGGGGGGGTGGGGGGGGGGTCTAACAGTCTCCTGTTGTTTACAAGCTTTTCACTCACGGTTTACACGTTCAATCTGATACAAACACTGCGGCCTTAATCAGTTCCATACTGGCAATAGAGCTCAGGAAATTAGCCTTCTCTTGATGTTTCTCACTGGCTTTTCTGACTGGCTTGTCTTTCTCCTAGGTTGAAGTGGATTGGGAAAAAATCCAAGCCAAGATTGAGATGGAGTTGTCCAAAGAGAGAGAGAAAGCTGCAAACGCCTCCGTCAGGAGCAACTTGGCCCAGCGGCGTTAATGTCAAGAGAAATCTTCTGATTCTCTCCAAGGCTCGGGCTGTCCAGTAAAAACAACAAAAAAAACCTATTCTTTCTGAATGATACACCTAACACAAGATGGATGAGAGACCAGCCACAGTTTGAGGAAAAAAAAAAAACTCTTGAGGTATTCAGGGATTATTGGTCCCCAAAGTGGATAATAATTGTCCAGTCTTAGGTTTCATTGTACTCATAATACGGCCTTAGCCACACGGGAACACACGACGGACATTTGCACCTTTCCGCGTAGTCGTGACATTTCCGCAGCAAAATGCACCGTTGTGGCCTTCCTCTCATCATTTCAGACTCATCGTTGCTCTTAAATCTTGTTTTGTGATGTGTTTATACGACATGATAGATATTTTTACAGGTTCTAGTCAAGAAGAAAAATTATTTAAAAAATCTTTCAACAAAACAAGTGTCCCTTTAGTTTTGTTTTTTTTTTAATCTTCATAATAATAATTAAAACTGAAAGCAGCAATCAGAAAATACATTCCACACAAATACTTAAAATGATGAACATAAAAGTCAATGCCAAGTTCTGCCGTAGCCTTTTTGTGTTTATGTTCTTGTGCCTCTCTCCGTACTCAACATTTATTTGTGGAAAATGGAGACTCAACCTTGCCCCCCCCCCCAGTCCTGCCATGGGAAGATGTCAGTTTTATATGACCCTCTGTTAAAATTTCATGTAAGCTACTTGAGAACGCTCATGTCGTCTCACATGTTCAAAAGTCACTCAGCGTTCACACCTCTTAAGCCTCGTAAAATGACCACTTTCTCTCGGGCCGTGGTGCTGGTGGGGAGGGTGAGGGGGGGGGGGGGTTTACTCCCCTCTCATCTGGCCCTTAAGTGGGTTCTAAACATGGATTTGTGCTTCTAAGTGCTAACCCCATCCACCCACAGATTTCTCTCTGGCGGAGCAAGGCCATCAGTCATGGTCGGCCAGTGTTGGATTACATGAGCCACTGCGATCACGCTTCGCTTTGCACACTTTTGAAGAAGAAACCAGACTGCTCTCTAATTGTGAAATGCTCTAAAGGGGAAAAAAATAAAAAAACGTTTTTGTTTTTTTGACTCACTTCAAGTAAATGGCATTCTGCTTATTTAATCCACGTAAGCGGGACATAAATCATAGCGCTATGATGTATGCGGTGTCAAGAGTAGTTTTGGGATTGTTGCAAAAAGGTCACCTCATATTTCATTAGGCAAGCAATGCTTGCAGAATGAATGATGGTTCTTGCTAGTCCACTTCCTCCCCCTCCTCTCTCTTCCTGGATAAGACACAGGAGACTTTGAAGTATTCATGTTAGTCGATGGCAGTTTGAATTGAAATTGAACTTGATTGATTTCTGCAAATTTTACATCATTTTGGTAAACACCCACAATTAAAATGCCTCAGATTCATGATTTAAAACTTGCTTGTCTCAACACAAAAATGTATCATTTTGTTTTTAATCACATTGACATAACCCAGGCGGGTATTTGCATACAAAAGGCAATTGTTGTCTCTCTTTTTATTGTCAACATTCGCTGTTAAAATTGCACTTGAGAGTAAAATTCAAATCAAAATAATAACAGGATATTGTCTTAATGCACGTGGTTTCCGTCAGACAGAGTTCCGAGATGTCCTTGGGCTAGGCTGCTGCCCTCCCGACCCCTCCAGAACATCCAGTCTGTGCTCTCCAGCCTCCGGCCCGGCCGCTCTTCCTCTACCCGGACTTCTCGTCTCGATTTCGGCCAACAAGTTGTCGTCGGAGCGGTCTCGATGCATCTCCTGCATGCTCTCCTCATACGTGGGCAAATATTTGACCTCATCGTAAGCTGGTAAATTAGGCGAGGCGAAATCTACCGGGTTGCACTCGGGGTAGCGGTCCAGCAGGGAGTCTTGAGAGGCGGACGCATGGCCGTGGAAGAACGAGGGCTCCTCCCCGCGGTCCTGGTGCGGGTGACGGCGCGGTCTCGGGCACACAATCCTCTGGATGAAGTAGCCCATGGCGAAGAGCAGCAACAGGATGAGGATGCCCGACAACTTCCGCGTGAACCAGCCCACGTTGTCGAAGAAGATGTGCATCGGGAGTTTACAACATCGAACCATTGAGCCTCCGACTCCTCCACCACCACCTCCGGCGGCGCTGCTGCTCCCGTTCCCGGCGACGATTGGCGTGCAGCACTGTTGGCCAACGGCACACTGAACCTCCTCGCAGTTCCGCAGGGCTTGACACACGGAGAGAAGGCACGCCGAGAAAAGGGTGCCGCTGCACCCGCCGCCTCCGCCGCTCAGACGGGGCATCGTTGTAATGTTCTTTGGTGGAACCCCCCCACACCCCCCCGCCTTGAAAAGCGTGTTGCTTGGACGGCAGGTGTTCCTTCCGCTCCGCACTGTGTTGCGATCCAAATCTCACTGCAGCGAGGCGCGGGACAGCAGGTGCACCCACCACCCTCCTCCTCCTCCTCCTTCCTCCCCACCATACTCCTCCTCCTCCCCGGAAGACCTCTGTTGATTGGAGTGGCTCATTGATGAGCATCATGAATTTCTGATCGCACGTCTGCTTCCAAGGTAAATATGCACACATTGAATTTGGCAATCGTGCAAAGTAGCTCAAATACTTTATGACTGTACTTGGGTTTTTTTTTTTTGTTTTTTTAGAAAAAAATAATGACACCAATTACTTATTAATACAAACATCACAAGTGCCTGGATGCTGAAATTGATGTTCTTGTCTTGTCTTGCAACTGCTGTCTTCACAGCATTTAACTTGACCAGTTTAGTGTTTGCAGTGATTTTAAAACTCTTTTTTTTTTTTTTTTAATAAAGATATATATAAATGTATATAAAATATATAATGTGACAGAGTGATGGTTCTCACATGTTAAGGGACAAAAGTTGCCACATGGTTTGTCTGGAAACAAGGAAACTCAGCTTCTGGTGAGCAGATGTTACCTATTTTTTTGGTTCGCCTTAATAGTGTTTCCCACTAGCTTTTGTTTGTTGATATAATAATACGTGATTGTGTTATCCCTGATAACGATGTGTCCTTTTTACAGAAATCATTACATGCAGTGCATTCAGACTATCGTGAACAAAGTAGTCAGTACTTCATGTTTAGCACAGTTCTTGAGCATATGGTCACTGGAGAAAATCCCCGAAGATCCCAATCTACTTTAGGCCACAGCAGAGTCAACATCAGTGATACAAGACGCCAATGGATCTGCCCCTCTCATAAAAAATGAATAGTCCTTAACTTGTGGGCTGTATTCCCCCCCTCTCCTCCACCATCACCATTAGATGAGTGTCTGGACTCACATAGTAGTGCAGCATGGCCCTTGAGGACCATGAGTTTGTAGAGCATTGAAGAACATAATCATAAAAGTAAATGTCTGCTTTAAACACTCCCTCAACGTGTTAATTTATATTGCAAAAGCAGTAACTGACGCTGTCATTTTGAAATGACAAGCTGTGTAGGATGTATTACAATTTCGAATTCAATCAACATTTTCATTTTACTTTCTCTTTGACTTTTTTTTTTTTTTTCCACCAGAGAAACATTCAATGACAAAGAAAAGGCCAATTATTAATACTAATATATTTCCAATAACAAATGGCTACATCCCGGGAAGAATTTATTAAGGTGACCCCAAACAAATTAAACACGTCAAATATTTGGCAGACTGTGATGTTAAGGTGTTAACTGAACAATGCTAATCAGTAAATAAGCCCAAATAATAATGTGGGCTCAGATCGGAAGACTATGTCCTGCCTGCGAAAAACAGAACGTACCCAGGAAACTAATTTAACTTTTGGTGATCAACCTTTTTTTTTTGTTGCCATAACCAGACCCTTGTGTCCTTCTAGTTTTGAAATTAGTAAGTCAATATCCTTCTGTACACAATCGTACATCTGTGGAAGTTGCTGAGGTTGCACCTCAAAGAGAAACAGCACTGTTTTGAAGAATAAAAAAATAAAGAAGTTCATATTCTGAAGAGAGAAAAGTCAATTATTGCCATCTTCATTGTTTTAGCTTTGTCACGCAGCGTGAGTCACGTGGTCGTTATTTGCAAAATTGCTGTATCAAAATGACCACACGACTGATTGCTGTTACTAATTTGAGCTTGAAATAGTTCAATTGCTACACCAACAACTTCATCAAATGTTAATAATTTCCTTTTTATAAATCCCCTATGGGGGGACGTGTGGGAAAAAAAGTCAATGTATCATTTCTTTTTAGACCTATTTTTCTTACAACTTTCTGAAACGAACTTTGCAAGGGCGAGCTACAACCTCAACAGGCCCTAATGCACAATCTAGCAAATCCCATTACTGCGGCTTTACAACATAAACTTTAGCAGAAGGTCAGTCGGCATGAGGCGGCCTAATTTATGCAGCATCGTATTTCTTGTCTGTACTTTGCCTCAATTACGGAAACACGAGCAGGGCTTCTGCCTAACCGAATAAACAAATACACAATCGATATCCACCGGCTCTGAGCGGCGACTTCACAAATCTTTTCGTTTTTTTTTCCCCTCCTTCAATCCTTATACTGTAGCTCCGTGGGTTTTTCCCGGCACGTCTGCCATTGTGCCTCTCAGTGCGGCTTTTATTGACATGCGCTGCTATTTTTAATCACAGCTCTCAGCGGCGTAAGTGTTTGGAAACGTGTAAAAAAAAAAAAAAATGCTGCTTTCTTTCTGGAGGGAAAGATTGAGATCATTGGGCCAGAGCACAATGGCTTCCCAAGCAGCCGCCAGTCATTTCCATACAGCGGCTTCTCCATCTTTGCCATCTTTGTTTCCAATCTTTTGGAGCTATAAACCATTTCCTCCAGCTTGTCACTATGTCTCCTCCGCCGGGCCCAGCTAACTAACCGCTTCCTGCTTTTTTTTTCCCCCTCCAAGTTAGTTCCAGTGCAAATACTTGTATGACTCTTTCTCCATATTGGAGCAACTTTGGTATCAATGAGCAACCGCAGAAAATGATTTGGGTGGGTTAGGTTATAAAATCTCCCTTTTCAGGTTTTCCACTCATTTATTTCAATGCAGCACAGTGGATGAGTGGTTTATTTGTCTACTCGCAGTCATGAGGTTCTGGGTTCGGGAGAAGCCGTTCGTGCGGTGATAACACGCTGACTGGAGCAATGTGCCGTTTTAAACGTTGCACTTCCATTAATCTGGTGCGAAAGTTTCTTGTAGCGCTTTAATAATTTAGCCTTACGGGCTGCATTAGCCTCGCGCCATGATGAATGCCGCCGTTTATTTTCATCTGCCAGAGACTTTGATTCGCTGGCCACCCTGTTTATTAAAAAAAAAAAAGAAAGCACATGTCATTTTACTTAATCTATGGAATAAAAGGTCATTTGTAATGATTGAGATCAATACTTGTAGAGGTTTTACCGTTGTTATCATTCAGTTCTGTTCAAGTTTTTAATTTATGGTCTTTTTTTTTTGTTTATTGTGTCCCCGACTGGCCAAGTATGGCTACTGCATCTAGAGGCGTGCTCCCCTTGATGGGGTGAAAGGTCAAAAGTAAGATGGCTACCTTAAGTCAGTTTGGTGGACAATAAGCCAGGCATGCAAACAGACATATCAGTGAGACCATTTTTTTTTTCCCAAAGCATTATTTGGATGTAATGTTGAGAGTTTACACATAGTTTCATTTTTTTCAACTCAACTATCCAGAATCCACAACTCGAGTCTTCACTTGAACTAATAAATGGTAAGTGAATGCATTGAAGGTTTTTTACATGCTTTTGACTTTGGAAAAACTTGACAAACATATGTAAAGAAAAGAGCATTGTTTTTTTTTTTTTTTACCAAATTGCTTTCCTAAAAGTTCTTTTCTGATGAGAGCTCTGGGATGCCCGCGTGTGGGCGTCATCGGCTTTGTCCGTATTCCTGTTGGCCCGAACGCTTAATAGAAAGCAGGGCCCGGGAGTGAGTCGTCCATTGTGCGAACGCTGAAAAGTCCCACACCGCAGATATTTCACACCCACGTACTTCCTCTCGTCTTATCGCCCGGCTCTCTTCGGAGGTCTGTGAACGAGAAGTGCGCTTGCTTACTTGAACGTAAAGCGACGCGATACTTACATCAGGGCTCGTTTGTAAAGTCTCAACATGTTGTTTTATGTCATGTAACGAAGCCTGATGTGATAAATGGGAATAGGATGAGATGACACGGGACCAAGGTCACTGGATGGACTGCGTGAACTTGGACGTGGTTTCCCCCCCCAAATGTGTAGCTGTTGGCTTAACGGCTTTATTTGAGATGAAGAACAGCTCTCGCAGGCCCAAGAAGAAAAAAAAAAAAAAAAAACCTTAACAAAGCGCGGGCGTCTCGAGGGAACGTCTCTGGGAAGCTTGTGCTGAGCTTTGCGTTTTGACAGAGTGGGGAATAACCCTACAAGATCGCTCTTATGGCGTTCCCATACCGTTCTTCTCAAACTCACAAAGTGATGTGACTCAGCATCATTTATATCTGCTCAAGTCTAATAGTCTCCAAAGGCTACACTCAAACAATCTTTCCTTGTTTAAAAAAAAAAAACGAGGCTAATTACTTCATTCAAAAGTTTTATAATGGCAGGTCATTGTTGTGAAAAGAATAGTAATGATTAAAAATCATGGATTACTTTATTGTGGATTTACAGTGACTATCAAAAATCACATGCAAGTCGAACAGCTCCCCCTCCCCTCTCCAAAAAAGATCTTCACCCCCCCGCCTCCCATGTCTATAAGACAACTTGTCCACCAACAAGCAGCTGGAGATGACTCACTTCCTGGATCCCAAACACAGCAGACAGACACCTGGCGGCTATATATAGGGCAAACTTTCCCTATTAACATATGCGTTCAAACTTGAGGCAAAGACCAGGGGATTTTTGACCCCCCGTCCATTTTGCTACTACTCAGCTGTGTTGAGTCAAAGAAGGGGTGTGGGGGGGCAAAGTGACTACAATTCGGAGACGACCCCCTCCTTAGGATTTGGAGGCCAATGAGGCATCAAAGAGGGAACGTTAAAGAGAAGTCATGATGCGGAACCTAATGTGAACAGCTGCCATTATGCAATAAAATGAAGCAATAGGATGGATATTGGAGGAGTGTGTACTGGTGCGGGGCTAAATCACAACTAGCACTTTCTAGCAATAGCACATTCAAACCTAAGGCCAATTTAGTCTTCAATGAATCTTACTCGATTGAGCATTTGAAAACTGCCAGAAAACAAAGTACAACACAATGGATTGATTGAAAATAGTCTTTTTGCACATATCGCTGACTGCAGTGACCTCTGCTGACGGTTTGATGTACTGCACGCTTGGACGTTTGACGTTTTCCCGCTCAAAATGACCCAGTTTCACACAGGTGGCCTTACTCGCTGTAATACGGTTTTCTTTGCGTAATCTGTTCTATTTTTCAAAAACACTTTGGATTCATTTTGTAACATTTTAGTTTGAGGTTTTATTTCAAGATTGAAACCACTATTGACAATAAGGGCTCATCTTACTTTCCCCAACCACCTAAAAAAAAACATCTGAATGATTCTCTAAGACTTTTGGAGCATCATTCAACTGCCGAGATGAAAGTTTAACTTTTTGGAAAGGTCTGTGTCTTGTTTCATTTGTCATAAATGTAAGACAATAATCCAGTAGAAGAACATCAAACAGTGAATGGTTGGGCTGCTTTGCACCTTCAGCACTTGGACCATTTGCATTATAAATTCTGCTATCTCGGATTGGGAATTGTTTCATCAAAATCTGGATTTTGCTGAGATTCCGTTCATGCTTAAAAACCTTCCCATGTTCCAAGACGTTTTAATATTTCATTGATCATTTAGATTTTAACGCATTTGCTAAGACAAATTGAGTTTCCGTTGGGCGTTGTGTCCTTTTGGTCATGATCTTGCCGATGTTCGTCACATTTAGTCATTTCCAGCGAACTATTGTGCCACTGATTCGGAGGAGGAAATCCTAAAAAGGGAAAACGAGTCGGAACAATGACTAACGCACTTCTGCTTTTACGCCTTAAATTTGACCGACCGAGCTCGGACACTTCATTCGCTTTTCGAAGACTCAAGAGAGACGGACCGAGACATCTTTGTGGCATTTTCTCATCTGTCCTATCGATCATCAAAAATGAACGCTGGAAGCCTGCAGAAAAGTTTGCTGGTTGTGGCCTTGGTGGCAGTTATGGTCACCTGCGGAAAAGGAGGTGAGTTGTGAAATATTTTGAATTTGTTGTCTGTTCAAAGACTCAATGACAGCACTTACAATCTTTGTTTTGTGTTTTGGTCCAGTGGGAAAGCCGACAGTATGCTGCACAAATGTCAGCAGTAAGGAGATTACGGAAGAAGTGTTTGCATTTCGAGTGGAAGTTCCTCAACCACCATGCCTGCCCGCCATTATGTGAGTAGGCCTTCAGGGTTGATCCATTTTGAATATCAGCAGCAGCACAATGTGGCGAAAGCCATAAAAAGACACAATAATACAATCATGTAGTTTTATCACGTTCCTCCAGACCGCCAGGGGGCGGTGTTGATAAAACAGAATAAGTCCCCAAAAATGAACATGAAAATTGGAGATGGAAGGGGTTTCTTTGCTTAATTAAAGTGAAAGAATTATGCACATTCCTAGAGAAACAATCAAATTAACCCATATTTAAGTTTAAAATGGTATAACAAAAATATTTAAAAAAATATTCATTTTAAAACCTGATTGAAATTCACCTAAAATATGTTATGTTTTTATTTCAATTCTCAACCTATGGGAATGGAAAAGCATACAATGGCAAAGTTAAAATGTAAAAATCATGATTTTTATATCTGCATCCAACAATTGCTAACAATGTAAATTGTTGACACCTTTCAGCTTCTACACCCAAGATAGCTACTACTGCGCTCAAATCCGTGCTCCTTGGGTCATCGAGAAGACCGCCGCCATTAAGTGAGTTGAACCTTCATCACGTTAGCGTTTATCATCATCATCGCACGTTCCCTTTCTCAATCGAGTCATACTCATCTTCCTCTTTCTCATGTCCACTCACAGAAAGGCGGCCATTGCTCGAGCTTTGACCACAAGCTCGCCATCCTCTACTGAATCGTGATGATTCTGCCCATCATCATCTGAAGAGGAGCATCAAGTCCGTTTAGTCTTTTAAAATTATTTATTACTTTTAATTTAATCCAACTGTAGGCTTTATTTATTTGCAAAATGTTGCACCTGTAACTTTTTTTGGTGTTAAAACGGCTCCTGGTGTTTTGGGGTCAAAACGACCCATGATGTTCTAATGTCAGCATTGTTGTCAGAACTATTACACTTTATTTAAAGTATGTGGAGAGTGTAAATATATATACAGTCTACATATATATGTATATTTTTTACATGGTCCCTCTATTTGTTAGATCTGTCATAATCAATCTGACTAGTCATTTAGTTTAATATTACTATTGTAAAAAAAAATAAAAAGGCACACAAAAAATAACAAATGAGCTGACTTGTTGGATGACTTTATTTCAGTCTTAAAAAAAGCAGTAAACATGTCACATCAGGAATTTGCATGGCTCAAATTGAGACATTATTACAAAAACAAAAAAAATACATCCCAAGCAAGGAAATAAATAATTAATAAATAGAATAAGTATTTACTCTCTTCCCAAATATTGGAATACATTCACATAGAAATTAGCCAACATGGCTACTGAGTAATGATTCTCCTACGTATGACGTGTACAGCTCTGACTTGCCTAAAGCATTCAAGAGTTCCATTACAGATTTCCTCATGAGAAATCATGGTGGTCAAATACTTGTTTTGCAGTGCCCCACCAGATCCAGCGGGTGATGCTATTTTGAGCTACGTTAGCTTTAGCTTTGTTCATTTCCAAATATGACGTTTAAGAGGATGTAAAATAAATAAAACTACTGTGTGGGGCCGCTGAGCTTTCTTCCCCCCAGTTGACAAAGAAATGCGCCGTAAATGACTTTGGGGCACAAATACTTGTGCCCGACAAAGTCTGCCTGGCAACACAACTAACAATTTTGATCAAACCTTTTTGTTCCATCTACTTGCTTACTGTTTTACATTCAATTATTTTCAGGGTAATTACATTGAATATTGTTTTTTTTTTCCTAAAATGATGTCCTTGCTGTTGGGTAATTTTTTTTTTTTCTCTTTTCAAAAACTGGCATACGGTTTACTTCCGGTGGTCTCCCGAGGAGATGTAGCCCATCGCACGGTTGATGGTGATGACTCTGATGTGGAAGCCTCTCATCATCTTGCACATCTCAAGTCGGTTAGTGAAGCTGTTGTCTCCCCACATATGAGACATGTCCTCCTGAAAACACACATACCATTTTTTAGATTCAACTAAATTCGGATAGTTATTTTTTCCGCATTACTAGCCCATTTAAAGAGTTGAAAATAGCTTGAGGACAATTCTGTTAGTCTCTTGAGCACTTTTACTGTCTGACAAGTGTTGTAAGATTGAGTCTGGAATGTATTTAATTATTTTGTTATTCCATCATTTTAACTCTACATCATTTTTAGACATAGACCTAAAGCAAGAGGGAATAAAAAATAAAAAAAAAGACCTCTGCAGGGGTCATCCCTCCATGGAATCTCAGGAAACAGTTCTGTGAAAACAAAGCAACGCATGATTTTAGGTCATTTACAAGAAGGTATTATATTTTTATATTTCCTTACACGACCCATCAAAACAAACTCGCACCTTCAGGTTCTGAATAATCTTCAGGGTCGGGGTCAGAAGAGCCTTTTCTTCTTTGGGGCTTTTCAGTGTCAACTCGAGGTAGGACTCAATGAGAGCCTCATAGTGGACAATGTCATTCATGATGCTCGTGAGACATTCACTCTGTGAGGAGCAAAAGAATTGTGTCACTTCTAAACTTTCAATTCAAGCATGTTATTGTCAGAATTTGTGCTGGATCTCATTCAAGTGTGAAAATATTGCTAACGAAGTAACGGCAATCGATAAATATCCAAATTGAAACTAGAGTTACCTCACTGAAGGGTGTACTTCTTTGCGCCATGCAGCTGGAATTCTATGGCGTAAAACAAAAAACAAAAGTGTAGATGAGAAAAAAAATCCAATGACTGTAAAGTATACAAAAAAAAGATGGCTAAGGGAAATCCACGTTTGAAGTTTTTACATTTGTATTTGTTTTTATTTAATTTATGTTACGTATGACATGGACATGTTAGAACATTAGTCATTAAAACACATTATTTAAAACGAATTTGATCTTTTTTGAATAATGGGATTAAAAAGAAACATAATATTTTAAATGATTAAAAATTCAACAAGATTATAAATACAGGTGAGCTTTTAGGAATAAAATGTTCTCATTTGTGACAAAAAAAAGAGAGAACTGCAACAACTCACATTTGTTTCAATGAAAAAAAAACATGTATGCCTCCATCTAGAAATTAGAAACAATAATTTCCAGTTTATCAGACAAAAAGACAAAAAGTCACCTGTTGCATGTTGGGCGCGCAGGCTTGCGGCGTCTCGGCCGAGCTGCTCACAGTTGCTTTGTCAGACATGACGCCGTAAAACAAAACGTCCTTAAAAAAACATGAAAACATACTTGAGAACATAACAATGTGCAAAAGTGCAGTTTCACATGCTGCTGCATAATAAAATAATAATTTCATAACAACAAGTACTTACATTGTTAAGGATCCCCCTGATATTTGTCAGAAGGTTCATGAAGAGCGCGGAGCAGTTTGCGCACTCTTCTGCGCTCAGTTGCGTGTGCACCGGCAGTGACGTAGACGTGCGCCACTTGAGCGCAGATGCAACGAGCAAACAGCTGATCACGTCTGAATGAGAGAGAAATATTTCAAGTAAGTAAAAACACTCTTTAAACATCCACTCAATTGAATCCTTTGTCTCATCTAACTCACAGAAATGAAAGTTTGTCATCTTTGCCTTGTGTGTTCAATGTAGTGTCTCTCTCTTACCTGCTGGTTTTATATGTTGTTCTTTGGATTATTCTCGGGGAATGTTCACACCCCCGGCGTGGCTGAAAGTCAGCAGTAAACTGACAGAAGCCGAGAAGCAAAAAAGGAAGTTGGTGTTGAATGATGACTAATGATGTGCACTATTAATCCAGTGCAGAAGCGGTTATTGGCCACTGGTTTCGTGCGTAAATTAAAAAAAATGCTATGCGTCTCAATGACGTGGTGGTGCGCCGCTTTAGCGCAGATGCAACAAGCAAACAGCTGATCACGTCTGAATGGGAGAGAAATATTTCAAATAAGAAAAAAAAACACTCTTTAAACATGTAACTCAACTGAATGCTTTGTCTCATCCAACTCACAGAAATGAAAGTTTGTTATCTTTGCCTTGTGTGTTCAATGTAGTGTCTCCCTCTTACCTGCTGGTTTGGTTTTATGTTGTTATTGTTTGGATTATTCTCGGGGGATATTCAAACCCTCGGCCTGGGAGAAAGTCAGCAGTAAACTGATGGAAGCCGAAAAGCAAAAAAAGGAAGTTGGTGTTGAATGATGACTAATGTGGTGCATTATCAATCCAGTGCAGAGGCGGTTATTGGCCACTGGTTTCATGCGTAAATAAAAAAAAAAATGCAATGCGTGTATGTTTATAACTCCAGGAGGCGCCCGAGAATCCCCCGCCTACTGCCCGATGACGGTCGGGAGAGGATCCAGCACACCCGCGACCCCCGTCCAGACTAAGCGGGACAGAAAATGGATGGATTTTTATTATGATGATTATTTTTAAATAAACATTTATGTTGAAACCTGTCTTATCTGGTGTTTTATTCCTTGTTTTTATATTGGCCAATTAAAACATAAAAATCAGACATTTGGTTCATTGCTTTATATGACAATATGTGTTTTATGTTGTTATATGAGTTGGTGATTTTTCCCTAATGAAGTGGCCTGTTATGACAACACCTGAAAATGGCGAAGTGTCCGAGTGACGTCAGAGATCAAACAGCCAATCAGAAAGTGGGGGGTTGTTTGGGTGTGGCACTTTTCACTTTCATTTAAATTTTGACCAGGATTTTTCCCTAATGAAGTGGCCTGTGATTAGGTACACCTGAAAATGGCAGTGTACCTAATGGGGTGTCCTTGTGACGTCACAGATCAACCAGCCAATCAGAAAGTGGGGGGTTGTTTGGGTGTGGCACTTTTCACTTTCATTTAAATTCTGACCATGATTTTTCCCTAATGAAGTGGCCTGTGATTAGGTACACCTGAAAATGGCGGTGTACCTAATGGAGTGTCCTTGTGACGTCACAGATCAACCAGCCAATCAGAAAGTGGGGGGTTGTTTGGGTGTGGCACTTTTCACTTTCATTTAAATTCTGACCATGATTTTTCCCTAATGAAGTGGCCTGTGATTAGGTACACCTGAAAATGGCGGTGTACCTAATGGAGTGTCCTTGTGACGTCACAGATCAACCAGCCAATCAGAAAGTGGGGGGTTGTTTGGGTGTGGCACTTTTCACTTTCATTTAAATTTTGACCATGATTTTTCCCTAATGAAGTGGCCTGTGATGAGGTACACCTGAAAATGGCGGTGTACCTAATGGAGTGTCCTTGTGACGTCACAGATCAACCAGCCAATCAGAAAGTGGGGGGTTGTTTGGGTGTGGCACTTTTCACTTTCATTTAAATTTTGACCATGATTTTTCCCTAATGAAGTGGCCTGTGATTAGGTACACCTGAAAATGGCGGTGTACCTAATGGAGTGTCCTTGTGACGTCACAGATCAACCAGCCAATCAGAAAGTGGGGGGTTGTTTGGGTGTGGCACTTTTCACTTTCATTTAAATTTTGAACATGATTTTTCCCTAATGAAGTGGCCTGTGATTAGGTACACCTGAAAATGGCGGTGTACCTAATGGAGTGTCCTTGTGACGTCACAGATCAACCAGCCAATCAGAAAGTGGGGGGTTGTTTGGGTGTGGCACTTTTCACTTTCATTTAAATTCTGACCATGATTTTTCCCTAATGAAGTGGCCTGTGATTAGGTACACCTGAAAATGGCGGTGTACCTAATGGAGTGTCCTTGTGACGTCACAGATCAACCAGCCAATCAGAAAGTGGGGGGTTGTTTGGGTGTGGCACTTTTCACTTTCATTTAAATTCTGACCATGATTTTTCCCTAATGAAGTGGCCTGTGATTAGGTACACCTGAAAATGGCGGTGTACCTAATGGAGTGTCCTTGTGACGTCACAGATCAACCAGCCAATCAGAAAGTGGGGGGTTGTTTGGGTGTGGCACTTTTCACTTTCATTTAAATTTTGACCATGATTTTTCCCTAATGAAGTGGCCTGTGATTAGGTACACCTGAAAATGGCGGTGTACCTAATGGAGTGTCCTTGTGACGTCACAGATCAACCAGCCAATCAGAAAGTGGGGGGTTGTTTGGGTGTGGCACTTTTCACTTTCATTTAAATTTTGACCATGATTTTTCCCTAATGAAGTGGCCTGTGATTAGGTACACCTGAAAATGGCGGTGTACCTAATGGAGTGTCCTTGTGACGTCACAGATCAACCAGCCAATCAGAAAGTGGGGGGTTGTTTGGGTGTGGCACTTTTCACTTTCATTTAAATTCTGACCATGATTTTTCCCTAATGAAGTGGCCTGTGATTAGGTACACCTGAAAATGGCGGTGTACCTAATGGAGTGTCCTTGTGACGTCACAGATCAACCAGCCAATCAGAAAGTGGGGGGTTGTTTGGGTGTGGCACTTTTCACTTTCATTTAAATTTTGACCATGATTTTTCCCTAATGAAGTGGCCTGTGATTAGGTACACCTGAAAATGGCGGTGTACCTAATGGAGTGTCCTTGTGACGTCACAGATCAACCAGCCAATCAGAAAGTGGGGGGTTGTTTGGGTGTGGCACTTTTCACTTTCATTTAAATTTTGACCATGATTTTTCCCTAATGAAGTGGCCTGTGATTAGGTACACCTGAAAATGGCGGTGTACCTAATGGAGTGTCCTTGTGACGTCACAGATCAACCAGCCAATCAGAAAGTGGGGGGTTGTTTGGGTGTGGCACTTTTCACTTTCATTTAAATTTTGAACATGATTTTTCCCTAATGAAGTGGCCTGTGATTAGGTACACCTGAAAATGGCGGTGTACCTAATGGAGTGTCCTTGTGACGTCACAGATCAACCAGCCAATCAGAAAGTGGGGGGTTGTTTGGGTGTGGCACTTTTCACTTTCATTTAAATTCTGACCATGATTTTTCCCTAATGAAGTGGCCTGTGATTAGGTACACCTGAAAATGGCGGTGTACCTAATGGAGTGTCCTTGTGACGTCACAGATCAACCAGCCAATCAGAAAGTGGGGGGTTGTTTGGGTGTGGCACTTTTCACTTTCATTTAAATTTTGACCATGATTTTTCCCTAATGAAGTGGCCTGTGATGAGGTACACCTGAAAATGGCGGTGTACCTAATGGAGTGTCCTTGTGACGTCACAGATCAACCAGCCAATCAGAAAGTGGGGGGTTGTTTGGGTGTGGCACTTTTCACTTTCATTTAAATTTTGAACATGATTTTTCCCTAATGAAGTGGCCTGTGATTAGGTACACCTGAAAATGGCGGTGTACCTAATGGAGTGTCCTTGTGACGTCACAGATCAACCAGCCAATCAGAAAGTGGGGGGTTGTTTGGGTGTGGCACTTTTCACTTTCATTTAAATTCTGACCATGATTTTTCCCTAATGAAGTGGCCTGTGATTAGGTACACCTGAAAATGGCGGTGTACCTAATGGAGTGTCCTTGTGACGTCACAGATCAACCAGCCAATCAGAAAGTGGGGGGTTGTTTGGGTGTGGCACTTTTCACTTTCATTTAAATTTTGACCATGATTTTTCCCTAATGAAGTGGCCTGTGATGAGGTACACCTGAAAATGGCGGTGTACCTAATGGAGTGTCCTTGTGACGTCACAGATCAACCAGCCAATCAGAAAGTGGGGGGTTGTTTGGGTGTGGCACTTTTCACTTTCATTTAAATTTTGAACATGATTTTTCCCTAATGAAGTGGCCTGTGATTAGGTACACCTGAAAATGGCGGTGTACCTAATGGAGTGTCCTTGTGACGTCACAGATCAACCAGCCAATCAGAAAGTGGGGGGTTGTTTGGGTGTGGCACTTTTCACTTTCATTTAAATTTTGACCATGATTTTTCCCTAATGAAGTGGCCTGTGATGAGGTACACCTGAAAATGGCGGTGTACCTAATGGAGTGTCCTTGTGACGTCACAGATCAACCAGCCAATCACCGCCATTTTCAGGTGTACCTAATCACAGGCCACTTCATTAGGGAAAAATCATGGTCAGAATTTAAATGAAAGTGAAAAGTGCCACACCCAAACAACCCCCCACTTTCTGATTGGCTGGTTGATCTGTGACGTCACAAGGACACTCCATTAGGTACACCGCCATTTTCAGGTGTACCTCATCACAGGCCACTTCATTAGGGAAAAATCATGTTCAAAATTTAAATGAAAGTGAAAAGTGCCACACCCAAACAACCCCCCACTTTCTGATTGGCTGGTTGATCTGTGACGTCACAAGGACACTCCATTAGGTACACCGCCATTTTCAGGTGTACCTAATCACAGGCCACTTCATTAGGGAAAAATCATGGTCAAAATTTAAATGAAAGTGAAAAGTGCCACACCCAAACAACCCCCCACTTTCTGATTGGCTGGTTGATCTGTGACGTCACAAGGACACTCCATTAGGTACACCGCCATTTTCAGGTGTACCTAATCATAGGCCACTTCATTAGGGAAAAATCATGGTCAAAATTTAAATGAAAGTGAAAAGTGCCACACCCAAACAACCCCCCACTTTCTGATTGGCTGGTTGATCTGTGACGTCACAAGGACACTCCATTAGGTACACCGCCATTTTTAGGTGTACCTAATCACAGGCCACTTCATTAGGGAAAAATCATGTTCAAAATTTAAATGAAAGTGAAAAGTGCCACACCCAAACAACCCCCCACTTTCTGATTGGCTGGTTGATCTGTGACGTCACAAGGACACTCCATTAGGTACACCGCCATTTTCAGGTGTACCTAATCACAGGCCACTTCATTAGGGAAAAATCATGGTCAAAATTTAAATGAAAGTGAAAAGTGCCACACCCAAACAACCCCCCACTTTCTGATTGGCTGGTTGATCTGTGACGTCACAAGGACACTCCATTAGGTACACCGCCATTTTCAGGTGTACCTAATCATAGGCCACTTCATTAGGGAAAAATCATGGTCAAAATTTAAATGAAAGTGAAAAGTGCCACACCCAAACAACCCCCCACTTTCTGATTGGCTGGTTGATCTGTGACGTCACAAGGACACTCCATTAGGTACACCGCCATTTTTAGGTGTACCTAATCACAGGCCACTTCATTAGGGAAAAATCATGTTCAAAATTTAAATGAAAGTGAAAAGTGCCACACCCAAACAACCCCCCACTTTCTGATTGGCTGGTTGATCTGTGACGTCACAAGGACACTCCGTTAGGTACACCGCCATTTTCAGGTGTACCTAATCACAGGCCACTTCATTAGGGAAAAATCATGGTCAAAATTTAAATGAAAGTGAAAAGTGCCACACCCAAACAACCCCCCACTTTCTGATTGGCTGGTTGATCTGTGACGTCACAAGGACACTCCATTAGGTACACCGCCATTTTCAGGTGTACCTAATCATAGGCCACTTCATTAGGGAAAAATCATGGTCAAAATTTAAATGAAAGTGAAAAGTGCCACACCCAAACAACCCCCCACTTTCTGATTGGCTGGTTGATCTGTGACGTCACAAGGACACTCCATTAGGTACACCGCCATTTTCAGGTGTACCTAATCACAGGCCACTTCATTAGGGAAAAATCATGGTCAGAATTTAAATGAAAGTGAAAAGTGCCACACCCAAACAACCCCCCACTTTCTGATTGGCTGGTTGATCTGTGACGTCACAAGGACACTCCATTAGGTACACCGCCATTTTCAGGTGTACCTAATCACAGGCCACTTCATTAGAGTGCTTAAATAAAAGTGAAAAGTGCCACACCTGCCCTCACCCCCACTTTCTGATTGGCTGTTTGATCTGTGACGTCATTCTGACATGCTATTAGGTACACCGCCATTTTAAGGTGTACCTAACCATTAGGGAAAAATTAGTGCCTCCCCAGTCATGAACCTCACTGAACGTCACTTGTATGTATTTACATAAATATATTAATGTAAACTGTCTTTTGAATCATTTCATTTGACATCATCTCTCACTTCTTGGATTCTGTCTTTCTCTCTCTCTCTTGACCCAGGAGTTTCCTGGCCTTTACGGGTTAACTTAAACATCATAACAAAACACAGTGCGGTGAAAATCTCATTCTCGGCCGAAAGAGGAAGTGTTTGGCAAAAGCGTATAGAAAACAAAGTTTATTCTTTATTTTACATATCTGTACATGAACATGTTCTTCCTTCAAATAAAGTTTCTGAACACAGTAGGATGAACGATATTAACACACCGATTCTTTTGGAAAATGACTCATGTCGGAAAAAAAAATCAACATTTACAAAATGTTGAAGAGCAATTTGAGTGAATGTATTTACCAAAAGCTACGACTCCACTACAAGGCAGGCATGTTTCCTTTACACTCTTTTAGCACCTTCAAATAAACATTTCTCAGTTGAAAACTACCATTTGTGCAGAATAAAAACAGGTTGAGATACTTTACAGTCCAACTTAAAATGCTTCGAGATAATTAGCAATCTTTTTTTTATTTTATTTTTGTACAGTGTTGTTTCTCTTTTTTTTTTTAATCTTAAGACTGACTTTCTACTAAAGTTTTCACTATAACTTGACTTTTTTTTTCCCACAATTTTTGCATTTGACAGTAATAATTTAGTGGCGAATGTAGAAAGTTGTAAGGAAACGAGAGCGAAGCACAGGAAGCTGGGACAGAAACCATGACAATACACAATCCCTTTCCTCTCTCGTCTCTTCGGGGCAAGTAAGACGCATTCGCCCCCGGATGAAGGATGGCGGCGGTCTTCTGTGCTGGGGGCTCAGGAGTGCGGGAAAGCAGCGAAGGAGACAAGCGGGCAGATTTGGAACGAGATGGAGGCGTGACGGTTTGGCGAGGGACTTGGTTTGGTTCAGGCGGTGGAGGGCGGGCAGGTGGAGGAGGTGAAGGTGGAGCAAAAATGCTTCTTATTTGGAGAGGGTCTTCTCAGCCAGATGTTTCTGCTGGCTCTCGGCATGCCTGGAGGGTAGACAAAGAAAAAATATATAAACCCAGACCAAACCCAATCTTAACCCTAATCTAACCCTAACCTGGTGAGGTCCTCGATGTCAACCAGCATGGCATCTTGTTCCATGTGGAGCTCGTCTCTGACCACCAGTAGCTGGACTAACTCCTCGTTCAGACCTACACAGGGGAGATGGTGAAACATAACATTGATACATCTGTTATGGCCGCCGGAAAGTTAAAATGGAAGTGGACTCACTTTCAATCTGGGAGTGTAGATCGTTCACGATGACCTGGAGTTGTCCCAGCGTCATGTCTCTCAGGTCGGTGGGCTTCAGGCTTCTTTTCATGAGACATTCACTGATGTGAGGCATGTGTGGGAGCTGTCGGACAAAGCAAACAACGGACTGAATACAAAGGACAAGCCTTCAAACAAGTGAGTAGAACATCCATCGCATAGTCCTCAGACAAAAAACATAACAAAACAAAATAACAAGAATTAAAAATGGTCTGTATCACAGTATACAGTCGCAATGATAACATCAAGAAAGATGACATTTAAATTGAGGGGAAAAATGGCTACAAGTGGTGCAAATATTTCTCTTCAGTTGTGCTCCTTAAAATGCGGGTCACAAAATATGAACTCGACGACCTTGTAGTGCTCCAGGTGGCCGCTAGATGGCAGCATAATCCTTTCTACTACGGCAGGGGTCGGCAATTACTTTTGGACGCGGGCCCAAAAAAATGCAGACAATGGCATCGCAGGCCATTGCTTTTTTTTTTCTCCCTACTATTTAAATGATTAATTATTATGTTATATTAAAATAAACATAATCTTACTTTTAAAATGCATTTAATTTAATTCCATTTGAACAGACCTTGTTATGTTGTTAATTTAACAAAATATAGACTATTTTTTACCTTGCCCACTGAAGGAGGGAGACAGGACACTTTTTTTTTTTTGCATAAGATTATACACACTCGCGTGTCAATGTTCCACCTGTTGTTGTCACTAAGGACTATCATACATCAATAAATGTTTCGAATTTGATGGGATTGTTGTATGGCATACAACAACCCCATCAAATGTATGCCCTTTTTTTCTTTTAAAAAATATGGGGTTGAAAAAAAACCCTATTTGCCGACCACTGGCCTAGTTAGAAACCCCAATCTTGCAAACCCTAAAAGTAGTTTGAAACCCTCGTTGGAAACCCTAACCCTAGTTTTAAAACCTAGTTTGAAACCCTAACCTTGGTTTAAAACCCTAGTCGGAAACCCTAACCCTAGTTTAAAACCCTAATTAGTGATCCTAAAACTCGTTGGAAACCCTAGTCGGAAACCCTAGCCCTGGAAATCAACCAGTGACAATGCGTCGATGCAGAATTGAGGAACTCAAATATATGCATTTGTTTTAAAAGTGACGTATCATGGTCGGAAATCCAAGATTCAAATCCTTCCTTTTTATATTTTACTCTGCTACGGCTGGAGGGATAGATTAAACTACAATTGTGGGATTATGGCTGTAAAAAATATTTCTATAACGATAACACATTTTATTATAATTATTTTTGAACAGACATTTTTACACTCCCTCTTAATTATTATTATTATTTTGGTCAAACTGAGTCACCAAACAATATCACCAAACCAGGCATTTGAACAGACCTTCTGCACTTTGATGTTTTTATGACCTTGATGATCCATTTTCAGATTGTTTGTGTGTTGAGTGACAGTGATGCTCTGTGACTGTCAAGCGTTCTTCGCTTCCTCAATGCACCAGTCAGTGCTTTCCGCTGGATGAATTATGGATGTGGTGGGGCTTGGCCTCCCTCCACATCCCTGAAGAAGTCGTGGAAGTACGACCACGTGTGCACGTATGACGTTGTTGCTCTATTCGTGTGTGTGTGTGTGTGTGCTACGATGAGAGTCAGCGAGCCAGAAAAAAAAGGATGAAATAATAATGAAGACTGCCTCATTTTAAACCTAGACATGGTCAGGGCCTGTTCATTTTGTATACCCACGAGTCACAATATTAGGTCCAGATTATGAGTCCCACTCACCAGATCCACCACAGGTGACTTTTTCCGGTTCTGTTTCTCCACCTCCACCTGCATCTTGGCCATGGGCTTGGCCATGGCCAGCGCCAGCTTGGCCTCCGCCTGGAGCTTCTTCTGCCGACTTAGGAAGTCCATGTCCTCCAGGGACTCGGAGTCCTCCTCGGTGGTGTCCCGGTCCGAGTAGGATGAACTCTGCTTGGACTGCGTTGAGGGGAAAAATAATCACGTGTTTGGTAGAATGATTTTTCTGGAATGTACTTTTCCATCTAAAATCGTGAAGGTAATCAGCAGAAGAGTAAGGATGAACATTTCCCCTGGTTTTGTGTTAAGTGTGTTTCAGGCTGACAGGAGGTTAATGTGTCCGTGGTCTGGCTGAACGTATTCCAATTCATTCCTCATTTGCAGCCCAGGAATTGGTTAACGGGCCAGAAAACGTGGCGTCTGGTGTCAGGTGAGCCTACCATGGGGGACAGGGGCGTGTCCAGACTGGTCTCCGTCTTGCTGTCGTCCGCATCGCTGTCCTTGTCGCTACCGCTGTCGTTGACGAAGCAGATCTGGAGGTTCATGCCGCTCTGCAGCCTGGAGGAAGCACGGCAGAGAACCATGAGAGCCGTTCGATAATACATGAGCATCATATTTTTGGGTACAGTATACGGATGATTCTTTTCATTAAATTCTTATCCATGGCATGTAATCATAATTGAGTTGAAAAAGGGAAAGCACTAAAAGCACCAATAAGGTAAGGTTTGATCAAATTTAAACCTGCTTTTTTTTTTTTTTTTACAATTACAATAAAAAAGAATTTGAAATAAATAATACAAAATATAAAAATAAAAAATTACAATCATTATAATATAATAAAAATAAATAAATAAATAAATAATACGAAATAAAATCAATAACAATAAAATAATAAAAATATTACGTATTGTGTTGGGTAATTTTAGGTCATGAAAATACTGCTGTAATGTGAAAGACTCTAACAGACGACTCCTCCTCCAGACAGTCCATTAAATCCACTGTATTGCATTTTGCTGCAGTATTGATGCTTTCTAGACTTTAATTGCAACATGATAGTGGCGGTATTACAAGATGGATTAAGTCGAAGAAATCCCAGAAGGCCCAGCCCACTGCTGCCATTAGCTGTACCTAATGAAGTATCCCCTGAGCATCGCTTTGTAGTTCAAAAAAAAAAAAAAAAATGCAAACGAGACTCCCTAGTTGCCTCCATGAGATCATAATGCAGGGTGAGGACTGACTCAACCAGGCGGCCTGTTTTTAATCATCTCCCTACTTGTCCTCCATGCAGATCAATGCAGGAAGCAGCAGGAGGTTCTGGTCCAATACAGATGACACCGACCGGGTTGTTAAAATTCATTTTTGTTTTTTTTCCGTCCTGCGGTTAAATGAGGCTCCGAACGCAGATCAATAATCTGCTTATTCCATGCAGTAATTACAAGCACAGCTGATTGATCACGCGGCAGGGCATCCAAAGAGCGCTGATTAAAATAGAACTTTAAAGATTGTTCAAACTCTCTCTCCAGTTAAAATACAGATGGGGTTCAAATTCCCTGGAAGCGTGCATTCAATTCTTTATCTGAATGACAATAATAAGAGAGTGACATCACGTTACCGTGACGACAGGCTCGGTTTGCCGCTCTTGCTGCAGCTGGTGTAGATGCCCGGTCCATCGTCGAAGAAACTGCCCAGGGCCAACTTCTGCCTAATAGACTCCCTCTCATTCTTTTGGGCCTGAAACACAAGCAGAAACATTTTTTTTTTTTGAAAGACTCTTGCGTTGTCATGGCAGCTATGATTTTATTTTTAGGCCATGGCACCATTTTCCCAATCTTTTACATGGCCGGTGTATTTATAGTAGCAGCAGCAGCCTAATTTGCACTGAGAGGCTGGGTGTCATCTTAACAAGATGTGATACAAAGTGTGGACTCAGCTGAACTAGCAAAATGTGTGAATTAGATTCACGGGTGGGGGACCTTTTTAATAAAGTACACATTTTCACCAGTAGATGGTGCTGTTGCATCAAAGAAAAAACAGCTCATTTACAGGCGGTAATGTTAAATACCAGTTTGAGTCATACATGACCTCAACAAAATGTAAAACAAATAGAAGAACTTGGCAAAATAAGGTGATAATGATAAAAATTCAAGAGTGTTTTTTTTTCCCCATTTGGGCTCTGTCTCTTGACTATAACTTCCAATTTCCGCTCCCATTTCTCTCCTGTCTCAGTCCCATGTGCGTCTTATCTACCTCATTCAGCCTTGCCAGGCACTCGTCACACTCGTCAGGCATTTCCTTCCATCTTTACTCGTCTGCCTCAAACTGTCTTCATTCCTACCACTCCTTTTTCGAACATTTTTTTTCTTTTCCTGTCTTGTCTCCAACTAGTGTCAATGAACATGGCCAGAAGAAAAGTGGGCCTGGCACTGCTCCCTAGTTTACGACATCCACTTGTATGAGAACACAGTAAAAAGTGACTAAGAAAATTAAATAGCATCCAAAGTCATTCCAAAATGTTTCGACTCCGAAGATTTTTCAGTAAGCCTGAAAGAGGTTCACAAGGGTCAAAGGTCACCTTTGAGCCTTACACCTGCTACAAAAAAAAAAGAACTTCCTGCCTTTGTCCAATTGTCATCCGCTGTTTGTGCGCTTGGGTGGGCCGAGCGAAGGAAGAGAAACGTCGTAAAATCTTTACAGAGGTGCGGAATACAACGCAGCCAATTGGAAAACCGACACACGCCGCCGCTTGTTTTGCTCCCGTACTCATCAGCCGGCTCGCTTTAATACGGCGTGTCGAACTTTACATAAACTGTGCTGGAAGTACAGCGCAAGGAATTGCAAAGTAATCAAACAAACACAGCGTATCAATGCTTTGTCTTTCCGCTGTGGATTTACCGCACCTGCGCTCGCTCAATCTCATCGCGCTGCTAAAAATGCCACGGTAACCTTTCCTGTCATTTTGTCACTGCCGGAAGATTTGCAGCAATCGCGTAAAAAAAACCCCAAATGGTCAAATTGTCTCGGAGTGGCTTCCCTTTTTGCCAAAAGAATGATGAGATGGAAAATTGCGGGGGCCATTGAATTAACATTTCAATGCGGGAAAGAGGCAAGGAGAGGATAATAGTGACAGGCCTAACGACCTCCTTCATCCTCGAGCATCCCAAAGGGTCCAAATTAGATTGGGGAGGAACACAATCAAGCTAATGTGTATTTTCCACAAATTGACAACGGGAAGCCAAATCTTCATTGAGGAAGGTAATTCCTCCTCTTCAGCGCCGCAGTGGAACCTTTCATTTCGATGGGTAACAGCCCAATCGTTTGAGCCCCTTCAACATCCACATTTGAGCGTGGGGATTTATTCCATCATCAGTGCTACCCCCCTTCTTCCAAATTGGCGGCTCTGATAGTCTGTAATTGTCTGGTACTCGTGAATGTGGCGGTTTGTCTAGCTAAACGCCTGACAACTTACAAGCGCTACGGTGGAAACTCGAATAAGTTAAACATTTTGGTACTCGATCCAAAGTAATCAAATGTGTAGATTCACTTATATGGCAGTTGAAAATTGCCTGTAGAGTTACTTATGTCTATCCAGAGGCGGGGGTTTACATAGAGGGCCTCTTGGTGGTTAGGCTAACGGCTATGCTAACGGCTACGACTTTGCAGCCTGAGTTGTAAAAAAAATAACTCAATTAAAAATAGCCATGTTTGTTTGGGCATGGCCTTCAAGGTACGGTTCACTGTATTATTCACATTATGTCCACTGACCCCCCGCTGCCCCCCCCCCCCCGTCCAGCTTTCCGCTACTCTCGCTCTCTCTCTTTTCCACTGGCACAATGGAGGCTTTTTACCCGACAAGACCTTGCTCCCCGGTCACACACAAGCGTCAGTGTTCACACACGAGCGCACACCAGCAAGCACTAGATCTTGACATTGCAATGCACCTGTCCAAATGTGTTTGGAGAAGTGATTAAAGACTCTTCAAAGCTGGGCTGAAGAACCATCTTCCTATTAGTAGAAGCCATTGAAGTCTTTGGTGGGACAAAATTCCAAAACAAATATTATCAATGCACACCTTGTATGTGTTCTTTCTTGACATTCAATTATTATTTTTTTTATTGCAAAGCCATTTTGGCTGGTCCACACAAAGACAATGCTAGAAATGTGCTGTTGACATTCCAAACAGAGAGCTTGACTCTGATATCTTTTCCAGAGCTGACAGTGATCCGCCGCTGCGCTCACAGCTTCACAAACACACACAATCTCAGCCTGTTTTGACTACATACTCACACATGTTCTCGTGGACTTACATCAGACTATTTTCCAAAATCTGCAGGATATATCTACTATATATCTTCCTGAGATGTCAACAGAGTCCTGCACTTTGAACTTTTATATAGTTCAGTCGCAGGTCAATGTAAAGCTGCTCCTGCCGCTCAGCCAGGATCAGCAAGGGGTACGGTCAACCGTGTGTGTAAAGAGAGATGGGGGAGGATGACGGTGAGATAAAGAACAAAAACGAGGAGAAGAATAGAGAGGCACAATGACAAAGGATAGGACAATGGCTGCCTCGAGTGACATTTGAGCTTCTACTCTCGGAGAAGACGCGGCTTTGTGTCGGAATGTGGAGAGGAAAAATCTGTGTCGGCTTACAAAAAAAATGCTGACTAAGTGAATTAGAAAATTATGTCATAGCACTGCCACAAACATCATCAAAGAGGAAATCATTTAGTATGCCAGACATGTTTTTATTACAAGCCATGTCATATTTATGGTTTTCCCCCCCACTGGGCCGGTTCTAACAATAAAACCACATAAATGGTTTGGCTTGGTTTTAAATTCTCAATTTGGTTGACATTATGTACAGCAAGAAAACAAAACGCTAACAGTATCTTTTGTATAAACAGCAATTCATTGGCATTTCAAAAGAAACAAGAAGAGCTCAAATCCTTTCGGAAAATCCAACACTAACATTTTGATCAGTGAGAATTATTCCATAAAGTATTTTTAAAACATTTGGTTAGCTATGATGTCTGCTAACCAGAAACTGAGCCGCACTGTGTTTGTTTACCGACCAGGCTCAAATGAAAAGCAGCCTCATCGACTAAACGGCAAGAGCACGTGTTACCTCTTTGTAGTGGTCACTGAGACAGAGGCAAGACGTGTTCCTGATGACATCACCAACGCCGTGGCATTCGTCCGAGTGTTCCAGCGCCTGTCTCATCTCGCCCCCACCCTCCCTCCTCTTTACTTTTTAGTCCAGGCTTACTGCCGAACTTGGGTCTCGTCCCGGCTGACTCGCTTCGGCCATGATTTGAACATATACACCGACTGTAACTTTCAGCTCGTCCTCTCTTACAAGCTGCGGGGATGTTTCTTACTGCCCACGCTGTCTCCTGTAGGACTGTGAAAGCACAGTGGTCAGAAGTAAAGACCCCCTTTTAGACACTCCCTGCCTTGCCGGTCAGGACGGCCCTCTCACGGGAGAAAAACCTCCCTGTGTGTGTTTTTTTTTTTTTTTTTTTTCACGCCCCAACGTGTGGGCAGCAGCTGCTTGTAGCCACATTGGAAAAAAGTCACCTCAGCAAAAGGAATGGAAAGGAATGTGGAATGAAGAAGAGGAGGAAGATGTTTCCTATGTCCAAGATAGATTATTACAAAAAAAAAAAAAAAAAAGCAAAGACAGGACTTAATCTACATGTATTGGCTAATTTAGAGGCAGAGGACAATAAATAGTGGAGCAACACATGTAGACAGCAAGTATAACAATTCCCACAGGCGTTTATTATTTATCCTCTGTCACGAACAACTAATATTACAGTAATTGTGACTGCCTCCTTTATCTGAATTTTCTGTATTAGCAGTATAATGGCCATTGAATTGAAGCAAAAAAAATGTGGCAAAAAAGCTTTTTTTTTTTTTAAATAAGGAGTGAGACGTTTGCTTTTATGCTGAATGAGAAATAGTTTCCATTGGACTATGTTAATGTACGTGTACTGGCTTCCCTTTTAAATGAAATCCCCTCAACACCTCAAAATTACTTGTGAGACCAAAAAAAAAAATGCAAAAATGTGGATTAGTTCAGAGCTTTGTGCTGGATTAGGCGTCAAAATCTGCGGAATAGTGAATGAATGATGACCTCTTTGCATAAAGGTTTCCTGCATGAACAAAATAACCACTGACGGACAGCACAATAAAAGGTCAGTCCGTCTCACACAGACACTGCACAGGGGGACTTCGTCTGCGACTTACACTTTTTGGTCCCGGCTCGCCGCGTTATGAGCTCATCGCTGCAAGACATTATCGAGCCATGACTCATGTATTTGTCATGGCTGCTCAGTGGGAAATTTTGAAGCTCATATGGCAAAAAGGCAGCAATTCTATGTTAACACACACCAACCTATCATCGGTTGATGGAGGAGAGGGTGTGCACACTTGTGCAACCACACCATTTCAGTTTATTTCGATCCACCATCTTGAAAAAGAGCGATACAATTTCAATTGAGGTCTAGAGGGTATTTGGGTCTTGTTTTTTATAGCACAAAAACTAGGATGCTAACAGGGGACTTTTTATAGCCATTGAATTTATATTTATGATACATGCTCATCACTAAAATGATATTTTTTGATTATATTTGAGTACTTTCTATCCTCTTAGAGGGGATGAAATCATTTTGGGGAACAATCCTTACCATATAATCCTTGAAAAACAATAAACAAACAAGCAAAAACTAGTCCCGTGTTCTTCACTATCAGATAACCCGCAAGAGTACAAAATGATACGACAACATGAGAAGAGCAAAATGAGAAGGAACAACAAGTAATGCTGACGAACGTCAAGAGGGGAAGATGAGAAGGGGCCAGACAAATCATGAAATATTCATCGAGTTGGGGGAATACACCAAAACGGAGTCCAATCTCAAACACACATACACACACCAGCACTGACAAGCAGGAAGTGTGCTTGATTCAGCGACAATCCCGGTGGACGCCTCAGATACACATACAGCGTGACCATCAGACTGCAGTCTAGCATTTATTCGAAACGTCCCCACATTAAAGGTGCTACAAGTGCACCTATACACACACACACACACACACACACACACACACACACACACACACACACACACACACACACACACACACACACACACACACACACACACGGGCCAATAAAAGAGCTTTTAGCTTTGCGCTTGAGTGGCTATGAAGGGCGGGGAGGCTTCATTAGTTAGGCTGACTTCACGGTTAAGGTGAAGTCACTGATGATCTTATTTTTTTTTTAAGCGGGGTGGGCGGAGGCGGATAAAGACACGCTCGTGGTCATGATCACCGCCTCGGGCCCATTTGGAGGGTTAGCACGGGTGCACGTCAGGAGATGGTTAAATGTGGAGCGGATGGCGTGACTGTCAGGTGAGGGTGAGGAGGAGACACGAGGGGGGCCTTCGGAGAGGGAGCGAGATAGACATAAACAAACAGAAAAAAGGCTTTTTGTTCCAAGTGAACAGAGGGTGACTGTGGGAGAGAAGGTTCCTGGCACCTCCTGTGGGCCTGGCATGCACTGTCACTGCGCATATGCTCGATTCCGAAGCACCTCGAAGTCCGCCTCCAGTGATGCCAGTAATGCGTTACACTAACATGACCACGTTTCAGTAAAATCTAATTTGTTATAATTTAATGTGTCTTACTGTATCCTAGTCACTGTGTATTATTATTATTATTATTATGGCAAAGGCACTTAAGTTTGCTCGAGCAGAATCCCTGAACGAGCAATCAGCAGAGAGCTACATTGGCAAATCACTAAGCTGCTAAGTCGTTAAGTAGTATGGTGGAAATGGAACGGGGAGGTTAACGTACTAAACACCTAAGAAGTGGAAATAAAATACACGGGAAACACAAATATAAGCCAACAGGACAGCTACATTACATACGCATTGTAATGTGGAAGGCTAACAATAAAAACAATAATAATGAACGCCATTTATTGTGTGCAAATGTGTGTTTATGATTTTAGCTAGCTAACTAGTTTCAAAGATAGTTAGCTACAAAAGTTGGGGTTATTTTGTTTCCATCTTTAAGTTGTATAACATTCTCCTTCAGTCATAAAGTAAATTGTAATCTACTTTAGTTATTTAAAATAAAAATCGAAAGGAGTAATCAGTGTGTGATACCAATATATTGTTCGAATGTAACTGTGGCAACTGTGCCCTTCTCCCGGCGTCTTTGCAAGTATGCAAATGATTCATTGACATTTACAGCCACATGTAAGAGCTTTTTTTTTTTTTAGGGCCAAAAACAAAAAAGAAACAAGTCTTGCTACCATAGCAACATAGCTCACAATGTCGCCATGGCGATGCTTTGTGTTCCAAACAAATTGGGCAGCAAGGCGAGAGCGGGTCGGCCCATCAGGAGGTCCTCCAACTTTTTTTTTTTTTTTGGGGGGGGTAGGGGGACTGATAACGCACAGCGAGTCTATCAAGCACATTCAGCTAACTGAATATTCCCCCCTTCACGCCATCGATCACTTTTATTGGACTAATTTCATCCATTCACAACCCCCCCCCCCCTACCAAGAGCCAAGGATGGTCCCAAGGCCTTGGGACGCTGACATTACTCCTACCGCCTGATAAATCTCCTCATCTCACCCCCGCCTGATTGTGCCACTGCTGCTAACAGCGAAGACAGCTCCATCAGAGTTATAGATGATGATGGGAATCCCCCGCAAAAAAAGAAAACCGAGATTTAATGCAACGTGGGCCTCTCGCCATAAACAACGGCGTGCGTTTAAGCACTTAAACAAATGAAAAAAAAAAATCCCCCAAAATAAAATACTCGTGCATTAATGACTTATGAATCCCTTACATTTTTTGGTCCTTTCATTCATTTGGCATGAAAATTAATGGATTTTTTGGGTCACAAACTTATTTAACTGGGGGAAAAAAAAACATGATCACATTTCAACAATCAAGGGGTTCAGGGTTCTGAACTCTAATATATATATACATACATAAAGAGAATATAATAATAATAATAATAATAATAATAATAATAATAAACATTCACCGGGTCTAAAAACTGGCCTTAAAATTTTAAAAGGAATAAACACCAATTCCTCCATTCATTTATGTCCCAATACTTTTGTGCATACATCCCCCAATGTGCGTGCATATATATGTGTGTGTGTGTGTGTGTGTGTGTGTGTGTGTGTGTGTGTGTGTGTGTGTGTGTGTGTGTGTGTGTGTAAGGGGCGCTGTCCTCTGCCGGTTGCCAGGTTACCGCTCTAATTGAGAGGCCTCCGGAGAGCCGCTGTTATCAGAGTCTGAATCCTCTGTTCCGCCTGCCGCCCTCTATCTTTCTTTCTTTTTTTCTTTCCATTCCTCATCCTTACGCATATGCAACTTCCATTCCCACTTTGGTCTTTGTTTCCACCTTCATGAATTACAATCCTCAGACTTTGCCGTCATTTTCTCCCCTCCTGGCGCCGTGTCACTGAGCGCTGTCGATACTTCTCCGGTTACTGTTTAATCTCTGCCTTTCAGCTCGCTTCCCTACTTGGCCCTCGGCATCTCTTCGTTCCCTGCTTATCACCAGCCATGTCCTGCTATCTTTCTGTCGCTCTGTCTCCTTTTTTGTTGTTGTTATCATCTAGTAACAAACATGGCAGGAAATCCTTATCCTGTTACACAAGCAGCCACCACCGATGTAAATCCACCCACCCTCCTGAGTGACACACACACACAAAAATGTGGAACTCTCGCTGAAAATGATAACAAATACCGTGCGGGGTGATGTGATTAAAATGAAAATGTCTGATTTGAATGTTAAAGCACAAACACAAAGAGACAAATGTTATGTTATTTTTTGTAGATGGTGTATGTGAAACAATAAAGGAGCACTTTGGCTTTAGGAAAAAGATAAAAATAGAAATTGCCACTCTCAACAATCTCAAGAGAGCAAAGGCTCTTTTGGAATAAAAACATGATTAATTGAAAATAATAATAAATAATAATAATATATATAAATCATAATAATAATGTAGGAATTATTTTTTATTATTTTATTTTAAGTATAGTGTTGTCACAAGACCAAAATACTTCACCTGCATAAAATAGCTTGACACCCAGACACAATCGAATAGCTTTAAGCTAGCAGACTTTTTTTTCAATGCAATCCTGTGAGCAAAAGAACATTTTATGCATTGCATCTAATTCTTGACTATGCCAAATATTCTCTAGAGTTGCAGCTTTCCAAACATTCACATTCTATCACCTCCCCTGACATCTTCAAGAAGCTCGTCTCTCTTCTTGCCTTTCATCCACCTCTTGCTCGCTCTCTGCATTGCAGATTCGCTTTCCTATTTTTGCTGCAAAGTAGACGTACAGCTGTCAGGAGCTTGCTTAAATCCCGCAAGGCTGGGCCGCCATGAGTCGTAAACATGTCAACATCTCAAGTCCTTCAATTCAGTCTTCATACATGCCACAAAGTTCCTACTTGGAGACATTATTCCCTGAAGTCAAGATCTCCCTTGGCAACCAGCTAGCCGCCAGATTTGCAACACAAAACTCAACACACTCCCACAAAGTGTCACACATGAGTGTAACATTTGTGTACCATCCTAAACTGAGGACTACCTTGTAAGAACAGTTTTCCTGGTGGACCATCTTTCACTGCATCCTAGAGCCACACTGGCTGAGCTGGGAGGACCGGGACCGGGACCGGGTGAAGATTCCCAGTCCTGCAGTGGTATTCCAGCCGGAGCGAGGATTCCTGACTTCTTGATCTGGCTTCTATACTAAATAAACAAAACAAACCGACTGACGTGTCCTGTCGCTCACTTCACGCCTTGACACTTCTCAAGCGAGACGAAGGGCTACGATTCCCGACCGCTTCCCCTTCTCCAAAAAGCCAAAAAGAGGGAGGGGAACGAGCGGCAAGAGGGACGGGTGTGGGAACGAGAGAGAGAGCGAAAAAGGAGGGGAGCGATGAAAAGCACACTCACACAGTCGCCTCTCTGGAAAAGGGGGAGGAGCCAGGGGACTGAATGCGTACAGGCTTGAATGGAGAGACGAGGTGGAGGACGAAGAAAGGGATGGGGGTGTCGAGGTCAAGGTCGGAGTGTCATTGTGCCGGATGACGAGTGAGCCTCAAGTATTTGAAATCGGCCATTTTAACACACGATAGTAATTTTACACCCAACAAAGAGTCCAATCTGATCAATCCTAATCATGAAACAGAAAGTGGGTCGCTAACATTTGGACAAAAGTAGTACACGATTGATTCCAGAAACCAACCAAACAATCACAAATACATCTTCCTTCAGTCTCTGCATGCCTGAATCCCTAATGGATTATAATCTTAGCGGCGGCAGATGGCCTCCTCATTAATCCACACCAGGCCAAGCAACTGGCATAATCCTCTCTCCATCCTCCACCATAACATCCACCCGTGACTGTTAACTCGATTTCGACTGTACATCGCCCGGCGTGATCTCAAAAACAGATCAGAATTGTTTTGGTTTAATTAACACAATGTGAGACGATTCTATCAAGAAGACGTTTCATTAAGAATCAGGTTGTAAAACTAAAAACAAGCTCCATCATCTCTTTACCCCCCCCCCCCCCCCCCTTTCCCTCCATCACAGGCGAGATCTCTCCATCCCAATATTGATGTCTGGCGCTTCCTGACAAGATCGCTCTTTGGATTAACGACACGGATGTGGATCGATGCGCCCGCCATTCCGTTCTTCTCTGCGAAAATATGACCCCATGCGGTTTGACCCGCCCGGTTGGTACCGCATCACGTCACGCCGGCTGAATTCAACGATCCGTGCATGACATTAACCTGCGATCAAGTTTTTTTTTTTTTTCTTTCTTACATTGAAAACACACTCTGTAGCTACGCGGAGTTTATAGTCAACGGGTTAAATGAGGTGGAACGCTTTGTAGGAAAGGGCAAAGAGACCACCAAAGAAGCCGCTGCTCAGCCGCAACATGAAGCGATGTATTTTTAATACCATGCCCACGCAGTGAATCATATTTTTATTGAAGCTGGCTGTTTGAGAGTACATTTGGTGCCTATAACGATTCAAAACAGCTTAGCTACTATTTTATTAAATATTATATCATCAAATATACACCTCTTTCATAGTAATAATACACAGCTTATATTGATTTGTGTTAAACTATGCCATTTGTTCATCATGTAAGCATGTATTTGTATTGATTTAGCTTAGGGGCAAGGAGAGATGTGCCCCACCAGATGGTTCATGTTTTAATTATTGAGACAGAGCTGTGATTAAATAAAAAAATGACTATCTATAGTTGACCTTGTTTCAATAGCTTCATTGCTGTGACATATTCCCATTTAAATACTGTAGGGGGCGTGGCCTATGGGGCAGTTTTTGAGATGCCCTATGAGTACTGCCCAGTAACAATTTTTTTTTTTCTGAAAAATTATTTTCAATATCAGTTTAGTCAAGCATTTTATTTTGCTAAAAACCAATCAAAATGGCGGCTAGTGGTGCAGTCACCCTTCAGAGTTGGAGAAGAAAAACCTGTCTATTGGATTTACATCAAAAAGTCTTCCAATTGATTGCACCAACATGAAAGCACAAAAAACAGTTCAGAGAATAAAAATTCACACACCACACAGATTCAACATCTTTGATGTACGTTTCCATATCAGGACCCCCACCCATTACCATGGCAGCAACCGAGTCCAAAGACCCCCCCCCCCCCCCCGCTGCCCTTCACACGGTTGTCAAGGTTACAATCTTGAACCACTGCACAGGTGGATCAAAAAACACAGAAAAAAAACAGCATTGAACTGCCATCAGGCTTCAAGCGTGACTTTCAAATGGCCACCACAGTTTAGCACATCAAATCACTGGTAGGCAGAGTTAAACGCCAATGCTGACGGGAAAGAGAGCAGAGAAAAGAGAACGGATCTTCATACCGCCTGAAACGTTGAATGTAAATTATGCATGCACGGAGTTGGGCGCTCACTTTTAAGTGCGTCGTTCTCGCTGCCAGGGAGCGTAGCAGTGTCGAGCGCTTCCTCTCATCCCACACAGCAACACACACACACATCAGGAAATGTGTGTTTAACTCCAACCGTGTGGGTGTATTTATAGATGCAAACAAAAATGATGAATACTTAATCAAGAGGCAATGATGAGTAATGCGCTAGTGGCTTGCAGGAAACTCTGCAAAGTGGCTGCAACCAAATGGGAAGTACTGAACTCAGCAAGTTTGAACTGTTTGTCGTTGGAAAGATGAAATATGAGTAGGCTTGTGCAGTAATTGGTCTATAATGGCCTACCAGTGCGGTTAATGGGTTGCTTGTATATTTCTGGGCTGATTATTATTATATGCCCACCGGGAAAACACCTGGTTTATATAATAATATAATATTCTGAATTTAAAAAAAAATAAAAATAAAAATATATATATATATACATTATTTTTATTTTTTTAAATAATTGATGCATTTCAGAGGAAACCACCTTTGCCCCTTTATAATATATATTATTATATATTATTGTTTTTATTTTTTTAAATAATTGATGCATTTCAGAGGAAACCACCTTTGCCCCTTTAGCCAATCCCCTTCCCTCCTCTGGCTGCTAATTGCCTGTAACTACACTTGCTTCCTTTTCATTCATCCCCTCCATCGTTCCCGTTCTTCTCCGTGCGCACCCGCGGCCTCGCCATCCCTCACAGCGGGAGTGATGGCAGCCCAGATGCTTTTAGCACGCTGACATTTTGCGCCAATGCAAAAACACTGCATAGCGAAGCAGGTTGGCTCAGTGTGAGGGCGGGAGCTTGGCGATAATGAGCTCGCTCTGACAGAGAGCAAGGGAGTGTGTGTGTGTGTGTGTGCCTGTGTGTGTGTGTGCGTGGTGTTCATCCACCAGAGTGGCTCTAATGAGGCCTGCGGTTGGTCGTGGAAAGACTGAGCCTGCTGTGACCACCAGGCTGTAGTAATACTTCACTTTTTGAAATGTGTCCCAACATGTGACGACCAACTGGGTTAAAGACCGACAGGCCGACAATTACACTTGCGAGTCGACACTATCCTTCACGAGGGAGGGGCTATGTCAAAACAGCAGCTTGAAGTGTAATTACGATAAAGTCGGCGGGAATCCGTGCCGCGATCCCCCAAAAGTGGTGCAATTGACGGGGAACGGGGAATTAACTCCATCCATCCATCCATCCATCCATCCATCCATCCATCCATCCATCCATCCATCCATCCATCCATCCATCCATCCATCCATCCATCCATCCATCCATCCATCCATCCATCCATCCATCCATCCATCCGACTAAAACGGCATTGCATATTAATTAAAAACAATATTTCTATCTATTGGACTGCAATGCAATGAGATGAAGTGATCCTCTCAGAGGCAACAGATGAAGCTCTCAGCATGGTCTAGTAGACCGCAGTACACAAACCCACAAAACATTGTGACCAAAATATCCTCCTTTTGATCACAGCCTTAAACACGACTTACTTATATTCTTAGTCTCGTCTAAACACGCCAAGTTTACAACCCACTTCTCTGCTTCGCACACCAAAACTCTATAATTAGGTACAGAGCAGAGCAATTCCAAACTGCAGCTCCACCCAAATTAATGTTTATGCACAAAGGTTCACTATAAGAATCATTCCTTACCCTTGACTTTCCATTCCCTTTTCATTCAAATTCAATTTAGCCATTAGCAAGCCTGCCTGGGTGTTTTGTGTCTTCATCTTTGGGGACCGGGCGGCATGTATGGACTCGTGACAAAAGCGACAACATGAGGCCGTCTCCTCGCTGCAGCAAATAAATCCCCATTTCCTCCACAGTGCACTCTGACACTCACAGCCGGCGTCCCTCTTTGATAGTGTTTTGGAATGGGGGGGGGGGGGGGCGGGGGGGTCTAAACGGAGGGCAGCAAATACCCTCCTGCTGTATTTTGGCTCAGTGAGAACATTAAAGCTTCCTGTCAGACAGAATAAAAACAATTAGCAAAGTTCACAAGCGGAACTTGATGTTTGGAAGTTCACAATGGATTCATGTGGCGTGGACTCACCAACGCAACCGTGTTTACAGATTGTTTACATGTGATTATCTGAATATAAAAGTGAACTTTGGCAGCAGATAAGAAAGAGGAAAAAAAGTCTGTCTCGTCATTAAAAGACAAACTTCATGACCCTGTCAGCTTTATAGGTCAGTTTTTTTTTTGCTGTCTTATTTTATCATTATTTTATCCACTAGATTAAAAAAATGCTTGCGTTGAAATACATATTTGATGACTAAGCCGGCCGGCTCGACTTGACGTCCACAAGTCGGCACACCTTTGTACACACAACCCCAACAGACAACGTGTCATAACACAAGAATGCGAAGCCTGAAGCTATGAAAATCCGCCGGAAACGTTTTTTTTTTTTTTTGCCCGTCCTTAAAGCGTCTGAACATTTCAAAAAACTAATATCGATTTGTTTTTCCGTTCAATAATACCAAAAGTCAAAGCGGGATTTACCTGAGTTACGTGCCCGGCTGGCTGTGAGGAATCCAAGGTTAAAGTTAGGTGAAAAATAATCCACTGATAAAAAAAAAACAAGGGAAAAACCCTGAAACAAAAGTTGGCGGACTGGCAAACTATCACGAAGGAGAAAAAGATATCCTTTGACTTGATAAGGTGTGTGTTTGGAGACAGCTTAACTCTGAAGTAGAGGCGGTGCAAGTGTGTGTGAGCTGGAGGGCCGGCCGGGCGTGTTTCAGCTGGTGGCACACACACACACACACACACACACACATTAAGTGTAATATATGGGCGTTGAAGGAAACACCAGAGCCCGAGGGGTCACTCTGTACACCTGGTTGCAGCCCCCTCGGCCCCTCCCACTTTCTCACCATACCCCAAGTTACATTCTTGAACTTTTCATCTCAATGTCCGTGTCTGGCTATTCATTCTCCTTCCAGGACCTTTCAACCCTCGACGTGGCGTCGGCTTGAGAACTGAGAGTAGTTGTTATGGTATTATTGTAGAGAGGCCGACCGGCTTGCTACTTTTGCTGAACTGCAACATAATCATAGGGTTTTGCAAACTACAGCTTTGCTCTGAGTTTTGTCGCTTGGCTCAGATCACTGGCGGAGCTAGGATTTTTTTCTTTGGGGGACTGCAAAACAATAAAAAGAAATGATTTTACAAACCCCCAAATTCCTCAGAAAACGCTGATAAAGATTCAACATATGGGGTGTGTGGAAATCGGAAAATATACAAAAAAGTCAATTATCTGGCCTGGCACATGTTCAAGTATAATTCAGGGGCGGGGAGGCAGTGGCCCCTGCAACCCTCTCTCTAGCTCCGCCAGTGTTGCCAGTTGAATAAATGGCTAAAAAAAAAAAAAAAATCCATTAGATTTCAGTGGGAGATTATTTTTGACAAGGGTGAGTTTTTTTTGTGTAGAAGTCAAGCCCTTATTTAGAACTGCAGCTCTCCCAGTAGGTCTTTTAAATTTTGCAAGAAAGAATCGCCTGCAGGCATGGATATTATCTTGATTCACCGTAGAAGAGAAGCAGGTAAACCAAGAGCTGAAGAACGTGAGCTGCCTCGGAAAGATAATATTATTGTTTCTTTTTCCACAGCGAGGGGCTTAATGGCGGGTTAGAGGTTCAGGTCCCGACGGGCCTCTCTCTGCCACGTGCCTCCGGAGTTCATTAGAAACAAATGACAAAAAGAGTCGACCCCCCCCCCCCCCATTTCCCGACCTCACTCAGCCTGGAGGCGCACGCTGAGATTGGAGCGGTTCAAAACCCCGCCCAAGATAAACACACCTGCATCAAGATGACTTCATTCATGCAAACTGGACAGGGGGGCTAACTCTTTCCTTGTTGCCATGGAGATGTGGACAGAAGCAAGATCTTGAACTTGCCAGTCAGACGCAACGTGGCCACAAGGAATAAAATGACAAATTAGAAGCCTTGGGCTGTTTGTTCTGCACTTTTTTTTTTCTTCTGAAGCTTTACTGAAGCATGCATCTCACACACACACACACAAGTACACACACACTCCTTCCAACCCATACAAGAACACGCCTATCGTCTAGCCAAGAAGTCCCACCAGGCCACGTGTCTAAATATTTAATAGCATTTTAAAAGCACCCCCGACTCGCTACCCCCTTACTTACTCTCTTCTCTTCCCTTTTGGGTTACTGGTAAGTCCTGCCAATTTAAGGATTAAGACATTCAGATGTCTCTTGGTATAGCAAAAAAAAAAGTCCATCCCATTTTTGTCAACACTACAATATTCCAAATAGTCCTATCATAATTATTGAGAATGTGAAAAGTTCATTTGTGCTAAGTTAATTCATTGTGGAGCTCTTTTGGTGTGTGGGCCATGGCCACCAGGGGGCAGACGACTACAGACTTCATCGGTTGCAGTAATACACAGCAATCTGAGGATAAAGAATATATGTGAATTATCTTTATTTATATTTATTTTAACAGCAAATGTGTGTATAGTTAAGCTAGAGAGTGTTATTTATTTGCAGTTTGGACAAATGTGTCTTTTTCAGGAGTCACAATAAGAGTCTCCAGAAGTTTCCAAGACTACCACAAGAGGTATTTGGCAACTCTGAGTAGCAGCTCACGTCTTCACATGCCCTACCTCCACCAACGTTTGTCATGGTAACAAAAGCCGTAATCTGCATTAGCCAGAATCACCCCAGCGAAATCATCGGGGTCACTGAGGTCACAAGATTCCTCCTCAAGCGGAATTTCAGAGATAAGACTTGACAAAAGGCATCCCGATCGAACAGATAGAAAAAGAATCCTTAAATAAACGCTGAAGTGGATCTTTGTTGTCGTGAAGCGTATCTCCTCATCTCCTACGGTTTCTTATCAGCACTGCAGAATAAATGTAAGGTTTGTTTTTGCTCAATTGGAGCTTTGCTTTGATCTATTTCTTATCATGAGTACGCCAGCAGGAGAAGCTATCAACATCAAAATGTGTTGGAAGATTGAATGACGTGAATCTACATCACTGCAGATAGACAGAAGGGCTTCTCAAAATTTGGAGGGTCCGTTTCCACCTCGCACCACCATCAAACGCCACGTGGCCTTGCGCAGCTTTAAGAGATCTCCTTTCCGCTCTCTTATCGCTCCTCCTCACATCTCCCACCGCATTCCTGACATGCCTCAGGGAGACGAAGGGGGTGGGGTGGTGGTCTAGTGGGGGCCGGGGTGGGGTCTGCGGGATCATAACACGCTCACAATGGCACCGGCTGCAGCCATTGTCCGTGTGTACTGAGGAAAAGGACTTGGTGCTTGCAGAGCAAACGAAACTCACATCTGCTGCAACATCATTCAAACAAGCCCATTCAACAGCGTTTAGTGATTCTCCTCTGCAGACAATTTGATCTCAAATTGATGTCCTTTTGGAGCGGCGGAGAAAATAAATCTATTCAGGCTCGTGGTTTCAACAAACTGATCTCATGAGAATGCAAGTAAATCCTCCAAACCTTGTGACTTGGTGTCTCTCTGTCAACCTTCCAATGCAACACCGCCATCTACTGGTACAAGCGCCACAAAACCACAACAACAGATTATTCCTGCAGTTTTACTTGCATTATAGAAATTTGAGTTCTGTATGATGCCAGTGACCTCACCTCACAAAAAGTAGCAGTGGGACAGCTAAAATTAGGCAACAGCTATTTCAAAAAAGAAGTAACCCAATTGAAGCAAAACTGAGCATAAAACAACAAAATTACATCTTGACTGTTTTAAATAACCACATAAATTGGCTTTTAGATCTGCTAGCTTCATGCTAACACATAATGGAAAACACCATATACAGGCTATTAATTCTCATCATTCTTAGAACAATTCAATGGATATTTGAATACAAACGGTGCAGCAACATCGGTGGACTGACAATATAATAATACTCTCAAGCTTACTTTTTCATTTGTGTGTGCATGACTCATTACTGGTGGTTAACTCGAGATGAAACAGCCATGTGTCCCGATACTTTTGTGAATACACAAGCTCCGTCATGCAAGACCAAATCAATCAGTTTTACAGCTTGGCTGCAACTTGCCCGGCCGTGTGTATTTCCTGTGCCGGACGCATCGAGTCACATCCTACCCGCTTCCCTCCAGCTGTGCAGCCTCTACTTCCATGACGGCCAGGTTAACAGCCGGGTCAACATAGCTTAGCGCTACATTAGCTCACTAATCCCTGTTCTTCACTCCAGCTAACCCAACCTTGTGTATCTCCAGTCCATCTGACACGGATAAGTGCTGGATTAGAGCGGCCCACCGGAGCTTGGGAACACTGAGGTAAAAGAAGCTTTTGATGCACCAGAGAAATGGGAAAACAAAAGGAAGAAAATATGCACACTCACTGAGGTGTAGCAAGTCTTGCCGACGATGTGGTTCTGGTTGTAATTGAGGTTCTGGTTCTGCTGTTCTCTGCACTGCAACCCCGCCAGGTGCCTCTCCAGGGCTGCCCAGTCCATGGTGGGCAGAGTCTCTTCCTCTACACTTTCCTCTTCTCTGTAACCCCCCATCCGTCCCACAGTCCCAACACCACCTCCGCCGCCGGTGCAGCGGCTCCCCCTGCCTTGGCTGAAGCTTTGGTACCTGGGCTTGGAAGTCCCCGTGAGTCCCGTGAGCGGGTTACTGCCGGGCAGAATCACATTCCCATTTTGTTTAAGTTCCTCAGGGACGGCGGCGTTGGTGGTGGCCGGGAGCGGCGGAACAGACTTCACATCCTGCAATTCTTGGCCCAGGCCGCGGCTGCTCTTCCTGTAGCCCTCGCTGACCTCCTCGTGTCTTTCTACGTCACCTCCGCCTTCCTCTTGGCTAGGAGCCTGCGGAGAAGCGCAGTCGTCCCCGTACTCGCTCTCCCACTCCTCCATCACTTTCTTCTTATACTCTTGGTAGTCCTCGTCCTCCTCATAGTCCTCAAGGGTGACAAGGTCCAGAGATGGGGATGACTTGTAGTCATCCAGCGTGGGTAGGTCAGGAGAAGGAGAGCAGGGAGTAACTTTGTTGGAGTTGGACTCTGAGCTGGAGCGACTGGACGCGTCGCTACCCAGGTCCATGCCATCCTCCCGGTAGTCCTGCAGAAACACAAAGAAAAGTCAAATGATCTAATTATTGGGCTCATGTAGCTTTTTCAAGATCAAACATTTGTCAACTTTTTCCTTTGAGAATTTAAAATGTAAGTACAAGTGCAAGCATTCAGTCATTTTTCATATCGCTAATCCTCATTAGGGTCACGAGAAAGCTAAAGCTTCTGCTAGCTAACTTTGGGCTGGAGGCGGGCTATATTGGCTCTTAGCTAATCACAGGGGAGATGTTGTGCCATTACGTATAAAAGGTATTCAAATCGGACTCAATTTGCAGGTATGTTCCTGAACCACAAAAGTAGTTGTACAAAAGTTACAACGGGCGAAGAGTACAACAAAGTCAAATCTGCCTGGCAGCTTGAATCCCACATCCTCATACTTTCCACTTCCTGTCCAGCAGGAACTTCCTGCCTGCTTATAATTTTGCAGGCTAGTCTCTTTTTTTGGGGGGGCCATTGATTCTTGTAAACATTTCCTTTGGAGAGAACGTAGCCACAACACAAAGCGCACACAGCTAACCAGAGGCGTTACGATGGCTTCCGATGAGTGACGCGGACGTGTCACCGTGTCTCGCCAATACGCCGACATGCTCCGGCGGATGCTTCGACGTAACCTTGACTCTCCGCTCTACCCCCCCCCCCCACCCCCACCTCTCTTTCTGCAATCACCACCTGACTGATTAGTTCACAGGTAATGAAAATGTCCTGGCTGTTTACAACCCTTCACAGATCTCTGACCTGAGAGCTCCCTCGCATCCGTCAGGGAGGTGGCAAATTTCTGTGCGGCGCGCCCGCAAATTTATGATACCTTTCCTAAGAGAGCTACATTAAGAGTCGCCCTAAAAAACAAAATGATGCATGAAGATGGAGTATGATCGCTTAGGACTGCTTCCAGTAAGAGAGGCTGTCTGATGCAGAGATAAAAATATTATTAGTCATCATTTCCAGCATGTTTACATCAAGCCTTTTGGGCAGGAGAGGAAATTTACAGTCACTGGACACTTCATTAGGGACACTGGACTAGAACAACATAGGATTCATGGATGGATGGAGCGATTCTTTCAATCATGATCATTATTGTCTTTCTCATTTTCATGACAACGGTTGTTTCTAATATTTTGGTTGTATTTTTAGCTTCATGATCAAGACTGTATTACAAACATCAATATTAATGCTGTATATGAGTTGTGTCAGAAAAGTTCCAGGACTGATGTCACAAATGATATTTCAAATCAGTTATTGGTTGTTCCAGCACACCAATGTTCTTCTCCACCAGGAACTGTCAGATGCTCAACGCATTGTCATCGAGTTATCCTGGATGAAGCCAACGGCAACCTGTAGTTTGAAAATCATCTGACACTAGTCCTGGAACTCATCTCAGCAATTATGAAAGAAAGATTTAATTCAATGTAGTAAATCAGTTGCAATTAGAACTGATCTTAATTACCTTTGCAAAAACAGATTTATTTTAACGGCATTGGCTGTTCTAAGCAAATGCAAAACTTGTGTGTGTGGAAACTGGAAGTGACTTCATGCAAAAAACTGCCGAAGCTAAATGCTCTCCCATTAAAGCAGAGCAACATTGCAGTAAACGCCCCCCCCCCCGCGCCCCCCCCACCACATGGGTGGATCCCTGATGTATGTGCGTAACTGTTTTACAAGGGACTCTTGCCCTCTACGTTTGGCATTTTTACTGCCAACGTCCAGGAGCTGCCATATTTTAAGGTTATTGCGCTTGTATCCTAACGACTATTTTGACTCTAAACTATCAACTATGCAGTGCTGAAATCAACCTTACCGAGGTGGTCAGCAAACGCACCACGCAAATCACCATCCCAATGTGGGTGCTGCTTTCCCCTCGGCTTTGTAAACCTGCAAAAACTAAAAACAGACACCCCCCCCCCTCCTATTTTTTTTTCCTGGGCTCTCAAAAAAGTGAGAAGACCGCTTTGCGCTGCTCCCAAAACGCCGGTTGTCTTTCCACAAAAAAAAAGTCCTAATCGGATTTATGCAGCCTCCAAACAGAACAGCGTCTGGCTCTGAACCGAAACCAACGTAAAGCGCACGAATGGTCGCATGAACTCGAATATTGTAATCAGGTAAAGTGCCTGTTTATGAGAGAATGAATGGGAGAGGGAAGAGAGGAAGGGAGGCGCTGCAAGACGGCATCCTGGAGCTGAAAAGCTGATCCGCGGTGGGATTAACGAACACACACACATACACACAGCCTGGATTTTGTTTGGCCACCTAAACCGGCTACATGCACACTGACAGCTGCATCGACCCCCCGCGCCCCCCTCTCCAATTTAAAAGGGGGCTCATCGTTGCGACTCGTTTGGTTCGGTTCTTTGCACAAAACAAAGTGTGTGTGTGTGTGTGTGTGTGTGTGTGTGTATGAGGGGGGGGCACCGTCGCATCCGCCCTATGGTGCCATGTGTGCACGTGTGACATCACCTCCTGCACCTTTCTGAATGAAAAACGCGTATTTCATTCTAAACCAATTTGCAGAGTCATTCACCGGGAACGTTATGATGTAATGTTATTCCTTAAACTCCGACCCCCCCACACACACACACACACACACAACACACATACGCGCGCGCTCACATGCACACGCCGGCAATGACAGAAACGCCCATATGAGCTTCCTTCCCCGGCATGCATGCAACCCAAGGCAAATTTGACGTTTCTACTCACTGTCATCATCTTGCAAGCTTTCACCCCCCGCTGCGCGTCTCAAGACATCGTCAAAGTGAACAAATCACAGCTCCCAGGCTCTCCACACTTGTCTCCCCCCCAACCCCTTCCTCCAGCAGCAAGCGGCAGGAAGCGGCGCAAAAAGCGGATGATGATGAATCCTAAAGGCGGCTGCTGGCGGTGCCGGCTCGGACACCCAAATGACAGACAGCCAGGCGAGGAAGAGGACATCTGTGTCCGCGCATCGCCGCGTTAGTGGCGTGCGCTTGGAAGAAACGCCAATGAATGAATGAATAAATGAGAATGTTATAGTTTGAAATCCAGCTCGCTCCTTGCACGCGCGCCGAGCTCCGTGCGTCCTCGTGGAGTGGAAGGAAAGCGCCTACGCACGCTCAGTGGGTCCTTGCAACTGAAGTTATGTTGTCCACCCTTCTTAAAAATAAATAAATATAAAAACAAATAAATCCTCCTTCCTCAAAAGCGGTATGCACGTCTGGACTGTGTGAGAAAGTGACGACAGAAGACAAGCACTGACCTTGCAAATGGTAGAGAGAGAGTGAGAGAGGGAGAGGGCGGGAGACGGAGAGGGAGGGGGGGGGGGGGGGGTTGAGGGAGAGGAAACTATTTGGGTGAATTATTAAACACTTGTGCTGTTCTGAATTTAGAGCCTCTTCGTTGTGTGTTATTGCATCGACTCTTTGAAGTCAAAGTGGATTCAACAATAACAACACATTACTAGTTTCAAAATTGGACCCACCCAGGAAGTTGGTTCAATTTTTTTGTTGCAAATAACTCAATTCGACCAAAGTAAAAATGATACCCAAATGGCCAATCATTTTTTAAAATATATTTTCTCTGACTGTAAAATTCATTTTATTCTATTCACTAACTTAATACCCAACTCAGCTAGCCAGCTGACTTTATAGCTTGTTGTTAAAGTTGTCATTGCCACAATGTAAAATGATAAGAGGCCATCGGGGGCCCTTTTCCAAAATATCTCACCAGGCTCGCCTCTTTGAGAGCCCACGCATTTACAAGATGATGATTAAAGAATTGGATCAGCATCCCCCTCGAGCGCCGCTGTGCCGGGAATCTCTCCGCGAGTCACTTTGCTTCTGCTCCGGGAAAGATTTCTATTTGTTTGAGGCGCACAAAAGTAGAATGTAGAATAGCGACCCAGTTCATCCATGTAATAACGGACCGGTACTTCAAAGACCGCTGACTGGGCCTCACCCGGGCATTACAGCGGGGACGGAACCAACTGGGATCCCCCCCCCCCCTCAAAGTAAAGACAGGAGGAGCCCATTCCCCATCTCTCATGCTTTCCACTCGCTTATCAGCCCGTCCATTCCTCCTCTTCACTTTGTTTCCCCCGATTCCCCAAACGCTACTTGGCAATAGGCAAGAAAAGTGAAGAGTGGTGAAGTCATCTGAGGCCACTTGACTTTTTTTTTTTTTTTCTTCGTCTTGACAGAATGTGAGCAAGCTGAGCTTATATGCTCTCCGGACAATTCAGTGGCACTATGTGTCAAGATATTGTTCAGCCCTGCAACATAGCGTACATGCTTCACTTTTGTCCATTCTATTTTTTGCTTAGCCGTTGTGGGGGGTTCTAAAAGTAGGTAACCGAGTTCTATGAAACTTGGTGGGTGAGTGTACAGGCAAGAAATGTGTTGTTTTGATTTTATTTGGTTTTATCCCAAATTTATTTCTACGATACTTTAGAGAGCTGGTATATTTTGATCACCTTTGTTGATTAGTTAGCAAGCAAAAAAGAAAAAAATATGAAACATGAAAACGGATTGGCATATAACAATCATTTTAAAAAAAAATCTGGATGAATTTCCAATTTTTTTGGCTGTGACCTAATCAATTTGATACAGGACTAACCTATTTTTATTTTACAATGCTGCCACCTACAGGACTGGAGTGGAACAGGCGTGATCTGTATTCCATTGCAAGCCATGCTTTTCCTGCTATACAGAAAATATCTCTGAATAATGCATGAATCCTAATGACTCAAGTCAAGCCACTGCTTAAGGTAAGCATTTTTCCATGCAGTCTCCCTCTCATCATTGAATGACTTCACATCATCGCAGAATGAGGACGATTAGGACCTTTTATGTACTTTAAGTTGCACAGATGGGCCACCGGAAATTCCCCCATCAGATCAAGCCTGAGGCGTGACATCTGTCAAAGTGACATTCAATTGGATTTGACTTCTCGCCAATGGTCAAAACAAGGTATCGGCTACGACATCTATCGGGAAAGCTTCTCCTAGCTCCAAAGCGGCAGTCCATCCACTGCGGCTATCTTCTGGCAGCAATCACTGAAGGCCCATTACTGACAGACAGATAAGAGCAGAGAAATGAATACCGCTTAGATAACACGGAAAAGTCGGAACATCTTCCTCCGCTTATATCCGTCTCACGGGTTCAGTTCTGACAGACAGTGAAAAATTAAAACTGTCTGGGTCTTGTCAGGAACTCACCAACTCTAACGGAGAGACACTAAAAGTGACCTTGGAGGTTTTTTTTCTCTCTCTCTCTCTTCAAATACGCCATAACCAAATGGGCCAGGCATGGCAAATAGTAAAAACAGAATTTGCACCTTTGAAGGGGACAAAAGGAGCCCGTGCATCTGGATGAGTTCATTGGGCCGCAGCCTGTTGATGATGAATAGAGACGTCAGACGAGCACAATAAAGGTCGGATCCTTTAACTGGCTGACTGACCTGCCTTTTTAAATAGAATGGCTGACCAAACCATTGAGAGCAGCCATCAATCTCTTTCCTGAAACACAATGATGATTTACCCCCATTCAAGTCAATGGGCGGGAGCTCGGAGGAGAAATATCTTTGCGGGACCTTTGCATTAAGTAGCTGACTTGGCGTTTGTGATGCATATATATATATATATATATATATATATACATACACACACATGCATGAAAAAAATAAAAATAAATACAAAATGCTAATTCATGGCAGTAATATATTGATCTCTTCTTCTATATTCTACATCCAGACAGCAATTTCACTTGGTAACCAAGTGTGAAATGAATTGCGAGAGTAACATCTTGCTCAGTGTTGGACAAATACGCTCAGCCATTAGAAGCATTTGAATGTGAGGCACATATGACTCAAAGAATGAATGGTACTAGATCAGTCACATTGGATACTGGATTAGAGAAGCAATAAAAGGACAGTTAGCTTGATGCTAACATTTATCTAAGCTCTGCATTCATCAAAATTCCTCAAACCCAAGTAGCAAAGCCAAGATACTTTTAAATCAAGGCAAGGAACAAAGGGCAATAAATGTGATGAAGGGCCAGATATGATTACTAAGAGCGCATTAGCGTCCAGCGAGATGGGCAATAATGACGCTAAAGTCAACAACGTGCTAACAATCACGGCGGAGAGCAAGATCATGATTGACCTGTTTGTCTCCAAAGTGATGGCAAGAAAGACAATTGAAGTTACAAGTGAGGCCATAATCATTAAACCAAGCCTGGTGAAGCGAAACAAATAAAGTTTTCAGAAGACAGAATGAGGATCATCTCGCAATTTTGATGCACACAACCCCCACCAGAAAAATTCAATCATTCTTAATACGATAGGGATGCTAAATTCAAGACCTGCTTTCCCCCTGTGGACTGCATCCAGCAGAGTTGGGAAAAGTCATCCAAGTCGTTAATAAAGTTATGACCGCCATCGTTTGCAGTGACTGAGGATCTTATCGCCTGCGAGATATGGCAGAGACCTCCCCGAGACCCATTTGGACTGCGGCACACTAATTCTAATTAGAGCAAAAGAATGAGACCAGCCAGGAGAGGCTTCCCGCCGGGCACTGTGTACCGTTATTGAGGACCTTCTTTAGGAATCATCAGGGTCATGTTGGGATTGAAAGAAATTTGCATTTCCTTCTTTCCCTAATTAACCAGCACTGTGCATTTTCTTAAAATTACCATAAATTACCCTCTCTGGCCAAAAAATTTAATGTATTGAGTAAAACCGAAGATTCACTTTTGAAAACGAGACACCAATTAAAAAAAAAATAAAAATCAATCTTACAATGTCATTAATTGTAAACAAACTTTTGAATGAATTTTCACTTTTGGTGGAGGTAGCCTAAATTCACTATTGAACATGATTTGGAGATTTTTGTTGATTCTATTGCAGAATAAAAACTCTAAGAGCTGATTTGCATTTTTTCAGTACAGAGCCAAATACTGTAAATGTCTAAAATATTTATGCACATGCTCTCATTGCTGATGACGACAATTCATGCTTGATTGCGTAGAGGACCGCATATAGAAAAGGTCAACCTTTACATTATTTTCTTATTTCTGTTAATTGAATAGCAGCCGAACCGCCCCCATATTAAACAGTGGTACAAAAAATAAATAAATAAAATCTACTCTGCAGTCTTGGCCTGAGCACCATTAATTACTCAGTGTCACTTTACTGTTCATTCAGCTGTCATATTATCTTTCCATTTTACATATATGAGTAAATTCAATTTTCTGGGATCATTTTTTTTTTTTTTTTAATTCGATTACTTGTCTGATTATTTGATTTCAATTTTCAGACCTAATGAGTTTATTCTCACAGGGTCAACGTTGGGTACACTGTTCTTGATATTATTATACAGTAATTCCTGCGGGTGTCGCACGACGGAAATAATCGTCAACGGGAGGGAAGGAGTTTCCGGCGGCCGAACATTCAAAAGCTCATTCATATTCCATAAAGTCCGTTTTACTTTTGGGAAGCATATTCGCCGCCTCGCCCCAGAGCAGACATTCAGAGATTATCTGAAAATGAAATAATTAAGGGTAAAGTGAAGGAATTGAGATCAGATTATACTAGTTAGCGCCCTAATAGCCACCTTTTATCAGCGGATTACTGTCCATAATATAACCGTCATGATTAGAGCTAATCCATGAGCATGGATAATAGAGAATCAGTCAATAGATTGCCGGCGTTTAGATGAAAACGCTCGCCTGCTTTCTGTATTTACATCTGTTGCGTATTAAGCGAAGCTTCCCAGAGAGATAAACGTGCGGCCCTGTGGCGATCGCTCGGCCGTCGCGTAATCGGTGAGCGACAAATTCACCCGAAGCTCCTTGAGATAAACGCACTTGTTGAAGCCGAAAGGGGAAAAAGCCCAAAAAAGCCAATCTGGTAATAGATGCAGATACTTTCGACTGAGAAGACGTTTGAGGCGGAATCAATCTCGAAGTTAAAGTTGTTTTCCATGATGTTTTGGTTGCAAATACACCTGGAGGAGAGGCTCATTACCTCATAACTTATTTGCCACAAGCCTCTACCGACACGTCATCATCCTAACCGGCCCGAATCTCTTCTGGCTTCTACTACTTTTGTATTCGGGCCTCTCGCTTCATCTTCCACCACTTTCTCCTTTGGGCGTTCCTATGTGGTCACGCGTACTTCACGCAGCGTGAGAGATAGTGGCTGAAAGGGCTCCGAGGGTAAATAGGCCTAGGTGGCGGCCCGGGGGGAGATGATTGGCGGAGGAAACCCACGGACAAGGAATCAGTGAGTAAATGGAGCCTGCAATAGGGTGTGGTGAATCATTCAGAAGCTTGACAACAGCGTATGACATCACTAGGGGCGAGGATTTGTGTGCATGCAAAGTGAAGTTAAGCCAAAAATGGAGTATAAAAAGAAGTTTTAAGGAATACATACATATGAATAAATTGATGAATGAACATTTACAGTAAAATTTAGAAAATTGGGTCGTGCTGATTTTATATATATATATATATATATATATATATATATATATATATATATATATATATATATATATATATATATATATATATATATATATATATATATATACAATCTATTTTTTTATATGTATATAGATGAATGAATATTTACAGTAACATTTTGAAAATTGGTTAGTGCTGATTTTACATAAAAAAAAAAAAATATATATATTTTATACATTTTGCCGCCGAAACCTGCCACACCGTGGGCTCTTCCCTCCTATAAGAACACGAGATGAGGAGGCTGCAAAGGAGTGTGCAGGGTTGCCCTCATTTTATGTAAACATACTGCAATTTTAATGGACGCTAACGTCCTTGGCAATCTCCCCCCCCCGCCCCATGTGATGACAGGAGGCGATGGAGAATATGGGAAGCTCTCAGAGCATTTTGCTCCTCTGGCTATCAATTCCGGTCTGCTTTTCCAACCCGTCCACTTTCTCGCTCAATGCTCAACCACCCATCTTCTTCCAGCTAAGGTCTACTCACGCATGTTATCACTAAGCTGGCAGTATTAGAGTCTACAGAGGAATTATTTTGCCCCAAAATGCTCCCCTGGTGCCGTCTTACTCGCCACAACTGCAGTTTTACAGCTATTGCTCCACAAGCTTCCTCCGTAATATCATCCATTCCCGGCATCCATTTATGTGTGAGGTAATTTCTTCCCTCGCCGCTTTTCTCCGAGCAGCACGAGGTTTCAAACAGGTGTGACGGCTTTCGATTTCTCACACAATCAAGTCACCGCTTCCCCAACGGCGAGCCCGGAGCGCGACAAACTCCATAAATCTGCATCGGAGGCCACGGCGGGCTACGCTCCAGGTTTGCCGGATGACAACATTGCACTTCCAGGCAACAGCTTTTGCTCGACAGACTCGCATCCAGGATTCTGTTTGAATGGCTATAAAAGATGGAGTGAGCGTCGTTAAGCTAGCACGCACAAATAAACACTCACTCCTCAGCCTGGAAAAAAAAAAAAAAAAAATCCCAGGACTCCCAGAATGACCGTTTATTTAAATATCCTTCCAAAACAACCCATCTGGCAGAATAAACAAAAAAATCCTAATTGAGTTTTTTTCTTTTTTTTTGCATGACTGCATTTATATGAAGAAGGTGCATAATCGTAGGCTAAATGGTTTGCAATCAACGTCGGTTCGCTTTATTATTTACGGCTGTCACACACGATAAGCTGAGAGGCAAACAGAAGAGAGGAAGAAACAAAATGGATGAGAAACTGCAATTTCACCCGGTGAGTGATATCATTTTAGAACTTGGATTTTCTGGGAGAAAACTGTCATTTAAGTTGGAACAACTACTAAGTATAAATCATTGACATTTATGGCAACAATGTGTTTGCTCCAAAATAATTAGCTGAGGTTTTTCTTTCTTTCTTTCTTTAAATTAGGGGACAATCTGTTAAAAATGTGGGAAAATTTAAATATTTTGTTTAAATTAATTTTAAACAATACGCTCATTTTCACATGAGGGAAAATAAAAATATTTTGTTTAAATATTTTTTTAAATTATTATTATTTTTTAAATTAAGGTTTTTGCCTTGAAATTTTGAGTTCACTGAACTTTTTTTTTTTTTTATCCTTGCCCAGGCAATGCGGTTTTGAAGTGTGATGCTGTGGATGCCCCTGGTGACCCACCCCTCTTGCGCGCCACTGCAAGTGTAGGGAAGTGATTCCCTCCCTTTGTTCTTTCCGATTTAATTATTTTCCTCTCGCACAACTCACCAGCTCATTTGGGACAAACATGGAAAAACAAACATGAAGCACTGAGGCGGAATTCTTGCGTCTTTGTGCATCTAGGGATTACACTACAACATCTCACCACGGAAAGAAAAGACTGGAGCGAATTGTCTCACATACACACTTCTAAAAAGATGTTTGATAGTCGTCACGGATATGTCGACACTCTTGTTCTTGTGGGATGTAAAAACCTTGAGATGACAGCGAGTGGTCCGCACACAGCGCCCTTTCAAAAACAAACAATAAAGATTAAGGAATTTCCATACGACAATTTACTTGTGTTTAGTCCCAAATGCAAAAAAAAATATTGTGGCTACTTTGCAGGTGTTGGAATTTCCCATTCCTAGCGGTCCATCGTGAGCAAGGTGAGAAAGTGGCGGAACTGAATTCTAATCAGAGCGATAAGGTCAACTGAGTAATCCCGGCCCGCTCAAATGTCACAACTCCCCCCCCTTCACGGATATGGCCCCCTGCACACGCTATCACAACATCCCGCTATTGATCATGCACTAATTAGGAATGGATGAGGGCCCATGTTGGACTATGGGATGCCGGGATAGTCTTTAATCACACGCACGCACACACAAATAGCCTATTTAGCATACGCTGTTCTATGGCTATAAAACGATGAGTGATCACAACCTCAATTGAACTGACGCGCAAACAGATGAAAGTAAGTAAGAAGCGGCATCACAACATATTCCCGCCGAGCTGGGAGGAGATAAGCGAACGACTTACTTACTCACGGCAGAACACGAGCCCGGCTTACGCACGCTCGACACAAGCGTGACCTTCTGGGTGGCATCAGACTGACAGCGAGAACCGGCGACCTTGGTTTGAGACGCTACCGGAAAATGTGACATTGCAGTAGGCGGCATTTTTCAAGCCTTGAGCGGAACAAGGATGTTCTTCATTTTAACGTGTTTCCAGCCAGCCATCAGTAAAAAGTGAACTCAGTCACCCAAGCAGTTATTTCCGGCGTTAAACGCGCTAGCAGCGACAATCGCAGATTGGTTTAGCAATTAGCATAGCATATTTTCTCATTTCATCAGATTGATACTTATTCGCTACTGTGAAGGCTATGATTAATGACTTTGAAGTGACTCTACAACACGTTTAGCCACAGCGGTAGCTAGCCAAAGATTATTGCTAGCTAGCTGGTGACTATTTACCTACACACAGACATTTAAAACCATCAATGAAGAGAACCAGTGCGAAATGTACTCAAACATATCTAAAAAGCGAGAGAAAGACTCTTTACAAGGTGCTTTGTCAGCTAATAAAAAGATATGAAGAGTCAAAAAGAATGCCTGGAGAGACGCTGCCATGTAAAAAGAGATTGCGCACATGTAAACAAAGTCATTTTGAAGGATTTTTATATCCCGTATATCGTAAGCAGAGGGGTGTCAACCGGCTTAATTTGCATCGAGTCGGTATTCACGTCAGCATTATGGGATTTCATATAACAGCTTGATTGATGAGCATTTCTTTGCTGACATTATTAATGTCATCTATCTCATTAACATTTTAACCAGCTACATGTTTTGGTCAGAAGGCCGACGGGAAGGAGAAAAGTGCTGGCGTAGGCGGTGCTGTCACTTCTTTGATGTATTCAAACAGCGTTTTGTCATTGCGTAAACTGTACGTCAACTTTTGTACACCCAACTTTGATTGACGTTTCTCCTAATTTAGCTTTGTTTCCCTACCTTTGTTCTGCTGTTTTGCCTCATTGAAGTCAATTACCCCGAAACCACTTTTATAAGCTGTGAGCTAGCGCTGTGCTGACTAAGACGCACATTATCCTCACATCCGCCGAGGATCACAAACAATAGCTCATTTCGGAAAGCCTCAAACAACACGTAAACAAACGGGGAAATACGGTTATCTGCTGCGAAGATCGACCGCGGCCTTTAAATATGCGCTGTGAAATAATGGCGTCCGGAAGCCGGAGAAACAAAATGCAGGCGCATTACAGAATGCATAAGATGTGCGACGTAATTATACCACCTCTGGTGAAGGTTGCTGCACTCGGAAAAATGGATTAGGTAGATTAGATTTGCACTTGACTGATTCTGTCCGGGTCCCTGCTGGTGATGGGAGCACATTTTATTCATGCCTTCTCACTGAGAAAGACTGAGTAGATCACAAGCTAACTGCCAAAGCTAAAATAAAATAAAAAAAAAATGAAAAAAATAAAATAAAAAATAAAATTAAAAATAAAAAAAAACAAAAAATTAATAAATTAAAGAAAACAAATAAATAAATAAATAAATAAATAAAATAAAATAGAGTGCCTCGTTGTCTGCCCTGAGTGTGCACATGTTGCACGAAGAAGCATGGGTGAAACTAAACACAGCAGCTTGTGTTTTCCAGTCATGTGTCCTAATCTAAAAATAGTCACCATGCACACCGAGAGCACCAGAAGGCCTCTGCACCACACTGCATCAGCGACAACGTGTCAACATCATCCTCGAATGCGCTTCACGCATGTGGTCACATGTCCGCACCAGGCAACAGGCTCTATTTTAGCCGCCGACGCAAATCTTGTCCCCTGCTCCCGTTTCACTTCATGGACTCGAACGGATGGCTTCTCACACTCCCCTCAGGGGACGGCGGGGCTGCCGGGTTGTCAGGCTGCCGCGTCCTCCGAGACTCGGGGTAGGTGCCCCCTCGGGGATGGCCCGCGAGCCGAAGAAATGAGGAAGTAGACGACGGTTGTAGACAGAGTAGGAAAGTACAGAAAGTCCAACGCCACCATTCTCTGACCTAATTCCCTGTTCCTGAGAGCCATCTATTCTCAGACAATTCAAGCGGATACAACACGTTCCCACACAAAGACGCACCGTTCGCTTTACTGCCATCTCTGCTGCAATTCGCTGATAAGAAAACGGACAATCAAACTTTATCGTATGAAGACAAAGAGTTTTTGTGTGCCAGGCTGCCACGGGCCGGGCTTCGGGGGCCGAAAGGCTCAAGGGGGATATTTTTAAGAATAAAGCCAAGAATAGAGATGTTACATGATGATGTCAAGTGACTGTTATCGTTTGAATACACAAAACTATTATTTGTAGCTGCCATTCACAAATCAAAGAGGCGGACAGAAGACGTGGCATCATTCTTCATATATGTGCTGGTATAGAACGTGTGTTAGTTTAGCTGTGTGTGTGTGTGTGTGTGTGTGTGTGTGTGTCCGTCGCCTTGAGCGTCAGTAGCGGCCAGCCTCTCTCTGGGGCCCATCTGTGTAACCATAGTGATTGAACAGTCCCCATCTCTGTCTGTGAATCTAGCCTTCCCCGTGGGCTGCAGCGCGTGTGCTTGTTTGTGTGCGTGTATGTGCGTGTGTGTGTGTGTGTGTGTGTGTGGTTTTCCCACAGGCAACAACACACAGGTTGGTGGTGATGAATTCATTATAAGAGCTCATTAATTTCCCTTAAACTGCTACTGGCTACCACCCACTGTCCTGAGGATATTATTTATTTTCATTTTTTTTTTGTTTTTTTGTAAAATGCATGTTGGTTTGTGTGTGTGCACACGTGTGTGGTGGACACGCACTTGGCAGGAACGAGAAAGTCTTGGCAACATTGCACACATGCATATTGGGAGTGGTCATTGCAAAACTGCACCGGCATAATTGATGTTATTAAATTTAATATTCCGCTGATGTTTGCAATTATTCGGGAGGAAGAAAAAATAGTTTTTTTTATTTTATTTTTTTAAACAAGTGACAGCAATTAGATATCTAGTGCCAAATCTCCTATTTTACTATCATGTTTCATATAATTGAAGTGGACTTGAGCTTCAAGTAATAAATATTATAATATAGGGCAAAAATCTTTTCAAGTGTGCATACTTGGACTAAGCCATCATTTCCTGTATTTGCATGAATAATATAGAGAACTGAAAATGATACATTTGACCCGCCGCGAACTGAACAAGGAAATATCTCAGTCCATCGGTTTGAGTGTATTTTCAATTACTGACATTTCACTCGAAAAGCCCAAAACTTTGCCTTCCTTGGTCTTGCTACAAAAAAGTAAGGTCAAAATATCACAAGCAGAAGCAGCTGTTAATATAATTCATTGCAATTTGCTACCACGACAAACTGTCATTACAAACACTGTCAAATCAATACCACTCTGACAATGTAATAAAAACGAAGCATTATTATCTTTACAAAGGCAGATTCTATATTGGATTTCTTATACTATACAGCTAATATCGTTGCCGGTGTGTCTCGTGGCATTTTTGTGTCTGTTTGCTAGATAAAATAAACACAGCCCGACTCTTGGTCAGCACAATCGTTGAGATGCAGATAGGAGGTGTTATCAAGAGGAGAGCTTCTTCTCTCAATGTCTACCCTCTCTGCTGACAAGCCTCTTTTTTTTTTTTTTTATCAGCTCACTCTTATTGCAGACTGCAGTGTCACTATCTGATCAGCAAAGTATTTGCTCTGTGGCCGCTGATGTTGGCGATGATGATGTCAGCCTTTTTGGCAGTGGATTAGAGGACAAAATGAAGGGTGGATAAGAGAAGGGAGGACAACAGAGTGTGGAGAGTTTAATGATCAGGTCTGCCTACTCGCTAACGGCCTCTTATCTGACGCTTTTTGGACGCTTGGCTTAGAAAGGTGATGATCAAGAGATGGAGGATGGAATCTTCTGGTTTTGGGTCTTCATTTCCTTGCAATTACTCAGGTGCTTTCTACTTTTGTTGATACGTGCATCAATGAGTCACCGCCAGGCATACAAGAAAGAACAAGGCACTTACAAACAAATGCACATTCATTAGACAAAGTACCTGTCAATATTAATACGCCTGGACATATTTCTGTGACAGGCTGCAGATTGCGTCGTGATGACGTACAACTTAAATCGGTCTGACAAAAAAAAAATGGTGAGAAAGGATCATCATCCCCAGACGAGATGGCCTAACAAGTGCCAGACAAATCAATCACCGAGCCCCGTTGGGATGTGAAATACGCCGACAGGTTCAGTGCACACGGAGACACACACCAAAAAAAAAAAAAAAAATCCAACTGACCGAGTCTGTCGGACAGGGAATTTAGTGAGGGACATAAATAAAAGGAACAAAAGCAAAATGCTAAAGTTAGCTTAGAATTTCTAGCGCTGCTAATATGTTAAAGCTGGTTCTCTATGAGTGTTTATCGCAATTTATTACTTTCATAACAGCATGCCATTAAAATAGTCATGTTTTAGAGTTACGCCAGTGAAAGTAAAAGTGGATTAGGAGAAAGATTAGTCAAGTGAGGCTACATTCAAATTTTGCTAGCCGTTTTAGCATGGCAAACTCCCCCTATAATCCAAATGTCAAACACCCTTTGTAAATGAATATTTTTTAACCTTTAACAATCCACTTTAGTTTAATTTATGACACTGGTCCAGTAGTATGTCCGTTGTCAATGAGCCCGAACTTTTAAAATGACTATTAAAATGATACAAGTTATATTGTCAATAGTTGCAGTGCTTCTTAGCAGACAATTACGCTGCCTATGCTACATTAAATGGCCAATTAGAGACGGTTAAAAACCTGCATAGGCCAGGTAATGTCATTTTGAGATATAAACACACACACACACACACACACATGGACGTTATATATGGATGTTGGTCAAGTAGGTGGCCATAAAAAGCAACAGGCTGGCAGCCATATGCTTCTTTGCTCTTCCAAGACACCAAACCCGGGGGAAATTAAACGACGTCTATAATCCCTCCCTGCTGTTCCAAATCAAAATCCCATGACTTGAATTTAAGAGCTTTAATATCGCTGTGCATTTATGGTCGTGAAAGAGAGAAGGACATCGAGGAAGTAACAATGTGAAGCCGTGTGCGTACAGATGAATATGTATCGCGCCGCAGCAGATGGGCTGGCTGCAGTGGTGTGGTGGTAGGGGGGGGGGGGGACAACATGATTGTGAGGCTCACATTCAAATGCATCGGGATTTGCATAGCATCGACACTTCCGGACTTTGTATTAATGTATCTGTCCCAAACTGACAAGTAGAGCATCTGCTTGAATAACCAAAGCGACGGAATGCTGGATGCTTTCACTTGTTGTGTACTTTTTCTTCCAGTGTCAAATTTGAAATTATTTTCTTGCTAGATTTACCTGAGGACATAAAAATGAAATAAAACAGGGGAATGCAAATGATTTGTCTTCCAGTACACCTGGATTTACCTCATCCGAACAAATAACCTGCTTAATTGATTTGCCTTATTGTGAGCAATGAAGGGATTACAACTGAATAGCATGCCGGTTGTAATGACGGTTTATTAGCCAGCCTTTGTTGGGATTAGCAAGGCGGGAGAAGTTCCACTTTAGCATCGTAGCCTAATAAAACAGTCTTCATATGGAGAGGCTTTTAGGTGCAATGAATATCAATGAGTGACTACGAACAAGTTGAGTAAATGAAAACCATGCATCACGTTGACAGAGGATGCTCCGTCGGCGAGCAACATGCGTGCTCATTTCGCTCTCGCCTGGCCTGGTTTAAAATGGAGTCTTAATCAGAATAGTTTTGCCTGGCAAAAGTTAAGCGGGCAGGTTCATAAATGTAGTGAATGAAATGAAATGTTGTTTGCTGCAATTAAGGCTGTCGCTCTTGAATATGTTTAGAATCGATTATTTTGTCGATCTTTCCAACGATTATTGAATAATATTTTTTCGCATCAAAGTATATTATACAACGATTTTTGTTCCCATTTATTACTGTTGAGGACCTGAAATTAGATTAAATTATTAATCTCTAGATGATTATTTGAGTATCAAAACAGTTGTCGATTAATTTGATAATCGATAACTTGTTTCTACAATTTAAGTTGAACGAGTATAAAGGTAGTGTATAAAATACGTGTTATACTTTTTCGACTGACTCCTCCTCAGGGAAGATGATGCCTGAAGGGACAGCATAAGAAGAAGCAGGGTGGACAAGCCAGTGCCCTGACATGTCAATCATCCTGCTCCTCTGGGATGCTAAGTACACACGAGGACACTGGTTGAGCTGAAAGGTTCAGTGCAGCCAGAGAGGTTGCTTAAAAAAACTTACTTATTTTTTTAAATAAATTATTTTTATATTTTACATTTATTATTATTATTATTATTATTATTATATTTTAAATTTGATTACATTTATTTTTTGTACCATTTTAGCAGAATCTTAAAAAAAACTCAAAATTATACTCTGAACCTACTCAGGATATTTTAAGTGCCTTTACTTCAGAGAGGCGTTTTTTTTTTTTTTCATGTTGTCATGTAATCATAACATTTCCTGTTAACAGTGAGTTATGAGGGAATATTGGGTGTGGTCTAGCCTGGTCTTGGCTGACCGACCCAAGATTTATGACTAATGGGTGACACACCTGAACCCCTAATAGACCACATCTCATATTCAGCAGGAGACATTTTAGGCGTGGACCATGCCTCAAAGAACCCAAGAGGGAGTCTGGGAGGAGGCGAGCGTGACGCACTCAGGGTGGTGAAAAATGTCAGCGCGTGGAGGGGGAAAAAAAAGAAAAAAAAAAGAGGGCTGAGTAGGAGGAAAAGCGATGAAAGCGCAAGGGGCGGACATACGGAGTAAAAGAATGATGAGGAAGGAGGAGAGTGACGACGCGAAGATCCCAAGAAGGGCGGGCCTGAACGGCGTTGGTATTCCCCTTCAGCTCTCCCCTTCCTTTCACTTGTCTTTCACCCAATCCCATCCTCAAAAGCGCATTTTTTATTTACAGCCGTGATCTGACTGTGGATATTTGTACAAGAGGAGCAGCTGCGTGGATTTAGACTTCAGAAAAATGCTGGCCACCTAACAGATGGCTCAAATGCAATCAAGCTTTGTGTCAATGGTTAAAATTCACTGCGTTTGATTCGCCGCTCAAGATCATGTGACAAGATGACATAATTAGCCGTTGACTAGCTTGACTAGCGTTCTACGACACCGTATTTGATGGATTGTTTTTACCATGGTGCTTAAAAAAAATCTGAATTTATTTATTAATTTTGTTTATTTATTTAAATAAATTATTTTAATTATATTTGAAGTTTATTGTGATTATATTTGAAATGTTATTATATTTTTATTATATGTACCCTCTAAATATTACGAGCCATTAAATGTTGTCCTGTGTTTTGTCTTTCATCCTCCATTTCTCTTACTCTCCGTGTAGGTCACCCAGAAACTTTCAGCTTGTCACTCATGCAGGCATCGATGCGAGCATCTTTTCTTTTTGTTTTCGTGACTTGCGTTTTGAATCAAAATACATTTGATTTCACAATGCTGCCCAAAAAAGGTTGAGTTACGGCTTCCCACTTGTGTTCTATCGTTCTGCCCAGCTGCTCCCAGTCAGTCCATCAAACACGCTGCATAAAGGCCAGTGTTCTCCTGCCAGGAGTCACACACCGACAAAGCCCGAGAGTAAACAAAGCACGCTGGCCGCCACAAAGGGCAACAAGGAGACCGGCCGCCGAATATACGCCACCCTCAAACAAGTCGCCGTTTCCTTTTCATGCTCGCCCTGGCTGAGACTTGACTGCTGCTTAACTTGCTGGCTTCCCTGAGCGAACGCTTCCCTGCCAGATTCCTGATGAGGGAGCCAAAAAGCAAATGGCACATAATGAGAGAGCTGCAAGCCCCGTTCTGGCTCCAAATGACAAGAGGAAGCGCCAGAGTGGGACACCTGTCATTTCTGCGTGTTCATACTGAAAATGGCTAACAAGCCAATCCGAGTTTCGCTTAATCCATGAGAACGCAAATATAGCGGCACCTGCGCCGTCTAATGAGATTCATCAACGTCACAGAACAGATTGTGTTCCAGATTCCAAATGTATTTGTTTACCTAATCGTGTATTTATACTGTGGGCTAATTTAAAAACTCGGCGCAAATGACCCGAGCAAATAAATACATTTTTTTCATAATGACTTTGACTTTGCCATTCCCGATTGGGTTTTTTTTCTCTCAGCTGGGCAGTTATTGAGCTTTGTGCATATGTTTTACGTTAGCCACTTTGATAAAGGTGAAGGCCAGTGGGCATAATGCAGTCATGAGAAAGAGGAGCCAGCAAGCCTCTGTCAAAGTGTCAGAAAAGTGAGCCGTGCCAGCAGCTGCGTGTTTGAGCGAGCGAGGGCAGCTGGAGTCAATGCCAGCGACTCAGCGGGAGCCAAGTTTCCTCTCGATGTGACACCTGCTGGCCACGGGCAAGAACAGGAGCCACTGGAGACGCGGGCCTAATGGAGAGTGGCTTGCGCGTGTCCATTTTGAAACAAATCTATCACACCTGCACGTGTTCACACGCTACATGTGTGTATGGTGGAGCATAAGGACAAAAGGTTCAAAAGAATGAACAGCGATGAGATGGAAAGAGCCTCGGGCAGCGTTGCAGCCACCTAAAAGCGGAAGGAAGGCGAATTTGGAGCCTTTTTAAAGTTTTCATCTAGCACACGAATATCCTCTTGAGATTCCATTTTTAAAACCTTCTACTTTCCACAGAAACTGGTTTCTTTCCTGTTTCTTACAACTATATTTTCTCAATATTGCCCAAAATGTCCATTTTCTCCACTCTGCCTCTTCTCATGTTCCTCAATTTTTCAGAGGCTGTCCATTGTTTTCATTCTTCGCGCTAATCGGCTAGCAGCAGACACGACTACGCCGACCCACTGAGGTGCAAGGGGAGACACGATACACACACACACACACACACACACACACACACACACACACACACACACACACACACACACACACACACACACACACACACACACACACACACACACACGCAAAAAACAGCAAAGCCTCAGACACAAGAGATTAAACAACAGTTCTTCCAGTGGGCAATTTTTGGCCCGGTACCATCCGTCTCCATCACACACTCATGAATAAACACACAATGACAAACACACACACACACACACACACACACACACACACACACACACACACACACACACACACACACACACACACACACACACACACACACAAGCTGGAATGATTGTAAATGTGAAATGTCGACGGGTCATCGAGAGACAATACCGAATAGCGAATAACCCAACATGATTTGATAAAGTGTTGCGAATATGAGGCAGAAAAAAAATTTCAGACTTGAGGTCAGTTTAGATTATTGCTCCATAATTACACTACACGACGTACGCAAGAAGAAACAGTGGAGGATTCATTTTAAATTGATAACAAATGCTCCCTCTTACGAGCTCCAGTTAGGAGGCAAGCAAAAACTTTTTGACCCAACTAGAGACACTTGAGGAAGGACTGGATGACAATTTCAACCTGCGATAGGTTATTCCACTTTCTATTATTCATCATGGGAAAATTATTCCCCAACCAGAACATCTCAGGCATCAAGCAGCATTCTGGATTTATTGCATTGGACTGAGTGACAATGTAGCAACGTTATGTGTCTGCTGGTGGAGGGGGAGGGGCTTCTAAGTGTCTCTTGATGAGCCTCAAGGAGAATGAGAGGAGGGGGAAGCGAAATGGGAGGATTGATGAGAGTAAATATGAGCCGTTTGAGTCGCAGCCAGCCAGACGGATTGGCCTCACATCAGAAAGACGCCATATGAATAGAGAAAGAAATCTGAGCGATTACTCCATTCTCCACAGAGGAGGTCTCTTCTCTAGAAGGATGTATCATCCCTCCCAACACGACCTCTGACCCCTCTGTCTGTCTCACCTTTACTTTCCTCCCACCCTGATTCTCTATTTTCAAGAGATTTTTTATGAAGAGAGTTTTTATTCGCATTATTTCTCAAGTACTTGAGTACAATGAGGCTCTTTAATGAGTCTCGGCCTCATTAGATGGTGGACCTTAATCGATGCGGAGAAGAGCCACTGGAAGAATGCGGACATGTAAATAAATACAAACAAATGACTACAAATCAACACAAATGGATCTGCCCGCTGATACTGTCAATGTCAATTTAACTCTTTGTACCTGCGTCACCGATCGCCCGGCACATCAATCAACAAACAATTCACACATTTAGATGTTTTTAAAATGTGGGAGGAAGCTGGAGCAGCCGCAGAGGTGCTGAGAAGGAAAATAAGATTCCGATTCAGTGTGAAAATTCACAATCTCAAACCGCACACGTTTTTGATTAGCCAATCAACATCGGGGGCAATCTGGGTGATGAGGTAATTAAAGCGCGCTAATTTGATGGCATCGTTAAGATCACCCGGCGATGAAGGGGGGTTACGAGTGAGGGGAGGAGGGCAGGCAGGAAGTAATATGACTGCATCCACGGACAGTTTAAAAATTTTTTTTTTCAGATCTATGGGTGTGTAGACTTTTCATATCTACTGTACTGTGCGTTTACACAATAATAATACTAAAATAATAATGGTAGCTATAATCATAATAATAATAAAATAATAATAATAACAGTAATATGATAGAATAAAAAAAAAAAAAGATAATAATAATAATATTTTGTAAACTGTTCCAGCACTATCCATTTTTGACAACTCACTGGTTTGGTTTCTTTGACTAAAATAGAATCCCGTACTGAGATGTGAACCATGATTTAAATTCAATTTAAATAAAAGGAACATAAAAAGCATATCAGGTAATCACATCAGTGAATTTAATTGATTGAGTGTATTCAAAAGAACAAAACAAAAGCCTGCCAAGGAGAAATTCAGGACATGCTGTACAAGTATAGTCTGACAGTAAAATGATGATACAAAAAGAGCGGGAGATGACCTCGTCGCGTAGTACAAACATTAACAAAGTCGGCATCTGACGGAATGAATTAGCTCACTTTTGGCATGGAACTTCGCCGTAATTTTATATAAATCTTTCATCATCTTGATAACCTCAGATCAAAAGAAGTCTTTGTAAACAATGAGAATCTACATGGGATGCGGGATGATGAGAAGGGATGAAGAGAAGGAGAGAGATCAATCAAAGATGAGAAGATGGAGGCGGTATTAAAAGAGCGCAAGAGGTGTTTTGATGAGTTCATACGAGTCAAGTCCTCGGTGGCCACAAGTCAGGGCTTAACTCCGGCTGAAAAAGGCCTGAAAGGTCAATATTGACTGACACCTTTGCTTCACAGATGGAACGCTGCACTTTTGCATGTCCATGAGGCAGCAATCTTGAACAAAAACCAACACATTGATTTCTTTTTCCCAACCTTAAATAAGACCTTTGTCTTTTAGGGCACACAAACTCATGAATTTACAATGCTCACCTCACTCCAAGCAGGTCCTACATTTTCTGAGAAGGTCGGTCCCTTGAGATACGAGTTTAATTTGTTCTGAAGTGTCACAGTTGCTCAGTAAGCTGCAGTCATATTCTTTTTTTTTTTTAAAGAAATATACGCATGGGAGTAGTGTTATCTTATCTGTCTACATTTGTTGTGCCACTGTTTGTATTCAAAGATTTATTGACTAATAGGTCAAACATCACAACAGAAATTCTAATTGTTAGCCTGTCTCTGTAGTTGCACATTATTAGTTAGCATTGAGCTAAATCTTTTGAGATATTTACCTAGGGCTTCAGGAGCTTTGCTGAAACCATAACGGAATAGCCAACAAAACATCAGTCTTTACGAAAGAAATGGATTCCCTGTGAAGCCTTCATTGGCTTATAAAACGTAATGCTAGAATAATGATGATGATGCACATTCTTCTTCAAAGGTCTTTTCATGGATTAGACTTTCATATTTTCTCCCTCTCAAGCTCTTTATTTCGCTTCGAAATCTCAGCCACCAATCTGCGCTTTCATGCCGCTGAGAGGAGCGCAAAGGTACAGGCCTGTCAGGACACTCGTGGAATATAGAAACAATGGAGACAATCTCCGCCTCAGTCTCTTTGTGCTCGTGTCGAAATTCTAAAAGAGTCCATTCGGCCTTGCTTGAGGAAAACAAAGAAAATGTGAGAATGCCGTTTGTGTGACAATATCAATTCTACCATTGAGCTGTTTGACCGTACAGATACGATTACTTTACTGTTTTTAACTGCCAATCATAATGAATAAAAAAAAAACACAGCAAAGTTTGCATTTCTACAGTTTATAGAGCAGTACTTTGAAAAAAAGCTTCAACTCCTCATTGACTGACAGTCATTAAACATTAAACAGGCATATAAAAGTCTCGCAAACCCAAACACTCAAGCAACATTTTTGCTTACATCCCGAAAAAACGAAGACAGGCAAGACAAATAATGGCTACCTTCAAGTGCCAACAGTCTTAACTTTTACCTCTTTGTGATTCAAGGACAGCATCCGCCTCGTCTCCACCCCCCCCCCCCCCCAACCCGAGCGATGAGTCGACGGTAATATAACAGCAGTCAAGATTGAAAACGTTTTCATAGTCTAACTTTATCCCACTTTTCCAATAGCTCTCTTGCCCTGGCAAGCTATCTGTGGAAGTGACACAGAGTATCGATCTGACCCTGAAACATCAGCCATGAGTCACGCAAAGAGAGTGGACCTGTGTGGTTGCGTGGGACACACCGAAATAAAGGGCAGGCGGGTAATATTTGACGCAAAAATGAAATGATTCATCGTGGAATTAATCAGAGGTTTTTTCAAGAATCGCAAATATAACTGTCAATCTCATCAGGACATTTTGGACAGAGGCTCCGCCCATTCGCCAGACAAGGACTGGAAAACATTAACAGGATTATGACAAGAAAAATTGTAGATTTTTTTTCAATCCCCGTTTTTCATGTAAAGTTGGAGCTTCATTTTTTTTTCCCTCAAAAATTAATTATTTGACGATTAATTGATTGTTCCTCCTTCTAGTGTGCATGACTCCGTTATCCCGACTATAGCAATTCACATTATGCTAGCATTAAGCGAGTGGATTTTAACAAAATTGTGCTTTTGTTTTTTGTAAATATATAATCTTTGTTTCATGTGACAGTAAACTTAATCTGTAAGAGGCCATTAAAATATTTTTTTGGGGGGAGAGAAATTGTTAAATATTTGCTAAACTGCTACTAGCTGTAAAATAAATCGAGGTCACTGCTAGCGCACTCTTCAAAATGATTGTCTCAATACTGAACATTTGTTCTCGAGGTGACAATGTGCTGATTATTATTAGTACAAAAAAGTCAAGTACATTTCTCCTCAACCTCCAGCTATGTAGATGGAGTGACATTTCTTTTGAAAAAAAATCCATTATTTAAGAGTCCTTTCAATCGAGACACACCACACAATTCTGTTTGCCAGCAATGTTGGACAGCACGTTACGTAAGCCGAATCCCATGTACTGTATGTGGAAATATAAAAGACTGAAAAGCTTTCACATGAACACAGTGACTGAAAAGAAATCACATCGAGGGGAATAAAAAGTACACACTGTGGTGGAAGAAAGAAGAAGCAAAGAAAGGCTGGAAAGAAAGAACGACAGAAAGAACACTTTCTTCCCAAGCTACCCGACAACAACTTTGTATTTCTGGCCGTTTGTATGCTGTCGTTTAGCAATACATCACCATCAACCACAATGATTGATATTTATATCAATATCACAGATAACGCTGAAGCTTTTGGGGAGCTGTTATGTTTGTGTCTTCATATTAGAGCGACTCGGTGAATAGCAGATGAAGCTAATTGACACCCGCTGATAAAGCTTTTATGACATTCCTTCGCTGCCCGCAAATATTTACAAATAAATGAATGCGAGCGTAAATAGAACACGACTTGTTTTTCATTCGATTATTTCCAGAATGAGTTTGCGCCTCCTAATAAGTTTGTCACTCATTTTCATAAACGAATAATCAAATGTACTACACAGTGTAAAAATCAACATATTTGCTTTGCTTTCCTTTTTTATAATCAATGTTGTTGCTTGGAGCCATATAATCATTTGTATTTCAAGGTCGGAATTGGCATTTTTTAAATTTACGGAAGTATACTGAATTGAAACAGGCTGTGCTATTGATTTCCTTTTAAATGCAACTTGCTCATGTTATCTGAAAAACAGTAAATTAGAAAAGGACATTCATAGGAAAAAAAATAATAAATCAAAAGAAGAAATCCATGATTGTTATATTACAAAGATTTTTTTTTCTTTCTTGTAGGCATGGAGGAGTCTTCTGGGCAAAACGATGGCAGTTTTATTCATGGGTGGAATCAAATGTTGAAAAAGCTTTACAAAAGAATCACTGAAAAATGACCACAGATCAAAGCCATTAAAATGAAATTACTTTGAATGTAAATCTACAACGTGTGCCCTCCCTGATCGAACACTTTGGTCATATTTTCATTAATGAATATTACATAGCCTGTAATTGGCCACCATATCATTGTACTGATGACGGGTGGCATGGCGTGGGAGGTTGTCATGCCCTGCACGTCACCTACATTGAAAGTCCACAATTGGAAGGATGTTGTTGATTTGCCGTGTATTTTGCATAACACCTACGACTGTCACAGCTCTGAGTGAAGAAAGTTTTGAAAAATATACACTGAGAGTCGATTACATATGCCAGAAGAATTGAACAAAAAAAAATGAGGAGGAAATTGGACAAAAAGTGTGAAAACTGATGAAAATGGAAAGTTACTTTTTGAAAAATGATCAAAAAATTAATTAAAGGAATTGGAAGCGACATGGCAAGCATGTGTTCTGGGTTCTCTCCAGACGGGAAATGGGAGGCAGGTGGTGTGTGGCGGCTTACCAGTGGGATCCAACTCGTGACAGTTTGCAACTCCATGTCACCCGTAGGCAACTTTCCTGCACATAGGTGCTGGGCTCAGGTGGGCGAGACAGTAAAGTTGGAAGGAGAAGATGAAAATGAAAAAGGAATGTCCCTGGGATTGATTTAGCATTTTGTTGTAGCTTTCATAACACATCATACTCAGAAAGACCAACTCGTCCCATTCGCTAAAATAGTGAAGATGTGAATCACGACATATGACACACATTCACTATTTAAAGCACTTTGGACTCCATAGAGAGAAAAGACCAGGCTGAAAAGATGTATCTTTTCAAAGTTTATTCTTTCTCGTCACACTGCTGTGAATAATCAGCATGTGGCCCTCCTTTGCACGCCACACGCTGAACGTACCACCGTCCCTGTCGATGTTACTAATTGATCTCATAATAGACACACTTTGTGATAAAACACGAAAAGAAATGACCAGATACTCCCCCTTTGGTAACAAATGGATGCTAGTCATGCTAGCCATGCTACTTAGCTAGTTAGCTACCACGGTAGGGAATCCATAATATTCATTTCACTAGTTGTAGATTTGAACATTGACCATGACTTTTTAAAACTGTAACTTGCTATTGATATTTTTTTTAATGACAGAAAACAAAAATAAGTCTTGTTAGCATTTAGCACCTGAATTCACTGCTTTGACTTCTTTCAATGTTTTTTGTTTAATTAGCGAGCCATTAAACGTCAACATCTTGGCATAATTGAAACCAAAAGCGTTACAGCGAATTGTTCAGGGCACATTCTGACATTTACAACCACAATCAAACATGCCATAAATGTATTTCACCAAAGGAAAGTAGTTGAGACCCTCGAGCTAGTCACCTAATCTATAAAGCCTCAATACTCCTTCACATGGCTCAATGAATAAGTGGGCAAATATTAGCACACGTCTTCACTGCGTTTTTCACTGCGCCCGACTCGTCTCGTCTGTTCGGTAACAACAACCGTGTCCATTGAGCTCAGTTAACCTTGACTGGCTCTTAAAAGAGGAAATCTAAAAGCTATAAAAGTTTTACAATAGCCATAACCCTGATTGTCCAAGTGTGAATATATATATATATATATGCCAATCAAGCAGCCAATTTGTGGCCTCTCTATATAATTACCGCTATCCTGATTTTGTAAGTCAGAACATTTGGAATTAAAACAAAATTGTTTTTCACTCATATCCAAGAATTTCAATTTATGGTGTACGCAAATTATGCTTTTTATTGTCCCACATAGCTTTCCGTAGATGGATTTCTTCAGATGGTGACAACCTTTAATATTTAGTAAGGGTTCACAACATTTGTGCACATAATACCTGCAAAGCTCCCGTCATATCGTGCTCGACATTTTGTCCAATTTCCCACCAAATCGCTGCGAGAACAAACCGAAGGCAAAAACACGTATGATAAAGCAGAAGATCCAAACATCGTATATCTGGCTCTGCTTTACAGCCCAATTGATTTAGAAATTGAAGCATTAGGGAGTCGTGCGCGTGAGTGTGGGGAGCTAAAAGTCGGGGCTTTTGTATGATGTATAATTTGGCATTTGAAAGATACAAGGCTATAATGCTTTGCGGGGCTATGAGGCTGCGGAGGGTGTTGCAAATAAAGGCGAGAGGAAGACGAATGGGTTTACTCTGCGGCCGACAGCCGCTGTGCCATCTCGCCTAGCTAGCATCCTTCCATCTCGTTCTCATGCTGACCCGCTCCACTTGTTGTTTGGCTCGTGGTGTAATATTGACCGTGTCGCAAAAGACTCACACCCCACGCTGCGCCGCACATTAGGCCTGGCAGCAGACAAAGACACGTACGCTTGTGTCCGAGATATTCCAATGACTTCGGGGGCTGTCTGGGCCAACAGTGCAGAGAAAACAAACAAGAGGAAAGAAATACATCAAATGCATTTTCTATCCCACTTTCATTTTCCTGTGGGATGTGAAAAGAGGGAATATATTCAGAGGATCAATGGGGAACTTTGTCTCTGTCAATGCAGAGCAGGGACCGGCAGAGTGAATGCTATTATTCATAGCATCTCTGCGGAATGATGAAGACTTGAAAACTAACTTGCTTTCTTATTTAGAACTTCAGAAACTAGTGTATTGTGTCGTCAATGCTCAAGGCTTATCACACCACTGGCGGTGCTAGAGGGGGGGGGGGGGTATGTGCGGGTCGTGCCCCCCCCTGAAATATGGTCATGTGCCAGGTCTTTCAGGTATTTTTTTCATTTTACAGGATTTTTTTTTCACCTCCCACATCAGGATCATATAATTATTGTTGATCAGCAATTTTTTAAACATTTGGTGGTTTGCAACATATATGTATATATTTTTTTTTACGGACTCAAATAAATCGTAAAAGATCACAATGACTCCTTTTATTAAAAAAAATAAACTTTTGAGGACATTTTTTTTTTTATTATTACATTGAATGTGTGTTATCCATGCAATGGAAATGTAATATACATCAAATGAACGACTCACATTTTATGTGTATGTGTGAAAATGTAAATGACCTCAACCTTAAACATTATTCTGCTACATTTTCCGGATGTCTGAATGAGGACACTTAAGAGTGATATTGACCTGGAGGCCTCTACAGCTAAAGCATGACTCGGCTCAGTATTCAGGAATTGCTGTAAACAAGCTTTTGTTGTTAAAGGTTAGTCTTCTCGCTGTGGCTTTTGTCAGTGTCCTCTAAAAACGCCTCCGCACTTAACCTTACTCGGGCCTGAGAGTGAGGCTAATGAATATAATACAATATGTCACACCGGTTTGGGGCGGGAGGGAGTCGGCTGATTTGAAAATATTACAAAATTGAATTGAAATAGATCAGCCTCGTGGTGACATTCAGTAGCTGATGGTATTAGTTATACTATTAAAGTGATACCCTTTATATTCCTTTATCGCTCGCTTCCTCTGTCTTTCTTAATCCCGAGGAGTCGAGGATTTCGTGTTATCTGGCAGCGACCGTGGATGTTCACTCACGTCTTTCCTTCTCTTCATTTCTGTCCTTCCCTTTGCTTTTATATTCTCATTTTTGATTATACTTTGAAGCATTTTAAATCACATTATATGGGATCTTAAACAAGGTGGAAGGAAATATGAACAAATGGTGTTAGCCAAAAATCCTTCAGGCTTAGGTTAGAAGAAAAATAAAAAAGTCAACAAAATCTAACTCGAAAAGTTTCACATTTAATAGTGTGATTGGTTCATTAGAAAGCAGCTGCATTCCATACATAAAAGGGTGTGCACATTTTTGCAACCAGGTCCTTTCAGTTATTTCGTTTTATTTCCCTGAAAAGATAAAAAGAAAACATGAAGGGTGGGGAAAATTATGGATCTAACATGGGTGTGTAGACTTTTTATATCCACTGTACCATTCACATTCTCTGTTCGCTACTTTTAATTACTGTAATGTAGTTTCCTTTACTTATCAATGCAAAACTATCCGTGAAAGGTTTTTTATTGTGTCCTTTCCTTTTCTTCCATTTATCTTGTTCTTTGGCCTCCACTCCCTTTTGGCTATTCAAATTGAAAAATCCCGAGATCAACATTTTAACATTCCATCACTTCTGCCAGCGTATGGGCGGTGCGATCGTTAAAGCGGAGCAGCGCGTTCGCTGCAGTCTGATTAGCAAAGGGTCCGCTATCGATTTAGCTATCACAGAGAGGAGATAGCCTTCATAGTGATCACAGATTTTGTATCCTGACGCAGAAGTCAAAGAAACACTTGACGGGATTGTAAATGCGTAAAAAAAAAATCATGCAATGTGACATACAAAATATTATTTTGGGTAAATGCTACACAGGGATATTTCGGGTGAATGAAAAATATATATGAGCCGGCTTTCCTGAAAGCTTCTCGGTTGCACATTCCCTCACTCAGAGCACCGCGGGAGTTGAATTTGGAAGCCAAGCGAGGGCAATTCCAATTTGTTAAAAGGCTGCAAGTGGATTCTACAGCCAAGCCACCACCAGCACTTGACCCAAATCTGCAACCATGTAGCATGACGACCCTTTTAGCACCAGAGGCAGATTTTATTCTCTGGGAATATTTTGGTATGTTAAAGGAGAGCAACTTTGAAGTCAGAAGAGGCTAATATACAAGCTTGAAAAGTTTTACTCAAATCTATTTGGCCACTAGCGCTATGATTGCCCATCATTTTATTTTTAACCTTGCCCAAACTTAGCTAACTTTAAGAAAGTGAAGCAATCGCCGGTACAAAGTGAGAAAACTCGTTGTTTCTCTCGGAAAATACCTAAAAGTTTTAATTGGACGACTGACCTTTAAAATCCTGCTACCTTGACTCAGACACGCTTTAAGTTACATAGGATTGTTGTTGGGATATACTGAAGACCTTTTAAAAGTGCATATTACTTTTTTTTATGATTTGATTTATTGTCTTAATATTCAAGGGTGCTATTCGGAAGGTTTCACTTCACTATCAATGTTGATATTGTGCCTTTATGGGTAACAACTACTTTAAGGCTCCTGATTAGCAAAAATGACCTTTATGGTAATGATGGGGTACACCAGGGATTGGTTCTCAGCCAATGGCAGTTTCCTAATATTCAACTCCCATCAATTACGACTTTGCTTTTTTCTTTTTTTGTTCGGGCTTCAGCCTAATAATGTAACATGATTGCCCTTAAACACGAATACTAAAGACCGTACATTATTTAGACTTTGAGGAGAGACTGCAGGATGTTGGTGTCGGAGCAGAGGCAATCCTTGACACGGAAGCGCACTCCGTTGGAATTACATCACAGAGACCTCTCGTAGCCATTAGCACCGGAAAGTAGAGGAGCAAAGCACGGATCGAAGGTAGTTTTTTTTTTTAAATCACAAAGGGGTGGGATGCGTGGGCGAGAAAAAGACAAGCATGGGTCAAGACAGATACGCCGGCTGAAGAAAGAGCGAGAGAATGCAAAGATGTGGTGGAGTCCTGCTGCTAAGAGCAACGTGAAATATTCAAAGAAGGGAGCAGGAATGGAGAGGCCCGGAACCCGCGGTGACGTAACACAGCTGCAATGTCCTCAGAAGAAGAAGAAGGAGCAAACTAATTTAAAAATCTCTCTCTTGCTACATCTTATTAGATTGTTTGATGCTTGCATCGTGGAAACCCAAAATGTATACTAATTCTAATTTGTCTCTTATATCTCGAAACCTTTATTAAAATCTTACTTATTTCTATTCCAAGGTCACACATGAACTCATTCACCACCTGCACAGTTGAAATAGACATTTGACGTCTATAGCCGTCAATGGTAGTGAATGAATTGTTTTCTTTTCTGTCAAATTTACCTTTCTTCACCCACACGGGAGAAAGGTAACATTATGGAAGACTTCATTTAAAGGAGGTGGGGTCCCTAGGCTGCGGACCTTTCATACCCCCCCCCCCGGAGATGCTGTAAACAAAGAAAATAGAGAGGAAGGCATTGTAGGGCATATAGAGGAAAAGAGATCTCACCGCGTGTGTGATGTATACAATTTAAAAGTCAGATTCGATAACTGCAAAGAAAAATGTGGAGGGGAAATTCCCAGAACTCGGAGATGGAGCGAGAGGGTCGCTTTTGAATACATGAGCAGGTTCAAGGGCTAATATATGTGAGGACTTCTCTCAGCACGTAACCTTGGAGGTGCAAACACGCATGTGGAAGTGTTAGGAATATTACTATTATTGCAGCATTATTCCAAGCAGACACGAGCCTCCCAGGCCCATTTTTCCTGTCGGATTTGCCGCATGATGGATGAGGCTCATAATCTCTCAACGGACGTCGTGCGCTCATCAATCATTTGATCAAGATGGAGAAATGGAAAGTATAGGGAGTGAATCATCACCCTCGCATCTTCTATCTGAATCTGTTTTCCAATGTTGCAAATTCACCTTAATTTATATATTTTTTTTACGGCTTCAATTCGTCTCACGGGATTAATGAATTGGATTTACTTTTTATTTTCGTCATAATTTATGTTTCCATAGAAGGGTACATAGGAAATTTCTTTTCAAATTGAGAGTACGTTAACTAGAATATGAAGACGGGATCAAAACTTCAAGCTAATACCGCCAATGCTAATCTGTTTTGAAACGGTGTATAATAAAACATTTCTATGTTGTGATTTCCCCAAAAGTTGTTCAATGGGGTTAAAGTCACGAATGCTTTTATGGCCCTTGCTGAAAATACAGTCATGCAGTTCCCACAAAGTTTAAAGCACTGAATTGCCTTTACTTTATATGCAGCGTCTTCATTGGCAACTTTGACACCACTAGTAAATAAGAGTTTGTATCGAGGGAGACGCACATTACTGTAATGTCTGCGCCAAACATTTGTCCAATGAGCCGCCATGCAAAGTCATGGCATAATCCATAAATTCAATAGTTCTGTTCGTTCACAGCGTGGGTGGTAGAGAGCGTGGGTGGGCGGTGGTAAATGAGAATCAATGGCAACATAAAAAAAGAACAATACAGCGCATTGATTCTCACTGTCTTATAGTAATGGCCCTTATGACTTTACAAACACAGTGACTTCAAGTACAAAGAGAATACTTGTGTTTTTCAAACCGTGTAGACGGACCAGATGGATAGTTCGTAGTTATCTACTGAAAACAAGTTGCGAGTTGACATACTCATACTGTGACAGCTCGAGCTAACAGATAACTTCAAAGATTGACAGCTAGCTAGCTAGCTAGCTCGATAGCTGAATAGAATGTTATGAATAGAATGTTAAATATGTATAAAAAAGTCGCTAGCTTGCAATCAAGTTGTCATCATGTCACCTCAGTCGTTAACTTTTGTGGTAAACCTCAATTTGCAGCTTAGCAACAAGAACCACCATGTTTTGTTGTCGTAAACATTACGATGGCTTCAGTGGGGGGCATCAAATGAAAACAGGCTGTCGTCGTCCATTGGCGAGCTTACGTTGCCGTTCTATCGACGTTCATCATTTTTATACAGAGTCTAAAGATGTTCATATTGCACAGACTCTCGTAAACAAGCGAGCATGTGTTGTTCTCTTTAGAAATCCCCGTGCACAGTTTTGCAGTGCAAGGCTAGCTCGGTAGAAGATGCTTATATGATTGTAAAGTTGTTTACAGTCGCCATAATTTCCCCGGGGACACTGAGTTCGTTGTCAACAAAAGACAGCTGTTCCTGGCCAGCGAGGAAAACTGTCAGCGGTTTTTCCAACCGGCGGGTACACAAAGACTCCACATTAGCTGTGGGCATTTGCATCCGAGGGTGCGCTTCGCACCCGTCAAACTTGCCCACTCGTCGCATGGGCAGCGGGGGAAGTGAGATCCTGTCACAAGAGTGCATGCCAGTCGTTGGGGAACGGCGAGCTGTTTACTTGCCGTCACTCTCAAACACATGCTAATATCAGGTGTGAAGAGCCGTCAACACACACCTACACACACGGGCAGACGGGCCACGTTTCATCCCTCCGATTGGCTGATTCATTTAATGGCACTGGCTCAGACAAGAACTGTCAAATCAATCAGCGCTATGACAGGAGCGAGCATACGCTGAATAAAAAGACAAGGAGTGAGCTCAAACAACTAAAAGTTTTGTTTGAATTCAAATTTGTATCCAAGTTCTCATATATTTCACCCCAAGAGAAAAATTCATTTGAATTCAGATAAAGAACTAAATCAATAAAATAAATAGATGAAACACGCCAATTTTGAATAATAAAAAAAAAACTCCTGCAAGTTTTGTTTGGTTTATAAATTGCACCAAAATTCACCCAAAAAAATTCAAATTAATGCCAAAAATCTGAATCTGAAAAAAAAATCTGAATTCCCGACTGCACAAAAATATTGTAAATTGCTAAATGTATCAGCGTAGGGGCGTCTCAACAAATATTTCATCTTCAAAACATCAAATTGAATGCACTTCAGGAAATATTAGCTAGATTTGACTCATTTTGAGTTATGCTAGAGCCACACAAAGTGGGGAAAAAAGAAGCCAAACGAACGTTTAGGCTGGAGTGTAATGATTCACGGTCTCGCCGTCCCGGAGCTTCTGTACTCTCTCCCCGACCACGCGATAAATACATGGAAATGAGCAAACTCATAAAAGGCTGAGACCAAATCATTTTCATACACGCTATATTTATTTCCCTCCTAGTTCGCTTGTTAAATGTTGTGCTCTGTCAATGCTACCCAACACGCTTTTGTATCCGTAGCGAAAGCTACACGCGCAAGCTAACAAACATAAACAGAAAAATAACTCACAGTACAGTACACTGATTTAGACATTTCTTACACATACACTCCCTTTTCTCCAGGCCATTAAAAAACTGCCACGCGTGTGGGAGGTGTGACATTGACATCATGATTCAGAGTAGGTGCCGCTGCACGGCAATGCTAAATAGCTCAGGACCATTTATATGGAGCGGCTGTTCTGGCCAAAAAAGGAGAAATGTATGTAATGTGTAAGAGTGGGAAAAAAAAAGACTGTTTGACTTGAGTCTCACTGGCGGAGTTAGAATTTTTTTTTTTTCCTTCGAGGGGGCCAGAGGGCAGGCGAGGTTAACTCAGGGGAGGTGTAAAACAAACAAAGAGCTTTTCCTCCATCTTGTTTTTCTTGTTTTATAGCGGGTGGTATGCAAAGTGCTGTCAACAAGTCCAAGTTAACAGGACGCCCGTCCCTCGCTGTATGCCATCTTTAGTATGATGAATAGATTGTCAGATGTGTTTGTGTCTGAGGGGGCCGTGAGGCGTCCCGCCGCTGAGTGATTTATCGAGGTAAACTGCGGACGGGACACACCCTCTCATGGATGACACGGTGGAGATGTCATAAAGTGTGTGTGTGTGTGTGTGTGTACATTCATTCATCATGCCAAAATGACTCATTAACAAGCAGATACTCAACTGCTATATTATTTGTCAATTGTAATGATTAAACCTTTTTAATGGGCTAGCTGAATATTTTGTACAACTAGAGATCAGCGCAGTGAGAGAAAAGATTTTTTAAAGCTCCTAAATTAGGACGGCGACTGAGACAAGACAAAGTCTATTAAGGGAGTAAATGGTCCAAATCTAATATTGCTTTTAAATTGAGCTTCGTTCACCAATCGGCTGGACAAAGTAGACATCATTAGGAATCTCCTTCCCTGTGGAGTTTGCTTCGTTTCTCGTTTTCTTTCCGCGGGCAACATTATTCCATATGATTTTATTTGATAAAGCTAACAAATAAATGGGAAACATTTCCAATGCAAATTATAGACAGTGTCACCCAGCTGAAGTAGAGCCGCACACTTGTAGACGCGCAAAGGCTAAGCCCTTAAGGCAAATATAGAGAAACGGCGGTTTAAAAATGCTCCTCAGACTCTCTTAGCCAGATCAAGAATAATACCTTCTTATCTTCTTGACCATAAAAAGCTGCAATGACCTCAACAGTTTGAAAAAAAAAAACGAAAGAGGAACGCATATATTCTTTATCCTCTGTAAAGAACGAGCGCTGTTTGATGGTAATTATAATTCCATACATCTCACCCCTATGATTTGTGATCAACATTTCAAACTTGACATGTTGTCCAATATTGTCAAATTGGGGCTTTATCGCCGGCTTTCGGCTATCTTAGACCCGTTACACCCTGGATTGGTCGCTAGCCAATCACACGACATACTAGACAGCGGTAAAATTGAGCAAATAAAACACTGAAATGCAGAAGCTGAATGCATTTTTGAGTCAGGCGTGCACTTGAGGTTACACCCCCACAGAAGTGAGATAAAAGTTTAATGACCAGCTCCAGAGAAAGTAGGCCACTGCAAATGTCTTGAGATAAAATATAGACAAAAGAATAGATTGAATATTGATATGACGTCTTTGCTGTGCTAAACCTCCATTCATTTTTTATTTGGTTTAGATTTAGCAAGATTAAACTGCTTTACAAGATTTCGCTCGATGTCGACACTGTGATAAAAAACATATATATATAAAAAAATATATACATTATACTAAAATATATATATATACATATATGCTTTTATTTATTTCAAATTATATATTATACATATGTTTTTTAATTTGAATGGATGTGTATATATATATATATATATATATATATTTATTTTTTATTTGATACATATAGATACATTTTTTTTTATGCGGAACGGTATAAATATTACAAACGCAGCTTTTCATTATTTTTAATGACCAGTAGAAGTGAAAGGGGCTTCTTGGGCCAATAAGAAGGAGAATACGACATTAATTAATTAATTGATTACATGCAACTGCGGGCAAGTTTAATTAAAGCCTTTCACACTCAGTCCCACAATATGCAGATGCCATTTGTTGCTAAGAACAAAAGCACGTCTGTGTGTGTGTGTGTGTGTGTGTGTGAACACATTCACCAGCAGCAATATTAATTACATTGACATGGTCATGGTATGATGTCATCGCCCACAGAGATGAGCTCTCAAACAGGCTTATAGGTCAGGTGTCGACGCCCCTCCAGGTAATAACTCCACACCGTGGTTCAAGGCAAATAGAGAGACAGGAGGCAGATAGACGCTCACTGCGGGGGGGGGGGATCAGTCAGAAAGGACCTGATATACTGCTTCTAGCAGACAGCCGGATAAAAGAGCCAAAAGCAAGTGCACGGGGAGAAAACTGACAAGACGCTTGAATAAAAGATGTTCACCGTGCGCGTGTTCGTCTCATCAGCTGTGTTTTGCGACATGAGTTTTTTTGCAGACCGTTTGGTTCGCAGTCAGTGGCTGTAAGACATCATTCAATCCGGCGTACATTTCCAGTCTGTGCGCAAAAGCTGGAGAGAGCATGTGAACTCCAGGGAGCCTCAGTGAGCGAGAGCTTAGAGGCTGTCTTGATCAATATGTCAGCCTGCGGAGGACCGCTGCAGTGAGGCCACAGCGGAGGCTAAAAAAAGGCCATGTGCTCCACAGAAAAGGCTTAATGGGACTGACAAACAACCAGAAAATCTCTAAAAGGTGATTCTTTTTTTTTTTCTTCACAAAATAGAAATGTGTAAAAAGTACAACCTGTATTTTTTTCACAAGATTAATATTTAACAGTCATTTTAGCAAACTCATATTTCTCACAAATGAAGGAAAGCCATTTGTTCATTTTAGTCAAATCCAAATTTTCTTGGAAATATTTTTGTGTAATTTTGTCAGTTTGACTTGAAATTTTAATACAGTGTTGTCATTTAATTAAAAATTAAATTTTTTTTTTAATTACATCAGAAATTTAGCGCACACTGTATTTTGTCGCAGTTGGGTAGAAATAACCGAATCCGACAGCCCTTTTTTTTTTTCATTTTCGCACCAAAACGTGCTAGCCTTTGTAAAAATCGGTTTCGCATCTTGCCGCGTAACAAATCAAAACAACGGTTATCAAAACCTCCCTTGACATTCTCATGTCGAGAAGCTCCACAATCAGCAAAACGACTTCATAACTTTTTATCGCTCCTTCAAGGCATCAATGAAATCCGGCACAGTAGGTGGCGTACCGACGCCTTCTGATGAATCTTTGGACTCGTCATCCCTTATCTTGCGCTAATAATCCTCACGCCTGAAGAGCGTCGCTGATGATAAGAGCGCCGATTATATTTTCATCCAGAATGCATGTGAGGAAATCCTCTTAGGGCAAAAGCGTGCTAATTCAATCACAGATCTGATATGGTGGATGAAATCGTGTGACATCATTGGCTATTATATGTGTGTGGATGGGCGAGTAACTCTCCCGGCGTCATGACGACGAGCTTAGCGTCGCCGCGCACAAAAAAGAAAAAAAAAAACATTCCCATCCCCTTTATCCCATTCCTTACAGCCTCCTTGATCCCATCATGAAGCTTCTAGCGAGCTTCAAAGTGTGAGAGCGAAGAGAGCGGAATGTCTAATTGACACAGGTCGTTCTTTTTCCCGCTCTCTCCTCTCGCGTTGTGTTTATCAGTTGTAGCTAGCAAAAAAGCTTTTGGATCATCTGACAAACAGTCAAGACATCACAAGACGCGCAATCACAAAGACGATAGCGAAACGGGCGCGATAATGGGCTTTGCCTTCTGGGGGTGGCGCCGACTGCCGCCGCTCTGCTTTTATATGCAACAAAAGTGAATCATGTCGGATGTGAGCGGGAATCACAACAAGGCTGGATCAGATCCATCGTGGGCTTTATGTGTATTGAAACTTTCAAAAGGAGGTTTTGTGTTTGCTTTCTCGGGGATGCTACGTAGAATACTTCTTATCTGGTTGGGTCTTATCTTGGTCGCAGTCATCGGTTTGTCCGTCCGTCCGTCTGTCAGACACAAAAGCTCTATTATCGCAGGCAAGGTCAGAAAAAAAAGAACAGAAAGTAACGGGAAATCATCTCACGGCACTCTGACAGCTTTCCCGGCAACCCGTTGTCATTCCGCGGCCTAATTACAGCGTTAACCCACTTGAGCAGCCGATATCACACAAAACCAGCGGAAATGATCAAAGCGCTAACTCAGTAGCGACACAAGCGTGTAAAACACTACTTTGTACTAATAACTACTTTTTATATCTTTGAAATGTTGTCGTTTATGTCAAGAACATCCTGTTAACCTTGTGTATGAAATTTGCTATCTCAACAAAGCTTCCTTGTCCCTGCCTAATGAAATCAACATAACATCTTAATGGCTCATTCATTTAAGGGCAAATATATAGTCAGCGGACACCTCATTAGGGACCCCCCCCGCCCCCTGCAATATCCATTAATCCATGTATAAAGTGTTTGTCCTCATTTAGAGAATTGAGTGAAGCTGGAGCCTATCCCAGTTGAATTTGGGAGAGAGGCCAAGTCAATCCCAGGACACATTTCACAACGATGGACAATTTGGAGGTCTTGAGTGACTTAACATGCACGGTTTTGGAATCTGTCCGTCCGTCCGTCTATCAGTGTGGCAGCACAGTGTCTTTAAAACTCTGTCTTTAAATCTCAGTGTGTGAACGACGATTCTGCAAATGACTGGCGAGTGAACTCCACTTTTGGCACTAAAGTAAATTAGGATATGCTCCAATTACCCTAACGAGGACAAGCCCAATAGAAAATGAATGGATGATTTATGAGCGTGATTCGAATGAGCCGTGTCGTTCACATAACTGTCCGAACAAACGCATCCCCAATAAAGTGTACGTCAATGTTCTCCTAGCTTGACAGAAGCCCCATGACAACTATTGACATCCGTGGAAGACCGACGAGATGAATTTGCGCATTTTGTTTGCATCTGAACCTTGTGGGAGAGTCACACACACACACACACACACACACACACACACACACACACACACACACACACACACACACACACACACACACTCACACTCGCACGCGGTCATCCATCACCACATGCCGTTCATGTATTCGAGTCACCCTCACAGGAAAGCTGACCGATAGACCATTAGCGATGTAATTAGCTAGCCGCCAGCTCAGTGCGGGGTGGGCGGCGTGTAGATCTCGTCCACAATTAGTCGGTAAACTTTCATCTCGGTTGTGATTAAAGAAACCCAGGCAGGAGATCCAAATTCGTCAAGACCCCGCTACGGACAAAGTCTGACAGGAGATGTCCGATTTGAGCTGCGTATGCGTTTTTCTAAACCAATACGTGAGCGGGCTAGAGGTCTATGCGGGCTTATGGTAACACAACTCAGCAGAAAACGGACAGGGAGAGGCCGGCACCGTAAAACCGAAGCACGTAAAAACAAATAATAAAGGACTAACTGGAGGGGTCTGTGCTTACGATGAAGGCAAATACATTAATGCATGAATATTTAAGCAATGTAAAATAGCGGCGTATAACTAATGAAAACAATTTGATTGAATGAGCAAAACAACTGGCTAAATTCAATGTCAAACACATTCCCCGGAGCAGAACATTAGTTACATCAACACCATTGAATGAGGTCCTTGGTTGTAAACATAAAACGAAAAGAATTATATTTTGTGTATTTAAAACAAAATTGTTTATTAAGTTTATGCTAACAATGCAAAACAAAGCGGACAAAACTAGCGTCGATGTCATAAAGTTTTCAACAATTTGTACTTGAACATGTAGACTCAGCAAATTATAATACCCAAAGGCACATATTCTTTATCCTCTGTAAAAAACAGCTACTATTGCAGCTTTGTTATGATGGTATTATACTGCCCCTAGTGGCCAAACGTGTCACTCTTTTTAAGATCTCCATTTTGAGTCACCGACAACCAAAATTCAAACTTCCTCGCTCATTCACTCCACATCTCCATCATCCACCAGCCGGCAGCCTCTATTTTAACAAGGAGAATATTTTTGGATGGAGAAGCTGTATAAAACTTTGCTCGGAGAAGAAAAAAAAACAACAAAAGAATGTCTGCAAGTGACACAGCCTTGTATCGCCGGCTGCAACGCCCGTGCAGGTGCAATGATTCATGGGAGGATCCATTCGGGGATGAACTCGGGGCAATAAATCAAAAAAACTGCCGCCAGACACGAGCACAAGTCACAGCCCACTTGACGCTGAGTTACTAAACTTTATGCCCGCGTGCATGTACGGGGGTGTGTCTGTGCATGTACTGTATTGCTGTGTATGTTGATTTCAGTAAGACATGTTTTAAACATGACCTGCCTGCCACTCACACATCACTTCGCAGCACTACATCTCCTAAAGTGTCGGATGAGCCAACCTGGCCGAAACATGAGAATATGTAAACCTAAAGTAGAATTGTTGTAAACCATGACTAACTACAAAATAAATAAAAACAAGTAAAAATAAATATAAAAATATTAAAATAAATTAAAATAAATTAGAATAAATAAATAACCATATTGCACCTAATTGTTTCCATGCACATTCAAAACAATATAGGACAATTGAGACATCCAATCAATACATGGCCCCCGGGCCAAGGACATGATTTACAATGTTTTGAATGAGGTGAGTATTACTTATGGATTACCAGTAAACAACAAGTCAATACATGGTGCGCATGGCTAAAATGCAAAAACGATAAATGGGAAATTAAGTGACCCCCAATGGGCCAGAGGTGAGGGAATGTTGATCAACAGCAGTCAGGTTCACTATTTGCAAAGAGTCTGGGATAGGAACAAAAGTATTGGAACACTTAGTCATTAGACTAAATTGAGTATTTTTTTTTAAATATCATTTTGAAGAAATTAGAAATATTAGAAGCATTATAAATAGACTAGAAAAATCTTGAAGCCTTTATTTTGAAGCACAGAGAGTCTTAAGCGGCATATGATAGATGAAAGAAAATGACAAATAACCACCATTGCCACCATGAGGCAAACTCGGAGCAAATGAAGCGTACAACGGCCTTTAATGGTGTCGGGGTGTGTCAATGAGATCATACTGAGAATGAGAAGGCAACCATTAAGCGATATCTAATCTAGCATCGTGCTCGTCATTGCCGCTGATTGTTACATTTCTCATGATCGTCTCATGGGTCGGATGGAAGAAGCCAAACAGGAAAAAAAAAATGGTGGTGATGGAGGTGTTTCATCATCAAGAACTTGAACCGAATAGGCGGCAATGAGATTATACAGGATTTTGATATTTGAGTCATCTGAGAAAGGAGACATTATCTGGGCGGGGTCTGATTATGATTTCAAATAAATATCAAGGGTTCTAACACGGTACCAAGAGGCATCCCAAATCTAGGACAAATTGAAAATGAATTAAATGCAGAATACACATTTCACCAAAATAGTACTCCCGTAGCTTTACAAGAAAAGCAGATCAACAAACAAACACGCCATTACAGTCACACAGCTGCGTCTTCACCTTGAGCCGGCAAAGAAAAACTCGACTCCGGCTCGCCGTACGCATGATAAATCAAAGTGGCGAGCGAACAAATCGTTACTCACCAGCAGCGGGAGCTGACTTTGAGATTCATTGTGCTTTGTGGTTCAATAAGACCAAACGGCGCAACCGCATAAGTCAGTCCTAATTGTGTGCTAGTGTGTAGGAGTTTTTATCGGATGGCGGCTGTTTATTTTATCGCCCGATTGTGTATTGGAACGGGCCCACACGTCACGCACGGACACTTTCAAAACATCTCTGTGGAAAAGGTCACTTTGTAAACATTGATCAGGACTCCACTCTTTTCCAGTCAGAGACAATCTGAATGAAGATTTTTAAGCCTCTGGAGTGGCGGAGAAAACTTTCCAAAATGGCGACTAGCTTCATCTTTTTAGCTCGGCCAAATTGAATCTTGGACGCAATCTGTTGGGTCAAAATAATGAACCCAATCTTGGGTATCACAATCTGTTCATAGCGCCTTTCAAATTAATTGACAAAGGATTCAAGTCGAACCTCTGATTGCCCATTAAATAATAAAAGGGTGTCCCAAAATCTTTGTCACACATTTTCTTCCTTTCATTGTGTAATTGTCCCAGAAGATTATTTGATTGCCTCTATGCCGTCATCCACATTTCATTTCCTTTGCAGAAAGAAACGCTCCCTAGCAACAATCTCACCGTCACCACGCACTTATCGCACTGTTACTTACCAACACCTTCCCTTCCCCGCCGCCACGCACACGCCGGAACACACACAAGTAGAGCCTCCGATCGCCGGCGTCGTGACCGTACCTCCAACTCATCAGAATTCATTGTGAGATTTTGTCGTGATGTACAAAAAGTTTCACATCTTCCCTGCTGAGAGTCATCATTTAAACCCAGATGTAATCATTTTGGGGATTTGAGAGATGGAAAAAAAAAATATATATAACATATTTAAATAATATTTAAATTTATATATATATATATATATATATATATATATATATATATATATATATATATATATATATATATATATAAAACAAAAAACAAAATAAAAGTATATATATAATAAAAAATATGTGTACAGTATAAAAATAAAAAATATATAATATATTTAAAAAACTATATATATATATATATATATATATATATATATATAAAATTTAAAAAATAAGTATAATGTATAATTTTAAAAATAAATGAGCTGAAGTTCCAAGTCAGGCGACCTTTTGTTTTCTTCTGCCGGCGTCCATTTTTATTTCTCAAATTGTGTACATAGAGGGAGGCTCTCATGTTACAAGAACAAGACGGAAAGGGAGGCTTCGCTGTTATTGCAACAATATACCGTACGAGGTGAATACGTCTCTGAGGATATGTACGCAAAGGCCGAAGAGGAGCAAGGGCCTGATTGCGCCATTTGGTCCGGCGCATAAAACGCCACGCTATAAATCCACAACGTCCGCTTCCCTCTCGGGGAGCTCGTTTGAACGCGTTGAAAAGGATGCGGCCTCCCGTCAGACCTTCGTCATCTGACTTCTTTTCAGACGTAACGACGACGCTGCTCGTGGCAAAACTGGACTTGTGGGAGACATTGGGAGGCTGGTCTTAGCTGAGTGCTTCCCTCGTGTCTACAGAGGTCCTTCTTGCGGGGGCGCTTAATTGGAAGAAGGAGAATGAATGTCCGCGAGAGCGAAAGGGAAAGCGCAAACATAATGATGCTGTTCCCCTCTTCTGCACAGACCTTCTCTCTATTCATTCTTGCCGCTTTAATTTTCTCCATTTTTGTCACCGGCGAGCCTTTATCGTTTTTCTTCTTATTTCCTGTCATGTATGCGCAGCTACGGGAAAAATGGCCAATTACCATTTCATTCACATCAGTAAACTTGCAGGCATCCTTAATAAGTGCCTCTCAAAGTGGGAGTCATGTGACACCGATGGTCACCAACAAAATCCAAGAATATTTTAAAGGCCTGATGAACTAAAAGAGCCAAACTGGGCACAAAAAGTCGATTTCAAATATTGTGGGATGGCTAAATGCTAATAAATTAATTTACTGTGACATTTATCACCTCATTGGAGTGTACGGATTTGCCTCTAGAGTTTGAAAAGTATAAAACGGGCAGATAAAAGAGCATAACTTGGCGCCAAAGCGCTTCATATTGCCTTAAATAACCTTCTGCTTTAAGGCTGACTTTTATGTTTACAGCTAGTTTTGTGAGTGGGGCCTTGAAATCGAAGCATGAAAAACGATTCCGACTCGATAATAAAAACCAACTTGGGCTCGTGAATGAAACCTCGTTGATATGTGATCTATTCAACTTAAAAGCCAGCTCGCTGTAATAGTAATTCAATGCGGCTGCTAATTTATTGCTGCTGCCGTTCTATAAGATATTAACCTGACTTATTCCGCCTCTAATCGACTTTACGTAATTGTGCCCGGCATAGCTCGACACGCGTGGAACACATGATGATTTGTGTAGGCAAAGCGAGGCGGTTATGATGCTGGAGGGCATCAATAAGATCCAAATGGAAAGACATTGTTATGCTTAGGCGTCCTTGAGCAGGACCCTGAACTCAGGACCGGGTCCAGGTGGCCTAGAATGACACTTTGAACCATTTACCTGTTCCTGTTCCTGTGTTTTGGTCATCATTTCTATAATTAATGCTACATTACTCAAAGACACATCTGCATGACTCTTGCAAGCCACGTCCTTCAGCAGGACCCTGAACCGGGTCCAGGTGGCCTCAATGACCCTTTGAACCGTTTACTTGTGCCTCCTCCCATTCCTGTTCCTGTATTTTGATGATCATTTCTATAATTACTGCTCCATTGCTCAAAGACACATCAGCATGACTCTGGCGAACCACGTCCTTGAGCAGGACCCTGAACTCAGGACCTGGTCCAGGTGGCCTCAATGATACTTTCAACTGTTTATTTGTGCCCCCTCCCATCCCTGTTCCTTTATTTTGATGATTATTTCTATAATTAATGCTCCACTGCTCAAAGACACATCACCACGACTCTTGCGAACCACGTAGCCGTTTTCACAACCCCTTTGGTAGATATTGAATTTTTTTTTTTACCCCCTCCCACGGAAAGAAAGTAATTATCTCCACTCTGTGCCCTTGAGCGCCGGAGGGACAGGCACGTAGAGTCATGCACGCTTTGGCAAACAGAGAGCCTGACAAGGACAGACAGGGAGGAAAGTGTCTCCTCGCCGTGGTTCCCCCGCGCGGGTGTCCATCAGAGCAAATGACACATGAGTGCTGGAGCTCCGTTGGACTTGGATGCAATCTTAATGAATGAAGACTGGTTGTCATGGGGGTTGGAGACTCCAACACTTAACGAGTTTACGAAATGACATTTTGGCCAGCTAGAAATTGCAGAAATGTTTATTCACCGTTTGAACAGTCCAACCCGCCTAAGCATCTGTTCGTCATCCTCCATGAACTAGGAAGTCTCCAGCTAACTAACAAACAGATGGACAAACTGATAGAAAGCTCCACGACTGTTTTCATTGCTTTTAGTTGTTTTATGAGTTTTACACGACTGTCCTGATACTTTACAGACTGCAACGTGATCATCTCGGCGTGCCGTTTTGAAGTCAACGCGAGTCGGACGAGCAACCCGCTTGTCATCTTTAACCTGGGCTGCTACTTTCCAGGATGATAAAAATGGAAAAAAAAATTGTTATCTGTCTGCCTGCATAAATACAAGAAACCTCTAAAATAGACTTGGAGACACTTTCAAGACAAACGACACTTTCAGACTATCCATTACCGGGGACGTACTTTCTAAACTGTTGTGACAGTATGGCGGGGAATAAAAATCATCCGTTTGCCATGACTTTACATAATCGTCTCCGGGATTGAGATATTCACTTTTATTCATTTACAACTACTGTCAAATCCTTATTTTGCGAGATGAACCCGAGAATGTAAATGGCAAATCCAATGTCTCACAGCTACGATATTTTTTTTCTTTGCATTTATTTTTCCGCAAGCTTCACTGCTTTTTAAATGGTACGCTCTGTAATGTAGCTACCTAAATAAAGAAGCAGTGTGTCATGCTTCATTAGATCACAAGTAGCCTTCTGTAGAGTGCAATATAGTGCATAAAAATAGTCGCTACCAAGCAACGGATGTCTGTGACACTAAAAGAAACCGTCCATCTCTTTGGGCGAGACGCAATGAGATAAACCCAAGATTGGTCGCCAGTATTTATTTTACCTTGCAAATATGCTGGAGTGTTTTCTGTCTGTCAACACAAAGTTGGTTAGTGTGTGCATGTGTGTGTGAGATCCTTCCAGACTCAATTATTTTCTGTCTGTAGTCATAAGGATTAAAACTTTTCTTCTGCTTTCTCAAAAAAAAAAAAAAAAAAGCAATTCATTGTGCTGGAAAAATGACAGTAAAAACAAAATTGCTTTTCTTTGGTTGAGGAAATAATATAAATAATAAATCCTTCATGCCTGTATTACATTTTCTGCTTCAGAAAGGCTTTGTTTCATTTCTTTGATTATTTGCAATTTTTTTTTTTCGATCACCTGAATTTCCAGGAAATTAAACAAATGGTGTCACAAAATCCAAAGTATGCTTTCCTTGTATTGCAAAGTGAGGGAATTCATGCAAAGAGTCATTAGTGGTTAAAACATATTAATCTGCCGTCGATTAATTGACTGCCTTATCAATCGATTACGATGACGCTCGTCTGAACAATCGGCCGTAATTAGCCTGGCGTCTTCCGCTCTGCCTCTTTTCTTGAACAAACAAACAAAGGCCTTTTATTAACCGGCTGACATGAAGCCCCGCCTCTGATATTAAATTTCGGTCTGTTATACGAGAAAAAAACGACCCCCCCCCCCCCTCTCTCAAAGAGTCATCAATTTTCCCTCACGAGTTTGATAATCCGGAATCTTCTTAAATCGTGATAACACTCAACAAGTGAAAGGCAGTCGATAAGGAGTCGCGGAAAACTGACTACAGCGCAGTGGTTAAAAGATTCCCTTGAGGCGGAAAAAAAAAAAAAAGACTCTGGAGAGCTGCCTGCTTATGATTCAAAGGTAGACATTTAAAAAGCGGTCAAGCCAGGAAGAAGGAGTGAAAAAAAGGTTCTGGCCTCACTTAGCACATTTTATGATTATATAACTGGCATTTCAGTACGCACATTTTTTGCTTGAGACAAACAACCCAGGCTAAACTTAGCTCCTCCCCCCCAACCTGCAGATCAATTGACTATAAATTGAAACACATTATTTTCCCAAGTGCAAAAAATAAGCTATGCGCAATCACACAAAAAAAATCTCAAATCAAGCCGAGACCGTCACACACTGATATAGTGTTGTTTTTTTTATGTTGATGTCATTTTGCGCCCGAGGACAAATTTGACTAGCAACGAGGTCACAAATCAATTTACAACCAACACCATCGACTCATAACTCATATGAAAGCCCTTGATGAGGACTTCTGTCATTATTTCATCCTCATGTAAGGAACAACATGGCACGAAATCTTTCACAATTTTTGCACTGAAGTCACAAAACAATTGCAGGGGGGGGACATTAAGTGAACATGATGGTAAAAAAAAGAAAAGCCCAAAACAGAACCAGAGGGGCTGAATATAAAATATTGTAGCAGAAATAAGAATGCGGTGCATCCCCGAGGGAAGCACTTCTTTGCATCTTTCACTGCACTTAAAAGTAGATTACCTTGGAGGGAGGAAGACCTCATAAATCTTTTCTCCTCTTCCTCCCATGGCATGTCCACAGGGACGCTTAAATCAATGCGTTTCATTGAGGTCAAGGACGATGTCATTGTCCTCTTGACCTGTTTGTTTACGCACGGAGCAACCTGTCCGACTCGGCGTGCGGAAGATTCAACTTGTGGCGGTTGTTAGCTAATTAACTCACACAAGAAAAAAATAATATTTACAAATAAAACAGGGATTGGCAGACAGCCAATCCAGGTTATGCTCCGCCTCTCTCCCAAATTCAGATGGCGTAAACTTCAGCTCAACTAATGAGGACAAGAATTATGGAAATTGGCTTTGAATGAATGGATACAAATTAAAAGGCTTTCCGGATTTCATGAACCTTGATGAGAATAAGCAATGAGGCTTGTAAGGCGACACTGACGGATAATAACGTCATTCCTCAAACAGTGGCGACGCCTCTCATAGACGCCGTTACCCCAATTTGTGGCTTGCTGCATCATTTACAACAGACTAATGCTTCCCTCAAACTGATGACTGGAACTATATTTACTGCACAGTGGTGCCGTGAGATACGAGTTTCATTCCCGTTGAAATGAATGGACAAGGCGCTAATTCATTCCAGCCTACAGACAATTAAAAAAAAAAAAAAAAAACATGACTAAGTATTGTGACTGTCTGTCTACATGTGCTGCTGCACCATCTGTATCCAAATCTCTATTTAAAGTAGAGCCAGATTTGTATATCAAATGTGCGCTTAGTTTTTAGATTGGCACTTTGGTTTAATAAATAAGTCTCTGTTTGGCGCATGTCTGGTTGGTGGTCACTTTCATTTCCATCAGATCGCAGTGTGCCGTTGCATCTAAGCGAATGATAAACTCCGAGACGAACAAATGAAGACACGATTGGACCCGGCTCGTATTGTCCACAGCTCTACTTTAAGGTCACCGTTGCTCTTATTTAATGAAAAATGAGCCCATTTGACTCATTTCCTACAGAAAGGTGGCCGGGGGGCTTTGGACGGCGGGGCAGATATTAGATAGCGTGTAATTAAAGGCGCCCATTGAACTGACAGCCTCAGTATGACAAACGCAGCCGGCATATTCATATTTAAACAGGAGGAGAGGGGGGGAAGAGCCGGAAATGTTGTCTTCGTGATAAATGGAGCTGGAATATGCAAGACAGCCTCGCTACTTCTCAGATGTAATTAAGTTGCATAAATACTAGGAGATGGACATGCTCTGAAACTTAAAGCGTGTGACGGGCAATCTTTGGGGATGCCACACTTTGTTCCGCCACATGACAGCATACAAGAAACACGACTAGGATTTCCATTAAGCTATGGAATAAATAAATAAATATATACATATGTTTTTCTTTTTTCATATATATACACACAAACACTACAAAATGGTTTCTTTTGCCTCTCTCGCCAAGATGGAACTGTGAAATGAACCACCTGCAGTGTGTCAGGCTAACATGCATGCATTGGTGCTTCGTAGGTAAACAGTCACACATACGTACAGTACCTGTGAGGCACATGAATATTTTAATAGGCATTACAATGCGGTGCCCGTTACCATGCTTATAGGCAAGTGGTTGCATACAAGAACTCATGTCATGCAACTGGTGTTTATGGAGAATAATAATTTGTGCAGTGAGTGTCATGCTGTTAGGGATATATGATGGATGGGTTAGGGACAACGACCTTTGACTTTGTGACATATTATGCAACGGATACACGGCGAGGTGGAATAAAAATAAAGCTTTTTGGATGACTATATCATAGAGCTTTAGGGTAGCCAATCATACCTTGACTTCATCATGACTCAGTGATTCTCAAAAAGAAATGGTACGCAGGTTCCCTCTAGTGGTATATGAAAGTATTACCCAAATAAATGATGAAGTTGTGCATAGTGGTTCTAAATTTATTATTTATTCATCCATCTATTCATTTTATGATCCACTCATACTCACTAGCATTTAGCACCGTACATGTTAGAGACAGTTCAGTTGTATTTAACTTTTATAAAATTTGCATTTAATCATTCAATCACTCCCTATTGCATTTTACTGTGACACTGATATACTAGCACCTTAAAGGACAAAAAAATCAATATGTTTGTCACAGCAAAGCAAATGACTGGAATATTTGATCAAATCACTCATCAGATCAGTTATTCAGGACACATTGCCAGCCGCTTTCCCATCCAAGTCCGAGCGGCATTGTGAAGCGTACACCGCTGGCAGCTTTTAAATATTGCAGAGCGAGCAGTGGTGCGCTGTACAGAGTGAACAACGTGTCCCGGGAGCAAAGAAACATGTCTTGTTGGAAAGGGAATTAGATCATCGAGCGGTAAGTCAAAGCCAGCGCGGCCAGGCGTGCATATGGAAGCACAGGCCAGCGAGTTCTTAACACATTCGGGAACCGTACACAGGCTACGGCTAATGTCGATGCGTTCGAACACCACGGCTAAATATGACAAATAAGGGTAGGTTTGACCTCGACTCCTTAATATTCCTCCCGAGCACTGTCCCTGCTTCATATATTATGAATGTTAATAATGTGTGAGAAAGAAATGACTTCCTGCAAATATATTGCATTGTCATGATCATTACTATCATTATCATCATCATATTTCAGCATGACACGATTGTATTCAACATTTGCACGCGTCAACATTATTTAGTAGGATTTAAAGCAAAACAACATGTTCTAAGTTTGTTGCGTTACGAATAAAAGCATATTTTACGAATTGCTAACTGTGCTCCAACCACGAAGCAATTTCCTTGGCCGATAAAAGGTCCAATATTTTTCAAATCATTAGGATGTTTACTAACTGTGTGTGTGACGATCATTGGGACTTTATTTACATGATTATATAAGAATCTGAACTGCTTATGAACAAGCCACTGGCGGCCATCTTGTGTTCCAACTAGCTAAGCGCGCTTAACTCAAATAGAACATTATTAAACATTATAAAACATTATTTTCAGTCCTCAGACAAAAATTTGGAAGAAACACATTTCATCGCTACGAATGCGATTATATTTCTGATTGCTATTCAAACATTTGTCTGCATCAGGTCAGAATCATAAAAGTTGATAAGAAAGCGATCATATCACCAATACATACTACCATTCAATACTGTACAAATATCCAGAAACAAACTATGATAGATGTATAAATTGAATATATTTACTGTGTCTGAGACACTTGGGTCGTTTTCAGCAGCTTAGCAGCTGTCTGCTGCAGAGAGGAAGAAATCATCTGATGAAATATTTAACCACGCTGTGGGGCGAAACAGCTTGGGCACACATGCACAGACAATGCAGAGCACCCGCACACCTTCTCCAGCAAATAAACTATTTATCAAGTATGATAATTAAAGATGATGCTCATCTGGTTAATATCTCCTCTGAATAACAAAGAAGGAATAAAAACTGACCTTGCGTGATTAATACATTTTAAAAACCTGAATTATATGGTGATGTAACATTATTTGACATATTTTGTGATGAATAAAAACATGGCACTCATTAGTTTGTCAATCAATATTTTTGGACTTTAAATGATTAAAACTGAACATTATACAAGGGTGAATAAAATATTTTCATTTTATATGGACAATTTTCAGTTTGGGCATTAAAGCAATAAATCTAATAGTACTTTAACCCCCCCCCCCCCCATTTTTTTTAAATAGTGAACAAAAATTTATTAAAAAATAACTCCTATTAACACACTTTTAAAAAAATGAGGACGCAAGCAATATGTTGTACCCACACCACATAAATAAAGACCTTTGACAGGATGAAGAATCACAATAACACACCATATGTACACAATTAGCATAATAAAATCCCAAGAGTACATGGAAGGACACAATGAATTAATAAAACAAAAAGTAGGACAAAAAGGAAGCTCCATCGCATTTATTACAAAAGCTACACTTATTAAAGCCACACTAGAAAATGTCTTGTCCACTAAAGACTTGTCCACTATTACAAAGGAAGTTGTAATGAGTTCACAAAACAAACCAAAAAAACTCCACTGACCTCCGTAAATCAAGTCACATTATGACGAATCCAGAAAAACGACATTGTCTGCAAAGATCTCAGGTGTGAACCCGCTGCCTTCCGAAAAATTCTCTACAGGCCCTCCTATGAACATCCAAACAGAATGTGTGCCAAGGGGCCCATTGGCAACGTCTTTGATGTTCTGCCGAGAACAGAAAGTCAGCGCTTGCTGCATCTCTCTATATATATTCAGATACAAGCATTTATGAAACTCCCCAAGTAATTATCCCGATTTGAACTCTGCCAACTGAAATGCTGTGATTAAACTCAGAGATCGAAGAGTAATTCCTCGAAACACGTACGTGGTCAGTCTATAATATTGCGTTTGTGGGTTGAGAAGGAAGAAGACTCAGAAAATCACCCCGCCGAGTGTACAAAACTAAATCAGACAGTGAGTCTGAATCAAATCTACTGTTGAAAGACGTAAAACAAAAAAGAGCTGGTCAAGGTGTTCATATCTCAAATCATCAATCTCCTTTCAAATGAATTGTATGTCATTAATCTGTTCCAGCTCCCTCCAAAAATCCCCCCCCCAAATGTTTATGTTTTACTTTAGGAAAAAAAAAACAATTGCGGCCTCTTTTTTTTTTTTTTTTTTTGCTTCATTTCAATACTGCTCCTTTTGTTATGTATGACTTGGCCACCTGGGGGCAGTATAATACAAACAGCAGGGACACACACTAAGAAGACTTCACCTTATTTGTATCCAGCCAATGAGTGACAATACAGTACAGTTTCTTTTATTAGTGAACTTTTTAATCAGCTCCCTCATCATCTCCTACACATGACATCATTACGGTGATGGATTTTCTGGGCAAAAGAGTTAGACCGGCAGAAGAGAATTGAAAGCAGGAGTGGTAAAAAAAAGAAAAAAAAAAAGAGGAAAGCTCTTCTCCATCTTTTCATTAATCACAAATCAGTTTATTTCTCCCTGGAGAGCCAATCACTCAGCGGGATGGAGGATGGCCCCTCTCTCTCTCTCTCTCTCTCTCTCTCTCTCTCTCTCTCTCTCTCTCTCTCTCTCTCTCTCTCTCTCTCTCTCTCTCTCTCTCTCTCTCTCTCTCTCTCTCTCTCTCTCTCTCTCTCTCTCTCTCTCTCTCTCTCTTCTCTTTTTATCTCCTTTTTGTTCAATAGGCTTCCTCCCTTGCTCTCTCTTCGTCCTCGTGGGAATCCTCCACTCTAAATGCCAAACCGATAAAGCAAGAAACAAAAAAGTATCTTCTCCCTAGTTCACCATTTTAATACAAATCACAGCTTAGATGGTTACGAGTGGCGGAGCACTCTCTTTTAGACACACACACACACACACACACACACACACACACACACACACACACACACACACACACACACACACACACACACACACACACACACACACATCCATATTATTTAAAAGGCAGTCACTGTGCACTGGCAGTGGGCTTGAATAAGCAGCCGGATTGTTTGAGTTGCATAACGCCGAGCGAATGAAGTGAAAGGCAGCTGTCGCTATCACAAGAAACTCCGGGAGGTTATGATTTGTTTTCTTCTGATTTCAAGCACACCTTACATCATCAAGACCAACAGCGCCAGGTTTGTATGGATTGTAAATACACACAGGTATTGTGCATAAAAAAAGTCTACACACCCCTGTTCAAAGGTCAGGTTTTTGCAAGACAAAAAAAAAGAGACCACTATTGATGTGACCTATAAACAAGAGAAATACAAACAAGCAAAAAAAATTAAGGATTGTGGTTGCATAAGTGTGAACACCCCCCCTACTTTGCCATGGGGTTGTTGTTCTAAATCAACCAATCAGATTCCAATTGATGCTCAATCGCTTATTCCTCTTTTTTGTAATCCGATTACCACGGAGAGCAGCACAGAATAATCATCGTAAAAATAAAAAAAATAAAAAAAATTCAGACTTTGAGCAAACAAGACCTCACATAAAACTCAGACACTTTGCACAATGTGGCCAATATTGCCTTGATTAACTGTGCGAGACCCCAATCAATAGATCTCAGACCCGGGATGAATTTTTACGGCATCAATCTGTTGCTTTTTATGTCCGCAGTCTCCCAAATTGGACATAATGCTCGATTATGGCCTTGTTGGCCGGTGACGGCGGGATGAGCGGGATAATGGGCCGCCGCTGTGGAACGTGCACATCAGAGCCAGCGAACAGTCTGACGTCACCCAGAAACACTTTCATATTTAATTGCCGATGCACGGAATTAAAAAGGCTGAAGGAGAAGGGATGAAAGACCAAATTGTGGCCTTTTATAGTCGGCAAAATGATGATAAAAGCGTATTCTCTTTGAAAGAGGCACCCCGTTGTGGTGCTGATGTGAGAGAAAATCGTCTTGACACAAGGCTCTTAAAAACGCTTCATTTGACCATATTATCGAGGAAAGAAAAACAGCAAGAATGTGTCGGACTCAAAACGATTGTGTTCTGATAGTGTCCCATAAACAAAAAAAGAGCATCACCCCCCCAGAGAGGGATGACAATCCTTTTTGCTGTGCAGCTTTACTGGATCTGGAACTCCTCCCTGTAGCAGGCTGTCAGCGACTCTACACAAAAGCAGAACAGTGACCCCCAGTGGATTCTATTGGTATTACAACATGAGATAACTGACATCCATCTAATTTTTTTAAAACATTTTTCCTCAGGGTGAACAGTAGACTATCTCGACTAGACGAGTTCCTGCCCCCAGTATGATATGCACTATTGATTATTTTCACTTTAGCAAAAAAAAACCTCAAGTTTGATAATGCATAAAGTCTATATCAGCATTCATGGAAGGGTTTATGTACACTTATGAGTTATGAGTTATGAGTTTTGAGAATGTTAAAAATATTAACTAAAATGTCACCCATACAATCAATAGAGGTTGAATTGAGAATATGGAAATTGGGGTTGTTCGATTCCGATTCCGATCAACAATCACATAGGTAAATGTTAAATGTTTCGAAATGTTGTCATCTGCAAGCGAAATAGATTGTATTAGATGTCATCTGTGGCCATTTTGATGTCAGGTGGCCTCCCATTCAATCTTATATAACACATGGAGGGGGGGGGTGAGGTCAGGTTGGGGTGGTTTGAACGTCCACGACTATCACATCTAATCCAAGGAGTCACACAAATGTCACTCCGCGAGCTCATTCAAGCTTTCAGCGAGTGCGGCGGGTTACGTTCACAAGAGGGCTGAAATTGCGCAGCGCATCTTCAGCCGGCGAGGGAAAAGGTCACTAATGATTTTGTCCATCAATAACGTTCACGCCGGCGAGTCACCGCAGTCTGCCGCCGCTAGAAGAAACTAGCATCTGGCACAACTTTATATCTAGGTGAGAGATTACAACAGAGGGATTACGTCCATTAAAGCTTGAAATCTGCCCGTCCGGCCCTCTCCCGAGGAATAAGAAGCAGCAGAAAAAGCATGTCGGCTGTCTTGTCAATCAATTTGCAGTCAGGAAGAAAAAAAAGAGATTAAGATTAAACCAGTGAGCGTCCGCCTCCGTGAGTCGTCGGTAAAGTAATTTGACAAGAATCCTTAAATCGTCCTACCATTGTATGTGGTATTACTGTAACAGGATCGTAAAAAGCGACGAGTGGGAGGTGAGCATTCAATTCCGAAGGCGGACCGGGTAGATGCAATTTGCATGATTACCAAATATCATCAAAGTGAAAATGAAGCGGGCTGCCGAATATGCATGCTCGCTCATAGCTTGGCAGGTGGCGCTGTAGTGATTTGCATGTGCGTGCATTCACCACAATATTAGGTACACCTGCATAAATTAAGAAGACTCACTACAGGCATTATTTACATATACAGTAATCATGCTAATGCTAATGTATATACATATATACATTTAAAAATATATATGCTAATGTTAATATAATAGCTAATGCTCACACACACGCACACATATATATATATATAAATTTATATATGAGCGACACGGCAGGCTTCATTACAGTAAACCCAAGAGAGGTGAGCCTGAGGGCTAAAGTCATTCATAGCGTGATAATGCTGAGCCTTTAGTGTAATAACCATTCTGCAGCGCTGACACAATGCGTGACCTTAACCGCATCCCTCCATCCATAGCAATGACAGCATGTGCAGTGAACACAAAAAGGAAGCTTTTTAGAGAGTTAAATACTTGCAGCTACCCGGTGGCTCGGTAATCTCCTGAGGTTCTAAAAGCTTTGTGTACTGATGAGCCAGAGAAAAAAAAAATGGTGGTGGGTTATTCCGGGACAGCTCTGAAGCTAACCTTTAGAAGCAAAAGGCGGCTAAACAACAATCTCGGAGGAGGAAGTCACCGCTTTGTGCACATGTGCTACCTTTAAAAGACTAAATAAACGTCTCCCACTCTCCCCTTTTCAACTCCCAGCTTCTTGAAATTCACCAAACTTTACCAAACCTATCTTATCTCTGCTACCAGACTTTCATAGGCACAAGCAAAAGGAAGATGAGGACTGCAATGGACAGACCATAACCTATAAGGTTAAAATAAACAGAGGAATGCACTTATTGCAATTGTTAATAAAATTCATAACGAGATAAACATGGAAAAAATCATGTTAAATGTCATGCATGCTCAAATGTGGCATAATCATGTTAAATGTTGCCACAACAAATAAATCACGAAAAGAATGGAGAGTGATCAAAATCCATATAAAGCACGCTCCGACTTCATGGAGTCAGTGCTGAAGTAATTATAGCACCACATCGCCCTCTAGCGGTCATAATCCGCTCCCGCACCGCAAATCAGCACCACAGAAGTGGACAGCTCCCACCGCTAAAATGCCACGGAAGCAGTTCAACTGGCCTGGCCGTTCCAGTTAATGTCGTAATTTAGTGACCCCAAACAAACTAGACTGATTGACGAGTAATTATAAACACGCACCCATCGCAGCCACCGCCTCAAATTGTCATCACAAGTTGACATGTTTGTGTGTTGACACTTGATTGCCATGTGTGCGGGTTGATGCGCCCGTACAATATTATGAAACAATAAAATCCTGACAGTTGATTCATAACGGCGCATAAAATTGAGAGTTTTGTTCGGCTAGCTTAATGAAAGCTATCATTTCTGCCCACTTCAACTCGTTGCTATGGAGCGCGAGGATCGATAATAAACAAAAGACGGTAGAGCATCGCCATGGCGATGGGTGGGCTTTTTGGAGTTCGTTTGTCACGCGTGTTTTATCCCGCCTAAAAATTGCATGAGTACAACGTGTGCTTCAATTGTTTTTCTCTATACACACACAAAGACAAATGCTGGAGGTTCAAAGGTTACACATGCAATCACGTTAGAGACGGAGACCACATCGTTGCTGTGTCTCGGGGAAAATATGACCGTGCGTGTGTGTTTGGGGGGTCACGGATGCTCAGTCGATATTTATAGGTGTGTACGTTTGTGATGAGCTAAGCATTTATCCAAAAATGACAGATGACTTAATCATCACGAGAAAGCGAATGAACGCTTTTCACAGTCACGTCTCGGCACTCGACTACCTGACCTCTTTTTTTATCCACTCGATCCAAATCTAATCGTCCTACTCGGCTTTACTTTGGAGTGACACAGCGGACAAGTGGCGCCTTAAGATGGAAAATAAGACATCGGCGAGACTTAACCTGCCTGTCGACTGGTGTCTCGGAGATTAGGTGGGGAGTGAACACACTTTTTAGTCAGTGTATGTGGGGGGGGGGGGGGGGGGGGGGGTAGCTAAGATATACTGCCACCTTCTGGACAGGAAGGGGAGCACAGAAGTCAACTTTCACCAGCACAGCATCTTGGCAAGCATCCCAAAACGTGCACCAGCACATCCAGAAGTAATTATCTTCTTCATGAAATTCAACACTCACTCCAAAATTCAGGATGTATCTTCTTCATCTTTCCAATTCAAGCACTTGCCAACAACTTTTAAGAGCACTTTTTTGGTACATAACTAAATCTTTAATTTTCATTCAATATTTCGAAAATAATTATCACTATTATCATTATTATTATATGATCAGTATTATTATTTTTTAACTATTTATTTACATTATTGTTTTTTATTATTTTCTTACATTTTTTTATTTTTTATTAGTCTTTGTGGTTGTAGTAGAATCAAATAGCTGTTTCTCCATAATTCAATCCAAAAGTAATCAATCATAAAGGATTTAACACAAAGCCAGATGAAAAGATGCTTCTTCACGAACGAATGCCGCCAGCAGCAACGGACGACTCACCGGGGTGATGCCATCAGAGAGGGTGGCCATGCTGATGGACATGCTCATCTTGTCCGACGAAGACAACGAGGACGGGGAGGGGCTCCTCTTGTCCGCTTCTTGTCTCTGGAGGAAGTCACGCCAGGCGCGTTGGATACTAAACACAAACACAAGCACAGCTAAGAAAGTGCAATTTTCCCTCCACTAAATCCACATCGCCACCTATTCGTGTCACCTGGGCTTGCAAAAGTTTTTTTTTTTTTTTTTATCTCTTCCAAAATCATCCGTCAACTTGTCAGCTTTATGTCGTCTGGCCTTGAGTAAATCACGGTAAGAAAGTTTTAAGCGTTGTCGTTAAAAGTTTTTTTTTCACAGCGACGTTTTAAAAACACTCACATCAAAACTTTGGTCTCAACGGGCGGCACGTTCATGTTGATGTTGTCGTCTTGGTCCACCAGCAGATCCTCGCTGGGGGAGAAGAAGACAAAAGTTGAAACACAACAAATGATACAAAGTGCTTTTTTAATTTTTTGATATCGTTGGGCGCCGTCCACTCACGTCTGCAGCTGGAAGCCGCCGCCATTTGTTTGCTTGAAGCCACTCTGGAGACTCTTAAGCTGCTCCTGCGTGACACGCAAAAAAATTGATTGTTTTCCTGATCATTTTTAAAAAATCTAGACAATGAGGTAGTCACCAAAATAACTTTCACCGTCTCACTACCTCGTCTGGCTTGGCTCTCTCGTCCCTTCCCTCCCTCCACTCCCATTCGGCTCCCGTCCTAATGAGGACAAGGCTGCCTCGACATAATTGAGCAGACTAATTCAATTACGAGGGAGCAACAAAGTTTAAGTGGAGCGGTTCTTCCTCGACGAGCCAAAGGGGGTTCAAGCGAGGCCGCCAGACGAGCGGCTCGAGCGCACCGTTGCCCCTGCGCGCTTTCACATTAACGGGAACCGTGCGCCATTACTGGAGGAGGAAGACGAGCCCGTCAAGACGATCAGAGACAGATGGTGCAAGTTGTGCTTATTCGGTATTTCATACCTATTTTTGAGATAATGTCTGAACAGTCGAGTGCATATTGGGGAGGGGGCGGGGGGGGCACAACATTAGGTACACCTGCCTTCACAAAGATTATAGTGCATTAGTTGCGTTTTTAAAATGAGCCAGAAATTGTACAATATTGGGTTGAGGTTTTAAGAAATCTGCAATGCATCATTAGAAAATGTGTTTTTGTAAAGCAGTAATGAGAGAATATATTTGAAATAATTTATGGGAGTTTGTACGAGTTCTTAATAATAGATTGAAAACATATTTTAAAAAATCAAAAATATAAAAAGAAATTCAACCTTGAAAATTAAAAAACTGCTCAAATTTCTTGGGATGGGATAGGCTGGGATAGGCTCCAGTGGGGACAAAGCGGTTGGGAAAATGGATGGATGGATTTAAGCTGTAAACATTTAAATAACACAAAATAATCAAAGCAACTTTGTGCAGTGGCTCCAAATATCTAATGCAAGTTTAATACTGACAAATTGCCTTCTGTGCAATATTCGAACAAATCAAGGTCCACCTGCACCACTTGGAATCACAACCAATGCAAACTCCAAGCACGAGAAGAAACCAAACGGTGACTTCATCCCTTATTCATTAGCAGCAGCGATATTTCAACCGGAGCATTAATGATTATTCCGCTAACCAGAACCCCTAATGTCCCCTCATTTCCTCAAATTGAAAGTCGGGGGATTATTTTGGCTATTGGGTGCAAGCCAGTGCTGCTTTTCTCATTACGTGGCCTCCCACAAGGAACAAGTCGCTCATTAGATCGAATCAAGCGGCGTGATTAGTGATCAATGACGGCGTCAATGTGCTGTTTTTACTCTTTAAGTGCGGCTGTCTGATGAAAAGAGCAAACCCGAGGATAAACCAACGAGGATGAATCTCCAGCCGGAGATTCGAACCTTTTTCTATGATCTCGTCGGTGTCGCTGTGGCTTTGTTTCTCTCGAACAAAGCCTTCTTCTGCCTTTCTCTCGGCCTCGCCCCGAAAACGCAGCTGTCGCTCTTGTTTTAAGTGCAGCGGTCTCCGTCAGACGTCTTCAGTCAGACACGCGGCGCTTTCAAATGTGCCGTGTGGGAATATGTGGCAAAGCGGAAAGGATTGAAAACAGATCAACAGGGAAAGGAGCGTCAACGAGTCTAAAAATATCTGAAGAGATGCACAAGTTGTTCACAGATGTGTGTCTGTGTGTGAAACAGAACTATGCGGTTTACTCTAAGGCGAGTGTTAAGGGGTTAAGTGTTTACCGAGATAAGCTTTGAGCAAGGGGCTAGGAAATGTATGTGTCAGTCCATTTCCTTATACGTTGGTGTGCGTGTGAGCAATTCAGAGTGAGAGAGAGGCCATGAAAGCCAGACGATAGCCACAGATACCTAGTCACATCATGCTAGAAATACGATATAGCGAGAGAGAAAGAGAAAAATAGAAAGTTGGTGGGAAGGAAGGAAAAAAAGGAAGGAAGGAAGGAAGGGAGGGAGGAAGGAAGGAGAGAAGGAAGGAAGGGAGGAAGGAAAGAAGGAAGGAAAGAAAGAAGGAAATTAAGAAGGAAAGACAGAGACAGACAGACAGACAGACAGACAGACAGACAGACAGACAGACAGACAGACAGATAGATAGATAGATAGATAGATAGATAGATAGATAGATAGATAGATAGATAGATAGATAGATAGATAGATAGATAGACAGACAGACAGACAGATAGACAGATAGACAGACAATACAAGCAATCCGTGTGAATAAGACAATCATTTTCCGCTATTTTTGTTTCTAGTGTCTCATTTGTTTTGCGCCTGTGAATCGACCAAGCGCGGCTGTGAGTGTGTGCTTGCCAAACAGAAAATCCTAGCGCCGATATCACAGGCGCAATATTCGCCACTTAAGGAAAAGCCTGACTTCAGCAGGACAATTTAGAGCGACTCCATAGCATCGATTTCAATATCTGCAGCGCTCCACGTCGTGTAATGACTTCGGATGGAAAGGAAACGTTAGCGCGCTTGCCATTTTGGACGAGAGGCTGCGGTCCGACACGGCGTAAATCCGCACACCTGTGTCTTTCCGCACCTGTGCCAACGTGGACCCTCTCGAGTGAAACCCCCCGTCGACCCCTCTCCACCCCAAAAAAGTAACATCTCATAAACTAAACACTTGCATAATTTAGAGGCAATGCTGACAGAAAATCGATAGTCATTTTGGACTTTGGCAGTGCCAAGCAGGCTCGTATTGATTGTTGGGTGAATACGCGTGTGTGTGTGTGCGTACGTGTGTGTTGGCACGCGTGTTGCTGGATTTATGGTCGAGTCGTGCGGATTGTAGGGAAAGGAACTGGGACGGCGGGAGAAGAGCAATTCTGACGGAGGAGAGACCTTGAACTCTGACGAACGTAAACAAGAAGAGAGGAGATAGCGCTAACACGCTAACACACCTCATTCGATTCACCTCGGTGTGAGCGGATGCAAAAGCCGACAGATTGGATGGCGGGTAAATGGAAAAGATGCTCCTAAATAGAAAATTAAAAAATCGAACAGTTTTTGTCACTGGCGAACTGCAGCTACAGTACGAGAATTTGAGACCGGTGTGAAATAAAAGCGCATAGCAGCCAGAGTGAAGGTGAAAGGTCAAAAGCGAAGCAGCTATTGCGCTTTCATATGCTGCCTGATGGCAGCGCATTCATTTCAAGGACCTGCAGCTGCAAGTGAGCCATGAATAGAAGCTTGCCAGTGCAGGTGCGAAATGACGACACGAGAAATGTGGCATTTCCGCAACAAAACACAAAGTCGCACGCGCATATAATTCCTCAAATAATGGCCCCAGTGTGCTGCTTCTATTTTTACTCAGCGGATGACAACAGAATTTATTTGTAAACGTGGGAATGGCTTGAGTAAATTTTAAAAAATGTATATATTAATAAAATATAAAAAATAAAATATTTAAAACGGCCTCTTTTCATAGTTTGTCATAAATAATTTAAAAAAAAAAGCCCAGAAAACCATTTAATACAATGCTTTCTACTTTCCTATTCAGCTAGCGCATTAGCGCCATCTTGTGGCACTTTGGAGGATTACTGAAATTTATGAAAGGGTGGGGCCTATGTTACTGCCCATCAAACTAAAAAAAAAATTATAATCCATTCTATGACCCAAGAGGACACTGTCCTGAAGCTAAAAAGGAACAAACAAAAAAATATTAAGAGTTAATAGCCGCCCTTTGTAGACTATATATTTTTTAATTTGCACTTTGCCGGCAAAGCTAATACGATCTCTTCACTTTTTATACTGCTTATTGTTTTTATATTGACTTTGCGGTGCCGTGGGTTATTTTTACGGCCACCCGCTATTGTCCGTGTCGTACGTTACTCTTTCCTCATAATAGAATCTTTAGAGCCGTGTCTGCTTATCCTATTTTCTATGATAAGATAATAAAAAAAAATAATACGTTTCCATACCATCGCGCTTTTCTTCTATTAGGATCAATAAATCTCACAATTTGACGCAAATAGTTGAATTGCGATGGTCCTTGCCAATTGGAAAAAAAAAAAAAAAAAATGGACAGCAGTGAGAGTGATGATGAAAAACACGAAACACAAATCCTTCTCAAACACGTCAAATATGACACTGCTCAGAAAAACAACTCGTCATTCCTGACATTTGACTGACACTTCTCGCTCCACCTGCCTCGACTTTTATTTCTCCAGCTGCTAAATTGGTATCGGTGTATTAGTATCGGTCAGACCGTTGAACACTTTGGACTTTCCTTGTTGCCGGTTTTTAATGAAGCACGTGCGAAGGTATCAGAACAAGTCTTTAGGCCCAAGAAGAAATGAAATTGAACCAAGGCCAGCCGTCCGGCCCGAGAAACGAAGAAACAAGAGAAATGACCCCCCCGGCAAATGGCCTTCATCTCGGCCCGTATTCGGAGTGTAAATCAGTCCGTTGCACCTTCGGACCCACACGCGCCGGTGATTTAAATAGCTGTGCCGCTCCTCCTAATGTCCCTTAACTCAGCCGAGGGGAGCAGAATGACAGACAAAGAGAGAAGACAAATGTCTCAGCCGTCTGTAAAAACACAGTCATCTTCAAGTTGAGCTCATTTTCAGTTTAGAGTTTTCCACTTTTTTTTTTGCCCCACTTGGCTCCGCTCGTCAATACTTGATGAGCTTCCCGACGGGAGACGCTGGCAACAAAACCCGAGCCAGCACGGGCTCGGGTCGCCATCCAGCGCCGCAGCACATTGGCCAGCTGTGTTTGTTTGCCTGATGAAAGCAATTAGTTTCGCGATACACACACAAAAACACACACTCGGGCTGCCCACTTTTTTTTTTTTTTTAGTATAGACAACCTAAATTAATGAATTCAAACTGCTGCCCACCCAAAAAAAAAAAAACCTCTTTAAAGGTGAATCGATGCAACTCAATGACGTATGCGTTCTATTTTTACTGCACTTGAAGTCAAAGCTGGCAAAGAGCAGTGAAGCAAAAGTTCAAAAACGACATGCAAAGAGGCCATTACGTCGGCCGTGGCTTTTAAGAGGTTTAAGGCAATGACCATATAATTGCAAAGTCCTTCTCCTCCAGTTGCAGTAAAAAGCGGGAAATTTTCTCATCTCCCTCACTCTTATTAAAAAACAAAAACACAAAAGAAAAGCAGTTTTTTTGTTGGAAGCTCGTGTATTGCTTCAATTGTCACGGTCTCAAATCCCTATAAAAAAAAAGCTGTTTAAAAGTATTCAATGTGTGCCGAGCAAAATGGAGCATTTTCAAACAGATGCAGTTGAATATTAAAAATGATGGCCGGCCAGATGTTACTTGATGGGAATATGAAACCAGCTTGTATGTTTTGAAATTCTGCTAAGAAAGAAAAATCGATTTGCCTTCAATTTGTTTGGCGAACAAAGAGCAGAACGTTATGATTTTGATTTTTTTTCTTAAATTGTTTTTGATTGACCAATTCAAAAACTAGCACACTTGTTGTGGTTGTGAGACTCAAATCCATTATGACGTACTGGAAAATAATTTAGTTTATATATTTTATTATATTTTTATACAAAATTATTGGTTTGCGTTAGTCTAGAGCACAAAAATAAAAAAAATTCCATCTAGAAAATGTGTTTATCAATAATAGCAAATGGTTTATATGTGATTATATAAAAAATTGCACTTTTATTTTGGTGGTCATTACTTTTGGTTGTCAATAAAAACATCACAGTGACTCATTGTTGAGATTATTTCAACAATCTATTTCGAAATATGATAGAGAGAGAAGTAAAGAATAAAGTAAAAATTATTTTGTACAGACAAACTGTGATATGTTTAAAAAAATACTTTGTCCAAGCATTTTATAAAACATAAAAAATATGCCAAATAAAGAATCATCATTTTTAAACTATGAAAATGTGGTCAAAAGTTGTCTTGAACATTAACAGAATACATTAAAGTTCCTTTTTAATGACCAAGTAGACTACAGCGACTAACATCAACCTCAGAGACAACAACAGCTGCTCTAAAACCCCTGATGGGAGAAGCCCAAAACCAAACAACTGTTTATCGAGCGCGGCAAGTACTTTGAACCCGCTGCCCTATACACTATATGAAGTCGAGAAGAAAAAAAAAATATCACCCAAACTTCACATCAGAAAAGAACAACAACAAAAGCAATTAACAACATCAACAATGGCGGCCAAACGTCGTGAATTACTCGGGGCCATTTGGACCATCACCAGGTAATCCGGCATAATTACGGCTTCGACCTTGAGGCCGGCAGTGGGTCCAGTCGCCTCGCAGCCAAAAATCTGTCACAAAGCCGCTCTTCCACTGATGCTAACCTAACTGGTTTCACACAGCATCGCACCATCTGCCCTGCAAAAAAAATAAATCTTTGCCTTTCATGCCCTCCACACATACATGCAGGCATGTTGCAAAGAGGTTCGAGGTAGGGTCCCGGGGGGTGCCCGGTTCCAGCCATCGCTGCCATCTCCGCCTTCGCATCCGCTCGGCTCTTTTCTGCCACGGGGCCTCAAAGTCTGTCAGTGGGCTCCGATATGTGTTTGTGTGTGGCGCTGATAGACAGGTTGTCTTATCTGTCGTCGACCCTGGCCACACTTTGGCTTTGTGCGAGCAGGCAAAAAAAAAACCAGCAATTTTTGGATTTTGGAGAAAATAAATGATCTGAGAAGACACAAAGTGATTTATCCAACTTTGGATGAATTTGCACTGGTTGAATTTGCAAATGGCAAATTTCTCTTCCACTTGTTCGAATCATTTTTGAAACGCCACAAACAAAAATATCGACCATCCAATCAGACATCAATCAAGATAAATTTAATCATCCATTCACCAATTAATGCATCCGTCCATCTGCAAAATCGCCGCTAGCAAATGTAGTTTTAATTGGCCAATTATGGAGGCGACATTTAGTCTTGGAAATTGCTTCAAGCAAGTCTCTCATAAACTATCTACACCCGTACATATGACATCATGATACTAAAAAAAAAAAAAAAAATGTTAATAAAATGCACCATAATTATAAAACGCCATTGATGTATGTATGCTGCCAAGTTGACATCAGCTGAGTGTCAGCCAAATGTAAATGCATATTTAAGTCATACATATGCTAGTTGTCAAGGCAACTGCGGCGATCATCTGATGGAGATATTAAACTACGACCCAGCTGCTGAGCGAGTCCACGTGCGTTGCGTAGAAAATGCAGTGAAAAATGTTCCAATCAGCATATTTTTATCCCAGATGATACCGGAGAAACACACGCAACTTTTTTCTTTTTTTGTATGTCGTTAGCACTTGCAGCTTCCCCCGGTGGGTCGTAATCAGAGAGCTGTAAAGGCGGCTGTTAATATGCCAGAACAAACACACAATAAAGCAGCCGCTTTTACAACGCCGCTCAATAGTCGCGGCCCAGCAACAACTCACAACTGTACTATTGAGTGGTGGGCAGTTGGGTGGGGGAATAGATACATATATATGCTGAAGAGCTGAAAGTAAATGCATGCAACTATAAAATGTGTTTTATTAGGCATTATGGTCAAATGTAGACATCGGCATTGTTGCTTAATAAGATTGTAAAGGCAGCGGCGGGGTCGGTTATAAAAGACGTGCAGACTAAGGACTATGGAGTCCCTCGGGGTCTTTTAGTTTGGCTGATATGATCCAATTTGGGGCTTTTTTATTTTGCGGCCAAACAAATTTTGCTGATGTTATCTAAAGTGTATTCAAACGATGTGTCACTTTCGGACTGCCCAGGGTGTATTATTCATAGTGGGGGAGAAAAAAGTTATCAAACTTCTTTCAAAGAATGGAGCACTTTGCAGTGACTTTGATTTTACTATTTATTTTTCATTATTTTTACGTCATATTTTTATGTATCATTTTGACGTATTATTTTATTTTTTATTGAAATTAAAATGTTATTATTTAAATTATTATTCATTATTTTTATTTATTTTTATTGTGCTTGGATTCAATTGGAAAAAAAATCACCCCTTGTCACAAAAAGCCAAACCGCAAATCAAGCATGGGTTTGCATCCAAGGTCATGTGACATCACACCAAAAATGACTTTAGGGGGATTCGACTTTGGAGGTTCCGTTTTACCTCCACCGGTGGAGCTTTCGCAGCGTGCACGGCGCCCCCGTGACTACTAAACGTAATGTCGGAGCCGGGCGGTATATCCCTTTAAAGGTACGCTAAGTACAAGCCCATCATGACTTGGCGCTTGGGCGGTCTAATAGCCGCCACACAAGTGACAAATAAAGGGGGCCCGGTTGTTTACAAGGTTGCGGATCCACACGGATGCGCGCTTGTATAAAGAATCATGGCCCCGCGCTTCAACTCCCAGTTAAGGAGACTGTCCATTAGCATTGGACCGAGAGCTCTGTTTCAGGCTTAATGAAGTAGAGCGGCGTGGAAAAAAAGAGGAGGGCTGATGAATGGCGGAGAAAGAAGACCAGAACGAGTCATAGGAACGTGACAAACTAAGAAAGAGTGAGGGTGATTTGATTTCAATGTCTTAGCACAGCGGTGGGGAAACTTCAGAGCTCAAATGGCACATTAGGCACAAAAAAAAGAAAATACTGCTTTACTGGGAAGTATATAAAATAATTGTATTCAATTTCTCCGATTGAATTGTCTGAGAAGAATTGTGAAATCCAATCGTCCGGGGGGCATATTTTGCTTTCCGACTAAAACCAAATACTCTCTCTTTCCCTTTTCAAATACTTCCGAAGGCTCATGTCCTGAGCCTGCTGCTAAATGCTAGCCAAAGCTCGGCGTGACTCTCCTCGGCTCAGCGGGAAATGATTAAAGTCACAGTCGGGTCTGCCGGTGGCACTCGGGTGGAACCACTCAGCAGCGGTGCTGGGCCTCTTAAAAAGTCGAAGCGTGCACACGCACACACACGCACGCACGCACACACAAACGCGGAAAATGTAGTCAGTCACCTGTGCAGGGTCATGCGCCGAACGTTGCACGTGAAGCAGCGGCGGGAAGGCCAGGAAGGAGAGGGAGGTGTGCGTGCGGGCGGCGCGGGTGTTCATTAAAGGCCAGCGGCGCCATTTACAGGGAGAAACAAGGCCGTAAAGGCAATTAATCTGGCCATAAACAAGCCGTCACGCCTGTCCGACGTAGCCGCGAGCGTGCGGGCATGACAATGGCATCCTGGGAGGAAGAGCGAGATGAAACTCTTGTTTCTCCTGGTTCAACTCCTCATTATCTTTCTGCATGGTACTCGCTGATAAATCCAAAAGATATCAATACTTTTGCTCTGCCTCTAATCCAAAAAGTGCTATCTTAAACCCGCAGTGGTAGATGGATGTTGAGTAATAAAGGCTTCGGTGGGCCCAATGCAGACTGCGGGCAATGCAAATGAGTTTGCCCCTCGGAGGAAAAAAAAAAAGATATATTTTAATCTTACTATATATTATTATTTATTATATTTTTGTAAAAGCTTAAAATATCTATATTTTATTATTGCTATATATTATTATTTATTGTATATTTATTTTATTTATATTTATTTTATTTTTGACTTATCAGCAGAGGTATGACTGAGATTCTTTGGTTATTAAAAAAAAAAAACTAGATACTAGATATTATTATTTATTATATTTTTGTAAAAGCTTAAAAATATCTATATTTTATTATTACCATATATTATTATTTATTATATATTTATTTTATTTATATTTATTTTATTTTTGACTGACACTGACAGCAGAGGTATGACTGAGATTCTTGTTTTTGGTTATTTAAAAAAAAAAGAAGGAAAAAAGCTTTGTCACTTTTGATTGAATTTGCTTTTCTCTCATCTCTAGTGTGATAACTCATTTTCATTTTCCCCTTACATGATCTTTTTTTCGAGGAAAAAAACATTTTCCAAAATGATTTAAATCTTTTGTTTCCCCAGTTGACATTTCTATGAAATCCATGCATGTGCTTCATCTCCCACTTACTCTTTAATTATTCGGTGCCGCACCAATGATTGCAGATAATGAGTCGCACGCCTTCTCCCTATTGCGTAATAACCACAGTGCTGCAATTGCCTGCGCTAAGAAGTAGTCAGCGGTAGTAGTAGCCGGATTGTGTGAGCGCCATATTGCCCGTGGCGACACTTTAACCAGATGCATCAGTAATGGAGGAGAAGGTGTAACAATGCTGAGGAGACACAATATCATTCCTGAGCTATTGGCCATGAAAGAATACGTGGAGACAAATCGCAAAGACATTCAAGGACAGGTGGAGGGAAGAAAGAAAGAAAAAAAAAAAGTCTTTTGTCAGACCGTACAAAAATAGTCAACTCCACCAGAGGTCAAGAATAGAATATAAAGACGAGGCCAAGGCTCCCATAGCTCCACTTTTCCGTTACATCCAATTATCTTTTGTTAAAAACATTCTCGGCCATTATTTCGGGGAAGCGTGACATTATCGAGCGTCGGGGAACCCTGAAAGTATTAACGTGGTCCCGTTGCGCCTTTTAAACAATAACTCTGCCCTTCAGGGGGAAAAGAAATGCACGTTAATAAAAATATGATCATTTAGCACAAGGCATGAGCAGGCGATGGAGTGGATGAAGGTTAGATTAAAAACATCCTCACAAGGTAGGAAGAGTTGGAAAGTTTGCCAACTGGTATTTAAATTGACGGTGAGCTACTTTCTGGTGTGCACGCTTTGGCCACTAGGGGGCAGTATAATTTAGACGTACATAACACAAAGAACCGTTTTTTTTGTAGAGGATAAAGAATATATGCTTTTGGATGTTTTTATATTGTGTCTAAGCTTTGCTGTCACAGCTAAAAAAAAACATTGGCGAATACTTTGCAAAGAGTTATTATTAGTTTCTCCGACAAGTACGTGTACGTGTCTGTTTGCGTAACAAGTTGGCGTGAGCGTCCCTGCGCACGAGCAATTAATGTCAGGTGGTATCACACTCGGGTCAAGGATAATTCATTTTATAGCGGTGCATCTGTCTCTCGAGCAGAACCCGTGCTTCAATTAAAGCGTGAGCATTTGGAGCTGAGCCTCCAGAGCCTTAAGTGCACGTCATAAAGACAGAAGAGACCAGCGGCCATACGTCCCGCTCATGTCCTGACACTTAAGTGATGGATGAGAGGAATAAATCAGTGGAAACAGCAACGCCCAGCGAGTCGTCTGCTGTTTGGATAAAGTGACAACTTAGACACACTTTGGGAAACATCGGCGCGTAAATATGATCGTGAACAGACTTAACAGGAGACGAGAACAGGGTGAAGAACTCGTGAAGGTGGCGGCCATCTTGACTTTGTTAGCATGGACGTTAGCTTAGCATTGCCATATTGATCGGTCGGTTCATAAGTATGAATGCTGTTTTTACTTTCAAGTTTCTTTATATTAATTTATAATTCAAATATACTGTACTGGCCTTAACTGAAATATACAGTAAAGAATATGTAGGGCATCAAAAAGTTGCTTCCTGCAGTTTTTTTCTGTTACAATAGGCATGCAAGGTTCAATCCCCAAATGCATGATTTCTTTCTTATTCAATTTTTCCAGCGTGGCCATTGAGCAGTTAAGTAAGAAGAGAAATACTTTCTATGCAGGTGTGTGTGCGTGTGTGCTATTCATCAAACAGAGCCCACCTGAAGCTTTGAGTGACAGATACATGGGTAACTGTCACTGGCTCACAGCTGATGAATATTCACAGTAATCTTGCTGCATTATTTACTGTGCACCCACACACACACACACACTCAACCTGACAAGCATCAGCCCAAAGGGGTGACCTTGACGTAAAAACGCACTTTAACGACTGTAAATTTCCTTCCCTGTCAATGTTCACCATGTCCAGTTCTCTTCGATTAGGGATATATCACTTAGGTGTCTCAAAAATAGCTTGCAAGCATTTGTGTGTGTGTGTGTGTGCATGTATGAATGCATGCATGTGCTTTACAGTAAGGCTCTGGAGAGCAGTCGAAGAGGCAGCAAGTTCCTTCTAACTTCTGAATAAAACATTCCATTTGTAGCCAACAGAGGCGCGCCATAAATCACCTTCCTCGCTACCCGCCGAGCGTGGGGATGAGATGGGGCGTACGTGTTGCAAGCAGAAAGAGATGCAAGCAGGGCTTGTAATAGTGAAAGATGTTTGAAGAGGGAGTGAAATGAACAAGATGGAGAGCGGAAATCAAACGTGGCGAGACGTATGAATTTTTGGGACTTGCACAAACAGTATTTGGCACAAAGCCTCCGGGCTGACAGCTCCACGCAATGTGTCACAATAGTGGAAGCGATTCAATAAATTCTAAAAGAGTCAAGATGGGCTCAGTTTGGTGTGACGTATATATTTACAAACAAATCATTGAGCGGCTGCTTTGCGCATTGCTAATTTGAAATGCTAAGATGCTTCTTCTTATCAAACTGAAAATAAAAACTGGACTCAAACCAGTCAAAGTGGCTAGCAAGAGACGTACATAATGGTCGACATCTCAGTTCTCTTTTTTTGATCAAAGACAGATGGGCATGAAATGTACGACATTTATTTCAGATGAAGTAAATTAACGGCTTGGCTAGCTAGCTAGTGAGAAGTTAACATCGAAATCTACATTTTCACTCAGTGCAAACTGTGCAAATTCGACTCAACAACAGTCGCAGAAGATCCAAATCAAAGTTACAGCTAGCTATCTTGTAGCTAGCATGAAAAGCTAACAAAGCATTCTACATTTTCACTCAGTGCTTCTTCTTGTCAAACAGTGCAAGCAAAACAACAAAATATTGGGCATTAGTTAATTTTTGCTTGAATGTAAGTTTTAATGTTCTTTGTGAGGTAGGGGCCACTTTTTTTTATTAGCATTTTAAGCTGAAAAGGTTCTGAAAGTTCTAAAATATGTCCATACTCTCAACTACTCGACAGCTAGCAAGGACACGGCGCATTTGACAAACCGCAGGGCTGTAAATGTAATTAGCAGTTTCCACAATGAACCTGGGACCAGTCTGTGACACATTTGTGCGCTAGGAAATGCATTCCAACAGAGCAACATTGGTGTGCAGCTGGTGCAGGGCATCCAGCCCAGTCCTACTTGATCCAAAAAACAGACCTGGGTTTCACTCCAAATTTTGTTGCCAATGGGGCAAAAAGGGCAAAGACATTTTTCAAGAATTCTTCTAAATAAACATCCGGTGCTTTCCAGGGCTTCAAAGGTCAACTGAAATGAGCGATGCTAGTTTGACGTGAATGACTGATAATTCCAAGTCGGACTGGAGCTGATGAATTGCCCACCAAGCACGCGTATGGTTTTACGGCAGCAGGTCTGCTATGGAGTCAACGAGACAGTTAAAAGGCCCTCTTGCCGCTTTGAGGCGGAGAGATGTCGACATATTTATCTATGTTTGAAGTTATGCTGCCTATGCGCAATGACCACGGTGGGACTAAGTGGGACATAAGTCATAAAATGTTGCTCAAAGCAGAACGAGGACAGCCAATCGCAGGAGGGGTCCGCGCGGCGCAAAGGAACACAGCAGCGCAGCCCGTTAGCCACAGAATTTAGTGGGCGAAAGTTGCAAACAGAACTTTTGTTATTTAAAAGTTTTTTTTCTTGCTGAGGGCGGAATATGGAAACTTTGTTATTGTCCAACATTTGTTTAGCAAACAAAGTGAACAAATCAAGTCAATCCAAAGTAAGTCAAGATCAAGGTGATTTTTTGGATTTTCTTTTTGAAATCCACACGTGCTATTCTGTGATGGTCTCACACCCGCTAAAGTGTTTCAGCCTCCGCTAATAGCTTGCCCCTGCAAATTTACAGCCAGCACATGCGCTTGCATTTAGCCGGCACGCCGTATATCAACGTGCTCCCAACAAGAACGGACGCGGGCGCAAAGCGCTTCTTGCGCTGGATAATAAATTCCCGCTCTGGAGCTGGATGCTGGCATGAAACTGAATAAAAGACAGCTCCTTGTCTTTTATATTTGTTTAGTTTTAATGGAGCGCATATTTACTACTTCCACGGTCACAGTACGCCTTTGTCCCCTGTGTGGACTTTCTAAGTTCACACTTATTCCACTTGCTTAAAAAGCTGAGTGAAGCATCTTGCGCCTATTGCCGCATTCTTCTTTTGTCTTATTTACCTGACACTACGTGCCTAGCAGACAAATAGGCGGCGAGTTTAAAGTGGGGGGGCAGCTAACAGCTGGTAGCGGCTCACAGTGCAAACAGGCCCGTACGTTCGGTACGAGCGAGCGAGCCGGCATTGAAACACAGAGAGGGGGGGGAACACACATTACGGGCATGTTGCAGGGGTAATGGACTCGGTAATTGCTTAGCAACAGGCAACCTGTCTAGCGAGGTATCCACTGCAGGTCGGCTTGTGTGTACGCAAGACACACACGCTCGCACACCCGGGCAACAACATTTATGTTTTCACTTTGCCCATCTCCCAGAGTCTCCCCTGCCGCTTGCTCTGCCCCGCTGATCGCGTTTGTGTCAGATCCATCACAACACCTCTAAGCCTCACCGACAGCTTGTGTGCGGCAACTCGACGAAGAAGAGGAGGGTGATGATGATGTGTGGGGGGGGAAAAGAAGTGTCGCAGAGTCTTGAATCACCTAAAAAAAAATCTAATTGATTCATGATTTTTAAGACGTCTTTTTTATATTATGGAAATCTGGCTTTTTATTGCGTGTCGACGTATAATTGCTGCCTAAACATTGAATAAATGTTTGAGCAAGGCCTTCGGCGATTCCTGGACAAATTTGCATATTAGCTATCCTGACCCAAAGTTTTACTACCCCCAAAGTTTAAACCTAACCCTTGACACAGTGAAGCTCACTAATATAAATTTGGTCCTATTGGGAAACTTAGATTGCCTAAGAATGCTTTGAAGGCACAAAAAAATCTAATGAAAATAAATTGTAAATAATATAAAATAGTAATAATAAAAGAAAATAATAAAATAAAAAATACAATCAAAAGACATTTTTCAACTGATCCGAAAAGACTTCCCCCAAGAAGACAGCCCACATCAACCATGATCTAATATATAATCTAATATCCATCCTTCCATTTTCCACATCACACTATTCAGGGTCACGGGCAAGCTGGTGTCAATTCCATCTGATTTAAAGCGTGAGGCGTTGGCAGGGCCTGAAAAGATCACGTGTCAATCACGAAACTGACATATGGAGACCGACAAGCATTGAAATTCACATTCGCACCTTCAGGCGATTTCGATTCTTCAAGTAAGCTGAATCTTAAACATACCGTATGATCTTAACTAGTAGTCTGAATTCTGATAAAACTTTTTTCAGCCGTGAAGTAGATGGTGTTGTCACTGAGTTTTCTTTCCATGACATCTATCAATACAAACTAGCAAAAGGTTGGTGAGCTCGAGTGGGGCTTTGAAGAACACAAGTAGGTGGCGTGACGGCTTGAGAGAAGAACCACAGTGGGAGAATTGCCGTTCCTGCCTATGATCTCAAGAGATCGATCCTGGATGTGCATTTTGGTCGATTTTCAATTTGAAGTTGAAATTGTGACAACACGTCGTGAGGGAAGATTGTCCCTGCAGGGTGGACGCGTTTTTCAAGCAAAGATGAAGTGAGTCGCGGCGGACTCCCGGGAGAGCCTCGACCGGGCTCGGCTTTTACGTGCTGCGTTTTGCGGCCACGCTGTCTTTATCTGGCCGTCTCCGGCCCACCCTTAGTAACGTGTGCTGCTTCATACAATAACACAGTTTGAAACTAGAACGGCACTCAGTAGAGCGCAAACCCCTGCTAAGATTGACCTGTTATCAAAAGTGATTTGTGTTAGCGGGTTACTCTTGTGTTTATGGACGGTGATGTAAAAAAATGACCGGGCTGGAGCATTTTTTGATTCTGGAACAAGGGGGGTGTGTTTACTCCATGATGATGATGATGAGGATGATGATTATCATTATTATTATTATTTTTACGTCATGACTCACATTGATAAAAATGAATTTCTGAAAGATTTTTTAAAAGTATTTTTTTGTTCATTTGTCATTTCAAAGAGAACAACAGAAGACCATCAGATGAGACGCCATTTGCATTCAATGGAAGTAACCTGATCAATTGGGACTGAAATGAGAAAGGAAGCATTTTTTTTAAGGATGCTGATCCAACAAATAATAATGATAACAAAAACTACTCGCCAAGGTGAGTCACAAATAATGACGCTAAAGCGCATGCGAGTTTTGTAGAAGTACACTTTTTAGATTTTCATTTGGATGGATGGATGGATGGATGGATGGATGGATGGATGGATGGATGGATGGATGGATGGATGGATGGATGGATGGATGGATGGATGGATGGATGGATGGAGAGACAGAGAGAGAGGAAGAGTTGGCCGGAGTTTCAGACATTTTGGCAGCCCGCCGTTTGCCTACTGGCGTGGTGACATATGACACATTGTGGAGCGGAACCTCCCCATGGGAATAATAAAGGACAAGAGGCGAGACGGTGGACCGAGGAGGACGAGGGGGCAGATAGCGGAGATGTACATCAAAAGAAATGAAGTGGAAAAAGTGGGAGAAAAGCAGATGAAAACGTGAAATCAAAGTACGTGGGGTGTGTAGATGCCAACGAAAAGAAGTGTGTTTAGTCGAGCTGAAAAGAGGACGATGAAAGACTTGTGCAAAATGAATAATTCAAATCTGAAAACAGGGGAATCAGCAGAAAAAGAAAGGCAACCCGCCGTACCTGTGCACGGTCACACCCGAATGGCGAGCGCCATTTGCGTCTTTCCAACCCAAAAACTTTCATTTGCGATGCGGTGCAGGTTCACGCCCTTGACACTCTGACCCCCCCCCCCCACTCACTCGAGGGAGCCCGTTATTTACCTGACCAATGCGGTATTTTAAAACCGGCAGACCGTGCTCGGATTGTCGACTCTGAGCTGGACCGAGGCCAAAAACACTTAAATATACCCCGGCGTCACCAAATCACACTAACGCAACGCTAATAGCTACAACAGGAGAGCCGGGGCAAATTGGATTTCTCTTGCCGGTATATATTGGTTTCAGTATTGAAAGCTGGCACGGTATAAAATCTACATTTATTTAGACTCCGCTGTATTGATGTCAGCTCGCCAGAACACAGTAAATATTGAGTTTTGGAAATGTTTGCAAGTGCACCAGTGGGTGATTACTGACCCTCTGCGTCTACTGCTTCATCTCTCCATCTATCTTGGCGGCACACAACTTAACCACGCTCCTGCCGGCTCTCCATTTATCCCTCGGAATAAATTCTCTGTTATGGTGTCTCATAAAACAGACAAGTTTCACCCGCGCAGGACTCCAATATATACTTGCATCCTTGCACATATACTGTGATTAACGCCAGAACAATCAGATAAACCCAAACTGTGTAAAAAAAAAAAAAAAAAAGGGGGAAAAGTCATTCTCACCTAGATTTAACGGTAAATCTTTGAAAGGCTTTTTATTATGTTTATAACCAAACTATTTTCCGGTTGTATAAGCTTCACGCTTCAAAACAACTTTGCAGCGGCAGACATTCTGATATGATTATGTGAAAACACGCATTTCAAATGGTTGGGGTTAGCAGGTAGCACATTATGTTGCTAAAAGTATATCAAGAAAAAATGCACATTGAGGTAAGCTGCCTTGCCTAAAAAAAATAATAAAAAAATAATAAAGAAGCCAAATGGAGTTTAGTACTTGAAGAAAACAAGCAGAGGACGCTTTTGAAAAAGGCTCAACTTGTTTGTTAGCTAATGAAGCAATTTTAACAAAGCCTGCTGGGGCCACAGTCGCTGCCCAGATTATTTCTGGGAAACGTTTGTGTTGCGACGTGACAAGAGTTCCCAAATATGAAAATTTGTCTGGCTGTTATGACCATTTCAATCTGACCGCAAGAAATGTAGCCAGGCTAGCTAAGGTCGTGGCTTTAGCCTAATATACAAACACAAGCTACCGCTAGCAAACACCAGTCATTAGCACGAGGCTAATTTTGCACTAGCACACCCTGTAATAGTGACACTTTGTTGCTCAAGAACTCCTACTTTGAAAAGTAGTTTGAGCAAAGTTTTAGGTCCATTCCGACGATTGATCGAAGCAGAACATGACAACTATTTTCTTGAATTTATTCCTCGCGTTTAAATCCAACTAAATAGCGCGCGGCCATGAATGGCTGCTTTGCGTCGCCGGAGACACACGCATGCTATTATGAGAATTGCCTTCTAATGATCTATTTTTGTGGCTCTCCAGTCTACACTTTAATGGTAAAGCCTTCAATCAGACTAGGCTGGAGCGATCAATGTTGGCATTGATGGTCACTTCCCACACACATTTACTCTTTCCTTCCCCCATAAAGTGGCGATTTCCCTCCTCCCTCTGTCTGCTCTTTGTCTGACGAGCTTTATCTAAAAGTTAATCTCCTTAAAACAACAATCCGCCGCCGCCCCTCCTCATCCTTCTCTCCGGCTTCGTCTTAACGGCCTTCTTCTGTCATTCGTCTCCCCAGTAGGAGACCTCTCCATCTTTCCTTCGGTCTGGCCTGCCAGCCTTCCCTCATTTCTCGCCGCTCACATGTCCGGCCATCACTCTTTGCAGCCGCAACAACTCCACTTTTGTTTCCCCCCCGCGGACGACCTTGATGGATGGCTGTCTTTGCGGGCCGTACGCGCCGTCACATCATTTTCAAGGTCAAGCTAGACAATGCTCGTATCCATGCAACAGAAGCTAGACGTCAATTTCCTTAATAGCAGTTATTGGGGAGGATAGTAATCGTTAAATAACAACAGAAGAAGCCTTCAATAAAAAAGTTTGAATGTTTTCCTGTATTTGACATTTTTAGTCAATACAGGGAGGAAATGAAAAAGAAAATGACATCCAAGGTTTTCCAGAAGAGGAGATGAAGGTAAAGAGTTGCACGGCGAGACGGCAAAGTTGCGTTAGCGCTGATTTAAAGACGTTTGGGCCAGAGGGAGATGAAAGGGTGAGGCCACCTTGGGCAACACGGTGACAAAATATGGAATGGAAGAACATATAGTTGAGTTACACAAAGTGTCGCTGGAGTTGGCTTCCAGGCAGTTACTTGAAAAGTGTAAGTTCCTCGCGTGTTTATTGGCCTACGAACAGAAGAGTCACTGCATAGTAAAGTTTAAGACGGACGCAATGGTGAGTCACCTTTGTTGTTTGTTGGCACTGTCACAAACATTATTGGGGTCTTTTATAGGGATAATTCTATTTCCCTAAATTTAGGCTGCCAGTGCCTTTTGTGTCACAAATGACGAAAAAAATCAAAGTTCTTCTTTTCAATGTGATCTAGACAGTCTAGCAGAATATCTACAAAAAATTACAAGAGTTGTAGCCTCTTTAATAAGCCACACTAATACCAGTCATTCTCTGCAGAGGATAAAGAATATCTGCCTTTCAGACTTGACATATTATCTGTGTTGCTTAAATTATTAAAAAAATATATATACTAAAATATAATGACGGCCCATCTACGGCATTTTTTGCGTAGTGTCCTATGACAGACGATCCCGACTAGCCTGTCCACAAGTCAACTGGGATGGACTCCTGCTCCCGTCAACAAGATAAGCGCTACGAAAAGAAGAATGGACCGCGGTTCTTATTTGCCAATAAGACAATGGACGTAAACAAGATAGCCACCTGGATTGCGCAACAATTACGAACGGACCAAGCGGCCAACAGAAGACCACGGCCAACAATGGCCGCTTAATTGTGAACTCAGCGATAATGGCGGCCCTCGGCCTCTCCTCATTACGACGGCGGGCTGTCTGCCAACGCCATCTGCAGCGGCGTTCGCACTCAGCTGCGTCTTACTCAAGCATATTATCCCCCCGGCATAATTGCCGCATTACTGAATGTCAATATAACAATAATCAGTTTCAAGGGGCCAAAGACAACGAGGGCAAATCTTGGAATAACATTCGCTCTCGGCTAATTTGCTCGGGAGCTCGGACGACATTCGTATCCACGGACTGTCCGAGTTAATGAGTCATTATTGGAAAACTGCGGACAAAACTATCAACTTTGTTGTCCGTCGTTGCTGAGGAATCAAGACGGTCTGTCGCTAACGCGCGTGACTCGATACGCTGAGCTTATCTCACTGTAAGGACCGCGAGTGTGCGTGAGAGATAAGACGGAGATCTACACCCTCTCTCGGGACGTTTTACAATCGAGAGAAAGGACGACTGGATTTTGATATTTACCATCTGAATTCAATCGCGGCGTACACAAACAGTCTGGGTGTTTTATCTCGGCCCAAGTGGATCGAGTGGGGAAACATTGTCCGGTCTCATTTCAAGCTCCATTGGGTGTAGCTTGCTATTTAACGGCGGAAACAATGTGCAATTAGCAAGTCTCAACACTTGTAATTGCCGATGTAAAGTTGAGAAATGGGATCTTGATTTCCCAAACCTGAGAACTTTCCATTTACTGCTCACGCGTTAAGTGCTTCCGGGGGGGGGGGGGGGGCGACGAGTGATGGATGTGTCACTTGTCGATGTCAACACATCATTTTTATTGGTGAGGTGGGCAAAGACAGAAATCACCTAGCACAAAGTGGATGAAAAAAAAATGGAGTTAAATTTCACGACATTAAAACAGTCGGTGAGTTCAAGCCAATGACGATATCCGAATGTGACCTGATAAGCACGTGAATGAACGTGATTGGCTGAACACTTAGGGGTCGTGGCCTTTGATTTAGATGAAGACAGAACCCTTTTGCTAACACATTTAAGCCGAAATTTAAGATATTCCAAGTTCTTTAATAAAATTTTCCTTCCACTGTATTCCTCCAAAACAACTTTTCAATTGTGCTACGAGGCAACGATACATTTTAAAATGCACATAACGATGCCTGGAGCATAACGGCGCAAGCTAACACTCACAGTGAGCAGTCAACTGACGGCTCACTAACTGCGCTAGCACTTAAATCACACTTTTGGCATCCGTCAGACGGTCTGTCCAACAATGTTTCTTAAATAGTGCCGTTCGAGTCACGCTTTAGTGACCGAGACAAACTAATGGCATGAAGAGTCAACCAGGCAAACATATGCGAGCCGGTCGGCCGAAACTGGGGGGGACGCGAATGTCAGGTATACTAAAGGATGCGGCGTAGGGCCGTACAAACAGACACAGATCTTCCCCTCGGCTCGACAATTTACAGTTGACGCGTTTTTTTTATGGTCGCGGGACAAACGAGAAGGAGGCTGCGCAACCTTGAAGTGAAGAGAAGGTTGAGGCGCTGATAAATCTGAAACGCCGCTGCGTTGGTGGGACAGGAAATAACTAACAAAAGCCGCACGGAGGAGAAGCAAACGAGGAGTGGCTCGGAAGAAGAGCTCTGACCTTGACACCTCGTGTACTCTTTAAAACTAATAAAAACTCGAGCGCGTTTTAAAGCAGCAAAAAAATGTGGGATTGAATGAGGGAGTAGAACTAAATCAGGGTTGTTAAACTCATTTTTGTCGAGGGCCCCATCGTAGACAAAGTTTCCTTCGGAGGGTCATTATGACTTTCAACTCCTTATAAAACTGTTCAAATATCTTAAAAAGTTGAATGATAATAAAAATTTAAAAGTGACATTTTAGTTTTGATACATGATATCGATACACAATTTGTCTTCGCGGGCCACATAAAAGGACGCGACGGGCCGTATCTGGCCCCCACGCCTCGTGTTTGACACCAATGAACTAAATGGATCCTAACAGCCAACCAGCACGGGAAATTGTTTTTAGGGGGAAAAAGTTGAAAAAAAAAAAAAAAAGAGTATATTAGTAATATGCAAAAAGTAATGTTTTTTGGAGCAATTCGGTTCAATTTTGTATTTTTTTTTATTTCACAGAGACTTTTACACATGACAATTATTAATCATGGTCACCAGTTACAGTTAATAAAGTTATCACGGTGTCTATAGTTCATCACCTGGAACTGATATTTCCATTTCCATTCAATCGAAATCCAAATTGTATTCAATTTCAGAGTTCCTGTTCCATAATTAACATGTATCATGATTCCTACGCCGCTCTCCTCTCACATAGCTGCTGGCAGCAGCCAGATAGCTTCCGGGCAAATTTCCAATAAGAGCGACAGGCGTGACGACGCCTTATATTTGTGGATCTAACATCTCATTCGGGTCTGTAAACGAGACGCTTTTTTGCAGCACCTTATCAGGACGGGGGGGGAGCAAGGCAGCTGAATATAGATGGGAATTGCCCGGGCGTGATTACCACCTCAAAAAGCTGATTGTTATCGGTGCAATGTTAAGTCTATCGGGCACATTGCAGCTTGCTACAGTTAATGAGGGAAGGTGAGGGATTTGTATTCCGCAAATTGGGATTTGTGGATGTCACCCGAAAAGCTCACGTGGGTTCACCTTGCCGTCGGTGTCATCTCGGATCGGACGTTTGTCAGCTTTAAATCTAAATGCCAACTGAATTTGAAGTTTGTTTTGGAAAGTTGACTTGAAGTATCTTGGATCTGGTTATCATCAAAATCAGTTATTCCGAAAAGAAAAAAATAAATCATGTTTTTATTTTTTTGGTCTGATAGCATGCCAAAAGTAAACATTGCACGAGTTTGACCTCATCTATCGCTATCATCTTCCGTTTTGACATCACTCGACATGAAAACGGTTCAATAATCACCATTTGCAATCTCATTTTCTTATTAAGCCCCCCCTTCAAAAAAGACACAAAGTGTGGCCTATTTTCTACTCAGTGAAAGGAACTCGGCAAGGAAGAGATCCCCAGATAAGCGGGAAGAAGAAGAAGAGAAGATGAGGAGCGGACGGAAATGAAGAGCTACGGTGAGAAAAGACAACCTGATAAGAAGAAAAAAATATTCCGGAGAAACATCAAAGACACAAAAAGGGTTTCAATGAATTCATCAAGACAACCTGGGAAGTCATTTTAACCTTCCGCTCTACACTAAGATGAAAAAGTCTCATTTTAGAGCACATACACACACACACAAAAAAAGATCTTCTATCAGTTGATGAAAAAAACATGTTCCCATCTGAAGCTCGGATGGTGTTAATGCTTTTAGTCTGGAAGTCCTGGCACACTTTGGCTAATGTTCTCTTTCAGCACCACGGACGATTGGAGAGCTAAGAGGGAGGGCGACTTGAAAAGAGATCCTTACTTTGTGCAATTCCATCCCATATATTTTGCCTTCAATCTGCAATCCCTCAAATGGATCCTTCTCAAGACGGAAATCCTGCCGAGTTCTACGTGATTCAGGTATAAATTTATGAAGCTCGTATATTTATAAAATATATTTGAAAAAAGTAAATAAAAAATATATAATATAATATTTAAAAAAATAATATATATATACATATATATGGAATATATATTTTTTAAAATATATATATATATATACACATATATATTTTTATATACATATTTATATATATTTTTTTGGGCTATTTTTTAAATTGTATTTATATATACAGACACACACAGTAGAAGTTTTACAAAGTGGTTCCAAAGTTCGCCTCTTTGAATCAAGTGCATTGGTTTATCTGCAAGTTGTCCCTGCAACTGTGGCTGCTTGTTTCCCTAAAAGCGTGAAATTTTGTCTCCGCATCAGCATCTTGCAAAGTCGTCAGAGAATGCCTTCAACCATTGGCGTGACTGGCAAATAAAAATGAAACATAAAACACTCAGGGAACTCATTGACAAGCGATAAAAGGTTTGCGCGTGTAATTGAGGCTGCCGTTTTTTGGTGTCCGTTAAGCTCCCCAAACTCGGAATTAAAGAGGGAATTCATTATCTTTACAACAAGTGTGCTTACTTTATAGGCCGGGATGTCATCTGGGGAAAAAAAAAAAAAAAAAAAGCGATGCTTTGGAGGTTTCTCTTCCCGACACCATTCAAAGTAGCTTTTTGAGCGCTAAAGGGAAGCAACACCTAAAACATATTTGCTCGGGATTTATTTCAAAGTCCAATTACAGCACATGATGCACAATATTTCATCATCTGGATTGATTGGGAGCGGCGGGAAAACCGTACGTATTTCAAAAGTCTAAGTGGAATATAAGAGGTGAAAGTTTGCCCTCCGGCCGTTATTGGGCACATGTAATTAAATGGCGTCGGTAATGCCGTTTTAATGAGAGCGGGCAGGCGGTGAAGTGTGTGTGCGTTTGTGCATATATATGTGTGTGTGTGTGTGTGTGTGCGCAGGGAAGGATTAAATCAAGATGTCAAATGTACGTCTCGGTCCATATTTACTGCTTTAATAAGAGTTGGCTAAGCAAAGAGAAGAGCTGTGGGGTGCACAGAGACCATGTCAGCACATATGCAAACACACACACACACACACATGCGCGTGTGCATACCAACACCATCTCGTCCTTGTCAATGTGACCTGTTTTCCATATTAGTCTTTTTTTTAAGAAAGCGGCAAACCTATCAGCTACTTTTAGGCGGTAGCCATATTTATGTGTGTGTAACTGCTAACAAGCTGTAGGGGTCATCTTGGAAAAGACAAGTGTGTGCGCATCTAATTGTGAATGAGGTAGATAAGAGATGGGGAGATAGCAACGGCTGGGGAAAAATGAAGTGTGTGTGTGTGTGCTGGTGAGCTCGATCTAATTAAATGCCCCTTCAGACATGAACTCCTTGCACATAAAGATCCCCGACAACATGGCTCCTGTTCCTTGAGGTGTAACTTCCACGCGTCTGCCCTGGCTATAGCATACACCTTAGGGAACGTCCACAAATGTTGGAATTGCACCAGAGGGGCATCTGATGGGGTGGGGGGGAGGTGGTTGGGATATCGGACTGCTTTGGTTTTGATGAGAGATAAAAGTCAGGCGATAAACGCGCTGAGCACCGCGCTCGCTATAGAATCTCAATCAGGCCGTAACACAAAGTCAGGGGATTTGTTGGAGCAGTTAAACGTGATATACATCCACTGGCCGCTGCTTTTTGGTACGTCTGCACAAGTTAATGAGATCCAATACAAGAGCCGTGTCAAAAGTCAACGGAGCCGGACTTCATTGAAACCCAGATGGAGCACAACCACCACGGAGAATGGAAAAGTACACCTTAAGTGAGAAGAAACAACTTAAATACACAATTTGAAAAATTGGAAAAAAAAGCCAATTATATAAAATATGCATAACCTCAAAATATATCATTTTTTTTCCTCTTCCCGATGTGCGCACACTCGCTGCCAACAACGAGGCACTCCAAAGCAACTTTAATGTACAATTTGAATGACTGAATTTTTTTTGTGACAAGTATATAAAATATGACATATCTTGCACATATCTTCCTCATGTGCGCACACTCGCTGCGAACAACGAGGCACTCTAAAGCTGCAAACTATCCACACAACCCCAAATAAATCTACAAAAACGACTATAGCTTCCATTCCGCATTCCATTTAGCAATGACATAGAACCTTTGCATAATCATATCGTTATTAAAAGTCAGTACTGGAGTAACGGCTACTGCAATGCATTCTGGGACTTCACGGGCGCATAACAAGCTAGCTTTAAATAGGACGAAACAAATATTCTGCACACGCCAATAAAAGTGAATCACACTTTGTCTGCAACTCAAGATAAGAGATCATTGGACCGTGCTAATAAAATCACAACAATGACCAATGTAATTGTTAACACTTAAAACAATTTAACTGCCTCGTGAAGGTTTATGGTCAAAAGATGGACTGGGGGAAAGGCAGTTGCTTGTACTGGCCATAGTTATGTCTCAGATATTGATATTTACTTTATCATCCCGCCGTTGCGTCTCGCATTGAGCTTTTCTTCATTAGTGGCGAAAAAAAAAAAAAAAATCATTGCATTCCGTGTCAGCAGGCTGCCGCTTTTATACACACACACACACACACACACACACACACACACACACACACACACACACACACACACACACACACACACACACACACACACACACACACACACACACACACACACACACACACACACACACACACACACACACACACACGCGCGCGCACTTCAACTCAGAGCGTCTCATTTACCAGTCTGAAAGCTTTCGTCATCTCTGTGGAGATAAATGTCAATCGGCGACCCTACGTCCCGCCGGAGCGTGCCGACAGGAAGGAGGTCTGACCTCGGGCTGGCCGCCCCGCCAGGGGTGGGGGAGGGGTTGTGACAGACGGCATGAACGAGAGGGACGAGAGAGTGAGGGAGTCAAACAAAAAGATGGAGGAGTCATTTCTCCTTGACATTAAGCGTAGCAGGGCAGGAGTTGTCCGGCTTCCAAAGAGAGACGTCATAGGGCAGGAATAAGCTCCTACGAATAGAGCGGACCCTGTATATGTGTGTGTATCATAAATATTTCTATGTTTGTAAGAAAGCGGTGAGTATTGAAAAGCCAGAAAGATCCAACGATGAAGAGGATGAAGTCAGAGTACATTTCATAGCGTTGCATTCAGGCCTTGATTTGATTTATTTCAGCAACTGATACGTCTTTGTCATTTGTTGTATATTGGATTTTGTAAATTTGGCTTTTATTGCTCGAAGACAAAGCGAATCTTGAGAAGAAAGGGGCAATATGGATAGTATCGACCTAGATTGCCTCTGACAAGAAGAAAACCGTCGAAACGTACACTATGTTTCTTGATTTCTTTTTTTTTTTTGGCACTGGTTCACATTAGGTGTTGACATAAAATGCTAAATAACAAACTAAACTTGCATGTTAGCTAGTTTAATACAGCCTCCCATCGCTAGTTACAAGATATCATAGTCAATCATTTGATTGAATAAATAAACCTAATTAGCATGTTAGCAAAACCAGCGCCAAGCTACTCAACACATAACGCGGCTCACGGGTTAAACGAGTTAACTGCATAGCCAAATCTATGTGCTCATTCGTTGACACCCACGTCACTCACCGTACGTATTTTTTTGCACATATGACATCACAAGTTTGAAGTTGTTCCGCTTACTATGCTTTTATTTTGGAAGCTGTCACCTTTCCAATAGCGCACAGAATGGCAGCATGCATTAAAGATGACATCCGCTCGCTCCTTGGCACTTGCGTACACGGAACGTCTGAGTGTGTGCGTGTGTGCAAACATGCACACGGACACACAAACGGGTTGTTAGACTCTCGCGCTTTGGCTCAACTGGAGGTGTAAAAAGCTGACATGCTAAATGTCTCAAAGAGGTTCCAGGGCAGCAATAAAACACGAAATTCACAGCTCACTCATTCATAATGCAAAAGTGAAAAAAGGCCTCGTGTTTGAGCTCCTGCAGAAAATACTAAACACGTCCCAAATGCATGCTCATGAAAAAAGAACTGCAAATTTTAATTGTATTACAATGTGATGTCAATTTGAATTGGATTAATTGTCCTACAACCTTACGGTTAGCATACGGTTATCTCCCGAACACTCATGTGGAATTTGACTTCCTTCCTCCTCCTCAAAGAAGAATGACAGATGGGATTTGGAAGCAGGCTGATGTAATGTAGCTTCAAACACTCCCCCCCCCCCCCCCCCCCCAAAAAAAAACATCACCCGCTGTTCCAGGAAAAAAAAAAAAAAAATCCACAAACCCACTTTCTAACTCTCATTCAAACTGACAGATTACTGAGAAATGAGTTCAGGAGGGAATAAGAAAGAGTGAAGAGGCAGCGCAGGTGAGCGGAAAACACAACGGTATTGACGGAGAACCACAAAGACTCGATCCCATGCTGAAACTCAAAGTGACACCCATTTTCCAGTGTGTTTGCCCTCCAAACAAGAAATAATTATGGGAGCTTTAGCTCTGCCAGGGCCGGAATGGCATCAAGTGTTGTGTGTTTGCACAGCTCTCAACTCCAGAATAGGCTCTTGTGTTCACGTCGCCGTCTGGGATGGAGGAAGCGAAATAAAACACACACACGCGCACACACATTCCAACAGTGCTGCCATCACTGTAACACCTTTTAAAAGCTGAATTTTATTTATAGACCATATGGGATTGAGCTCTCAAACCAACCAGAGCGAAAGAAAAATATTAAAAAGTCAAAGTGTAATTATTGTAATGTAAATAGTGCACAAAAGTGTCCAGTACTTTAATAATAATAATATTATTAATAATAATACAATATGTATTTATTATTATTATTATTAATATACTAAAAATAATACAGTAATAATACAACTTAAAAGAATATCCAGAAAATTAATTTGCAACAAGTATTATTATTATTAATACTAAAAAAAAAATACAGCAATAATACAACTTAAAAGAATATCCAGAAAATTAATTTGCAACAAGTAAAATAACTGTACTATATAAAATGAATAGCCCTCGAATCCTCTTGGCTATGAGCAAGTTCAAAAGTGTAATGTAGTACAAACGCTGATGACATATTTACACTGACTTGTCGAGTCGAGTCCAGTGAAAGGACATCCAAGTTTGCGTGACATTGTTGTCTTTGTGTGCCACATTATCGCTCATCGTCACAATAATTAAGATCCACCCCCCCCCTACACACACCCACTGTCACCTTATCGTGAGTTAACGAGATAATGACTTCTTTTGTCGGCGCAGACATGACAGCATTGTAATTCACAAGTCGTAACTGCGCTGTATCATGGTGAGGGTGCGCAAGGTTGCACCATGCCATGTTTTGAGAACAAGCAAAACGCGTGAATGGAAAAAAAAGACGTCAGCAAGCCGTTAAAGGCTTTGTGTTACTATTCTGAAAAATAAAGATATTTCAGAGGGAAAGTCGATGAGGAGTCGTTAAAAGGAGAAGATAGAGTTCTGAAATAATTAAAAACTGAGCTCATAATCTCGCCTCTTCTTCTTCTTATTGTTTGGCTCTCTTCCAAGAATTCAGAAGAGATACAGTAGCTCTATTTTGGATGTCAACAAATAGATAAAGGCCTCCCAGAGGAAAATCATTTTGAATCCCACTGAGCGATGTTTCTAATTTTATGCCCGTCTCGCTCTCTACCCATGATCAGATTGACACAAATGGAAAATGGATGTTGTTTACGCATATTTGCAATTGGAATTGCGTAGGTTAAAATAGCCTCTGGCTTATTTGTACATTAGCGTATTTAGTACCTGAGGGCATTTACTCAACTGGGGTTTGGTCTATTAAGAGCTAGGTTCCAAATAATTATTTACGACAAGCAAAAGTTGAGTTTGAAACAAAATAAAATGACTATTATGGAGAAAGGGAATTGAGTGGAAAAACTCAAAGTTTTAATGGGCTCAGCAGTTCACATTTTCATTCGAAGAGATGTTTTATTTGATTTATCTACAAATATCAGGCCTGGTAAAATAATATATAAATAATATCATATATAAAATAATATAATAATAAAAAACAGAAGATAAATGAAAATAAAAAAATTAATATAAAAAATAAGATAAAAGTACTGCAATTAAAAAAATGCATTTTAGCCACTCAAATTAGATGTAATTAAATTGTGCATGAGTACTAATCATGTGGCAGCTTCTATGTCTCTAAGCAGCAGCAACTCGAAGATATTAAATATTCCGAGCACAGTCCCGCTTAAACAACACAGTAATAATGTGCTGACTGGCAGCAGGAGAGAGAAAAAAAAATAAAATCACTGCACAATTTAATAATCACTTTGTAATCATGAGCGAACGCCTGTCGTATTTCTTTTCATGTTCTCGGCAGTCGAGGTATTTCGGGTTCAGGAAATGGCAGCGGGCAGGAGAGAACATTGCGAGCTTGATAACATTTTTCAAAATAGATGTTTTACTGTAAACACGCACACACTATTATGTTCATGAGGATAGAGCAGTGAGTCATCAGTTTACATTAGCTGCGTATAAACAGCGTTTCCTGTGTACTGTTATTGGCCAGGCGACTTGAAAATGCTTCATGAAGAGGATTTATTTGACATCCGATTGGTGTTTTTCATATGAATTCTAAATGATCCGCTTGAACGGTTTGTCTGGATTATACCTCCTTCAGTTGGGCAAGGCATACACGTCAGAAGGAGCAGCACAATGTCCGTTGAATTGAAGCAAAAAATGGCAAAAAAAAAAAAAAAAAAGTAATTTATTTGATTGTGTAAGTAGTTTTTAAAAATAAAGTACAATATCATAAACTGCAATTTGAAATTATAAATAAATGAAACATTTTTTGGGGGGGGGTAGAGTTGGAACGGATTACAGTCATTTTCATTCATTTCAATGGGGAAAGATGATTTGAGTGTTTTGAGTTGCGGCTGTGGTTTTGGAACATATTAAAGTTTTATCTAGAGTTTCTAGAGTTTCATTTCAACTAGTTTAAAAAAAACAAGTCAAATTATTGTGGACATCCATCCAATACCTTCTTGTAAACATCTTGAAGATGTAAGAAGGGAGCCTTATGTATTACCTACAGAAAAACAGTCGGTATAAATACACAAGTCAATACGGGGAAACCTTTACACCGATGTCCAATGCATTATGCAAATAGAAACTTCTCCGCAGGCTTCAAAGATTCAATAATCTATTATAGACAAAGCTTCAAAGCCGAGGCCCTTGGCGAAGAACGTTCCCCAACACGAACGGCGTTTTGGCACGCTGACTTATTTATATGCAGAAACACACGGCTAGCCAGGTATTTTCTCAGCTCCCTTATGTTCTCCTGTTTTGTGGAAACTCATTATGAAGCTCACACTACGAGAGGACACCACCTCCGCTTTTGGTGCTGGCTCAGATCAAAAAGACATGAGAAAGGCCAGAAGGAGATCAAATGTGACTTTGACAAATCCGCAGGCTCCCGCCGCATACTGAACACTCTTCACACGATTGTGCGGACACGAGCTGGCGCCGGCAATTTGGACGGAGCAAAGTGCTTAATGGTTGACCTTGAAGAATTTGTTGGATTCGAAAGCAAGTTTACTGATTGTGTTTTCTGTCCGTGGTTGAAAACAAACAACGATTTCTTAAATTGAGTTGTGGAGCCGAGCAGACCTCAAATGAGAGTTTCTACTAGTAAGCCTTGTTTCTTGAGTCCACCCACAACTATGTGAAACGGTGCCAAAAAAAAAAAGTTGGAATATGTTTTTAATGAGCAAAATGGCCCCCTACAGTATTGTAACCCATAAAAAAAGTAACAAAAAAATTCAACAGTTTCTCACTATGATTTCCTACTTTAATTTAATGGGCCCCGTTCTAATTGACCACCGGGGGACAATATAACAAACTCACTTAATGTAAATTTGATGATACAACACGAGAAAAGACCTTCACAATAAAACTGCAGTAATATTGATTAGAAATTTTCCCTACTAAAGAACTGATCAAGTCGACAAGTGTTGCTCTTCTTCTATGCCAAGAATATTAAAAAATACAATTAAAATACAATTCCTGAATATTTCTTTTTAGCACAAATGAGCCCAAATGCTAACGTAGCATTGGTCAACCGAGTCGTACTTTTCGCCTCGTATTCATAACCCGCTAAAATTAAATCATACGATTGACTGAGTCCGGCTCGTACGTTGAAGCCTTTTATTTGCAACCTTGCTATCCCCCCTCCAAGGACTAACTAGCAATTTGCGTCTCCTTGCAGCCGAATGTCCACATCGTAGGGATGCTGTCGGAGGAGGATTACAATGCCTGTGATCTTGTTAATGGATATTAATAATAGATGACCGGAGAAATGAGGAAGGAGGGTGGGAAGGGCGATGGTGGAGCGAGATGATAGAAAGAGATCAAGTTGGAGAAAGGGGGAAGGGGGGGGGGGGGGGGTTTCCTATCGGCGGAGGTCAGGGTAGAAGCTCTCCTCTGCTCCTTAAGCCTCTACTCCGATCTCCTCCTGGGATCTCATTACGGCCAACTGGCTGCCTATGAAAACCCAAGCCCATCTGCCTATGAGCTAAAGAGGGGTACAAAGTGGAACGGGAAGAAAATATAACAGAAGCCGCCAAGCGTGCTGAGCACCCCCAAAATCGTGCCACTTAATCACTGCCTGCATTTCCAACTTTGAAACTCATAACTCCAAAGTTGCAGAATTGCATCCTCCGGAGGAACTAAACGCTCTCACTCAACCACAGTCCGCTAGCTTAATAGCTGGACAGCTCATATTTCCCGAAGAAGGAATGTTTTTGGTTGTTGAGCTGATCAAGGGTGGAAAAGTCGGAAAGGTAAACATCAAGACGACAGCGACTAAAGACAATGAAGTCTGGTGAGGAACGTTCTCACCGACATGTTCATTTCTTTGGACAATACTACTCTTAAGTACTCATTTACATTACCTTCCGATTACCCGATTTCAAACACTCTCGATTCGGCCCCCTCTGCTCTCCCTCCACACGACCCCAAAAAAAATGAACGTTCCATCGTCCCATTTTTTTGAAGGGGGTGTATTTTCCGTACTCACACACATTAGTCAAGATTTGGCGCAGGTCGGACTGGGGACAGAGATGAAGGAGTGACACATATACCTTAGAACACTCACAAACGTAATCTCACGGCGGCTTTAATGCAGAGCGATCATCACTCCAGAATCTACTCCATGTCCCCCCCCCTCCTCCCCCTCCCCTTTACAGCTCATCAGCCATCCATCGTTCCCGCCACACGTCCCGGAGTCATCAGCACGCTCTCATCTTTCCTCCGCCACACTGTCCGGCCGTGATGAATCCCCGAGAAATCTTCCCGATGGGCTTTTTTTTACAAAATCGATGGCTTTTGCTTGAGCGTCACCCAATGGTTTTTACGTCTGTGTGGAAGCCGGCTTGTCAAGTCTCACGTGAGGGTGTTATTGTAAAATATGAGGTTTTATTAAAAAATAATAATAATGATAATGGAGCCAGGGTGGGGGCATGCACACAAAAAAAATGACGGATTAAACATTAAATACATCTAAGACCTAATGGACTTCCATATTTGTTGAATCGATATTGTTCCTGGCATCGCTAATGTCCAAACGGAGGGTCGCCATTAACGTCTCCCTCTATTTATTTTACAGAGGAACATAGCAAAGATGCGCTCGGAGAGTTTGGTAATTAGTCACATCCTGTTCGAGCCCAGTTATTGAAAGATAAAAATCAAAAGCATTACAACCTTCCCACATTATGCTGATTTACAACCCCGGATTCTATTATGTGTAACGGGCTTAAAAAAAAACCCTAATAAACACGGATTAAATATCCCCGTCTTTAACATAAGTGTGTCTCAAATAAAACGTGAAATAAAAATAATAAAAAGCGGCGGCGGCGGTTGACGACTGATGGCATCCAGTTCATATTTTGCACGAGCAATTACATTTTCTGCCATACAAATGCGAGAAGACGTCGCGGCCCAGGAAGCCGGCCGGGACGAGTTTTGACAGTAAATAAGCTAATAGGCAAATGGCACGGCTATTAAATGAGTTAAACCCGATCGATGTCAACTCTGGAGCAGAGGTATATAAATTTATTTCAAACGAGTCACCGAGTGACACCCATAAAGCAAGTCATCTGTTAGCATCTGTCTGCTGAAACGAGGGACTGCTGTGTGTGTGTGTGTGTGTGTGTGTGTGTGTGTGTGTGTGTGTGTGTGTGTGTGTGTGCACCCGTCTCAATGTGTGTGTATGTTGTGGTTTTTTTTTAGGGGGGTGTTGGGGGGAAGGTATGGATGAAGCCATCACCTGCCTTTGTGAAAGTGCGGGACTGTGAGAGATGAGAGAATGATCTCCAGCGTAATGCTTACACTAACACTTTCTCTGCTACAGGAAAGTCCAAAAAAAAAAAAAATTCGTCAATGGCCGGGAGCCGATCAATGTCCACAACGCAAACACGCCCAAGGACGCACAAACCCAGTGGTTCACTATTTCCCATCTTTCTGAATATTAGCAGAGGAGTAGAAGTGTTATTACTTCCCGGGCAATGGCGCGTTGGGGCCTTCATCGGCAACAAAGCGGCGATCATTACAATAAATGAAACCAACGGACTGTGACTGACTGGCGGCCCCGTTCAATCTTGGCTAAAGTCGGCCGAGGTAGGCTCAGAGAAAATGGATGAATTTATTTGAACTTAATGTGGTACATGGACCAACTATTCAATATTTTGTTTAAAATAAAAAACAATGGTGTTCATGAAAGAAAAAAAAAAAAAAAGCTCAATTGCCTGACTGGGGCTTTACTAAAACCCGATTCAGAATTGCCTCTAATATTCACTAAAACAGTTCGGCTAGAGTAATTGCAGACTAAATTGTTCCGGAGCAGCGTTCAGTTTCACATTCAAACCGCTGCGGTCGTTAAATGCAAAACAAGCTGCTTTATAATCACCGACGGCAACGCTACATCCAACTGTCCCGCCTTCTGCAGATCTTTTCCCAATCATATAAAACTCAAAAAACGCTCTCCTCGTAACCATCCCGTACAATCTGGAATTTGTCATTTTCCACACCGCCGTCCCCTTGTCGTAAAACGTCCAAATGTCATAGTGTTGATTTGCCGGGAGCTGACACGCCGTGTCTATTAAAGGCTGCGTTGGTACACACCCCTGCAGGAGAGCAACGAGTTTGGAGAACTCAACCCCCGCAGGTGGACAAAAAAAAAAAAGGGGTTGTTCAAAGTGTCAGCTCTATTGATTTACTATCGGAAGGCCGAGAGCAGGGCATGTTGGACTCATCGCCTGTGTGTAAAGGTAATAGTTTACAGCGGGTCGGAATACACGCGAGAGAAGATTCCCGGGGAGTTGCGGCTAAGTTGACAAACAAAGCTTTAATTCTTGTTTGGAGATGGAAAACAAAGGGCAAAAACCCCAGCGGATGTTGCGAGCGTATGCCGTGTTCAATGGCTGAGGTTCATGAAATATGCATCAAGCATGTTTGAACCCTACACACTAGCTCGCCCCCTCCCCCCTCCCCTTTGCAGACCGGCAGGAATCATAGTTCATAGGTGTCAAACCTAAGGCCCAGGGGCCAGATACGGCCCGCCACATCATTTTGTGTGGCCCGCAAAAAGACATTTTGCATCGACTTTGTCATTATTACATTATTGTTTTCACTTTTTAAAAGAAGATATTGCGAGCAATTTTTTTTTTTTATGATCATTCATCTTTTTGAACTATTTGAACAGTTTTTACTAGTCTGTGATTCCAAAACTAGTTATTCATCAGTTTGTTATGTAGCCTATATTGTATGTTTATAGATGACGTTGACAGTCATAATAGCCCTCCGAGGGAAACTAGTATAAATACAATGAGGCCTGTGACAAAAATGATTTTCACAACCCTGTTCAGTGGTCACCGATACTGAGTACCGATACCTGTAAAACCTCATTCAGCACAACATTGTGAGCAAAACCTTCATTTATGAGGTGGAATATAGTCGTGTAAAAAAAAAATAATAACACCTGCACTACTTTTTTGTGTGGGTGTCCCAGTTTGAGTATTAAAATAGCCCTGCTACACATTTTTCCAGAAGCTATTGTGGATTTCTACTCAAGTCCTGCATGTATGTCTGGATGGAATAATAGATTTGTTCAAGGTTCAATAACTGGGGCATATTTTTTGGGGGGTGGGGGGGCATTTTGTTGGCTGCAGAGGTGTACATGAGAGTGTGTGTCATTTAAGTTTTTTAAGTTACAACAACTTTGTAAGTTAAGAAGCCATTTGCAGCTGCGCTAATGAACAACAAAGTCCTTCAAGCAGAACAAACAAGCTGAAAACAAATGTGTAGACACACACACACACACAGTCGCAACAGGAGACCGGTCCATCTGTTTGTTAAGGGAATTTTTTTTTTTTTAGTGTCTACACACACACACACACACAGACACACACCAGTGAGAATCCAGACATGACATCATATTTTTCTGGCTCTGCAAAGGGTTTTGCACGAAATGCATGACTGGCGCTGGTGCACACAAGACAGCAAGCTCACTGTGTGTGTTTTTGTTTGTGTGTCTGTTGTTTCAATGTAAATGCATCTTTTTATTTGCATTTGTCTCAGCTTTTGTTGTGACTGTTTATCTTCACCACCTCTGTCTTTTGTTTGGATGCCATGCCTTGTGAATACTGTTTAATTTCTACTCCGTCTTCCCTCGGGAAGAGGTGAGGAGGGGATGGAGGGGGAGGTGTAGACAGGGGAGGACACGGCCAAAGACACTTCATTAATCAATCAACCAGCTTTGAAAATTTACCTAATTAAGGGCTAATTAAGGATCTGGGCGGCAAGCCAGCTGGCGCCCCGATCCGCCTATGCCACCGCGACCCTCGTGCCGTTACAGATGACACTGAAGGTAAACACCCCTCCTCCCTCCCTCCCTCCCTCCCTCCTTTATTAGTCGATCCATTCACCACAGCAGATAAGACTCCCGACATAACATTTGTCTTTTTCTTACCGGGAAAAGGTCGGTGGTCGTGACGGTGTCGTTGGGACTCTGGCCGCTTCCGTTCTTGTCATGTTCCTGCCACCTCCCTCGACGCGACACGCTGGCACGCCATGCGCGCTGGATGCTGGAAAGTGGAGGAACTTTTGAGTGTTGAGCAAATAAATTATATAATTATAGATATTCATCTATCCATCCAAATTATATGCATATATATGTGTATATATAAATATATATATATATATTTTTTTTTGTACTATGGCTTGTACGGATGATGCCCCTTCCTTGCGTGTCCATTTCTTCTTTTTTTTTTTTTTATTAACCTAATCTATTTTCTGCCCGTGGAATGCGTTCAGCCCGTCCTGACCTCTCCCCACTCATCAAGCTCCACACCTCGGAGAGAGTTCCCCTCACTCTCCACTTTTCTTTCATCCCCCGAGTGGCCCCGACACCGAGGTCCGCCGCGGGGTGTCGCATCAATTACCCGACGGAGAAACACATTCACCTCAGCTGGAGCAGAAAGACAGCTGAAGGAAATGGTACAAATTGAATCAAGAAGCAGAAATCCAAGCTCCCCAAAGCGATACCTTTGCCCTTTCCTTCCATCCAAGTCCGATTTCTTCACTTCTGTCCATTCTCTCTTGAGCCGCCGCTTTCCCTGGAAGTCGGTCTCGGCCCTCTGCGCCGCAATCATATTAACTCTACGCAGGAACAATGGCTTTCCCTTTCTAATCTCTGCTTTCATGGAAGGCAAAGCCGGAGGCGAGAGTCGTTTTGCCCCGTTCCACCTAGCAAAGCGGCGACGTGGCAGCGTGCCCCCCCCCCCCCCCAACTAAATCTACACAGCAGCTGGGAATCAATGAGCACACCCCACCGTTCATGCGCAAGGTGAAAGTGACCAAATGAGAAAATAATGATGAGAATGGGCTTCTGGAAATTGGAGGAAACCACATGGGTGAGACTTACACAATAGCTTTGATTTCCAGGTGGGGCTGCTGTTGCCCGCGGCGATGAGGCCTGTTGTCTGCCTCCACCTCGCTCCTCTGAGGGAAGCTGAAGATGAGCAAAAATGGGGAAAACACACTGGGGTCAAGGGTCAAGGTTTTAATAGTTATGGATTTTTCATTTAGGGTTTGGGTTTTAAGAGGTTTTTTTTTTTTTTAGAAAAGCTAATTAAAATGACATTTTATGATTTTTTTTTGTATGTGGAAAAAACAAGAGTTTGGTCATTTGGTCGGTTATGAATTTGCGTAAATAATGTATGTGTAAGCTTACCTCTCCACCTTGGGAGCCGTTTGCCCTCCTCCGCTGTGATTGCAGTAGCGATGATATCGCTTTACTTCGTCCTGCCCGGAGAAAAGAAAAAAAAGATACATGTATTTAAAAAAATTTAAAAAATGCAGACATGACAAAGGAGCCACTGAGTTGAGTTGGCCGTTTATGAAAGGCTTTGGTGCTGATCCAAATGAGAATTTTTCAGCCCTTGGCAAGAGGTCCACGCTCTAATGAGAGCCATTTTAGTTTACCATGTCTCTCTCAAAGCTGTTTATTGGTCACAAGGCTGTATTTCTCGATCTGTTCACACGAATGTAAATAACGCAGAGTGCAGTTTGGCGGCTGATTATGCATAACTGTGTGTGCGAGTGTGTGAGTGAACATCTGCAATGGGAGTGACAGCAACTGTTGAAAACAACAACAAAAAGAAAAAGTCTATTAAAAAAAAAAAAAAAGCATTTAGCTCAAAGCTACATTAATTAAAAAAAAACTAAGTGCTCTCTCTAGCCAGATGTTCAATTAAACATTGGTGTTTGTGATAAATTGCCCAAAAGTTGGCTTTTCTTTTCATCTGAATATGGATTTATCTCATCTAACACCATCCATTACCAATTCAGCGTGCCACTACTACATCTTCGTGACAAGATAATGGAATTTTTAATTCCGACAGCCATATTTCAAAAGTGAACTATCGTATATTAAAAGTTACATGGGATTGCCGAGTCGCCCGTCTTATTTTGCAGATGCCTTCGTTATTGTCCCGCGGCATCTGCTTGTTTACAACCGGCCGTAAAGCGCGGGGGGGGTCACCTCAGAGGGCGAAAAACACTTCAAAGTTGGGGCGTGAGGGACTGCGGCTGATCACGGGACGTTCAAATCAATAGTACGGTTGCATGAAATGTCGATACCAACGCCCACGCTCCCCTGCTGGTCAACAACACAATCGCATTATTTTCAAAGTCTAAATAAAAGGCCGGTCGATACGTTATGCGACGCGGAGGGTAATTTGCTAATGAAAAATTAGCCGACGTGTTGCTAAAAATCATTTGTTGGAGTGCTTCACGAATCACGGTTACAAATACATCCACATAATCTTCGGCAACCATGCACGTGAATTAATGGTGACACATGCCGCATTCAACACACGCATCAATCTCCCGGGATTGGACTGGCAGCGTGAAACATCTGCATCGGTCTAATGTCTGCTGAGCTGCAGCTGGATACACGAGGAAGTGACTGATGAAGAGAAGCCGCGGCGGTCGAGACGCACATTAGCTCGGAATTAGTGTAAATCAATTTCATTTAAAAGGTACATATTACTAAAAATTGATTTTTTAATTGCTGGGAAACAAAAAGTTGGGTCTGTGGAACGCCTGCACACTAGTCAAGTGTGGAGTTAAACAATCTTGTAAATTTTCTGTCTGCCTTTTTGCATCAATCTGTAGCAACACCGATCTGCAAGAGGGAGGGCTGCGCCGCTGTGGGTGTAGTCAAAGATGACTTTGATTATGGCTGATCAAAGTGGCTTCTTTTATTACATTTAAATGGTGACATGGTCTCAATATGTGGGGTGGGGGGGGGGGAATTAGGATACGCTGACATTTATGCACTGATAAAGATGAACTCGCCTTTAATTTGTGACTGAAACGAAACTTACAATTTGATCCCGACTCAAAATTCTTCTCAATTTGCAGAAACATAATCCCCATTAAATAAATGCAAATTTCAGAATTCTCTGTGATGCAGTGCAAATGGTGCAAACAGGTAGAAATATTTCAAAAGAGTATGAGGATGGGGGGGGGGGGGGGGGCACACATATCTAATGCAAGGTAGGACCAGAAGAAGAAGAAAGAGACATCCGCGAGGCGAGGAGAGCCAGAACATGATCACACGGCGTATCAAAATGCAAAATGGAGCACTTGAGACTATTCCCTCTGCTACGATTTACCGGTAGAGAGAGGCTCTGGCTAACATACGGTGAGGGAGGGAGGGAGGGAGGGAGGGGGTGAAAGCCTGTTCGCACACACACACAATTACACTCGCTTCTATCATGGGAAGGGTTTTTTTTTTTTTTTTTCAGTGATCAAAGCGCAAGCTCCCTCATTGAGACGATCCTTTCACCCCGCCAGGCATGGTAATGGCAGAGAAATGACTACAAACATGGCAAACAGTCAATGGCTGCTACACGAAGCCACGGAAGCTACCTCATTCATAGGCACAACTAATGAAATTCAATACAAGAGTTCAAATATTCTTTAAGATCTCCTGGAATTTAGACCAACATGAAAAGTGAGGATGATTGCGGCAAAGGAATTGATTCCGAACCAATCGGCAGGCAGGTCGGGAACTTGAGCATGATACGATTCTTCTTTTTACGGTAAACTGAATATTATATATTTGTACTAGGGCAGCCAAAATTAGTCGAGTCGTCACATTCTTCAGCAAAATCGGCGATGGATATTTTCACGATTGACATCGTTTCATTTTTGAAGCCTTGCTTTTGCCTCCAATCTGCCACTGTAGTTGCCCTTGATGCAAATAGGGGTCAAACGTGATGTCACCGGCTAAGCTACGACCAAATGGTATTCTGGCTAACGGGCAAATGAGTATAAAAATCTGCAAGCCAGAAGTTGTTTTTCATGGCAGCAGACGGTGGCTCACGAACATCTGGAAAGGAAGCAGGTTGTGGCTGATTCAATTTCTAAGGAAAAGCCAAGCTATTTGGCTAGTTAGCTGCTAACATTAGCAAGCTACATTGGACTTAGAAAACGTTTCATCAGGTTCATAAAAGTTTTGATTGACATTGTCATAGAGAAACAAAAGAATAAATCTTATGATGAAGTGAAAATATTGCTTTTGTTGTGGACATATCAGGCACTTGCGAAAAACGATACCCCCCCCCCCCCCCCAGTTGGATCCACAGCATCTGTGTTGCCAGCAGATGTTCTGATTAAGAGTGTTGCATGCCGGGATGCTCGGATCAGGAGCCACCTCATGCCGGATGGTGATGGATGACTTCATCATTCCGGCTACAAGTGCTGCGTCAACAATGCCACCTGCACTGTGTATTTCATGCCTAACCCTATTAAAGGGGGAAAAAAAAAAATGGCCGCCGCCCCCTCCCTGCGGTGTGCTGCTTAAACCCGTTGGCTGTAAAAATGGTGCTGTCCCATTGATTATGGGGTAATAGCTGGACAGATGAACGTGTCTCTCAGGGAAGGGGGGGGGGAGTGAGTGGGGGTACGGCTGAGTGATGAACCCGAATCACTCCCACAGACACCAGCAAGTGGAGCGGCCTCTATATCCAATAAACTGCATTTCTGTATCCTCACTCATATTTCACACGCCGATTAGCGCTTACAGTGCTTTCTCCGAGGGGGGGGGGCGAGGGGGGGGTAAGTGTCCTCCACGGAGGTGAACTCTTGAGGAGATAAGCTGCTTCAATTTTGGGGAAATGTCATTTTTGGGGATAATGAAACTCTACTGTGAGGTGGAGTCGTGGAAATGGATTGGAGCAGAACGGAAAAGAAGACAAAAAAATGGAGTAAGTTGAAGCAGTGAGCGGCGTCCGTGTGTGTGCGTGTCGATATTGACGTGCGAGTTGGAAAAGCTGTGATGGAACAGCGTCGACGATGCTCGCAAAACTCAATGAGCTCAGCCGCCAATAATGCGCAAGACTACATCATGGGCATCAAATATTCAGAAGATGGTTGCTAGCAGGTGAACTTGGATGCTTGCAGGAAGAAGATGACTGACTTGTATAGAACACTAAAAATGGTCACCTTTCCAAAAGTTGGAGCATTATTTTTTCTCCTCAGAAAACAAAACAAAAAAAAAACTGAACTAAAGGATTTTTTTCATTTTCATTTCTAAGGATGTAGCAGATTTTAGCAGCAAAATATGTTACTTAAAAAATGTACAAAATATTTTTAAAAATATCATATAAAATCTAAAAAAAATATATATGAATGACAGCTATCCCAATTAGTCAATAGTGATACTATAACTAATTACAAATTACCCTCCGATGTCAATATTTTGCAATTTTCTTGAGCCAAATTTCATTCTCAGGTTAATATAGACACTTCTGCAATTCCAACCTACTTGAGGAACAGCATAGTATACCCGACAATATATATATATAAAAAAAAAAAGAACTATCTCTTGAAGGAAAGATTGCTCCCATCGGCCCACTTTAAAACCAGCGTAATGTAAAAAGACACAATCTGGCTGAAGACCTTTAAGAGGATTAAAGGTGTTGCCATGGCAATTGAATAAAAAAAAATATATAAGTGTCTTCTAGCCTATACAGATAAAAAGCAAATTGAATCCGTCTATTTGAACTATAGCGAGGCGAAATCCTCCGCAATTAAAGTTGCATGTTGGCTTGGAGAAAGCCTGATAATGTTGTGCAAATGGCTCCACTCTACTTCTTCTATCTACTGCCGCTTTTTATTCTAATCAATGAGCCTCCGCGTCGTCTGATCAACTTCCTGCTCCCATTAAAAGCCCAGAAAGTGGATTACATCATTGCTTGTGCCACTCAGAAAGAGCAAGAGAGAGAGAGTGGGAGACAGTGTGAGAAGGAAGAGGAGAAGATCCACCCACACAAACATTTTTCTGTTGCATGAATCCAACCCACGCTAAGACTGCTGCTTCAATAGAGGGGAAAATAAATAAATAAAAAAATCTCACCTGGTTGTTGATGCGCAGGGCAAGGTGTCTCCTCTCCCGCGCCACGCTACTCCCGCTTCGCATCCTCGCCTCCTCTCCGGGATGCATGCCTCTGCAAGGACACCGCTCAACTTAGCGCAGATCGCAGAGAGGAATCGGCGGCGGTGGCGGCGGCGGAGTGACACCAACCTGTGCGTGGAGTTCCTCAGCATGGCGCTGTCCCTCTCTTCTGGCTTTTCTCTCTGGCGAGCGCTTTCCCCTTCTTTCCGCAGCCAGTCACGGATCAAGTGGACACTTTGAGAGGGGAGCAGCCGGAGAGATGACCTGACTTGGTTTGGAGGGGGGGGTGGGTGCTTGGGCTCGGTTGGTGAGGAGGAGGAGGGGGGGGGGGGGGACCCTCGCAGCCAATGGGATGCTGAGAGTGTACGCGCGTTTTTATACAGCGTGTCACCGCATGCATTGGTGTGGAAGCGTATGCTTTGGAAATGCACCAAAAAAGGTGCCAGATGATTTTCCTCTTTGTGAAAGACATCAGCAACATATTTATCCAAAAAACTCACTAAAAGGAATTAAGATGGACATTCTGCAACAAGTCCCCACTGTAGTAAAAAAAAAGATTTATGAATGTCAATTGTGAATAGTTAAAACATTTCTGACAGTTAACATCTGTGCAAATATAATCAAATCAAATAATTTGTTTTTGTTAAGAAAGCAAAACTCACCTCGTCGTGTTTATATGTATTGGTGCTCAGTATGTACATAAAAAAAAAGCTGAAGAAAAAGAAAACTAAACTATAAGCAAATGATAATGCAAAATCATATATTTTGTTTTGAATATTTCTGTATTATTTCATCTGACCTTTGACTCTTTAAAAAAAAAAAATACTGGCCCTTTAATATTTATATTTGAGTACCTCTACTTTAAATACTCCGTGAACTCAAGTCTCAACTTCAGAGGTTTCACACAATGATGGCATAAATGCGTTTGACTCGAGACAATTAACCCACCAACCCCTCATGAGAAATATTGCATTAACTTTTGTGTGTGTGTGTGTGTGTGTGTGTGTGTGTGTGTGTGTGTGTGTGTGCGCTCACTGTTATTTGAGGTAATTTAGGGACATAGTATTGTGGACGAGGAAAATACTTTAGGAGCTTTGACCTCCCCTTTTTTCCTTGTGTGCAAGGATACCTCAGGGCCAACAAAACAACCCCAAAAAATTACAAACCCCCAAATTCTTGAAAAAAAGCTTCATTATAGGTTACCTGCAAGGGGCAGGGAAAAATGTGAGAAAACTTTCACAGAAAAGTCAGAAAATACCGAAAATTCCGGCACATGGGGGAGGGCAGTGCCCTCGCAGCCCCCCGTCTAGCTCCGCCAGTGTCATACAGTTCAGGAACAGACAAACTTAACACAATTTTTTAAATTGCTCCTTATTCTTTGTAATTCTTCCAATCCAATTTATTTTGAAGGATTGCATACAGGGAGAAAAAAAAATGGCCCCAAAACTGTCATAGAATTAATGATCTTTAAAAAAAAAAAAAAAAAAATCCTTCCACCTCTAATAATTTTAGTTTGGTCTGATTCAACAACAATGAAAACAAAGCCAAATGATCGTGATCCTGTCACTTTGGGGTCTTGATCCTCTTGTGGTACCCTTAAAAATACACTTTTAAAGGCGCATTCCGCTGCAGGAACTTTGGGAACACTCAATCGGCCACAGGAAACTCTTAGGAAGTATCACAAAACTAAAACTTGACTTAAACTTTCTGTGCAAATGTAGCTTTAGTGTCCAATATTTAATCTTGAGGGTTACATTAGTGTAGATTCCCCCTGTACCCCCATTTGTGATGAGTGCAAGAATAACTCTAAAGTCCAAACTCCAGACTGTTAACAAGCTTTCTTTTTTTTCCCCCTTCGGTTTTAATAACTCTTTATTTTATAGGCATTAGTTAATATTCAACAAGTCTGATTCATCCTATTTAAAGAAGTAATTTAAGGCATTCTATAAAACCACTGCAGGGGAAATGTGAAAGTGGTGAATGTGCTGAGTAGCCCGAAGCTTGCGGACACTTCACAAGGCTCTTAATTCAAATAAATAAACAAAATCGAAAGATGAAGGAGTCGCTGCTTTTCTGTTGTTCTAAGTCCACCTTTGTGATAAAAAATTAAAAAAGAAAGAAAAAAAACTAAATAAAATACAAGCACCACCCGTGCCTTTTTGTCCCAATTAATTGAAACTAAACAATGGAAAGGAAAGACGATACCTGTCCACTCTGTCGGAATAACAATCACCCGTGTGAAGGTTGAAAGCGACTTCAAGGTACGAACGTGATGTCTACGAGTTCAGAAGGACGGTAAACACGCTCTCTCTCTCTCTCGTCCTCCCATTTCTTATTGTCATCGCATACTTGTGCGGAGTCACGTGACCAAAGTGCCAGAGGAGTGGAGACGGCCGAATGAAGGGCATCACTTCAGAACGCTCCTGTGGGCGAGTGATGACAGATGGCTGGAGCAGTGGCCTGGCAGCTGAGAGCAGAGAGGAAAGAACGGGAGAAGACCTCATTTAGAGCCGAGGAGGTGGTGATGGATAAACAAATACATCAGCGGGGCATTAAAATCAATCCTCTTGGCTCAGTGGCAAGACCTGAAGTAGCACATTATAGGCCTAATGAATTACAGCCAAACCCCCAAAGTCGTTTTCTTCAACAAATACCACTCTAAAGTTGTAAAGATATATTTGTATAAATCAGAGGTGCAACGATTAAGCAACAGCAAATTGAGCATTCGTTAATGATTACTCGATGAATCGGTTTCAGTTTAAAATTTGGGGAATTGCAGACCTGTAACAGAAAGTTTGATCATTTTTGCTGATTCAGCATTTGCTTTGCATTAAACCCAAATAAGACATTCACCAAACAAGTAAATGTGTCATCAGAAGTTTGTTAGTGCATTATCTGCACTATCAATTTCAAATAATTTCTTGTTTTTAAATAAAGCAATAGGATGTAAAATGTTTTTTTTTTTTTTAAATAGATTCACCAATTTAAAATAATCGACTATTAACATCATTGTTAGTTGCAACCCTAGTGTAAATAAAATATAAAATGTATCCCATTAAATAACTGCTTAGTTGATTCATAAACCATAAAAATATTCAGAAATACAATCCAAACATCGTTTGGGTTTTAAAGGACTTTTCTAAAAACATTTCAAAATTTCTGCACGATACCTGCGCTCCAAGCTTGGACAGATAGCGGTTGCGCAATCCAAATGCAGACATCGGTGACAGTCGAGCCACGTCGCCCTCGGTCAGCTGACTGTGTCGCCGCCACCTGTTCCTACACCAACAACACAGTTAGAACTTTTTGCAACAACCTCACAAACTCCCCTGTGAGGAATAAACAAAAAACCGACTGTGGTGTTCACAAAGCTGTTTATTCAAAATGTTTTACTTGGTTTAACAAAACCGACTCATGATTATTCAAGTTGGCTGCCATCGTGCATCAATCTTTTTTCTACGTGCAAGTCATTTCTTTCATTCAGCTCACTACTTGAACTGAATGAAACAAGTATCCTAAAAAGGACACATTCATAATTTTTTTCTTAAAGAAATGAGTGGTTAGAAATGCAAAGAAAAAAAAATACATCCCCAAACCAGTGAGGAGCATATCACATAATTACATGACGACAAAGACTTCAATTAAAAAGCAATGCCCTTTTAAAGCAGCCACCGTTACTGTTCCATAGTGCCAATGATTAAAATATCAAGTCCCTCTGGTCCCTTGGAGAGAATCTAGGATTTATATACATACACAAATGATAAAAAAGAAATGCACTTTTGAATAAATGACTCCACAGGATAAAAAGGTAATCAGGTTGCTCGGTTCCTCTCAATTGCGATACTGAATAGTCTTAAAAAAATTCTTCTTAAATAGAAGACCAAAAAAAAAAATCAGATGTTACATCCAGATATTCAGCTATGGTGGGGAAACGCCAAAGATGGCAGCACTGGGCAGAGTCACAAGTCCCGCAGTCCTGCCCCCATGGCCCAAGATTGGGAACTGAGGGGTGGACGATGCGGGTTGCTGCCTCTGTACGCCCAGAGACCACGTGCGATCCCTCATCAACATCATCATCTGGAAAATAGTCATTACAGCATGGAGATACATTAGTCAGACATACAGTGGATGGCAACAAAGATAAACCGATCTGACCTCATTCCCACTCCTGGGAACGCACCGTGGAAAAATAAAATGAGGACAAAAAGTAAAGTGTGGCCCACCAAAACAATCTTTAAAACAAATGTTTACCATTTGTAAATTTATCTTACAACAAAGCAAATATTTAACAATAGCCTTGTGAATTGTTTTAGCTCATTTTTAGCATTTCCAAAATTAGCTTGTGGCATTGCTCGGCTAATCTTTAACAATAATTCACTAGTTTTCTTATTCAAATTAGCTTCTTGTATTGTTTAACATATCCTCAATTGTTTGGCTATTTTTTTGCATTCCCCAAATTAGCTCCTGGCTAAGCTTTAGCAATAATTGCCACTTTCTTATTTAAACTAGCTTCTTATATTGTTAGGCTAATATTAAGCATTATTGGACTAGGATACCACATTGTTAGACTAATCGTGTTCTTCGTGTTGCTAGGCTAATCTAAAAAATAGCCAACGTCAACATGAACTTCCACATATAGTGGATGGTGTACCTAATGAAGGGGTCGGTGGGGGTCGACATACCAGCAGACGAAATAGTCGACTCAGTCCAGTACATCTCACAAGAGCCACAAAATATGCGTACCACTTGATTAGACGAGTGGGCTGTTCATTACGCTTCTAAGACGCTTGAGAGTGGGCGGAAAAGCGGCGGCTGAAGAGCGGCAGCTACTCACTCAGCATCTGAAGTGGCTTCTTTCTGGAGTTTGCTTCTGGCTGAAGCTGACCGGTTCAAATCTCCACCTGGAGGGCGAGTAAAAGGAACAAAGTGATTAAGAAGGGAAAGGGGGTGTTGTGGAAAAGACTCTTACCTCTTAGAAAATTTACAAAGTAAAGCATCACCACTGCCATCAATGAAACTGCAAGAAACACAAAAGATTGTCAAGAATGAAAACCAAAAAAAAATAAAGTTCAATAGCTGACAAATACGAAAAGAGACTGACTGCAGATGCAGGAACAGAAAAAGACTTGGAGTAAGAGGTATCCTTTATTATCGAGGATGGCTCCAGCTGCCATGGCGATGAGCGCTAATCCCAGATTCTGGATGGACTGCATGCTATCGGGAGAAACATTTGGCGTCAATGAAACACGATAAGCCGCAATTCATTAGATGGGGAATGAGAAGCGTTCCTACAAGCCGTAGGCGGTCCCCAGCTGGTGCTCCGGTACCACGAAAGCCACCATGGGCCACAGGGCGCATGCCAAGAGGGAGTAAGACAAGCCCAGCAGTGACTGGAAGACACAAAAATGGGAGATCATATATTCCGGAAATGCCCCGCCCACAAATTTCTGTTCATGGGTTACCATGCCGATCCAGGGATTCCAGAAGGTGAAGGCCAGCATCATGTGAGAGGCGAGCGTGGTGCACACGGCGCACATCACCCAAATGATGTTCTTTCCTGTCTTGTCCACCAGAAAGCCCAAAACGGGGGAAGCCGGCGCTGAGATGATATAAACGATGCTGAAGGAGTCGGAAGGGCAATAAAAAAAAAAAAGAAAAGTGAGGACGTAAATCAGAAAATGATGCTCTGTCGCCATAAATTGCATCGACTGAGAAGCACCTGTTGACAGCTCTCGCTTGAGCCGGGGAAAAGTCGAACTTTTCGATGAAGAAGACCCTGCGGAGAAAGGGGGACGGGAAGAGGGTTTGATGGGAACTTAACACTTTAGCAACTTTTCTCCCGCCATCCGTCATTTTGCCTCGACAACTACGCGACTCGGAGAAGCTACGTCAGCGGCTAAGTGATTTCTTTCAACTCGCGACCGCGTCAATTGATTTGTTTCATCGCCGAGGCTTTTTCTCCACTCTGTGGCTTGATAATAATCGTGCCACGAAAACTTACTGCAGTCACGGACGTTGTGCTCGTCTAACGAGGCTCTCCGTTCTACTCCGAGCGCGCCCTTCAAAACATAATGATGTCTTGCTTAGGAGTAAAATCCGCTTCCTCGTTCACTCAAGGACAATAAATATGTTTTCGGCAGATGCCCGCTATGTCCCCCCCTCCAGAGGAAACTATTATTGTGAATTATAAACATTGTTATAGCTTCAGTAAACTTAATAACAACTCTGATGAGACATCAAATGCTCTCATTCAAAATTCACGCGCACATTTCCCAAGACAAGCTCACAGCTTTCCTATTTGCTAGAGAAGAGTGGAAATGAAAATGGCAGTAGACACACTTGACTTGTGGAACCCCAAATTTTGGATATTTTGAGTCAGCCATTTTTTTGGTAATCCGGTTTGAATTCTTCGATTAGTCGTCTCATTCATTTGCCGATCATCGTGATTGTAAATTTGTATCGTGTCCGTTTTACACTAGTAACGCTGTTGACTAAAACCAATTGAAATTAATTCAGGGACAATAAATACAAGTTAAAAAAACACACACACACACACAAAAGTGCTTAAGGTGATTCCTGGTCGAGCGAGGGGCCGCTTTTCTTAATACTCACTGTCCCAGTCCAATAAAAGGGAAGATGGCCACATAGTAGCTGACGCAAATGATGAAGATGATCCACAGGGGTAAGGGGAAGTCTTTCACATCAGTCAGCTGAATTACGTCGCCTGACAATCAAGAGACAAACACGCATTGAAGCAGAAACTCATTAAAAAAAAAAAAAACATCATTAAATTACAGCTGTGTTTTTCTTTAACGGCGCAATTTAATTAAAGTGAGAGATATTGTAATTAAAAGCAGGCAGTGAAATAACTTCTGGTGGCGTAAAAGTAGTGACACGACAAGACGTAGTAGTCTGAATGCTTTACCGGTTTTGCCTTGTTCTTTCTTGAGGATTTTCTCCGCTCGTTTGTCGAGGAATGCCAGCACCAGAGCGCAGATTAGCGAGAAAAAGCAGGTTACGGCGGCTGAGGAGAGAAAATAGGATTAAAGTCGGGTATGGTAATTAACGCAAATATTGATGGAAAAGCTGAATTTCCTTTGGCACGTGATGAGAGCTGTCATTTTAATAGCAAAGGGCTAAACATACAAAATTGGATACAAAAAAAATATAAACATTTTTTTGATGATATCAAATGTCTTTTAATAAGTTAAACATTTGTTTTTTTTACTGATATGTGATTGAAATAAACATATTTTCTGTGCCACTTAACATCATAAAATCCAAAGAACAAATCGACAAAATTAGCAATTATCCCAAGAAAGTCGTCATTTCTTAGACACATTAACATGGGAGGGGGGGGGGGGGGGGAAGGAGAAGTGACACTTCCTCTAACTGGCGTCATTCACATAAAGCAGCAACTTGCACTTTTGGTTCTCCTTCTCATCTGTCAGCTGAGAATTTTGCTCGAATGCTCGAGTAACCTTCGGCACACCGCGCCCGGATGTCTTTACCTATCATGAGCGAGCAGCCGAGCGTGATGTAACCGGGTGAGCCAACCAGGAGAGACACTTTGTTGTAGACCCAACCCATGATGTTCATGTTCACCGTGCTGCCCTGCGGACCACGAGAGTGAACGCGTTCATAACAAGCTGTTTCTTAACACCAGCTGAACAAAAGTGTTTTTTTTTTTTTTTTTTTTTACCAGGCGAGCCATACTGAGTTGAAGACCAAACACCAGATTGAGCTCCTTCCCTTTGAACCAATTGACAGCATACGTGTTCTGGGCCACAGCCAGGGATTCCCCTCCGATTCTATCCACAACAAGGCATAAAAATAAAAGACATTATATTTAAAAAAAAAAAATGCTTCAGTGTAAAAAAAAAAAGTGTATTTAAATAACAATTCAATTAAACTGCAATATTTTAGTACACATTAAAAAAACATCCTCACCCAAATACAAAACGTCCGATTTCCATCAACCAAAAGTGATTTACCAAAGCTCCAGTGGCGAATATTAGCTGTAAGAACAGTTAAAAAAAAAACATTGAAGTAAAATTCAATCATTTTTATTTTAATAATAATAACAACACAAACCTACCTGCCCAACACAAACGAAGAGGGAAAAGATAATGGTTCCCAGCCTAATAAGTTAAAACATGAAATCACAGTTAGATTGTTTTTTTTAATTGATTAACTGAAACTAACTAACTACTTACAAAATGTTGATATTACCTGATGCCAAAGACTCTGTCGATGAGGAATCCGCCAAGGAAGCAAAGGATGACATTGGGCCACGAGTACCAGGCGTAAAGCTGCATGAACTTGGCCGTGTTCAAGTTCAAATCCTTCACAAAACCAGAACAAACAAGTGAGATACAAGTAAACAGTAGGTGCTGTGTTACTAATTGAATTGATCAAGTTTATTGCTCGGGACAATTATTAATGAATGAGTAAATCAGTCAATCAACCTTTTGGCCATGAATTGAAGAATTATCAGCATAAACTCAACACGTTATCTCAGTTGTTTATTTTTAGTTCCTCTATTTCAAAACAAAAAACATCTATATTGAGTTGTAAAGGTTATAGGTCACACTAGTGGGGTCGTTTAGATTAATCTAATCATTGTGTGCTTTCTGTAATGGAGACATTTTAAATCAGAAATGACATTTTTGTTGAAAGAACATTTGAAAGCCATACGCAAACTTGATTGACTGGAGGAATATGATTACATGCAGGATATTTGCTGTGTTATTGTCATTTTTACAAAACTATATCAAACAATTTACCAGAAGGAGTTCAGTCTGAAGAGAAGCAGGGTTATCATAACAGAAGTAGCTTCCTAGAGGAAGGAGGAGGGAAGAACACAAGCTCACAATTTGAACGTTTCACGTAACACTAGTTTTGGGTGAAGCTGACATTAAAAACAACAACAACAACAACAACAACAATTTTAAAGTAACCCTTTACTCCACGTTGACACCTTTCCGTGCTTACCGAATCCGAGGAAACACATAAACACCAGGACAACGACCCGGTGTAAGCCGCGCGCCGGGTCGCAGATAGCGGGAAGCGGTGTGCCAGCACGGCCGCTCTTCTCTCCGCCGGACACGGCGTCCTCATCCGTGTCGTCCGCCGCCAGCAAGGACTGGTCCTCCTCGATGCCAGCCATCATTGGGATTCGCCAGGAAAGTTGACAGAGGGGGAAAAAAAAATCCCCAAGAAACGGGAGACTTGTCACATGACCTGGCACATATGGGTCACGTGACCTCACGTGATAGTCAGGATCCCGGAAGTGGACAAAGTATCAACAACAACAATGATTCTTATTATAATAATGATAATAATAATGATAATAATAATAATAACGACAATAAGGATAATAATAATAATGCTTATTTGGTTTTAAACTCAGATTACTTATTACTTAATTAAAAATCATACATGCACTCGGTTATTACAATTCATTAATAATGTCAATTAAATAAGACGAGCATGAAAAAGATAAGATGCGGGGTACATGTGTGCACCATATTTTATCGGGCTGATGCCACTGAATGAGACATGCATGAAGCAACCCCTTAAAATTACATAGACAATCAAATTCATGAAACAGTACTTGTAAATTAATATTTAAAAACTAATAAACTAAATAAAACAATGCACAATGAGCGTATCCAGTATCAGTGCAGAGTTTGTGGGCACTGATGTAATGTGTTGAGAAGGGCAAGGCACTTTGTGAAAAATGTTGCTCCCTAGTGGCCAATTTGATGAGGGTAGCTTTATGGTAGATTTGAAGAGTGCAGGAAGTAAAGTCACTTTCTTAACTACAGCAGGTGTTCTCCAAATTTTGGGATCTAGACTTTTTTTCCAAGGACCCCCCCTCATAATCCTCACAGCTGTTAAACACAACTACCATCTGTACTCTTAAGTGCCACAGGATTTTTTGGTAAATGGAGTCAGTCATGCAAGTTCAATTAGCAAGCGGCCACTAACATGAAAGTGTCAGACCTTATAGCACTTCCATACCTGTCTTGACTCTTCCCTGACCCCGACCGGTGTCCATGCATGCGGTGCCAGGCAACACTATCCACAGAGTTGATTTCATTTCCATGAACGTCATTTTGAATTTCTAATAACTCACCGCCACGGCTGTCAGAGGATTTAATCGTCGGGTGACAAACGACCTTTCTTCTGGCTCCAGTAACTGCGGCTCCGGCCGCAGCAAATAGCTCGTTAATTTCCTGACCAAATATCAGCCTCTGCAGTAAAGCCAATACGTGGTGGGATGGAGGATGATCATAATTCATTATTACATTCATCAAATCTGCATGCAGACATGATTGTAAATCAAGTGAAAGGTAATGTTAATCCCTCTACAAGTAGTTTAGAAATGTGCTAAAAAAGGTGGAAAGTAAAAAGTCAATCAACTAGCTTGCCCTTTTTCGGTGCTGATTGCGTCTATTGTTTTTTTTACATTTAGCTTGATCAAGCATTTGATATGTGCACGTATCAATGCTTGAACTTAATGTGCGTGATTAAGGTCACTTTGTTGACAGAACCACAAACTCGTGCAAAACTTTCACTTTCATTTCTGAGGAAATGCAGTTTGGGTAATTAGCAGTCAGGCAGGCAACATGCCGAAAAGTTCCTTTACCACAAAATGTTCCATCACATGTCGCTTTAACTCATTCAGTGCCAGCCCAATTGAAATAAATGTTTCGACGGCCATAGTCGTCAATCACAGTCAATTTCAGCTACACTGGTAACTTATTTCTTGGTCAATCTTACTTTCTGTCATCCTGCTACAACGCAACAGAAATATGAGAATAAAATACAAGTTGTAATTTTCCAGTGTATGTTTGCAAAAGTGCTGACGAAATGTTTTTCTTTTGAGTTTACAGAAGGGAAAGTGTCGGTTAAGGAGATTAGAGAACAGGAAGTTGACAACGACTTTCAGAACACTTGACATCATGCGTCCAGTGACTCGGCAAACGTGTTGTGTGGCAGGAATTCAGCGTGGTCATTTTTTTGCAATGTCATGATCTGCTGCAGTCTTCTGTTGTTTTGTTTGTTTAATCTGATGCTAACTGCTAAAAGCTAACTCCAGCGGTTTCATCTGTGACGGGCCAAATATGAATGATTTCCAGCATTTTTTTTTTTTTTCAATCAAAATATTAAACATATTTACATATTGGACCTTTATGTAAGTTCCAGTGTGTTATTTTGGTGGACCAAGCTTGTTGTTGTTGTTGTTTGCCGTTTGCGACATCTCCAGCTGGGTGGACGTAGCGGTGGGAGAATCTCCCAACGGCTTGCGTTGGAACGTGGCCGTGAGTTTCTTCCTGAACACGCTGCACAGGAACACGTAAATGAGCGGGTCCAGACACACGTTGGTGGTCGACAGCCACAGCGTGGTCTCCTTGGCGATGTAGAGCCCGTTCTTTATCTTGCAGTCGCTGATGGCATTGCCGGTTTGCGTTATAGTGTAGGGAACTCGGTTAAAGTGGTAGGGGGCGAAGCAGACGAAGAAGACGGCGACGACCACAAAGACTTTTGCTTTGGTTTTGCGAGTAGCTGCCTGAGAACTGCACTTTGAGGCTCTGTATGACTCATACACTTTCTTGCTAATGAATGTGTAGCAGAAGACCATCAGGGCCAGCGTTCCCCAGAAGATCACCTATGGGGGGAAGCCCAAAGGAAACACAGTAAACCTACATTGAATTAGAATTAATATTTTGCTGCTGTTCCTAATCAAGTGACCTCTATTCTCCATATCATAGCTACCTGAACGAAGTAGATGAATCCTCCATGCCAATCCAGGCCGGCTTGACTCTTCATGGACGTGCACTTGACCCGTCCGTTAGAATAGCGTGGCGGCTGGTTGCTTAAGATCGTATTGGGCAGCGCCAAAGAAAACATGACCACCCAGACCACGACGCTCAACACCTGGCCGACCCACACCCGCTGTAGGACGCCTTTGCCGAAAGGCCGGACTATCTTCAGGTAACGGTCCACGCTGATGAGGCCCAGCAAGATGATGCTGATGTACATGGTGACGTAGAAGAGAACGGCCGAGTAACGGCAGTGGAAGGCTCGTAGCGGATCCCCGCCCAAGCCGGTGTCGCTCATGATCCTCAGGGGGATGGTCGACGTCATCAACAAGTCAGCTACCACCTGTCGTTTCAATACATCTCTCACTTGTCTGTATCGATAATATCACAAAAGAGCCTGATTTGAAATCCACTCACCACGTTTTTTAAAAAGACCATGAACGTGGACTTGCTGGGAATGGTGAAGAAAACCCACGCCGCCATGGAATTGAGCAGCAGGGCGAGGATGAAGACGATGCTGTACAGCCAGGGGAACAGCACCGAGGTCACGCTGATATCCCGGACACACTTGAAGGAAGCGTTGGCTTGCGAGGCGTTCATCTTGTCTTTCTGGAGATGACGAAATAGATCTTTAGAATAGATATTATAATTATTTACACTTATAACAAGTATGGATCATGAACCCCATGCTGTTCACCATAGCAAGACAACACAATTTCCATTACATTACTGTCACAAATTAAGGAATATCAATCGTATTCATAAAAAAAAAAACATTTTAGAATAGATTACAATAATAAAAGACCTTTCTCGTGAGTATTTTGTGTTTAAACTACAAGCACCAGTTGCCATGGCAACAAACATATACTGGCGTAAAGTACAGAAAAATAAAACTCGATTTACTTTTGTGACTTCATATCAGTACAAATTTTCTCATTTGAAATGAAGTTCTTGAAATGATTGCTTCTTACCTTATGGCCTTCTGTGCTATGTGACTGCGCGGCATGGGAAGAAGAAGAACATATAAGGCAATGATGGGAGCAAAAAAAACCACAATCTTTCAGAAGAAGGAAGAAGTGAAACATCCGATTCTGCTTTCCCCGCTGTTATCTACAGGAAGTTAGGCAAACAAAAGAACTCCAATTGAACATATATTGGTGTGACTTAAGTTACTTCGCTTCAACTACTCCTGTCTAAATGTGTGTGTGCTGTTTTTGAAGGGACTGTCCACCCCCCAATTCACCCAATGACTTTGCCAGGCTTCCTGTGAGTGAAAGAGACTTTGCTTGCACACTTCCTGTCCCAATTGTTCCCGAGAACTTTTGGCACCCGTGCGTGCCAATCGATAAACCAACACCACGGGCACAATCCGGGGGGACCTTCCTCCGTGGACCTGTTGCACGCTCCTGCCCACCCTTAAAAATAGCCCCCCCCCCAAAAAAAAACAAAAAAAAGATGCTTGTGAGTTTTACGACTTCAGAATGTGTCATATTTGTTCCTTATGCATGCTGCCGTAGTAATGCTTTCTAGAATTTTCCACCTTTCTATAAATAAAACGAGCGCTTTGAGGAAAACATGACAGGCATAATTTCCTGTGTGACTTTGCTTGTTGGATCGGGACCAGGAATGACAGCAGATGGGAAAAGATGGACTAGTTGAAATGCTGGCCTTGAAAAGCGGCCCCTGGGCGATCGTTTAATTAAAGGAGGTTTACTATTTGAACCGGTGATAAAATATAAAGGCGCAGCGGCTTGAGATATAAAAATGAAGGAAATAAAAAGACATATTTTTGACACGTCATATAAGTTTTGCCTTTTCAACCACAAAATGAACAAAAATGACCCATTCGAAAGTTTCGTCTTCTCAAATGGTGTTTCAGCAAAACGTGAGGGAGGAAAACACATTATTAGTGCAATTCTCAAACGTCACATAGAGTTCATATGCAAGCGCGTGGGCCCCCCTGCTTACAACACATGAGAAGAAGAATCCGCCCCGGGATAACCTCCCTCGTCCAAAATATGACATTTTAATAACCCCGCCGTTGATTCACTAACCATACCCACATTGAACAATCACAGTGGAAACATCATTTACTTAACAAACAAACCTAAAATGTGCACAAATATGAGAAATAAGATTTTTTTTCCCCCTCAACTAATTTTTATGCTTTATATTCAACTAGTAAAACAGCAGTACGACTTTGATTATTAGCCCGTTGTCAATCGGTGGTCCGCGGCCCTTTCGTGGTCCGTGGCGGTATTGTAAGTGGTCCGCAAAATTGGAAATGGAAAATAATTGTAACATTCTTAAAAAATAGAATTGATTCATTATTTTGACTTGATTAATTCTCCAGCTAATTTTGCGAATTTTTTACCCAGCCACACCCTTGATTATCACTCAGTTGATATTTACATCACAATCACAACAAGATGTACAGATGCTTGATTCACACTTGCTTGAATCTTGACACCAAAAACAAGGAGGTGAATTTAGCGGCACGCCTATGATTGAGAGAATCGACCCTGAGGTTGCCAAGTCCAAATTTATTGTAGTTTTAATCCCCCCCTAGTGCATTCTTCTGTACATTACAACTTAGCCTTGAAAAGTGACACATTGACGGTCTTGTTTATGCAATTAAAAGTTGGATAGGTGTTGAAAGGAACGCCACAAGTCAAATAAAAGAGCGTGCAGTTTTCTCTACTCCCCCCCCCCCCATTGTAAATCTAAAAGCAATAAATAAAAAAATAAATAAATAAAAGATCAAAATGAAAACTATACAGCGCAATAAGCTTTTACAATAGCATCGTAAAATTTCTGCTGTCAAGAGTAGAAATTTTATAATCCGGTTTTATGTCCAATTTGTGTCACTCCCACAAAAAGAAGGACAAAATGCACCAACCAGGATTTTTATCGCTCTGAATGTCGTCTTATAACATATCAATACTATTTCAGTTCAATTTAATTCACTCAGTACATCTATATTGTCTATCTAGTAAGATCCAATACATGAAACATATAATAAAATGTTTTTTTTTTACTTTACAGATGGTACTGACTCAAGTTTGCTTCGATTCTTTCAGTTAAATAATTAATAAAACTAATAAATAAATATAAATAAAAAAATTTGAAGATTTATTTCTTCTTCCATTTAATTTCACAATAATATAATATAATAATTTAATTTAATGTTAATGGGTGTTGTATGGTACCAAAAAAACATACTCATTTATGACTACATTTAATAATCATAAAACTATTCAATCTCTAGCCATAACCCTTACCTACAATTGAATGCTCTGCTGTGTAATGCATTTCTTAGCCACAAGAGGGCAGCTGCTACATATCCAGTATTGACAACAGAGTATAAAAAAAGCAGAAATAAGCACCACTTCAACAGATTGAACCACAAGATGAAGATTAAGTGCCTTTTAAAAATAATTTAGGGACGCAGTTATTCAATCTTATTGAAATAGCCATCAATGTAACATAAAAAAAAAACACTTGTATGTCTTGCGTTTATCCACTAGGTGGCCTCAAATATACTCTAATGCATTTCCACGAAAAGCCATATTATTATTACTTTTGTATTGCTTTATTTAACATGTTCATTTTAAAATATGCAGTAAATGCATTTACTTTAGAATGCCAATAGACTTCTAGCCTGGTCAATACATTTGAATTCTCGGACGTCAATTTCAATTAGTGAATCAATCAAACTTTATTGATAGCGTTATTCACGCCAAAAGTCAACATGTGACCTTTAAAAACTGTTTACAAACAAATAACATCAACAAGTGTTCTATGAACTACAATTAAAAAAATAAAATCACATTTTTAATGTTGAATAGTCAACACAGTGCAAAACATTTTTACCAGGCAGTTATCTATGCGGCTCGGTGTCATAACAGCAATAATCAATTAAAAGTTTGATCTTCAGAAGTGTGTACAGTGCATTGATTAATTATGTCAGGGAACCATTGAGGCAAAATGAAGCGCACTCTTTGATCGATGAATCGACTGAACTAGTTGTGAGGTCTTTTAGGGTCCTTTCTGATTAAGGCCTACATAAATAACCTTGACGAGACTTAACGAGCCAGATTTCACCGACATGGGAGCGCAAAGAAGCTGATTACAAATCTAACCTACAAAGGGTGTGAAGATATATTGAAATTCAGATGCTTCTGCAGAGTCACCTGACAGTCCAACACGTTTCAGAGGGTGGTGCAGCCAGAATCTGATTCCGAGCCCCTCTCCAGCAGCCAACTGCAGGTACCGGGGGGCAACCTGAAGATATTGAACAAGGTGGTCCTAAAAGACTTGCAGAGAAAAAAGTAGATGAGCGGATCCAGAAGTGAGTTGAGCGACGACAGGAAGAGAGTACTTTCCTTCAGCTGGAAGAAGAAGAGCTTGAGTCTGCAATCGAAGAGAAGATCCCGCGTCTGGCTCATTGTGTACGGCACACGGGCGAAATGGAACGGCACGAAGCACACGAAGAACACGGCCAGGACCAGGAAGACGTTGGTGTTCATCTTCCTTTTGGGTTGCCGTTTCTGTTTGCCCGAAACCCCGCCTCCTCCATCGGGGCGTCGAGTTTTGGTGCGCGAATACGATTTATACAGCTCTTTGGTGATTAGCGTGTAGGACACGATCACAATCAAGAGGTTCCCCCAGAAGATAACCTGACACAAGTGATTGACCACCTCGTGCCAGTAAAGCCCAGCCGGGCCCTTCAGGTCGCTGCACTTGAAATAGGCTGACCCTGGCGTCTTATTGGTCAAGATCACGTTGGGGAGGCAGAACGCCAGAAGGACGATCCACACCGCGGCGGAGAGAAGCTTCCTGAGGGCTAACCGTTTGGCGTTGGTACCCTCGAACGGCGACAGGGTCTTCCGACATCGGTCGATGCTGATCAGTCCGAAGAAGAGGATGCTGATGTACATGGTGAGGTAGAAGAGAACCGAGGAAATCCGGCACACGAATATTCTCAGGCCGGTAGAAGCCATATTGGAATCTGCTAACACCTGCGACAAGAGAGGAAATGGTGGATCGTCCATATATTCCTAATCATCCAATTAGCAATCCGTCAATGTCGGTGTTTGATGATCTTAAAGCTCAGTAAAGCTATTCAGAGGGAAATAACTTTTTGAAGTTCAAATCGAACGTGAAAAACCTTTCTGGCGGCTGATTTGATGTTTGAAAAGTGCCCCATGAATCTTTTAGATGACAATATTCCCACGTGAAATGTCAGACGGACGTTTACTACCGTTTCCCTCGCCTCGGTCTATACGCGCTATCGCAGACTGGGTGGCTTATCGTCAAAAACACATTTTACGACATGGCGGCCTCGAGTAGTGATGGGAAGAGACACATCTATAAATTAGTAGCGTTGTCATGGGTGCACATCATAATTTGGGTCTGAAGGTATGACATTTTTGGATCATGAAATATGCCACGGGTCAAACATTTATTTCTTATAAACGTAAATAACCAGAGAGTGGAATTAAAATCTGTCTGATGCGATACTCACCAGATTGGTCGCCAGAGCACATAAAAAGCTACCGATCTTAATCACCTTGAAAGGGAACGTGAGGGTCATGACCACGTCGGCGACCACGACGTTCTTGAGGTAGATGACGAAATGGGAGCGCGACGGGATGCGCAGGAACACCCACACCGCCAAACCGTTGAGCGTCACTCCGGCAAGGAACAGGATCGAGTAGAGGACCGGGAAAACCACCGTCTTCAGGACATTGTCGCGGGAGCAACTCAGGTTGCCCAGGGTTGCGTTGGCATCCATGAGGAAACTATCTGGAAAATGACATTTGAAAAATCATGCACCAGTCACAACCTCAAGTATTGAAACAATCATTGAAGTCATTCACTGACCAGCTCTCTCTCCAATTCAACCACTCGGCTGCCTCCGATCGAATGCGACATGGAGTGTCATGAGCGTGGACTTTCACTTAGCCTTCTGCTTTCTCTTTCCTGTCTTACGGAAACGCTGCAGACGATTGAAAAAAAAAAGTCAACAGGAAGACAGGCTTAGCCTGCATCGCAACATCTTACTTAGCTGTCTTTCGTCATTTGTCTGTGGCTTATTGACGGCCTCGATAGGTATGAATGACATGTTGACATGTGGCTTCTGTAGTCTGGCGACCAGTCAAGGTTTTATTGCCTTGGCTAACCACTACAACACATTCTTGGCTATAATCATCTTTCCGAGGAACTGAAAACAAGCTCCTTTATGGGCTGCTTTTGATTTTTACATCACATGATGTTGAGATTTGTTTTCTTTTTTTTCAAAGTTATGTACCAACAGGCAGGCAGCAATGCTGAAACTTCCTCTGTCTAGTCCCGAACTGAAACCTAAGCATCATTCACTTCCTTAATTAATTCTCCTGCACGCAAACCTACGCTAGATAGTACATGTTAGATAGGTGCGCATTCAAGAAACACTTTGTTGGAAATGTTCTATAAACAGATCCAAATCTTTTATGTGCTACAAGTCAATGTTAGCTCATTAAGCTAGTAGCCAAATGATGCTAATAGCATTAACGTTTGTCCCTCAGAATTTTCACATATTTGACAAAATATTTTCTGTGTATGTTCATCTTAGCATTTTCACTTTTTGGAAATACATTAGTACTTTGAATGACCTCCTTTAAAAAGACTTATGCAATCATTTTTGATGAGAATGAATCACAAGTGCATGCTGGCTTGTGACCAATTAGCATTTCCTAAGCAAACAAACTCTGTAAACAGGAAGCTGAACAAGCAGGACTAACAACACTCAAGAGATTCAAGAAAACCCGACGAGGAGACGACTATGCTCAAACAAATTCAGGAGCTGCCGCAGCAGCTGTGCGCTGACAAACTGCGACCTCTCACCCGTTAGAAAAAACACGTCAATCACGTTGTAACTGTGACAGGTCGGCGTAACCTTTCAGTGCCTAGACGGTGGTCCGTGTTTGTTTGCGAGGGTCTTTTGCGTTCATGCATCTCCTCGGTCGAGACGTAAATATGGTCCAGTTGAAATACGAGGGTCACGTTTTTGTTTGGACAGTGTAAAGTTACTGTTGTGTTACCGTTGTTGGCCTGCTAAGGACGTCTGTTGCCAATGTGTGTGTGTACTTTGAGAGAATTAATTTGGTATTATTGGTAACCTGGAGCTACATAGTCTGGATTTTATTCCCAATGGAGAGTTCCACACAATGACTTTCTGTCTTCATGAGTGTCACTTTGATTCAGGTTTTAAAGTTGAATGTCTGGATATGTTTGATTTTCCGGTCTACCAGCTGGTTTTATTCCGGAGAAATAGCAAGTGCTTTGTTTTTGCCCTGATGATGACTCATCTGGTCTGGATTTTGCATCATTGAACAAGCTACTTGTGTGGAGATTGTGCAAGTCATGCGACATAGTATTACCTCTCCTAAAGACGTTTTACTGACCAAAACAAAGCCACGTTTCCAAAATCAATTCCAAATGGAAATTCCAGTCATGAACATCTGCCCCCGCACGTCTTTTTCATTCCTCAATAGATTTCTAAGCAGATTCTTATAAAGCAACATCACACACACTCACAAATAATAACAGGACAATCCATAACATAGCGAGAGAATACTATAATTTTCCTGCTGTCACCCCCTGCCCTTCATTTTTCCTCACATACAGTAAAAACACTTTTAGTGTGTACCTTGCAGCGGTGAGGAATCTCATCGCTCTTTGACTATTTGTCCGATCATCCCTCTGCCCGTGTGCCCGTGATAGCAGGATGTGGAGATGCGGCCGACGAGCGGACAAAACGGACAACAGATCCCTTTGAGACGCTGGCCGGGCCCGGATTGCTCGCATATTTGACACCGTGTCTCTGTGTGCTCAGCGGACGCTTGTGTGTGAGCACGCAAGACATCAGATGTTAACTTAGGCACACAAAGTCGTTCACACTCGACGGTCACTTTAATAGGTACACCTGTACAATCTAATGAGATCCAATACACCAGCTATATTATTTTCCTATTCATTGGTAGATTCCCCCCCACACACACACACAGCACCAGCCACATAGTAACAATCAAAATAAAATAAAATATATAAAATAAAATGTGACAAGCACACACTCATGGTAGACAACGAGGCATAACAGTGGACTACCCTAAGGGAAATTACAATTTTAGGATCTATGCATAGCTAGCTAGCAGAATGTACTCCGCGATTTTGACGGCTAACAACTGATGCAAAATAATGCGCTCATATTATTTTACAGTTGGGGGGGGGTTCTTGTGTCACTGAGATATGCGCTAAGTGCTGCTCAGACAGATGCAATGCAGCAGATGGTCTGCATGATAATGTCATGTCATGTATATCAACCTCTTGAAATGCAACCTGTGGAAACTGTTTACTGGTTTTATTGGGTGCCAGGTTTTTTCTTGTCGATTCGGCTTCCTCATTTATGTTGCAGTTAAATGCCGAGCTAATGATACACAAGCTTCTGTTGTAAACGAGCACTTTAACGTTTCTTAATTAGGTGAGCTGGCCAGCTTAACAGCTTGAACTCTGGTTTGCTGTAATTTGGAGATGCTTTGATGTCTTTAGCATGATGTTCGTTGCGAAACGTAATGTTTACGGTCGTGGGGGCCCCACCAACTCACCTGGTTGTTTTCTTAAGGGGCCCAAAGACCACATCTGCAGACAATCAGAATGGAAAACCCTTATTGAAGTACTTCCACTGTCCTCAGGCCAGACAAGAAACGTCACGTTTTAATAAATAGATGGATGTTTATATTACTATTGATATTTTGTCTGACCCCTGACGATTATATATATATATATATTTTTTTTTTTTTATTCAAAATGGTGTCCCTCAGGGTAGTGAAAGTAAGACGGCAGCTGACAAGTAAAAAAAAAAAGCCTGGCTGCAAAATAAATAGCCCATGGATGTTTGAGATGACCAAAGCATGACACAGCTTCCCTGAAGACGACGTGCAAAGATCTTAGTTGTGGCTAAAAGGCCCAAGTGAGGATTGTCCAACTGTGGTGTGAAATTATACCGCCGGCACAGACACTGAGAAGTGCACACTCGCTACTCTACTGTATGCTTGCCGGCAAGACGGAACTGCGTGTTGCAAATGTTTTGAAAAGGATCTTCCACTTATACGGCAACCGATCCTCAGGGAATGTGTTGCTGAGTTTAGCATCAAAACTAAAGAACGGAAAAGTACCGTACCATGTTCAGGCCTCCGTCTAACAAACCTGTTTCAAAATGCAACACCAGACCAGAGATGTGATTTTCCACCTTCTTCAAGGTGGCCAAGGAAACCGTCCTACGCGCCTCGTAGCGAGTAAAAACACGCCGTGTTTATCTGACTGGAAGCTAGTTGAACTTTCTCTCCAGTGTTTCACTTTAGCAGCTGCGGTCCCACCGCCAGACAAAACACACACTTCCTTTCAGTAGCCACATATCAGCCCAATCTCAAATAATACAATTTCCTTTTAGACACCAAAGTGGAAGGATTAAACTATAAAAAGACAGATTCAATATTACAATTACAGTCTGAGATAGTAGAAAAGTGAAATCAAGGACAACATTCCTAATAATTAGCAACAACAACAACAAATCTCATCGAGCCAAATTGCTAAAAATCCACAATGGTCTATCATGTGATTTAATTCACGTTTAATTGTGATTTGAAGGAAAAAAACTCCAAAAAATGAAATGTTAGATTTATTTTCTCCCATACATTAGTAGGTATGACACAATTATATACTGTATTATTACAGATAAGCATAATGTATAACATTACTGTAAATTCTTGTGTACAACACAATCAATCACAAGTCTTTGAAATTGTTTTTAGAAATAAATGCATCTGCTACAAAACTGAATTATGGAATCGTGTATTGTTGTAAAAAATGTTACGTATCCAGTGTCAAACAATTTTCATATTTGTATATTCATAAAAAAATAATAGGCATTTTACGGTTTGTTCTTTGCACGGCGTAGTCTTCTTAATTTGCTGCTAAAGGACGAGCCGCTGACAAAAGTGTATGTGCTCTAATTGAATCCATGTGTGGCCAGCGTTAAACCCTCAATGGAATCATTCTGGGTTCAAATGTATGAACACTTTCTGTTCGTCGAGAATCCCCCACATGACTGAGTACCAGCTATGATTTTCCAGACATTCACTCCCAAGTCCCAAAAACAAATATCCATCCCACCAGATGTTTTTTTTTTAAGTTTTCTTTTCTTAATCCCATTTGAATTCCACTGGCTCCTTAATGTCCTCAATTTAAATCAATGTAAAAAAAAACATGTACAGATGGGTCCATGATAAAAACATCTTGAAGTCTGTTCCCTTCTGCTGTAATTTTTAGAGTACACGCACATAAACAGCCTTTAGGTCTGTACCAAGATGGTTTTTGGCTACACACTTATACGTGCCCGAATCAAAGGCTGAAAGCTTCTGGACCACAAGCGTGCCTTGAGGGTGAAGCAGTTCACTTCCCAACCGTCTCCCTTGTTGGGCCACCGACAGAACGGAATGATCCGGCAGCTCCCAAGTAATCTCCGGCTTGGGTACGCCAATGGCAGCGCAGTTGAGTTTAACGGGGGTTCCCGCCATTAAACTCAAAGTTGGAGGTGGCATTGCCGTGATGCGTGGAGGGTAGGCAATGATGACAACCGGGACGGTTAGCGCAGCCTCCCCTGCATCATTCCGAGCTCTGCAGATATAGTTCCCTCGATCATACAAAGTGGTGTCCTGTACAATGAGAGTACCGTTCTCGAGTAAATTGTAGCGCCCCACGACTTGTGTCTGGGTAAGCGTGTGGCCCCCAGGGAGTGTCCAGTAGATCTTGGGTTTTGGACTTCCATCAGATAGACAATGAAGGAAGAGAGGCTCACCGAACATACTGCGGATTATTCCCCTCGGCCTTGTAAGGATGTACGGCTTTTGGCCCACATCCAAGATAACGAGTTTTTCAATATAGCCCATGATGTTCTTGGCACCGCAACGGTATTTCCCAGCATCCTCAACGCCAGAGTTATAGATGACTAAAGTTCCATCGTTATCTACCCGTCTGTGGGCGTTAGGCCCAGCGGTAAACCGTGTTCCATTGGGTAGAATCCAAGTGATATCTGGCTTTGGGTGTCCATCAGCAGAGCAGTTCAGAACGTTGGTTTTCCCCAAAGGAGAGAGAATCCGTTCATTGAAAGGGTTTTTGAAAATGGGTCTTCGGAGCGTATTGGTCACCTCGAGTTGTACCACTAACACGGACACTCCGCCATCATTTGTCGCCATGCAAATGAATTCTCCCGTATCAGTAGGACGGACATTACGAATTTCTAAAGTCCCATTATGATGGACATTAATCCTGCCACCAAAGTAGGGTGCCCTCAGAAATATGTTATCTGGCATTATCCAGGTGATAGTTGGAGGAGGATTGCCTTCAGCTTTACAGTCAATGAGTTTCTTAGAGTATTTGGTGGAGAAATCTTTTATGACAGTCCTGTTCTGATGGTAACCGTTGATCACAGGTGGGTTCCCACCAATTTCAAGTTTGTAAACTCTTCGGTTTTCACCAGCAGGGTTGCGAGCCACGCAAACATATTCCCCACCATCAACTAGCTTTGCGTTCCTAATATCCAAAGAGCCATTTACGTGCAACAAGTAGCGTTCGTTCGATGCTGCTATGACATCATTGGTGGGTAACATCCACAGGATTCTGGGTTTGGGTTCACCAATGGCTTGGCAGTCAAAGCGGATGTTACCTCCGGGTTTCAATCTGGCAAAGGTCTCGCTGTTTTGGCGTATCTTGGGAGCTGCGGTCACGACGGTGATATGTACGTGCATTTCATCTTTTCCCACTTGGTTTTCAGCGATACAAGTGTAGTCTCCTTCCTCGGACATACCAACCTGGACAAAAACATACATTGATATAAACCGTTACGACAGATCTTTTATAATAATTCGGAACGGTGTTCTGTTTTTTACTCACTTGATTAACATAGAGCGTCCCATTGTCAAACAAAGTGAAGCGACGTATTCTCCTTCCACCGTTTAAGGAATCAGCCTGCAGAGCACTGTTGACAACAGTACCATCGGGAAGTCCCCAGGAGATCTCTGGCTTCGGAGCTCCCGAGGCTTTACAATCGACCCTGAAGTCATTACCGTACAGAACTTTCTTCTTGCCATGAGGTTTGTGGTCTATCTTAGCTGGCTTCATTGACACCTTGACCTTCATAAGTTGGACATCATCACCACTTGTGCTTTTAGCCATACAGAGATAGTCACCTGCATCTTTATCAATCACAGAATTGACCACCAGAGTACCATTTTCCAGAACCTGGAATCTGCTGCCCATCCTAAGAAGAGAAATTAACATTGAAACCAACAGACAACATTCACATGATTGACAATAAATCTTAATCAATTACCTTGAGCATGCAGTCAATAATATTCTGGACATTACTGTTTTTGGTGATGGAATCTTACCTATGTGATTGTTCTACCATCGCATTAGATGGTAGCCGCCACGTAATCCTGGGTTCAGGTTCTCCGATTGCTGAGCAATTTAGCTTGAGCTGATCCCCAAAATACAACTCAGTTACTTGCTGGGATATCACCTCGATTCTCGGCGCAGCTTCTCTTCTCTCGACCGTCAAAGTCACCACTCTCCGCTCTGAGCCCGTGGAGCTGGTTGCAATACATTCATATTTGCCGTTGTCAATTGGAGCTAAATTCTTAATAAGGAGGGATCCGTTTTCATAAACTGATATCCTCTTGTCCCAGGCAGATCTCTGCGAATTGACCATTACGCCATCTTGCAACACCCAGTGAATCCTAGGCTCAGGGCTACCTTGACCTGTGCAGGGTAGCCATAGGTTTTCTTTTGAAACAGCCTTCACCTGCTGCCGTTTTTCCTCTAGGATACCTGGTGGAGCAGCAACCACATGTAGGCGGACGGTAGCAGTATCAGCTCCGGCCGGGTTACTAGCAATGCACTTGTAATGACCTCTATCAAAAACAGACACCTGTCTAAAGACCAGAGTCCCACCAGCAGTGACTGAAACCCTTCCATTCAGTGTTCTGTGGTCTCTTACTTGAGTCCCATTTGGCAGAATCCAGGAAATCGCCGGTGTAGGCCGACCATCTGCCTTACATTGAATCTCCACGGTATTCCCAGCGTGAGACTTTATCTCTCTCATTTTCGGCTCGAGTATACGTGAAGGGTAAGCGACCACGGAGAGAGTGACAATAAGTTTATCTGATCCATGATCATTCTCAGCAATACAAATGTACTGGCCACGGTCCTTCGTATTGGCATTTTGTATTGACAATGTGCCATTGCGTAACAACTCGAATTTGCCCATTTTTCCTTTGATGGTAACTGTGTTTCCTGGATGGGAGAGAGAAAAACTTGAGAAACAGTTCTCATTAGGAGAGCATACCAACACGGTGACAATTATCAACATATCAGTACCTGTGCTTGAGGAGAAGCGTTTCCAGGATATCACAGGCAGTGGGTCTCCAACTGCGTCACATGGTAAGAAGGCATCCGAGTGGGTCAAAACCGTAAAGCTCGCTGCATTGCCACCAAGTATTTTGGGTTTTCTAGTCATGAGCATTGTCGTTGGTTGAGCGCTGACAACATTGGGACTGGTCGTGACGTAGACATTTTTGACATTGTTTCTGTTGTATGTGTAGATGTAGTCATGTTCTGGTCTATATCGAGTAATTGTTTCAAAGGAAATGTCTTTCTCTGCACTCTCCTTGGTGTTGGTTTGGACTGTCAGTCTGGGTTTTTTTGTAGTTGCTGTGTGACCCTTAAATGTCTGTGTTGGGGTTCTGACGTTATAGTAGACTCGATTTTGAGTTGTTGTGTAAGGTTTCTCCAAGGCAGGCATCGTGTTTGAGTGGACAAAAGGTGTTCTCGTCGTATAGGAACTACCCCAGTCGACTCGGTTGTAACCATACGTCAGCTCCTCTGATGTTTCTGTGGTTTTGTCGATTTCCCCTGATGTTGTAAACATTTGATTTTTTGAGGCACCCTTTTGTCGTAAAGTTGTTTGGACAGTGGTTTCTGTTGTTTTCTTTTTGTCAAAAGTCGGAGTTGTGTTGATTGAATACAATTTAGTATGTTTTAGTTTCTTTGAGGGTCTCCTTCTACGTCCTTGGCGTCCTCTCTTTCCACCAAGTCTCGGCCTGGTTGTAGGAAAATCATCCGGAATCCCACCGGATCCATATGAAAATTCTCTGTCAGGATTTTTGTCTAGGGGTGGCTTGACTGTAGGTGGGGAGGCAAGAGTTGGTGTTTCAGCAGTGGTCAAAGACTTGGAGTAATAATTTGGGGTCACGGTAGTTACTGGCTGAGCAGTTGGCTTCAGATCTGATATCTCAAAATCTGCGGAGAACAAATCGCCATAATCGTCGTCAAACAAAATGACTCTTGTTTCTGTTCTTGTGGTTGGCGATCGAGACTGATAATCTGTTGGTTTGTGTGTAGCGATGGTGGGTAGAGCGGGAGGAGATGTCGTTAAGGTCACTGTTGAAGTCTGAGGTATCGTTAATGTTTCAGTAGTGACTGGCTTTCTTTGCCTTCCCTGTATCTTTTTGTTGACAATTTTTGCCCCGAATTGTGTAGTGGGTGTGGATAGTTCCATATCTGTGGTTGAAAACGACAAATAACAGAAATAGATCAATTGTTAGGTCAATGTAAAAACTACACAGATGGTATGAATTATAAATTTAAAAAAAATACCTGTTGTCACTTCAATTCTATACGGCAACGTTGTATTCCGCTCTGGCTGTATCAGTTTCTTGATAATAGATTGGATGTCAGTAATCCTGTTGGGTTTAATGATCCGTCTGCGACCGTGGAACTTTCTTCTGCGCCCACCTCCTCGACTATTCTTGTGCGGGATGATATGGATGTGCTGCTTGGAGATGATGGTAGATCCCAATGATGGGGAGTTTATTGTTTGGGTGGTATGAAAGGTGATTTGATCATCCCGCCTCTGTGTGGTGGTAACAGCCGTGATAGTGGACTGGCTTTCTGGGTTGTAAAGCTCCATGGGGTCTGTGCCATCCCTCATTGGAGTAATATTAGGATCAAGGGTAAATGAGAACACTTCAGTGGAGGTCTCTGGTTCTGAAGGATGCTGACCGGAGGACTGAAGCTGCGTTTCTTGTGAAGAGTCTGTAACAGTTTTGGGAAGTCTTTTGAGGGAATGAAGCTCTGTGGTTTCATCAGAACTAAACGGGCTTGAGTTGGGTGAACTCAGGTCATATATTGTAACATCTTCTCTGTCAATCAGTGGAGTGTTTGTATAGATGTTTTTTTTGATTGGCGTATAATCTGTTGTTTTTTCTATTTCTTGACTGAAAGTGACACCCTGGCTGTTTTTTGTGACTGCTATCGTGTTTTCCATTTCAAAGTCGCCACCTTTTTCAGGGTTACGTGTCGTGGGTAAAAGTGTAGAAAGTAAAATTAAATCGTCACGTGCCTCACCTGAACCAATTTCATCATCGATTGAGTATTTTCCTGTATTTCTTTCTTTGGTGTTTTCTCTTACTCCACCTTGTGCCTTCTTCATAAATTCAGCAAATTTCTTTGGATCAATTTTACTTTTTGTTTTATCAAAGATTCGATTACCAAATCCACGTCTGTTGCTGGCTGAATGCTTCCTTTGTCCTATTTGGCTTTCTGACCTACTTTTACCCCGTGACCTCAGTCTGGAATGACGTCGACCAGAAACAACGGTTTTGACTCTATCTGATGCTTTGTCAGAAGGGATGTTTGTCTTGTCAGTTAAAGTTTGCTCTACCAGGTTCTTCATTCCCATGCCTGATCCATCATTATCAAAGTCCGTCCATACCTCTGAGCTTTCACGAACTGTCACCTGAGAAACCAGAAGGTCAATTCCCAAGTGATTAGCAGCCAAACATCTATAAAATCCTCGATCCCTGGTAGTCACGCTCTCAATCAGTAGAGTGCCATTTTCAAACACCTTCTTTTTCCCTTGAGATCCGTCCAATATCGAGTGGTCTGGGAGTATCCACTGAATTGAGGCCTTTGGACTTCCTGAGCTGCTACAGTCAAAAATAAGATGTTCCCCCAATTTCTGGGTTACGTGGACACCATTGACATTTGTCTCCTCCACATCAGGAGACAATACTGTCACTCGAAAAACCAGAATGTCAGCATCCAGGTAGTTGGTGGCAATGCAGCGATAGAGGCCGGTGTCCAAGGCATCTGCCCCCCGAAGGGTGAGCTTCCCTTCGGCTGTGATTATGATTCTGTTGTCCTCACTAACATAAGGAGCTCGGACCTTCATTCCATCGGGTAAAATCCACTCCAGCAAAGGTTTCGGATCCCCTCGGACTTGACAGCTCAACTGAACCACCTCGCCTGCATTGAAAAATGTAAACATCAGTTCCGGGATAAAACGTTGCAGAAGTTTTCACTACTCACCTGATATTACGATATGCTCAGTTTTGGTTTTATTGTCTTTCGTAATCATCGTCCAAGAGTAGTGGTCTTTCTTGGGGAAGGTGTTTTCTACTCGTAGGTTGACTTCAGACTGGTACTTGATATGGAGAGTAGAGAACGTTGTTGTCGTGCGGTCAAGCTGCAAACGAACCTCACCTTGCATCAGCCACGCGGGAACAGCTTTGATCTCAGCATCGATATTTGTGTGAAGCTCATCCTCGCCTGTTTTCATCTGACTATACCGGTACACCATTTCAGGAGTTTTAGCCAACATCAAGCCTCTTTCAAGTCTCATGGGAAATTCACTGTAGGCTGCCAGGATTTGCCACAAATGTTGGATATGTTCATTGTCAAGGTTGCATACTAAATATGAAGTTATGGTCGTAGTGAGTGCAGTGATATTGTGACCCGCCTCCTCCTCTAAGGTAAGTGAGAGGTTCTCAAATTTAGATGGCCTCTGGACAGTGCAAGACAAGCTGGCATTATTGCCAAACTGATCCGTCAGGTTCATATGTATGGAACCGAGTGGGGCGATGAAATCCCTTGGGGAAACTGGAGTGAAATCCCCTTCGTCTAAGCTGATGTTTTTCTGTTTTACATGGATCCAAGGTTTGATGCAAGTGAAGGCATCACTCGGAAGAAGGGAGAGGCGTCTCTTCTGGTAATGAGTTGGGTTTTCACATACGGGACACAGCTGGCCTCGAGGATATCTCCTGTCCCGCTTACATTTTAGCACTCCTGGAAACATTCAAACGTGATTTTTAGCCGGTTGTAGAGAACAACAAGTCAAGTCATAAATTCCAAGATAGACTTTGGCTCTTGAACACTTTTTTTCCGCCTCATCTTCTGTGCTTGCTCTTCTCACTGCCTATGAGGTCGAAGGTTGAGCAAACAAGTCTGACATTCAGAAATGGGCCAAACTAGGAAAAATACATCACTCACCCGTGTGCTTCCGTGTCCATAACGGGAACCAGTTCATACGACAATCACACGCCCAACGGTTGCCATGGAGAAAAAGATTCTCCAGACGGCTGCAACCAGAGAAAACCTCCTCCGGCAAACTGGTGAGGAAGTTGTCCGACAGGTAGATGGTCCTCAGTGAGGACAACTTAAAGACCTGGCTGTGTCTCAGGGTAACAAAGGTGTCTGGGTGGAGTTGTTGCAGGTGGTTGCCCTCCAGATTGACCAACTGGAGATTCGTCAGGCCATAGAAAGCCTCCGGGCTGATGAAGTCAATGAAGTTGTGGTCCATGTGGAGTCGCTGCAGATTCTTCAGGCCTTGGAATGTTTCTTTGTTGAGTTCTTTGACTTTGTTATAGGACATCTTGAGGGTCTAATAAGGAAAAATCCAGAGAATGTATTCTGGCTAAGAAACACGTATTCTCTTTTTGATGAGTGAGGATAATCACCTGTAATGATCGTAGATCTTGAAATGCTCCGTCCTCAATATTGTGAATGAGATTGCTGTGCAGCATCAGTATTTCCAATTTTTCAAGACCCGACAGAGAGTTTTCACGCAAGACGGTTATGCTGTTGTACCTGGAAATGAAAAAAATACTCAACAATACCTTTCAGAATATTTGAATATAATAAATGACAAGATGTCAAGCGAACCGAGCCTTTCATTAAATGTTATTTTCACTCGGCGTGAAATAGCTCTTTAGGTTTGGACAAAAAAAAATAAATGAAGAACAAGGTGGCTCATTTGGAACAGGAATCTTCCTACTCCTCAAAGGAGACAATGAAAAGGCATTGGCCAATTTTGTCAAAATGCTTTTAATTAAAGGCTGACCCAGTGGCTTAAAAAGCCATTTGACTTTTCAAAGCTATTATGACGTCAGCATCTTGGAACGCTTGAACCTCCAGCATCGTTTAGGTCAACTAAAGAACAAGTCGAGAAGCACTATAATAACCCCTCGTTCTCAGTCTGCTAAACATTAGAGAGAAAAGTGGAATCTCACCCGAGGTTAATTCTTTCCACAGCCGGCTGGATGTGGCCAGGCACCGCGTTCAGGTAACGAAAGGTGCAAAACACTTCTGTGGCTACGGAGCAGACGCACGATGTGGGACAGTCGCCTCGAACCGGGGACACGGCGGCCAAAAGCAGTAAGAGAGACCCCGGGGACGGCAGACACCTCCGCAGGTATGAACCTCCGCAGGCGCTCATTGTGCACGGAAAACTCATTTGGATCTGCATTGTAAATTTCAACCCACCTAGAGACAGGAAAGCAGACTGTGGTCAGGATAACAATGGTGACTAATTCTTCCCAAATAGCAGCAAAATTGATGCAGTAAAAGTTTGGAGGTTAAGACTTGTTGAATTAGTGATGAGCTAGAACAAAACAGGCAGAATTGGAATTTGGAAAAGGCAAATTAAGTAAACAATATAAAATAAAACTATTTTGTCTGATTGTATTTTTTTGGGGGGGGGGGGGGTGTCCCAAAGAGCAGCAGTACTTGATATTGTTGATGACTGTGTAACTTTTATAAATACAAATTTAAAATTTAACTTAATGTGATCAAATATAAGCCACGGTTACACAAATCAACCTTTTTTGTAAAGTACTTTAATTTTTTTAAAAATTACAATTTTGTCTTTTTAAATAATGGCCCTTTCTAATTTATATTTATATTAAATTGCTTTTGTTTTATCAACCGCTAGTTTTGAAATAAATTTACATATTTATAAAAAAAAAAAAAAAGAATGGTGCACATCTTGATGACACGTGATAAAGCAATAAGTTCCTTTAAAGTTTTGTCCGGAATACTGCACAATATTATGACAATATTCTCAACCCTAAAAACACTGCTATGCTCTTGCATATGAAAACAATAACACAATAGCAATGCGGACAAAAACAATGCTAACTTCCCCTCACCTGTAAAAACAACTTGACTGCCACCAAATTAGAGCTCCAGTAGAAGAAAGTGTTCCAACCGATAAACCTTCAGAAATAATCCCCAGATGGACCCGCTGCTTGAGGAGAGCATGTCTAAGGAGCGCCTGAAGCTGAAACTTCTTTTTGGTCTTATACGCGCCCCCCCTACCGCCTCCCCCCTCCCCTTCCCTTCTCTTTCCAACCTGCCCGAATGTAATCCTGGAGTAGCTGTGAAATATAAGGCCTACTGGAAAAGGCACACATCTGCTGGGGAGTGCTAAACCTGGCCAAAATGGCTGCCAAGATAATAGTATTTCATTTCTCTCCTAATATTCCCAGAGAGGAAAAGTTAAAAATGAACGAGACTTTTTTTTTTTCCATACAGCCCTTTTGTATTTGAATATTTTTGGCTTCACGTCTCAAATCTTGTTTGACGTTGACAATAGAGATGTCCGATACTATTTTTTTTTCAGACCGATACTATTACTACAACTTGAATCTCGTTGTTTGCATCTGAAGCTTTTTTTTTTTTTGGTTGAAAGGGACACGAGTTATCTATTTATGGACAGTATGAAGTTTTAGTCGGACTGGAACCACAAAGCAAAGGAGATCGGATAGCCTTCTCATAAACGTGTGGATGGATGATTCATGTGAACGGAATGAGAATTTAATGAGGATCTTTTCATCTGTTGCTTCAGATCACAAAGATCGCAACGACTTCGTTTGTTTGCTGTTTTTTTTTTTTTTTTTAGTCCAACATCTGGAAGCCACACAATTTGGACAACCGACTCCTCTGGAATTTTATTCGTATTCTTCCTTTTTGATTCAAGACATTACAGGAACCACTCAAGTGCTTAAGGTCAAAAGTCATCTCAGTATTTTTGAACGCAAACACTCTAGTCCTTCTCATTCTCCTCGCAGTCGCGATACAAGCATGAATAAATTCAATTAGTCGGGATTCGGGGCTTATTCCTGTGAGCTAAAGTGAGTTTAATCTTCTGAAAGAGCAGATTTTCCTCCTTGCCAGTGTTATGTTCTGGCACTGGCGGCAATAAATGAAAAGTTAAGCTTATTCTTGGGTAGCAATAAGAAGCTTAGTAAGGCTGAGGGGAAAGGATGAATACGGGATTGCATAGATTTGCGATATTTTGTGTCTTGGTGTGTGTTGGATTGGGGAACACAGGAGCAAGGATCCTCGTTTGGGATTCTGGTTCCCCTTGGACTTAGATTGTAAACCAGCTTTATTGTTCATCATGTAATCATTTTTAAAATGTGGTCTGACTGGTAAGTTTGCTTAAGTTGACTCAATACAGGAAAATAATTCTAGCCGGTTTAAAGGCCAAAGGGATGACTCAGCAAAAAGTCACAGCAAGCTGCTAGGCTCTTGGGTATACATGAGGACACATTCACCTGATGACCTTTGGTCGGTGCAGTCATACCGAGAGGTTATTTTGATTCTGAAAATATTCGATTTTTCGCGGCTACACCATGGACTTCTGGATCGCACGGGATGTTGTCGTAGGTGACTGTATAATATTCTTCTTACACTTCAGACTTTAATTGGCTTAATTGACTTTTTAATTGACTTTTATATTTTTACATTCAGCCCTTATATCTTGATTTATTGTCGTGTCCACTGCCGGAGCCAGAAATTTATCATGTAATAATTATCTGGTCTGGCATCTGGGGTAGGTCCAAGCATATTCTCATCAAAAATATGCAATGAGTCAATATTAATATTTTGCGTCCATACATGCTTTAAATATATTAAAATGTAATCTAAATGAGCATTTAAAGTACTTATGCTGATGCACAGAACCAAAAACTTGGTCCTTTTCTTGACCCTGAAACGTCATTGACACACTGAACTCAAACATGTCCCTTTAGCTTCTTGCTGATTTGACAAATGTGTCGCTGACTGTCATCCGTGTAATTCATGATGATTCCAAAAACGGCCACAGAGGTTCATCATCACACGAAGCAAATCAAGCTACATTTTCTTAGCGTCACATTCAACGTTTTCATGTGGGTTGCAAAGTAGTCTCGTGGTTTCAGGCATTTGGACTCTTGTCTATTGTTCCCATCCATACTGCACACCAAAACCAGATGCTTGTCAACGACTTGACGGATTGTCCGCAATCCCCGCTCATCATGCCAGAAACATTGGGAACCAATGTTGCGCTCATTTAAGTGCAGGCTTCTTTTTATAAATTATAAATATATTTTAGAACATCAAATAAAAATGCTGGCGTGGTTTAACTGGACAAACCCTTTAGCTACCCCCAACGTAGCACCATCCCTTCATATGATTCATATGTTTTTGATTCATCTTAGCTTCTTTCACATGTTTTGCCCTACTGTTATAAATTACCAGTCTGGTTTTACTGAGCTTTCTGCTGCATGAGCAAAAAAAAAAAAAAATGCTCAACTTCCTGCCCTTTGCTATATGGCAATAGCTAATAGTCATTCCAAAGATTACTATACAGCCAGAGGCTTCCTTTACTTTGAACATATGTTTCTGATTGCCTTGGTGGATCTTACACCGGCTTCCTATCTACCCGCTACAATAAATTCCTCCTGAGTGGTCATCAGGGGGGGCTTCCAGTCCCAATGAAAGCTGTGCAGTTCATCTAAGCTTTTTATAGGATATAAAGGTCTCACTGGTGTTATGTAATGGTGTGATAATCCCGGCAGTTTGTCATCAATACCTATATAAAGTCTTGGTTTTATTTGTCTTTGGAAGAAAAACAAGGTAATGGCTGGTAAACAAGAAAGATAATGTTGACATCTTTTCTTTGGGTTTACTTGTTCAGTTATCTTACTTGAACTTCAAAGTACTATTTGAAGTGGAATTAAATATACACACACATATATACATGTATATGATTGATGTATATTAATACATATAGACACATACACAGATACACATTTTGCACGTACACGTATACGCATACAAATACTCACGTATACACAGCCGCATATACACATCCACACACGGTACATATATTTATGAAATTGAATCTGAATAAATAAATAAATAAATAAATAAATAAACAAATAAAAATAAATAAATAAAGGAATAAAATATACATTAAAATATTAGGTTTAAAGCTTTCAAATCTATTTATAGTCCTTTTAATACGGTCTGTTATTTTACATGAGGCGACAGCGCAGTTTAGGTCAACGCAGAGTTAGCTCATGGCACCATCTGCTGGGCACTAAACGATACCGTAGTACTTTGCAAAAATAGGAATAGGTTTCATCAAATGAGGAGTACAATATTATTATCATAAGTTGTAGTAGTTTGGAGAATTACACTTTGTTACTTTTGTAACAATCCTATTAGAAGAAAAGTCCCTCTGATTCATTCTATCATAATACATTTGTATGACTTTTATATTGCACAAGAATAATTCTTTTGTCTTGTGTCAATGTCTTCGCCTCCTCTTTGTGCAATCGTCTGCTGATAGCAAAGTTCAAGTGTAGTGAGGTGAAAGACTCCAACATTCCTTATCACACAAGTCTCGTACAGCCGACTACTGATAGAACGCTAATCCGCTGCTGTTTCTTAATAGCAGTCCCATGATCATGAGGCACCTCGAAGAAAAAAAAGTACATCTTGAGATCCAGGCTGTTGCTGTTATAACACGTCATAATCCTACCATTAACTTCAAGGAAATCGGATATATTGGGGTATTTTGAATGATCTGTCATTGTGGTGTCGGGGTTTGGTATCGGTATCCGTGACTACCCAAGTATGCTGAAAAAAAACAAAACATTCCTAGTCAAAAGGTCAAATTTCCAAAAATATGCACCAATCTTATAAATGAGTACTGATTTGGAATGTTGATTAGAGGTTCCACCAAAAGCTGCTTCATGAAGATTGACGCAGGAATTTCTGAGATAAAAGGATTTATAAGAATTAGGCCACGCCCCTTTTGCTGAAAGACAAAATTCGGCAGGCCGCAACTCCGGACCTCCTGCTCTGATTGATCTAAATTTAAGATATAACGTTATGCCATCACTATTAAGATGTACGCAGTTTCCTTCAATTCAAAATCTGCTTGGTCAATTTAAAACCGTAGCTCCTGCAGTTGCCCCGCTGCGGGAGTTCTACAAATTCAAAAGTTTGAAACGTGCTTGCTGCTGACTTCTCGAAATTCTTGAGATGTTCCATATGGCTCCAGCGAGGACTAAGTTGAATATCGGCCATAAAATGCTAGTAAAATATGAGCTAAGCTCGCATTTTAATGAATGCAAGAGCACACTTTGCCCAGCGGGATGTTCGGTGTTGACGTAGCATCGCACAGCAAGGCGCTACGTGGATGAAGACATCCACGAGTGCGTTACTTGACACGCCCGAGAGCGAAGGGGCTTGATGAAAGATTTATCACCCAAACGTGGTGGTCGCCTCAGAAGTTTGGTGGGTTGGGAGGGGGGGAGTGTTAGAGTACGGGGGGGGGGGGGGGGGTGTCCTTGAGTGTCTTATAGTTATTTACTATTCCACAGCAGCTATCCAGTTGCAAGATGAATTTCCTCATAACATCTCTGTTGGCAGGTCTTTGCCAATTTAATTGGCTAATTCCAAATTACAAGCAAGTTTGGGACCCGACTCTAAAAAGTTGCTAGTTTCTCCGCCACGATCTCGAAATTTAGAGAATTAAAAAAATGGTGGGAACAAAATTCCATCGTGCTGGGGTTGTCAGTAGACTCATGCCAACTGAAAACAATTCACAAAACAACTTGTAAAGTTTTCTTATTAAAGTATTTAATATGACAACTTCGAAGGTCACCAGATGTCAACCAGATTCTGTGCGAGAACAACATCTCTCTTCTTGGTCTCCTTCAGAGCTCAATAAGTTCCTCATGCAGAAAAATATTGTTGTTTTTGTTAATAAAGGCCCATCTGCTTTAATTTACATGTCAAATTGATTTTTATGTTCTCTTCCCAGCACGTGCCAGCGACAAGATCGAATAACAACACGTTCACCTCCGTTGCACCTCTAACCCCCCGCTGTGAGAGCTGCATCTGATCCAGAGGCACCTGAAGAATTCACGACTCGGGCCAAGGTGGGACGGGACGGTTCTTGCCTCGTGCGCACCCCCCCCACCATTACCACCACTACCACCACTACACACACGGCTTCCACTTGACCACTCCAAACCGCGCTTCCATGCGCACAGAGAGAAAAAAAGACGAGCTATCAACAAACACGCGCGGCTGAACAGCAGGGGAGGAGGAGAAAGAAGAGAGAAAAAAAAATATTTATTTTTTTGCGCGCGTAAGTTGAGTCGCTTCTCGCCGCTGAACAATCTCCAGCGGTCTCTCCACACAGACGCCGTCGCATGCACGATGAGGTTGGGAAGCATCTTTTTAGTCGTGGCTCTTTGCTCCTTTAGCGCTTATTATATCTACGAGCCCATTCCTGAAAATATAGACGAGAGATGGAAACTCATGCTGACTGACACTTTCTTCAGAAGTCTCAGCCACCTGGTAAGCACTCAACTCTGCTTTTATTCATTCACACTTGCAAGCCGTGATTATTATATATTGCAAACAGAAGTTCTTTAATCACCTTTTAATCTTCTAATCTAATATGTGGTCAAAATCATTCGTAAATTATTCTAATTGGGATTTATAGGGAAAATAAAATCATTTGAATTGATAATTGCTATACATAAATAAAAATGTAGATGAAAGATTTTGCTTTGTGGATGAATTCTTGTAGGCAATGTTATTTGTATTTCGCTGATGTGGTTCCACCAGATTATGTCAAATGCTAATCCATGTGTAGTATAGTCCTGCTCACACCTTCTAATAATAGAGCCTATTAAGGAAACTGCATGTGGTATACTGTTTCTTATCCCTGCCTGGGGTTATTAATATGACTCTTTTTAAAATCACTTGCATCGTTTGTTGTTGTTGTGAGAAAATTAATCGGTGAAGCTTTTCCTACTCGAATAGGTTTGTTGTTGTAAGAAAATGAATCGGTGAAGGGGTTGGCTCTTACTGTAATGTACTGAGTTTTTTTTTTTTATTGTATTTTTGTGTGATTTGTTTTGTAAGATTGCATGAGAGAGCTTGATTCTGTACTCATTGATTTTTTTTCTGGGGGGGCGATTCAGTTACTGATTTGTTTTCCAAAGTAAAAGCAGATGTTTGAAAATATCTTATGTTGATTAACCACAACAGATAATCAGTCAGCTTTCACTACTGGAATCAGAGAATAATTTCTGCTGACAATTTTGATGAAATCAATTCAAAAGATGGCAAACTCATTTTTACCACGAGCCGCATCGTAGTCATAGTTTCCTTCTGAGGGCCATTATAACTGTCAAGCCAAATAAATGTATGAACGTTTCATATGAGTTCACTTGGTGCTTTTAGTATTGGCACATAGTTGATGTACAATTTGTCTTCGCGGGCCTAATACAATTACACTGTGGGCCAGATTTGGTCCGCGGGCCAGAGTTGGACACCGACAATAGTCGTCAATATAATTGATAATTGACCCTTGCTTTGTTTCCTCTTTCAGGCAGATTTCAGTGAATTAATAGGACTGAAGGACTACATGGGAGTAATGTACGTCATCACCTTGCTTGAAAGCATCGCACCGGTTTCCGACGAACACGTCAACGTGACGGTGGAGGCGTTCGACGGGGTGGAGGTGCTGCTTTACCAACCCAAGCAGCAAAGTGGCCAGCTCAGGAGGGCTCTCATATACCTGCATGGCGGAGGATGGTGTCTGGGGAGTTCACGTAAGATTCTAGTGATATTTAGACATCCGATCACGGATGATAAGAAAGCCGGGAAATTATTTCGGAAGAAATAACACACCGTCTGTCGGAACGGTGGGGACCTCAAGGGGGTGCCCGGCTTTTCTAATTCAGGACCCCTGACGACACACCGTTCAGTTTGACACGTGTCGTGCTGTTCTTGCAATCTGTTTGTCCTGGGTGTTTGAGAACATTTATTTGATTTCGAGAATGGCTAGAAGCTATTTTAATTAATGTTTGGAATATTTCAACGGGATCTCGCTTGGATGTCTTTTGCGTGTTATCGCTCGCAGTGGTTGCGTAAATAAATGAGCCTAAAAAAGAAACAGTCAATGAACTCACGTCGAATGGTTATTGTCTAACGTGTTGTGACAACCTTTTTCTTCATTGACGGTCCGATAATTATCCATCCGATAGTTATGGTGCGCTGACTGAAATGTTGGAATGAATTGAGTGTGACCTGATTTGACTGGAGTAGCTCTCCTTTAACAGGTTCATCTGCAGCGAGCAGAGATGAGCGAACGTCAATTACGTTGCCCTCCGAAAAGTACTTTGTGTTCTGTCTTCTCTTCACAGATATGGGTCCTTATGATTTCCTCGCCAGAAAAGTGGCTACGGATCTAAACGCTGTCATTCTCTCTGTAGAGTAAGTCATTCCTGTCTAGATTGGGCTTGGGGCAAATGCTGGAGTTCACTCATAAATGAATTTCATTTGAAGACACAAAACAGACAAAGCGAATAGTAAACTCAATAAACAGGAGTTCATAACCAACAGGGAAATAAGTATCAAAACAAATACTAGCAAAATCGTACTTGGACTTGAAACAACAGATAAAATAAAAGCACAGCAACAAGACAAAGCACGGAGAGAGACATTGAATTGAATGAAAACAGGGAACTAAATACAAACAAAGTGACGAGACAACAGGGACCAACTGGACGAGACACAAAGGATCGGAGGAAGTTGATTGGCTAACACAAGGGACAGGTGGACATAATCACCTGAAGCAAGGAAAACAAAATTCTCAATCAAAATCAACTCCAAGACAAATCCTGAATATTTCAGACCAATTCATTTAGTTTAGTGGCCTTAGCAAAGCTTAAATGACTAAAAAAATAAAAATCTGTTCATACTTGTTTTCTCTCCACTCAGTATGATTATGAACCAAGTTCATGAACATTCAATCTCCTCATCTTTCCAGGTACCGCCTTGCCCCTCCTCACCACTTCCCTGTTCCGTACGAGGATGTATATCGTGTTGTCAAGCACTTTCTCCAGATAGACGTGCTCGCCCGGTATTCTGTCGACCCGGGACGAATTGCGGTGTCCGGTGACAGCGCCGGGGGGAACCTGGCAGCCGCTGTGTCCCAACAGGTAAATGAAACCTCTACGGTCTCGCTAAACAGGTTCAACCAAAAAGCAAAGTCTAAAATCTGAAGTAGATGCCATCTCGGTATACTTTACCACGGGCGATTAACTTTTACATAAAAGCAGTCATGCTGGTTCACAATCTGCTGCCTCTAAAGTCAACTCCAAAATGCTTCTGGGGGTCATGTGTGAATGGCATAGTGACAAGCATGTGGGTTTTGGCTCAGGGGGTTGATGGATCATGTTGACTTTGAATCACACAAGTAGTGAGATGACGCAATACGTCCATGTCATCAGACGCTCTCGGGCGATTTCAGTCAGATATTTTCTTCTCTCTGTCCTATCGTTCCAGTTACTGAAGGATCCGACACAAAAGGTTCAGTTGAAAGCCCAAGCCCTCATCTACCCTGTGCTCCAGGCATTGGACCTCAACACACCATCTTATCAACAGAATCAAGACATGCCCATTTTGCCACGTACCCTCATGGTACGGTTCTGGAGCGAGTACTTCACCAGCGACAGGGCATTTTTCAGAGCCATGATGGCCAACGCCCACAATAACCCAGAATCATCCAGCTTGTTGAAGTTCGTCAACTGGAGCGCCTTCCTGCCTGAAACGTATCACGGAAAATACAATTACAGCGCCCCTGAAGTAACGCAGGGAGAGGCGGGGCTATCCTTTGAATCTTTATCCGACCCCAGGGCGTCCCCGTTGCTGGTTCCGGACGCGGCCTTCCGCGGGCTACCCAAAGCTTACATCATGACATGCGAGTACGACGTCCTGAGAGATGACGGGATCATGTACGCCACGCGACTGCGTGCCGCCGGCGTGGAAGTGACGCACGAACACTACGACTCGGGATTTCACGGAGCCATTATGTTCACCGTGTGGCCGACGGACTTCCGCATTGGTCACCGCATGACGGACAACTACATCACATGGCTCAAGGAAAACTTGTAAATGAAACCCTGACAAACATTCACGCAAGGGTCGATGAATTCTCTCAGTTCGGCATTCATCTTTGTAAATATAGTAGATTGGGAAATGCCTCGAGTATATTTGTCACATCTTTGACACTGTAAGATTATAAAGACATATTAGACTTGTTTTTTTTTGTTTTTTTTACTTTTAACAGTGGTTTTTAATTTTGGTCTTGTATTGCGGGAGACTAGATTCCCCAAGAGATGCTGTTTCGGTTTCCTCGCAAACACAGGAGAGCATCAAAAATTATTTCCTGACTACTTTCATTCCGATAAGCTTCCCACGTGTCCCTGAGTTTTTTTCAAAAATGTATGTCCTAGTCTTAGAAAGTATTAATCCCCGCAGAGTTTGAATAATCCAATTTTCCACTTTTGATGTGACACAAGCGCTTAACCGGTTCACTGCCATTGACGACTATAGACGTCAAAGATCCATTTTAACCGGGCTCGGCAGTGAATGAGTTCAAATCCAACATACTCCTTGAAATCATCTCAGCAAGTTCTTAGTGTTGAAAACAATGTGTGGGAACACGGTGTCTTTGAGTGAAACATTTCTATGGATATTTAAGATTGCAGCGAGTGTACAATCGATCCGGAAGCACACAATTGCACAATGTTTTTCCCGACATGCCAATCAATAAAGAGTTCTTAATGGGGTTAACTTGGGAAAAACGAATTATCGTTAAGGACGATTCAAATAAGCGAGCCTCGCCTTTGCTTATGTCAATGTAAATATATGTGCGAGTTTATTCTTCTGTATTGTATGTAGGTGTGCTTACATGTGTTATTCAATCACCCTTTGGAGATCCGCTCCTGAAATCCTCCACCGCTACAAAGGGATAATAACAGCAACGTGAAATGGATTATAAGAGACTCTCCGTGAGAGAGCGAGAAAAAAAAAAAAAAAAAAAAAACGTATAGTGCTGGTTAAATGGATTACACTTGCATTATGTATGGAATGCGCAAAATACATTTCTGTTTGCCTGTAGTATTACGAGTACACGCACTTCGTAAAACTCGAAACCTCGATATTCCCTTTCGGCTTTGGCCAAACTGTCGAGATGGATTCAGTTTTCATGTTTTTATTTTGGGAATCTTAGACACATGGATGTTCACTATACTGGACATTGTTTACCAAAACAGGGAACAAACTGATGTTGGCTTTGAAAGGTTGAGGCCGAGGATATTCATGAAATTTCAAAATAACAATGTAAACGTTTCTATTTTTAGGGTTGTATGTTATTGTGGGCTGTATCGAACGGAGAAAGAAATTTTGTGCCGCCACGGGACGCAAAACAATATGGACTAGCCTACAAGCCCTTTGCCTCGTAATTATGTTGCTGACGTACGATCAATAAAATAATAACTAAGAATATTTTCCACTGGCAATGTTGTTCTATGGTCAACGTGATGAAGATGACAGTTTTGATATGCTCGGCTATTTTCACAAACGTCTTGAGAGCTTTTCACGTTCTCTTGGGATTTATTTGACCTTCAGTTTTTTTTTATTTGAGTCTGTTTTCTTCCCAGCACAGCCTTGACCTACCTCACAGATTTTCTCCCAACAGATGCCTCACATTGGCGCTGGTAACACTTGCCCTTTCCCTTTCTTTCATATTTGCTAGCAGAGAAGCTTTTCTGCCTGGCCATCATGCTATTTGACTGGCTTCTTGATGAATCAAAGTTTTGGTGCGTTTCAGTTTTGATGTCTGTTTTTTTGTGTTCAAGACGCAGTATGTAAGAAACTGCTGCAGTGTTTCTTGGAGAGGAATGATTTATGGGGTTAATAAGTAAAGCTCTAATCAAGGACTTTCCATGCATAAATATTACTACAACAAAGAATCAGACAAAACATACACACAAAAAATCTCCCCCAAAAATTTACCAAAAAAATCCACACAAAAATCACGTAAAAAAAATGGCAAAATGTAAACAAAAAAAACACAGACAATGTTTGAAATAATATTTTATAAAAAAAACAAATAGTGAACTTTAAAAGTCTGAACATGAATACAGGTTGTAATGAAGTCAGCCACTGTAAAATGTAAAAGCAGCACAAAATGGAGTCTTCCAGTCTGCTTACTTCACATCGAGCAACTTACGTAAATAATCTTTACTTACATTTATCACTTAAAATTCCCTTTTCACTCAGTGAAATAAAAGCTTAAAAGCTGAGTTCACATGGCCAACGCTGAGGTCTGGTGAGATGATGACATGCATGTTGACAGTTTTTTTGAAAATGTGCTAATTATTAAGAATTTGTCACACAGGCTCTCTTGGCTGCGATGTCTTTCTGGCCAGCTTTCGAACTTTTGCCAGCAGGAACTCCCGAAACCTGTCCCCCATGAGGAAGTAGAAAACCGGGTTGATGACGCTGTGCAAGAAGGCCAAAGGTCGGGTCAGAATGTAGAAGCCCTCGATGTACATCCTCGTACACAAGCGCGTTTCCGCCCAGGCCTGCCGCGATGCTATCCTGACGTTTCTCATCACGTGATACGGCGTGTACAGAACCAAAAACATGGCCGACGCCGAAGCCACCGCCTTGAGAGCGTGCTCGTATTGCGCGGTCCCACGCCGAAAAACCGTTTCCTGGGTCTGCAGTAGCTTCGCAATCCGTCTGGAGAACCCGCAGAGTCCGAGAAGGGGTAGAACGTAGCCGGTTAAGGTGAGCCCCATGCTGTAACCCAAAACGCTGACATCACCCTGGAGGCTGGCAAAGTCATTGCAGCGACTCCAGTTTCGACTTTGCAGGTCCTGGAGCATCAACGCGATCATGGGGATCACCTCCACGTTGACGGCGAGCCAACTCAAGCCGGTCACGATCAGCGCCGCCCGAGGCTTCAACAGGAAGTGGTTTCGCGTGGGGTGTCGGATGAGCAGAAAGCGATCCATGCTCAGCCAGACCATAAACAAAATGGATGAGTAGAGGTTGACATGCAGGACGTAGCGGTTGATGACGCAAGCGTAGTAGCTGGTTTCTTTCTGTTGGTTGGCGTAGAGGTAGGAGAGGCGTGGCAGCGTGCACAAGAAGATGAGGTCAGAGACGGCTAGGTTGAAGAGGTAAACATTGCAACTCTGCCATTTGGGCAGGCAAAAGAGGTAGCCGAGGACAACCAATAGATTCCCGGGGAACCCGATGCAGAATTCCAACCCGTATGAGGGCGACAGGTAGAAACGCTCGAGCACATCATCGATTTCTGTACAATTCAACACCTGGGAAAATCAAATTGTTTTCATTAATTTTGTTTATTTTTATATATATGAGAATATTCCGAGGATTTAGATTCATTGCCATGAATAATTATCAATTAATTTGATCATCGTTTAAGTTGCCGATTAATCGTTTCATTGTTGTACAAGCAATGAAACAATCAAGGCTGACAGAAATTATTGAATCCGATTCAAAGCGAGTAACTTTTAAAGTGGACTCACCATTGTGACATCCAGCCGGTGTTAGCGAAAGCGCAAATAAGTGGTGAGCAAAACAAGTGCAGAGTGCAGCCTACTAACTGCAAAGTGGAAACGGTAAACACTGAGCGCTGCAGGTACTGCTGACTTTTATGAGTTTTTTGGGGGAAAAAAAAAAAAAACACGATGAAGGAGCAGTCTCATATTTCCCAGCAGCAAACACAAGGCCGTGTTTGGTGTATAGAGAATAATAGCGAGTTGCTGATTTCCATTTGTAAGGGTCGATGTCGAGTACTTTTTTCACGCCAATTGCACAACTCGTGAGGTTGATTCGGACGTGTGTCTCGCTGCATATTTTGGCAACAATGACCACAATGTTGGTCTGCCTTTTGAAAGCACATGATTCACTGCTGAGAGACATGTGAGAATTTTTTTTTTTTTCATAAAAAAGAAAGCAAAGACAGGGAGCGTAATCTAGGTATAACACAATCCGTCCATCCTCGGGAGACACGGTCTGTGTGGGTTATTTGCTTATATTACCAAAAGCTTAAGAAATAATTTTGCGGCATTCCAAAGTTTTACTGGTGTAGGAAGCCTTCCAGTTGAAGGTCACCAATGAGGTACGCAGTGTAAATCCTTTTTATCAAGCGACATTGAATAGCTCCGCGCGAGATAACGGAGAACAAATATTTGTGGAATATGTGAGAAGTTCTCACTGCAAACTACCCAGAGTAAAACAAGAAGACCGTTTCGATACTGACGCAGAGTCGTTAGCAGAAAACTGGTTTTTCAGCTTATCTGTGAAATGTCTCATGGGATTGAGTTTCCTTTGGTGATTTTGGGTCTATTTGCACAGCCCTCCGATCTCCGTAGCTTTTCGACTTTGCCATTGAAAGGTTACTGACAATGATGACAAATATGCAAAGTTATGATGATAACTGGGAAAAAAATGTGCTCTTTTTGAAGAATAGACAAATATTTTGCAAGTGGTCATACTTTTGTGGCTTGTAGAAAACACCTGAAGCACATTATCATCTTACGGAGGTCATCAAGTGGAATAATCCCTTTCCCATCGAGGTTCCAGGCACCATTTTACAGAGCATAAGAGCTTCCTCTAGTGGTGGATGCGCATATGCACGATTTTACAGTGCAAAAATGGGGATCACACAATTGGATGTATTCATGCAGGAGTCTGTAAAAACAGCATTTTTGTGAGGTGGGAAGGGAAACCCTGATCTGGTTACCAGCCAAATTGCAGGGCACATTTTTTATCACTATTATATGAAAAAAATGGTGCTGAAAATGAGCTTCTTTGCGATAGTACTTTTCAAAATCTTAATCAGATGATGTGGAATATTTTTGGAAGGTTATAGTTTGCTTCGTGTATTTCCTCCTCCCACAGACATAAAAAGGGAATCAAAATTTTAGACACAGTAAACAGCAACAAGTGACTTGTGATACCAAAGGAATTCGACAGAGGGCAGCAGATAGCCAAATCTCCAATATTTGCCCAACAAGCCACAAAACGCTACCACGTGATGATCACAGTAATTTATGGTGAACACATGTTTAATTGGAATCAGAAAAGAATGTCAAATCATTAAGTTTCTTGGAAAAAAATGACATTTACTAGGAGTGATAAAAAAAAGCATGCAATGAGACATGTTAAGAAAAAAAGAAATCATGAGGGATTGATTTGTCAAGGGTCAAGCTGTGTCAATTAGTGTGTCACCGTGACCTCATTACTTTGTGTGCGCGTGTGTGTGTGTGTGTGTGTGTGTGTGTGTGTGTGTGTGTGTGTGTGTGTGTGTGTGTGTGTGAGAGAGCAAGAGCGAAAGAGGAAAGAGGAAATCGAAAGTAGCAACATGAGGTTCATTCTTATGCAATGGACCATTTGACCTCTTATCTGACACAGTCAACAAGGTCATTTGTTTCACTGGGAAACATAAAAATCCACAAACGTAACAATGTCAGTTTATCGGATGGCAACGGAGTCAATTAAACGTGCTCAGTGTGTCACGTGCTGGCCCATTTTGAAAAGAGGTCTCCCATTAGCCTTCACTGTCCCACTTGCGCAAGGTGACACGTTTAAAAGCTTTTACCGCCATCATTCAGATGGCGACTTAATTGGATCAAAACCCAGTTAGCGTCTTTGCGTAATAAAATAAAAGTGCGATAAACCACTTAAGAAAACATGTCACAGCTTTAACTTTAATGCTTCGTTTTCAACCCAAAGCGCCATTCGCGATAATGTCGGCTTATTCCGCACTTTATTCGTAATGCAACAAGCAGCTGTGTGATTTACAGCCCCACCCCCCCCTACACGACAACCCAAAGAAAAACAGTAGCTTGACTGTGTTCTCTAATTTTCCACAAAGCTTTGTCGCTTGTTTTTCTGCGCATTAAAAGCGGCAGCTGTGTGAGCGCGACACGGATGCGCTCCAAACACCGACATCTGGGTGTCATTTGCCTGGCGTGTTCTTCTCACGCTCGCCATTCATTTCAGCAGGTGGCATTTTCACGTTCTCCGTACAGTCGTTCACCCCCCCAACCCCAAAACACACATACACATGAACACACACACAGATCCAGTCCACATAGAGGCTTTTTCATGACCGGGACCGCACTCGAAAATAACGACCCTCTTGTTCAGTGTCTTCGCTTGATGACATCATCGCGTTGGGAGCAGTGAAGCGACTTTTACGACGTGGGCCTAAGGACGTTTTCACCTTAGTACTCGGCAGATTGTTTTAATGGTACTCATTAACGCAGCGGCTAAACTTTGTATTTAAAACAACCACAGAGCTAAAAGCTTCCTAGCTTAATGCTAACACATAATGGGGAACAGCATGGATGGGCTTACGTATAGCATCTATGCTATTAGCAATCGATATTTAGCATGTGCATTTTGTGTGTGTTTTGGCAGCAGAGGACAAAGTCTCCTTTCGCCAGCCATTGTCGAAGTACTCGACTGTTCTCCTAAATAACTCTCCCGCAGGAATGTGCCTCTGTCTGCTGCCCGGTAACAAAAGAAGGGACGTTCGGGGAGCTCCGGTTTTAATGTCTCTCTAAACGCTTTCTCCATCCAAAGATGTTTTTTTTTTGTCTGGGTTGAGTCATCCCGTTGGACTTTTGCCGTCACCTCGTTTATGAGACCAACGTCCATTGAAAGGATACATATTGCTAGCCGGGAGTCAAATAATTAACCCATGTGACACAATTGCACTCCAACTGTTCCCCTATTAGCGGCATGACATGGCCGCGCCTCTTTCATTTCCTCTCTCTGCGGGGTCGGAGGTGTCGCCCCGTGACATTGCTTGTCTCATGGTTTCACCTCCGCCGATTGGATTATTCGAGGCTCATATTGACCCACCGGCTCGCCCTCTTTGACTTATGTTGTGTGAACGTATGCGCCGGGGTGGACCTAAATTGGATTTTCTCACATATACGAGACGCATTTATGATGAACCCGTAGCAGATTTTCATCATTTTCTTTTATTTGCATTTATAACTCGAGGCGTGACTTTTTATTGGTATTCCAGATATGCTCTAGCGGAGTGACGGCGAATGGCAATGTTTGCTCGTTTATTTATCTCCACGGGTTAGATTGCCATAAATGTTTGTGTGGACATTAATGGTCTCCAGGAGATGAAGCATTGCCGCTTCAGTGGTGCCATTATGGCATTTGCAGAATCGGTTGTGTTATTTTTAACATTGTTATCCTCTCAGGTAATATTAATTGAATCAAAATAATATGAATTAATTAAAAGAAATGAATTTATTTTTAATAAAAAAAATATTTGTATTCTTATAAAATTGTGTGTGACTTATTCCAATCCATGAACTTAAAGAAGATGAGCGGCATATGCGAAGAAAAAAAAAAAACATGATCCAAAAACTCCAACTAGAAAGGCAGCAATGTCCAGTGAGCAGGCTATTAATAATTTAACAGTGTTTAATATCATACGGAGAGCTGCTTGGAACGCTATCAGAAGAAGAAGAAGAACATCAAGAAAACTGATGGAGTCTCCCAGACAGTGTTTACATTATTACAACTATCAATAGTATCAGGCTTCTTATTTGCACTCAGATTTTCTGAAGGTTTTGGTCGTTTTGCGCCACAAGTTTTTGCGTTAAGTACAAAATACAAAGCTTAAAATATGATAAACACCAACGTAAAGTTTGTGCTACAAAAAAATTGGGACGATGGTTTCTGAAATGTTTACTACATAATGAAACAAACTATGCATTTTTTTTAGCTAACAGTAAAGCACGTTATGATTTCTTGATTAAGATGTCAAATTTATTTGTTTTACCTGAGCAGTAAAAGTTAATTTTAGCGGTTAAGGGTAAACACAGATCTTAGACGGAAGCTCCCTGGACTACCCTCGCTCTCTCATGCGGATCCGGAAAACTATTGCTGCTGGCGGCGCATCAACCGGCTAAGCTTTTTGCAATGACCCGCTGCCTCTACAAACAGCTTTACAGTATCCCTGAGCCCGAGTCGGGTATTTTGCTCTCCCCTGTGTGCACACACTCCACCTTAGCTTCCCCCCCTGGAAGAAAGCTCCATCCCTATTCTTTTTTTTTTTTTCTGTGTCAACCCTGCACACAGGTAAGTGTGCACCTGCCTTGCTGTGTTTACATAAACACAGATGGTGTACGCACTCTTAAATGAAACATCAGGGTGATGTCATTCCGAGTGCAGCCCGGAGGCTGAGTTTTAGCATTCTGCGCATGCATGACAGGGGAGTAAAAAAAAAAAAAAGACAAGAACCATATTACCAAAATATAGCTGCATTAGTAGTCTGGAGCAATATCATTAAACCACGAAGCAAAACTAGCAGAGCAAAGAATTGACTTATCTCCGACAGTCAGCTTTCATCTAGAATCATTAGACTCTGCCTGACAACTGCTTCTGTGCTGCTCCCCCCCTTCTCGTTATTCCGCTCTCTGTTTCTGCTTCTCCATCAGACACAAACAACGTGTATATATATAAAAAATAAAATATATATATATATATATATATATTTTTTTTTTTTCTTTATAAATAATAACCATAACTATATATATATATATATATATATATATATATATATATATATATATATATATATATATATATATATATATATATATATATATATATATATATATATATATTTATTTATTTATTTATTTTTCTCCCAAAGCCACAAATCATAGTGAGCAACGAAAGGCCAGGAAAGCGAGCCTGGGACGCCGGCAAAGCGAGCCTGGAAGGAAGTCCACTGTGGTCTGGCTCGCTTGTACTTGGAAGCCTTATGAGGTAACATGGCTTTGACACTACTACGTGAAGTCAATCCAGATGCTCTTCTCCCGAGCTTATTCACTGGAAGTGGCTACATCACCAAAACCACGTATTGAAATAAGAGCCATTTGAAAAAAAATAGATGATATTGCTCACTTTTAAGTGACACTGACAGAATAATAAAGACTTCTTCTATGCAATCTCATTAGATGGTGCAATGTTGTGGCCAGCGAGCGTAGCTTTTGCTCCCTTACCTGAGGCATGAATTATGCATATTAACATTAAGATGTAAAGCTTTCTCTCCGGTGGTTGGAGTTTACAATGAGTTAGTCAGTGCAGAAAAGCGCTTCCATTCCAGTCAAATTATGTTCTTTAAGGAAGTAAGGACACAATTAAAGTTGCCGCATGCACAACTACATTTGAAAATAAAATGAAATTCTGCAAAAAAAAAACAAAATATATTTATGTTGGTATCATGGGAAATGTAGTGCCGCTCTGAACTGTCGCCTCTCAGTGGGAGTTCCACATAACAGGATTGGATATGCTGTGCTAATGCTATTAGTAGCACATCTCAGGATTATGTCACAAAACCAGAAAGGAAGAGGGCGTGACAAAAAAGGAAACTCGGATGGATTTGCATGTTTGACAGAACGGCAAAAAAGATTAAAAGGGGATATACGTACACGTCGACTAGCGCAACCGCTACTACAAAATGTTGTGTGAGCTGTTTTTGAAATTCCATTTCACTGTTACAGTACACCTGGGATTGGAGTTAATTAAAACAGCCAGCACCTCTTGGAAGTCGACTTATTTTTAGCCAAAAGAGCAAAAATGTCACGGTTACCCAAACGAGGGACAGAAGATAACGAGTAGCTCCGCTCATGTCAGAAGATGCGCTGTCTGCTGCTTCTAAGCTTGAGCAAACATTAAAGAAAACCCGAGAGGATGACTAAATTGTTCCCCGCTCACTTCGATTGATTTCATACACATGCGGTGCCATTCCCGGGATCAACCGAGCAATTGGCCTAATTAAAATAAGTCGCCAAATTGCCATCATTTCAAAAATACTGTTTTTAATTTTTGTTTTTTATTTGCCGCGTGTGAGTCATCTGGTACCGCTGAGCCGCAGAGCCCAAGGAGGCGCGGATTTATCGTAAACCGCAAGGATGGAAAAGGATTCCGTGGGCCAAGGGGATCACATGAACGTGAAACAAGAGGAAGAGTATGGATCCAGGATAGTTGGAGCTGGCTGCAGATGATCCCGCTATCCCTAAAGGCACCCCCGAGTCAGCACATTGTCAGGTATAAATCTTGTGCCTCGCGAGTAACACCAAAGTACAGATTGTATTCATAGACGTCGAAATATTTGGAAGTACGGGCTTCAAAGATCGGGACCGAGTTTGACAATGATGTCTATCCAGCAGATAGAGATTGTTTTTCCTGGTTATCTGCCACTTGTTGCCAGGCAGACTTTACACGGCTGTTCCATTAGCCAATGAAAACACAAGACGGACTAAAGGAACCGCTTCCAATGTGTCCACTTGTGCGGCCATTTTGTTTAGCTGATGTTATTTTCAGAGCACTTCCGCATGTTGCCAGAAAGTCTTTCTCTTATTCATGAACAACAGGACAAGATCGGCGAGATCCTCTTTTATGGGTATCAACTGAAAAAACCCTCTAGTCAACAGGCGTCAATGGTAGTGGGGCGGAGCCAAAAATAAAAATTACAAACCCAAATAATTCTTCAGAAAATTCCTCTAAGAATTTGTTGTATGTTTCTTACCAGGCACATGTGGAAATGTTGAAAAGAATTCCCAGAAATATCGAGAAAAAACCCAAAAATCAAGAGTGGGGGGGCCAGTGCCCCTGCAGCCCCCATATCTAGCTCCGCTAGTGGTCCCACCTACTAGTGAAGACAAGCACTACAAAAAATGAATAGATAAATCCACAAATCTTTCCAGCACGGCTATATGAATTCCCAACTGTAGAGCCGAGCCCACTATTGATCTGGTGACTGCACCCGGGATTTCCCTTTGGTTTACCTCTGGCGTGTGACACCGCATTCATTATGAGCATTAGTAGACAAGTGCCCGCTTTCAGCCTTCAAGCAAGGTCATGATGACTTTGGCAATAATAAGAGAAGAAAAGATGTTCTGATGCTTGATATTTTCCTCCAGTGAAACATTGTGACCATGTGGACTTAAACGGGAAATCCAGACTGTATTTTGCCTGAAGGCTGCTCCCGGGATTTTTTTTTTCTGTAAGCTATCACCACCCAAAAACGCTTCCTAGTTGGTGTCATTCATATCATAACAGTTACAAAAAAAACATGACATGAGTTCCATGGAAATTTTCCTTCAGTAAGAAAGGTTAAAAAAAAAGTTCTATTTTGTCAGCTATTAATTACCTTTCCAAACAAATTTATTTTCCCGCATTAACAAGCCGCAAGAGTTTCCAATTATTCCTGAAAAGACGAATCTTTGAGCGTCAATCACTTTTTTTTTTCTTTTACGCTCAACGACATAAACAAAGCAAACAATCAGTCTTTGGCGCTCTGTTATCCTCAGCCCGTCTGTGTCCCGTTGTCAGAACACCTGTTGTTTTTGTCAAAAGTGTCGTTCATTATCCGCCCCTCCCCCCTTTGCATCTTTCTTCCTCGTCTACACGTCTTTCACAATCTCGAGATGCTCCTCATGAATATTTCAATCCCTCGCAACACGACTTGGCTGATTAGCCGCCTTATTGCTATCTCCTTCTTTTTCTGTGAATTGTAAGATCTGATGAGATCCCCGTCCAGTTACTTGAGATAAAACATCTTTCTTGTCTATTTTCCTTCTACCAAAATGTTTCCCTCTCCTCTAATTCCAGTGAAGAAAAATGAATATTGCAGTTTGTTCTTCCCGTAATTACACGTCTACATGGAAAATATTATTTTAAAAAAAAAAACGAGTCTAGTACAGGAATTAATTCCTCAGCCACGGCTATTATGCATGTGCCTAACGATTGAGCTTAAGGGCAATAAATCATTCAAATGAGCAGTGTGTGTGTTTCTAGTATCATACGACACACAAGTCTTCACACGGACCGAGCAATGAGGTTGAGAGTGGCGCGATTGCGCTGTAGGATTTACAAGACCTGAAGGACAGCGGCAACCTTCCGCCTACTCCGTCTCCCTGGGAGACGGCGGGGAGGAAGGCCCTTCAATTTCCTTCCTTCTCTTTCTTTGTGTGTCTTGTGATTTAAATCCAACTCAAGGTTGGATAATGATGACAGTAATTCCATTAAGGCCTAGCCTGTCTTGATATATTTTCTTTTTTTGATACGCCGCTTGCGTCGAGCCGCTGCCTCTCGTTTCATCTGAGTGTCCAGCTGCCGACGCGAGGTCTTATCAAAGTCTAGCAGGCCCTTTCGTGGATGTTAGCATAGAGAAGAGAACTATTAACGGCAACTATATCCTCCACACACACATTGCATGTCCTCACCGCCCTGTTTATCGCGCGTGGCAGAAGCAACAGTTGGTGAGGATATTTCGGCAAACAAAGCCGTGTTGTTTTGATGTTTTCCTCCTGTCTTTCCGCTATGTAAACATTAAAATAGAGGGCGGGAGAAAGTGGAGGTTGAGGGGGAGGCTGTTGCCACAGCAACCGTAGCTGCGGTGGTAGTCGCCATGACGCTTCTTCCGCTCGGGCGAAGATGCGCTTCTGAGTGGATGCGGATTGTGTGAGTTTAGAGTTTTGCTTTCCATGCGGGAGGCGAGGATATCCCTCACCCCCTCCCTCTTTGTATCAGCTGAGAGTGGGCGAGCAAGAGAGAGAGAGAGAGAGAGAGAGAGAGCGACGCCATCACGCAGCGACCGCCGCTGTCGTGCACATTCATCAGTTGGTCTCGCGGGGGGTTGGGGGGGTTTGTGTACTCAGCCTCTCTCACACATACACACACGACTGCGACAAGACGACAGGTAAGTCCTATCGAAAATAATCTTGTCTGTTTCCGCCTTGTGCGCTGTTGTCAAGACAGCGCCATCCATTATTAGGAGATTAAGTCAACTTGTATTTAATGGTAGGATTTTTTTTTTTTTTTTACAACTTGTGGAGATGGTGTTATACATACTATTTTGAAAAATAATTGTGATTTTTTTTCCCCTGATAATTTAATATGCAATTATTTGTCAAGATCCTTTTCTCATGTTTTTTTTTTAAATAAATACATAAGTTAATATGTATCACAATGAAAGACTAAATGTTTTGGTGTCATAAATTGCGCTAAAATAAAAGCAACTCAACCAAGAATTAATTTACGTCAGCCATTTTATTTATCTACTTCGATTGGAGTCGCTAACTTTCTAAAAACTTTGACTTGCAGTTTTTTTTTAAGTCTTTACTACAACATCATAATGTTTAGTTTATCTGTCGGGTGCAAGATTTTGTTTTTTTAAAAAGTCACTAAATATTGTGTCATGAATTCATTGAAGTTATGCCTCAGTAACCTGCTGACTCAGCAAGTGTGCTTGTACATTTTCCTAACCTACTCTCTGGATCGACTGTCGACTTTGAGCAGACTTGGTTACTCTTACCCAAGATTGGGTTGATTACTTGAACCAAGCAGATTAGGCTGAAAATTGGATTTGGGCTGGCTGAAGTCAATTCAATGAAACACTTTTAAAAAATTGTTTCCCACACAGCCGTGGTGACCCGTGACGGAGGAGGTTATCTCTAAATACAATTAGTTAAGTGAAGCTACAGGGCTAACCTGATATCCCATTTCTTGCTAACTTAAACTCATCAAGTAAAGCGACAGGGCTAACCTGATAACGCAATTTTTGCTAGTTTAAACTCATCAGCCTGGTTTTTAGCCCGAGTTGGATCAAAATCTTGACTCACGAGTGAAATTCGAAACCCAAAGCGCTTGATCTCTTGCCCCATAACTTCAAACGTCGTCTTTGAAAGGTCATTGTGTGGTTTTAGCTAGCAGACGCCGGCTGCGAGGCCGCAGCGGCTCTTGAAACGTAATTACCTTATTAAGGGACTCAAATGGGAGATTTTGTTTCTGGATCATGTGATTCCACCGAGAAATCATGTTTCGGTCTCGTGTGCAGACGTTCCGCTCGGTCCAAATAGGCCCTGAGTGAAAAATAGCTTCCAAATAGAAGCTAAACGAATGGGCGGCCGAGTCGGGTTACACAGTGATCCCTGAAGAACGCCGGCTACATCGACGCTCATTTCACTTATATTGGCCTCGACGCGGTTGTTAGGTTTTATCTGTTATCGGACTGCCTGTGGCACGGCAAGAAAATATGAAAATAACATGCAGATCGGATGTTAAGTCTTTTGCATTTTTCGTTAGCTCCATTTAGCTCACGCCACTCTTCTTGTAACTATAAGCAGCTCAGAAGTGTGATGACGTTTTGAGATTTGTCTCAAATGTAAAGTGCATTATAAATAAAATATATTATGATTAAGTTAAACACATATCTACATATATTACGATCATTTCATGAGACGTTTAAAATCATAGTTGGGTTAAGTTTTTCAGACATAAAAGTACGACGATTAAGAAAAGTCATAAATATTCAGGATGTTGGGGGAAAAAAAGTGACGTGAAATCCATTACAACCGAGCCGAGACCACTTAAAGCAGATCACCTTGTTGGAAGTTTCCATAAATATAAAAATAATCATATCTGTGAGCTTCTCTAGCTGTCAGTTGAGCTTTTTGGCCTCGCTTAGCATCAAAGATGATCGATGGCTCCAGATGTCGCCGTTAAATTCTCGCTCTCTTACTCGGTGTGTTTTTTCCTCTTACGCCTTCCTCGTTTTCTTCTTGGAATAGGCGCCGGTGGCCTTTTTAAGGGATCGCAAAGAAATGTTTAGCGAGCGTACATTTTTGCTCACACCCTCGTTCTCCCTAAACTGACTATCTCATACACTTCTAATATCCTACATCGTAGGTGTCAAACCCAAGGCACGGGGGGCCAGATACGGCCTGGCAAACCATTTTATGTGGCCCGCAAAGACAAATTGTGCATTGACTTCATGTGTCAATACTAAAATTGTCTTCACGAATAAAAAAAATAAAAAAATTGCTTAATCTTTATGTGCTTTCATGTTTTTAAAAAATGTAAACAGTTTTTAATAGTCTCTGATTTCAAAACTAGTTATTCATCAGTTTGCTGCTGTAGTCTATACTGTATATAATATAATCTATATACAAATCACTATTTGACATCTCCTACTTTCACCTATTTCAAATTTCCATTCAACTTTAAAGTCATACAAAATCTAAAACAGAAACATCATTTCAAGCCGGGTGTCTTCTGTTTGAACCCTCGGCATTACAAGTAAACACAAATCCCGTTTGGAGTGACATCACGCTATGTATTTTTAGAGTCCATCTGTAAACAATCATAAGCTTGTGATTTCAGTGCAATGCCTTGAAGGCGCTTCGAGGGCCTTTTGCGAGTCAGACGGGGAGGGGAGGGGGGGGGGGGGCGGCGCTTGAAATTGTCATTTCATATCGTCGCTGAATGCGGCGCTTCGACCGTGGGGACGTATTGTAAATATTTATACATGCGGTGTGCAGGTCCATCGTATGAGCTCTGGGGAGGAGGCTCCTGTCAAATCACATACACACAAACTCACACACACAAACACACGAGCCAATGTAGTGATAAATTCCCAGCACATGACTTGTTGCAGTCACACGTCAGTGAATGTGAGTCACTTGGTAACATCCACCTGACACACACACACACACACACACTCACATGCACCTGACGTAATGTTGCTGGAGTTTGCCGCCATGGCAACAGTTGGGACTCTTGCTGTCCCGGAGCGGACGGATGCTGGAGAGGAGGACGGTGTGTTTATTACTGCGTCACATTGAAAGGTCTTTTTAACACAGGATGTCCCAAAAATTACAAATATTTTGGGGATATATGAATAGTTATCTGCACATACTTGATTGTAGAGGTGCTTCCCAAAGCAAATGGAATTTTGACGTCGATATCCGTCGAATATTGGGTTTGCATTAGACTCCGACAAACAAAGTTTGAGCCAGCGTTTGTTTTTGTCACACAAAACTTAATGAATTCAAAAGATGTACAAATTGAATTCTTGAACGCAGCCCAGCGCCACTCAAGTCTTGTTTGTCCCTCGACTGTTGCCAAATGTTGATGACAGCCGTCAAACCAAATGGAATCGCTGGCCAAAACATCCTTGATGAAAAAGCCTTTTGTTTTACCTCCAGCGTTTCATCTTGGAAACATTTACGGCAAAGCATCCAAAATCCGGTGCCCTTTTTTTTCTTTTTTAGACTTTTAAAACACCGCGTGACAAAATTCCTACGCCTACCTGTTGAAAAACGTTTTCGACGACAACACCGACAAAACGTCAGTCAAATGAGATGTTGAACCAAAAAACTGCTGGAGGTTTTTTTTACGACGATGACCCTTTGACCCCTGGAATCGATTGACTTCTCTTTCCATTATTTCCTTTGGGACAACATTGATTCCAAAGTGAACCTCCGTCCTTTCACCTATTGTCTTCGACCTTGGCTATGTTTACCGTGCTTTTTTTTTTTTTTTGTCCTTACTCTGCTCTCGTGGATGGAAAGTGAAAAAGGGAAGGTGTGTGGGTGCAGGTGGTAAAAAAAAACAAAAAACTGCATCTGGCTGCAGATGGCGGAGAGACAAGGACGAGGGAGGGGCCAGAACATCTGAGGCGCTTTATTTTCACACTATATAAAATCCTCGGAGTCGACAGTAGAAGTTTGTTCAAGACCCCCCCCTCCCCTCTCGACCTCACGCCCCCTCTATTAACCTCCTCCCCTTTCCACACCTCCTCCTTTCTGTATACGACCCCGGCCGTGAGATTCCTGCTGCGGATAAATTGTGTGTGACACGTTTAGCCTGCGCTGCCTTAGATGGAGACGGCGTGCGCGGCGCTGAATGCGGCGAGTCTCTGCCAAGGCGGAAGAGGGAGTGAAGGGCGGGCGGGCGAGCGAGGGAGGGAGGGGAGGAAGAAGGAGGACGGGAAAGGAGGAGGAGGAAGGAGGGGGGGGGAGGCAGTGACAGAGGGGAGAGGAGTGCCGCCAAGCAAGCATGAGGTTTTCACTTTCCATTCTCCTCTCAGCAGCAGTCAGATGAGAGTCCTTGCGCACAGTAAGTCTGTTTACTCTCCGTGCGTGTGCGTGTGTGTGTGTGTGTGTGTGTGAGACACATCGACAGTGTGTTTGTGTGTGCGTTTAGACACCAGCACGACTTGTTTCTCATTACTCACTCCCGCTCTCTTCTGCCATATCACTTTTTTGGAATATTTTACCAACCATCTGGATGTCAGTGGGATGGATCCCTTGCATGGATGTGTGTGTCTGTGTGTGTCTGTGTGTGTAAGTGTGCATATCTACATGGCATGCAGATGGGCAGCGTGCTTCTCTACTAATGTGCAGTAGTGTGAGGCGGGACACTTAATGTGGAAAAGAGCTGAGCGGACAAACAAATGGGCGAGCGTCAGTGTTTAATGTTGCACGGAGTTGTTGGCGTGCACACACACACACATTGAGACATTGACACACATCCTCAGTTCTGGCAGACTCTATTTCTCACACTCTTCCAGTTGGACAGCAGTGTTGTGAGTCCTACTGTTAATGCTGTGGATGAATGACAAAACACACACACACACACACACACACACACACACACACACACACACTATTGGCAGCCATGCTCAGGAAAATATGAACACAAACAAATGCACAAACGCACACAAGTAGTCCCGTATTGAATTTTGCATTAGTTTGTGATGCAAATTGACAGCACTTTTGTTTGAATTGTTGTCAGTCTTTGGCTACTTGTGTGGTTGCTCATGCAGGTGGCTCCCACCCAAAGGTTCATTAAAGGCGACGTTTTGATGCAGAGGCGTCACAGAGGAGGCGAACGAACGCCTTCCAAAAACCCGCCGCTACCTTTGAAGGGGGAAAACGATAATCGCCGCTTGCCTGGTGTTTGTTTACTGTACAAAAAAGACTTCAGATCGGATCGTATGATAGTTTGCTGTTGTAATGTTGTCATGTGCCGATTGATCAATGATGTCATTGATTGGATCCGCAAAATAGGACACTAGAGCAAACACAATCTCATTCACTCTAGGGACATTCTGTGCTGCCATTGGTAATAAATCAATGTTGCCCAGCATATACAGTCAGATTGTGTCCCATTTTTTTCTAATGTTTGTAATTAAGTTTGGCTATTTGTGGGCCTTTCTGGTGTTTAAAGAGATTGGGCGGATTAATCCAATTTTGATTGGACCGCGGATCATTTCGTTTTTTGGTTGTTGTTTTTTTTTTGCTCGATTTCATCAATGATCAGCTCCAAAATTCGTCATCTGCATTGGGCTGTTGTGCAAATATCTGCACTGCATCTGAACATTCTGGAAGATTACAATGTAGCCATATGGCTGGTGAGTAAAGAGGACCAAAATTGGCAAAATAAAAAATAAATACATGTCAAAATAATCAAATATATATGAAATAAAATAAATTAAAACATACATAAAATTATATTTAAATTATATTTCTTTTTCCATTTATTTTTATTCTTTTTTTATTTGAATTTATTGGATTTATTTGAACTTTTGTTATTTGTATTTTCACAGATTTTCTATCATGTCATTTTTATTTTATACCTTTATTATTATAACTTTTTTCACCTTTATTTATTTTGACTGATTTTGTCCTGTAATACAGAAGAAAATGTTATTTGAATGGTAAGAAGTTCACTTGGCTGACTTCCATTCAAGTTAATTTCCCATTCATTGACAGTGTCTGTCTCCGTATGTGTTTGGCTGGCAACCAGTCCAGGTTTTTGTCGTAATGTCGGTGGCCAGAGGGGAGAAAGTTCCATCAACTCCCCCAATTTTGTGTCCCGAGCTCTCCGCCAGATTATCACGTCGACGAGTGCTAACAACCCTCCAACGCTAGCAATTGCTCTCCCTCTCATCCCATCACTTCCTCGCCCTCCTTTTCTCCCGTGACTCGTTTGTGTTTCTCTTTTAATGTCTGCTCGAGAGGAAAAAAAGGCGTCGCCTCAGATCAGAGCAGACAGACTCACAAGGTCATTGGAGGAAAGAACAGCATCTCAAATCTTTCATGTTGGGAGAAAAACTGGATTGGAATTTGTGGAATTACGTGTAAAAAAAAAAACAACAATAAATCTGTCAGCCTTTCTCTTCCTCTGGCCCTGAAGGGTCATCTGCTGAATGCAGATGTGTGTGAACAAAGTCAACATACATCCAATAAAAGAGCAAAAAAAAAAAAAAAAAACTCTCGCTGTGATCAAGGTGAAAGTAGAAGAAGGTGATGGGGGAGTACGACACAGAGCACGCCACGGGCATTTAGAGAGAGACAAAAATGGCCGAGGGGAGTCCTTTGAGAGCATTTGGCGAGTGGCAACATCGCAGGCCAGTCACTCAATGGCGTGTGATTGCTATTTTCCCAGCAGTCTGTAAAGCTGTCGCGCCCCCCCCAACACACACTCACCAAAGATGTAATCTTTGGTAAATACAGCCGGCCCCCTCGGAGTTAACCCGTCGTGATTTCCGCAGATTACCTTGTCAAACGTGAGTCATTAGTCATAGTCGAGAGAAGTGGACAGATTACTGCCTGTTTGGCCCTCACGCTGCTTTCGCCGAGATGGCTCCGGCTTAGAAAAATGACCGCACGGTGTTAAAAAAAAACAACAACAACAAAAACATGCTTATGTCAGAATGACATCGCTGTAGTTATGAAGGAGAAAGAAATACACCTTGCAAGGTCTAATGAGAGCCAGTACAAGTGGGCAGTTTTTCTGCCATTTTAGAGTGAATAGAGAGCAGTCATTACGTTGCAAAATAACTACCAGAACGGTCCCCGCAGGCACCGATTTTTTTTGGCATAGCACCAAATCGTTCAAGAGGAAGTAGTGACCATTTCACTATGCTGTCATACCTACTTATGAGTGGCAAACACTCCGATGCTTGGACCAACGTTTTAAAAAATTTTCGTTTAAATGGGTGATGTGATAGTCAAAACAAAATGACATGACGTGATTAACTCGCTAGTCGTGAATTACATTTTAAAGTCACGGATGAACTCTTTTGACACCTGACTGAATGGCGACAACGCTGTACAGTTGACGTGAGTTCGTAAGCTAGCCTCTGAACTGGATAGCATTCTGTACAGTTGATGTTAGGTAGCAGGCTAGTCATTGAACTGGATAGCATTCTGAACAGTTAATGTTAACTCGCAAACTAGCCACTGAACTGGATACGATTCTATACAGTTGACGTTAGCTAGCAAGCTAGCCGCTGAACTGGAAAGCATTGTGTTACAGTTGACATGAGCTAGGAGCTAGCCAATTAGATAGCACGCTTTATAGTTGTCGCTAGCTAGCAGGCTAGCCATTAAGTTTTGCTAAATGACTCAAAGAGACCCAGACCAAACATTTTACAAACACTTCCACAAACACAACAATGGGAGGTTTGTCTCCCAGTCTCTCCCATCAAGCAATCTTTTCCCAAATCCACTTAATTATCGCTTAAAATGTTTCGCATAGTTAATTTCCATCTTTTTTTCTAGGGTGGGACTGGAAGATAAACATTTTGGGGTATGCTGTATCTGGTGGCACAACCTCAAAGATAACAAGTAGCCTGGATCATATTAAAGATAGTATCTCCAGTCCAGATACATACACACTGCCATCCTTGAAAACAAAAAAACAAAAAAAGGTCATAGACAGTTGTCATCCATTCACCACCCGCATGGTAAGCTGATACTTCTCATCGATGCAAGTGAGCCCTGCGTTTGTTTCAGATTTATGAGCCTTTCAAAAATGCGAGTATCAAATGCCAAGAACTCTGACGAGGCATTTTAGGGCTTCTAAGTGAACACTGCTGTTTCTTTGCAAAATGGCCATTTTTGGAAATGGGTTTACGTCATCAAGATTGTTTTGGCCGCAAGTATTTCCGCCTTTAGTCACACGTTGGGTATCTTGCGCTTGTGGGTCATCGCTATTCAACGCGCTATTTCCTGAACTGGTCATGACATCAAAACTTACAAATCACATGGTATGTATTTTAGGACGACATGACATGGAGTCTTTATTGAGAACAAGATAAAAAAACGATGATAATAAGTATTGTGTCATCAAGTCAAAAGTCCCAAATGACTATTTCTGTAAATCCATTTAAAAATAAGTGCTGAAAGATATATCTTTTTTTTCCCCCTGCTTCTTACCTGACTGCATTCGACACGCCTCGCTCAACCGACATCAGATCATATCAGTACTCTTGCATCTGTCTCTTGTCTTATTTGCACGTCGGTCTGGCCGACAACACTAAACATCTGCTCGACGGAGGCAAAAAAAAAAGACTCGATGTACTGTACTGTATGTCTCTCTATAATGATAGCGGCTCTGTGGGCGAAGAAGGCCGTAAAATCACCCGAGGGAGCTTTTTTTCCGACTTTTTCCCCTTGACCGACCTCCCCACCTATTACGATTGCATCTCCTGCACTTTTTTATACCCGTTATGTCTCCGTCTGTCTCGGACGTTTACTCTGGTCATCCAATCCTTCTCTCTTCCTCTCGCCTTCTTTACACAGCGACGTATACCCTCCTCCATTGTTATTCCTGCGAGGAGCAGACCAGTCTGGCGGTGGCTTGCTTTATGTCCATGAACTCAGTGACACGCTCGTTGCCGCCGCCCGCCGCTGCTGCTGCTGCATTACGCCGCACTAGCGTTAGCACAAGCAGAATGTCTGCTTTTAAAATCCATCTACCTAGAAGAGGAAGCTAGAGTCTATCTGTGGCCATAGTTTTACTGGTCTGTGGTCTATGTGACATCTGAAGCCGTATTCCAGATATTTGATATTCAGTACAGAGCAAGCGATTCAACTGATTTCGGCACATTTGGGGGGGGAAAAATATTCTGCATATGTGTCTGTCTGACTTATTCGAACAGCGAGTGGGTGAAGCTGGCACTTTGCTGGTCTGCTGGGGTACAATCGCAAATTCTGCCTAGCAACAAGTGGTCAGGCAAGTGTATGGATAGTTTTTCCTGGTATGTAACCTAACTGCAGGAGTATTTTTTTTTTCTAATGTAAACATGACTGGACAGGGGGGTTAAAAAAAACAAACACACACACTGGGTTTGTTTTTTCAGATGAAGGAGAGAGTCTTTGCTCTCCAAAGAGCGATAGTCAATGTTAATCGTATGCACACATATTACTCATGCGCCAGAGTCTTGAATATCAATGGCGCTGTTGACCTTCCATTCATCTCCTAGCTTGCGTCCTCCCTCCACGATGCAGATCTGCTGCCTCATGCTTAGCAGTCCGCACTCGCGTGCGCGGGCGGGCGTGTTTCGAATGGAAATGAAGTTCAACGTTGCGTTGATGGCGCGATGAGTTGAGTTGACTTCATCCGACGTGGGAATGATGAACGCTCAAAGGCAACACGGGCAAGTCCAATCACAAACTCACGGGGGGGAGGGAGGGGGGGGGCGTGGCCTGAGTTATTGCTCGACATGGATTCTCGCGCCCGGGATCTCATTAATACGGTCGTTGCCTTGGCAAGGTGTCAGATCCGAGTCCAGCAAACAATTATTCTTCGACGTCTGATTTAATATATTCCTAATGAGGTATTTTTACATTATTATTAAACCTGCTTATATCAAAATATATGGAAAGCCTGACTCACAAATGAGCAGGCTGATTTTTTTTTTTTTAGTACAGCTTTGACATTTACCGTCTTCGGTATCGTTAACCCCCACTGATGCGACCGGTTACAAAATTGCGCAGCCGTACAGATGGGAAATGCACATATGCTCGCAACGACATATGTGGAAGTGGTAAAAAAAAATAATAATTGCGCAGCTGGAAAGGTGATAAGCTCGCATTGGAAATGCTGACAGCGTTGGGACACGTCCGTTGAGGGATGCTAAAATGTTAATTGATCTTTTCCATGGAAACAAGCAATCAGTGCTCCACACAAAGTTTGGGCTAATGGGAAAATATTTGGCCTGAAGCCATGACTGTCAATTAAAAACCTGGGCCTGATTGGGAAGTCAGTGAGGCAGATGAGTTTTACAAGTTAAAGCTGCACAATTGTAAAAGAACAAAGTTTTTATGGCTTTTTTTTTTCTTAATAGTACTGAAAAACATTAGATGTTAGCTAGCGATCTGGATGGATGGATGGATAGATGGATGGATGGATGGATGGATGGATGGATGGATGGATGGATGGATGGATGGATGGACGGATGGATAGAATTATGTTTGTCGTGTTTAAAACCGGTATGTTCTCTGATTAGGATCCCCTAAAATGTTCATGACTTAGTGGGAAGCCATCCTGTTTGCATGGCTTAGACGGTGCCTGGTGGGACTGAAGCGGACTCCCGAGTATTTGCGACACACACTTCTCACCGTGTTGTTTCCAACCTGCCATCTTTCGCCAGCTTGTAGCTATAACCGCTTTTAGCCACCTTCCTCCACCGTTTGGCTCCTTCCCCGCGCCCCCTCCCTCCCTTCTCGTTGGTCCTATCAGTGTAAAGGTCAGCTCAGGTCCAGCATCCACAGCGTCGCCGTTTGTAATACGACGCGTCCGACGTCTGCTTTTTGCCGCGTCAGTCAGTAAGCGGGCCTTTAACTGCTCACATTACCAAACGTCCGCGTCGCTTTTCTGCTTTGCTTAGCTGAAACCTTTATTGAATTTTCAGACTCGACAACACGTCTTGTTGTCAAATTAACGCAAACATATTGCGGGCCTGCTTTATTTTCTTTTTCTTACGTTTCTCTCCCATCTTCTCTGTTCACCTTCTGTGCATATCAAGAAAGAATATTGCTTTTGATAGTATAGTAATAATGCGGTTCAGGCAATCTTTTGCCGCCCTTGGCCGACACCACGTAAATAGCACACTTTATTTCCCCTTCATTTGGTTTTTAATCATCATTGCGAAGCCTAGCTTTATTATCATGAATCAAAAGTAATCACCCTTGTCTATATCAAGGCTTATTGCCACAAGCCTCCAAATAATCCCGTGGAGCTAAATGAGCAGCACCATTATAGCAAGCATATTAGCGCCGGATCCGATGGCGTTGCGTAAACAAGGTGCTACATTATTGAGCTTGTTGTTGATAGCGGTCGGTACAACTTGATACGATGCGATATTATCACAGTATTTTCCCGATAATAAAAAAAGAGATCTACAGAAGTCTGCAATATTTGACGACATAAGTTAAAGACTGACCGTGTAGTTTAGCCGATACGATACTTTGTGATATCAATACTTTGGGGCATCGATACTTTTGCCCCATCCTTGATACTGCATGGTCAGAGGTTATGATGTGATACATCACAGTATTGATATTTTGTCCCGCCTCTAATTGAGACCGTACTTGTCAAAGATTATGATGTGATATATCATAATATCGATATTGTGTCCGACCGCTAATCGAGACTGGATCATGAGAATTTATCATGTGATATTTTGGTCCACCCTTGGATGTATCAACACGATATTTCCAATTTGGACCTTTGAGTGAAGGATCAAAGGGTATCAGGGGTGGGGTGCATTACTTCCACACTTCTCTCCCTTTGTCGACATTGTCTGGAGTTGATCTGGCGGTATAATCATATCTGTTGCCTCTGGCTATGGAAAATGGCCGCTTGCATTATTCACAAGCGCTGAGATGCTTATTGATGAAGCCCTTATTTATTTATTTCCTCCTCAACACCGTTCCTCACAGTTTTAGCCTTGTTCCGTCACAGTCTCATTTATTCATGCGACGGACTGTACCCGTGGCTCGTTTTGTCACGGCTCTTGACGGGAAGCGAACGACGGCCTCGGTGAGATGGCCTTTTTTGTCTAATTGCAATTTGGACGCTTCGGGCTTGCCTTCTATTCATGTGGTCATTGAATGTTAAGAGTATTTGTTTTCATTCCCGTGAGGAAATGACGGCATGACGGCAGAGCTCAATAGCCAAGACGGACTTTCTTCTTCTGAGCAATGACAAGAAAGGTTGGGAAGACTTTGTACATTGTTTGGTGTTAAGGCACAGTGGCGTTCTGCGTTCTTTCTGGTGTATTATTTCTGAGCTGTATTGAAAAAAAAACTGCAATATAGCAAAATGGTAGCCATTATTAAGAGACCTCCGAACTATTTTAATTTGTGGAAAGTATATAATTGTTTAAAGTTGCCCCAAACCCCCCCCACCAAAAAGACATTTAGTAATTTAGAAGAACATGTCACAAAGCTAAGACATTGAGATTTCTTTGTAATTCTTGATCCTTGGGGTACTTCAACCAAAGTTAATCAAACACTTGGGAGCTAGTTTGAATTTATGGAGAAAAAAAACCCAAACATATTTTGTCTCCTTAAGATCTTTTGTTAGTTCGGCTCTTTTTTCAAGTGTCGCAAAAATACTCGTAAAAGCTGAACTGAGGTTGGGATCGCATTTCAGCTTCCTCAAGATGTCAATCAAAACTGCACCTTATTGTTATTATCATTAGTGTGTGTCGATTGTGCGATGTGGTCATGTCACAAGGCCTGTGCAACAGTGGCTCATTCAAAGTCCGCATTGACCTAGGGGAGCAATTTGGATAGGAAATGGCCTCCGTCCTTCACTGACATTCTGCCCCCATCGTGAATCAGCGATCTCTTTTGCTCTGCACTCAGAGTTTCATCATGTGCAGCTTTTTGTAGCATCTGACCAGCCTACGTTGATTATTTGACACTGACCAGAGAAGAAGGTGGTGTCCCGATACTTTTGACCAATGTTTATGAATAAGAACAGACTTATTGCGCATCTTTATATTTAATAGTCTGGTAATGGCAGTGCTTCCTCCTTACACGAGTTCCTTCCAGATGTAGTGGGTAATTCTAACCTCAACAACACACACACACAGCTGAAAATATCAACTTTGGCCCAAAAAAGTCATCCCATCCAAATGTGACTGGCCCAGTCCGGATAAAACCGCATTTTTATTGCCCTTTTTATTTTAAAACTCTATTTATTTCTTGGCTACTCTTGCTTCAGTCTCTGAAGCTTGAATCAGCAGTCAGTGACTAGCTTGTTAGCAGCAGATTCTAATGGCTAATGCTATCAATTGTGGTGTTTATATTCTCATTCCACACACAAAATAGAAATGCTTTGAACTCCAACTACGAGTGATTTTTATGGATATTATCACAAATTGTATCCTGACTCTAAATTGCGGAAAGATGTGTTAAATAAAGTGCACCTAACAATAGAGTATTCATAAACACATCTGCTGTAGTGAGCGGAGGACGGAGAAGTGATGTAACACCATGTGGGCTGTGGGCATGAGGGTGCTTTACTTTGCCGAGAGTATTTTTTCTTTATTTTTTTGTGCGAGCGAAGAGGTCAAAATGTGTTTTTGTCAGAGGCAATCTAATAAGGACATGGAAAAGAGTATCATCACTTTACTGTATTCCAACTCGCTTTGATGAGAACGCTAGCGTCGCCCTCGTCTCTGTTGTCAGTGGCCGACTGCCAACGCTGATATTACTACCATCTCATTACAAGATTGGGAAGATTGGCAGCTCAGTTGAGAAAGTTAAACAGTTTTTATTGGTGTCAATCAGAAGGGGAAGCTAGTAATTAGCATGTCTGACACACAGTTATCGAGGTTCCGCGTTTGACTCTGTGTTTCCAGATAATACATAGCTAGCATAGCATACAAGCTAGCCTTGAAACAAAAACACTCGTAGACCAACTTTTGTTCATTTTTTGTATGTTTTTTTTTTTATCAGTGTTTCTTTTTTATCAGGTACGTTATAAATGTCTAAACTCTCTTTAGATGTACAAAGTTGACAGTGTAAACAACATCAAATCATCGAGTTCCTCCACATCAGCCGCCTATGTTTACACTTGTTGTCTATGATGTAACCATTCAGAAAAAGCCAAGCGTTATTTTTGCCTTTTGAAAATGTGTGACCTTGGATTTGAAAAAAATGTATTCAAACCACGTCCAAGGCAGCATTGTACAATAATGGTGGCAGCAATTAAAAGATAAACTTGATCTATTAGTTATACCACTAAATTTAGCACGGCCAGTTATGCATAAAAATTACTGTCTAGGTATGTTGTTTTATCCATTCTGGATGAAGTAATTTAATAAAAGCTAAAGATTAATTTTGTTGTTATCTATCCATTTATTCTCAATATAATTAAAGATGATGTACCTTAAATGTGGAAGGACACAGTTAAGAAGGTCGTCCACCATATTTTTACTTCACTTTTAACAGAAACGCTTTGAGATCGAAACTGAATAGGGTTTGCTTCAACCCAAAAAAAGAAAGAAGATTCTCGGTTTACGATGCTACCGACTAGTTTGGAGGTCATGAAAACTCTCATTTATCGTCATATGGACTCTTGTTTGATTAGCTTGGTTTATTTGTTTTTTCATATAAATTATGGGTTCATAGACATGTCTAAGAACGTCGAAGAAAAATTGGTTGTTAGCGACTGCCTCTGAATCAGTGCATATCTAAGCCTCTGTTTGAGTGCGTTGCCCCGCTGACACGATTCCCTCCTTCTCCACAGAGAGAAGTCCCTTCTTCCTCTCCCGCCTGTGGCCCTTGGACTCCGCTGAACCCCGCCACAGTCGTCAAGCGCTGCCTCACAGGGCTGTCGACGCCATCCACTGCGCCACTGAAACGCTAACGTCGGGGCCCCTCCCTCCCTGCTTGGTTCCCTCCTGCGCAGATAAACCCCGATGTTGAGAACAAACAGATACAATCAGCCGCTGTGAGCGGGAAGAAGATCGTCGCTCCCGTTGTCTTCTCCACCACACCCTCCCCTTTCTGCTTCTTCCCATCATGAGCCGACGCGATCAATAATGTTTTACCATCCTTTCGTCTGACAGTCGAGCCGAGGAGCGAGCCGATATTTGACCGCTAAAGGCTTCCTATTTGAGGCAAGCGGGCCCCGAGGATGGGCTACAGGTTGTAGAGCCTCAAGAGGCCTCCCCTGACTCACATCCAGACAAAGACCTTTTTCGAGCCCACCGTCTCCCATGTCATTGACTTTTACATCCTCATTAGCAACACACAGGCGTGCTCATAATTGCATTTGCTGGATATACATTCTTCTTCATCGGCCGAGCTCAGCTGCTTCCGCAACTGCTGTCGCTCCTGTTCCAAAATGGCGGTGAACGTGACGCCCATCCGGGACACAAAGTGGCTGACTTTGGAGGTGTGTCGGGAGTTCCAGAGGGGGACGTGCTCGAGGCCGGACAACGAGTGCAAGTTCGCTCACCCCGCCAAGAGCTGCCAAGTGGAAAACGGCCGAGTCATTGCCTGTTTTGACTCGCTCAAGGTGAGCGTGACAAACAATTCATCACTGCGCCATTCATCACGCTGTTTTTTTAGGGGGTTATGTTTTTTTACAGCTCCCAAGAGAGACAACTATTGTCTGTAGTTGTTTTACGTCGGAATCATCGTCTCGCCGATGCTTTGATGATTCATAGCTTTCAATCAGTGTTTGTTTGTTCCGGTGGCGGTCATCGTAACAACACCTGTGAATGAGATTGAGAAATTCCTTCATAGCAAACAAGTTAACAGAGACCCCGGGTGGGACTGCTGAGGTTTCTATCACTGAGAAGAAGAGTGAGGGAGTTGTTTATGTCCAAGACTCTATACGTAAGAGTGTTTGTTTCATATTGTGGTCACACAACATGGGGGGGGGGGGGAAGGTTCTCGGAAAGCTCCGGAATTGACTCTATTTTTTACCCTGGCACTCGGACAACACACTTCCACTTTCTCGTCCTCCCTAAGACGAACGAGGGACAGGAAACTCCAGCAGGACGGATGGACATCAACACTCGGGGAGTCATCACAGTTTCAAGTCCTCAGAGTGTCGTACGAAATTTCTTATGTATAAATATTCACAAGGTTAGACTAGATGAGTATTTGAGGGTTATTTATTTTGGTGTGGGAAATTCAGTGGTTCGGGTATTCGTCCCCGAGTTCTAAGGTTAGGTGTTTAAAATATCAACTGAGGACTTTGAGAGAGTGTGAATGCTTGTATATATGCCCCGCGATTAGCCGGGTTGACACGGAGCATTGTATTCCGATTGGAACGACATTAGAAGTGTAACCGTAGGCGGCGGCGAGTTAAAGGGTCGCAACCCCACCGGTGATATCATCGCTCCAGTGCCGTGAGGCTCAAGTGGGCACAGAGCATCAGAATTCCACTGTTCTATTTAGCAATGAGCAGCGTGTAATTTGGCTCCTATCTGATTGGCAAGCCACGTAACCGGAGAGCCCAGCTGGAAGTCCGTCAAGCCGACCGTAGCTTACCTTGGCTTATATCTGAGCCTGCTTCTGCTTCAGCTGGCCTCGTGTATTACCAACATTATTCTTATAAATGGCGGCTGCCTGGATGCTGGGATGCCTGCGCGGGGTTCGGTAGGTACAGGTAAGACAGGACCGGACAAATGGAGGCTGCCGGGGCCTGCTTAGATCATGAAAACAGACACGACTATCCGTGCCAGGGCATTCCACAGCATGCCTCCCTGACAGTTTGATATATCTGTTTTATCTGCACATGGACTCAAAACACACATTTAGGCGTGGAGTGTTAAGGGGGGGTGCAGTTTTAGACCCAATGTCTTTTCATTTAAAAAGAAGATCTGTCGACACTGATAACAAATGCACGACTATTCGCCGGTGAACTACCCCGGTGGATTTTTGGGTACACATCAGCCATTCGCACTCATATTCACAGCAACGCATGACTGCATGAATTCATAATATTTGTGAATGTTTGCGGAATGTAAGAGGAATACAGAGTACCTGGAACAAAAACCGACACAGGCGCAGGGATGCAAAACTATGAATCTATCAGGAACACACTTAAAATCCTCATCCATGGTTGCTACATGTAACCAACACTCAGAGGTATGTGATAACCCAAAGAAATATGAGTCATATTTTTTGGTAACACACAGAGCCTTCTCTTGAAATGAATTGGCAGAAATGTTTTTTTTATTGCCGCCCAACTAACTAACTAACTTCAGGGTAACCTCGTCAGACATTCGTTGCTGGTACTTGGTTGCGTAACACTTGCTGTCGATGCTTATAAGGACAGGATCCTTCATCGACGCATTGAAAACTTTCAATCATGTGTTTTGGTGCGCTTGAGAGGATGCCGCACTTGGGATAAGACCTCTTTGAAACGGAGACGTGCTCAAGCTCCTTTAATCTGCTCTCCTTCATTCTGCTCTCGTTAATCTCTCGGCTGCGTCCTCAACATGTACAGCATATTATTATTATTTATATATTTGTACTCTAGCTAAGGATAAGCAATGGGCGATTCAATGGTACTTCCGTGTTAGCGCAAGAGCTCCGTTGGCCGTGATGGCTTCGGTCAAATGGTTGCGCACTTTTATTCTTTAACCAGCTAACAACCTTTCAAGGCTTATTTGTCTACGTCAAAGAGAGAAGAACCCCTGTTAAATTTTAATGAGATCGAGATGGACTCTAAAGTCGTCGGCCCGCAATGGCTTTGGGTATGCAAGCTATTACACGGCATTGTTATGTTGTTGTCCCTTCATTCGGTTACATTTGAATGTTATGTATGAGTTAAAGCAATATCCATTTTTAGATTTTATATTGGCGGACCGAGCCGAACGGGATCCGTCCTCGTTGATCCTTCAGTTCTTACCCCACGCAAGACATTACGAAAGGAGGCTTTTATTAGCCCGCGGCCGTGAAGCAAGCCGAGAGCAGACAGCCGCTATCAACCCGGTCTCACTCGATTCATTCCATGGGCGGACCCCCCCCCCCCCCTTGAAAGTCCTCCTCTAAATGTCTCGGTGTCCTCAGAGAGGCTTGGCCACCGTTTTTACGTCCATCTGCGGATACGCTGTCTCAGCACGCGCACACATCCATCTTAAAAGACGCCGCATCAGCATAAAAACACGGCATAACAAGTTCAGAGCCAAAATACGCACAAGGGTGAACTTTGCGATTGTCCCGGGTCACCTTTTTTTAGTCCGGACAACATGTTTCTTGTGACCCACTATTCAAATGTATCACTCAAGTGTTATATCGAGGCAATCGGAACGGTGACATCAGCATGTCTGAGCGTTGAGTCGTGATGTCCCGCCGCCACCGTCGCTGTAGTTATGAAGAGAATATCCAATCAGTTCTCGTTAGTCTGTCTCGTCCCCGTCTAAATCCTCCTTGACACCCTTTACCTCACCTTCCCATTCTTTGTAATTCTGCGTGAGTGTGGAGGATTTAAACAAACCTCTAAATGAGACTGCAGACAAATAAGGCGTAATGGGGCAGAGGCGGGAAAGCAGATGGAGTGGGAGCAACGAAACATGAACAAGCCTGAGGACGCCCGTTTGTCTGCTAACTGGTTGTTTCGCTTTGATTTTTTTCCTTGTTGTCCCAAAGCAGCTTTGTGCGTCTGTCCGCTCGTGTTCGCGTCGTCTCCTCTTCGCTTTAAATGTCACTGACCCTCTGCTCTTTATTTGATCCTGCGGAATCTGGAGGCTTCTATTGCGGGTTCACACACGTACGTTAAAATACAAGAAAATACGATCACGCTGACGGCTACTTTTTTATTTATGCCAACGGCTACTTAATCACAAGGCCCTTCCCCAAAGTGTTACCATTTTTTAGCTCACAAGTGTCCAAAATGTCTTGGAATTAAGACAAAGAAGTCCAGTCCAAGAGCTAATGGATTCATTGATTGAAAAAAGAGCTGTGTCTTAAGACTTTTGTCGATGGAAGTGTACACTGATCTCAGTGTGAGGAGTGTACGCCTGCCAAATAACGAGCATGACCTCAGGAGGGAAATGACAAGTCATTCCTGGCACTCTACATTTCCGTCTTGCCAAGCATTTAATTGGTACAAAATCTTACACACAAGGTACTCACTGTGTTTTTGGGCTTGTTTATCTGACCCCTCTCCCAAAAAAAGAAAAAAAAAGAAAAACAATGATGTATTGGTTGTCATGGCTACTGCAGTCTACCCAGCAACAGGCTGTATCTGATTTATATGGCGCTGGAAAAATATACAATACATGCTGGGCACAAGTCACCTCATTAAAACAACAAACTAAAGTTTCCGAACAAGCTACGCGACATGGTGAGAATTTGATGAAAGGTGCTTTTTGAGTCAATATGGCAGTCAAAAGAACTGAATAGATTGACACCAATAATGGCACGGCTAGCCTCTTAGCCTCAATTAGCCTCTGTGAAACAGGATGGCGCAAAGTCTTTGGCACCTCGGAACATGACATAAAGAGCATGAAATAAATATTTCAATCCGTCAGGTTTTTTTTAAAGCAAATAGGTGAGCTTTAGCTAGCGAATGAGTGAATGATGAAAACAAGACTCGTAGCTTTTATCAACAAGTCTCCTCCGCCTACTTGATATGTATAGACAACTTCCAAGCGCCTCGGAAAATTGTTGCTTCGGTGAATTAAATGTTGACTCGGCATATTTGTTTATTTAAATGTGCTCATTTTTTTTCCTCCTTCCCTACAAACAACCTTAGCCGATTGCTCAGACGAATTAGGCTCGTGTTTGCGCGGCTGTCGCTTGTTGTTTTTAACACGCCATTATTAAGCAGCAGTCGTCAATGCGCTCGCGTCGCCATCACTCATGCTCTTTTAATTAGAAAATAATCAGAGTTGGATGAGAGGTTCATTAAATCTCATCTGTGGAGCCGTCAGACACAAACAACACGGGAGTGGGAGATTTATCAGCCTTCTGAAAAGAACTCGCCTACCTCCCCCTTTGATTTGTTGTCTCTCTGAACATCAGGTCGGAATGAATACGTGACAACGAAAGACCAAAGAAGGAAAGAACGTGAAAGAAAGTGAACGAGAAATGGGGAGATTATTAGTGCTAATTAACAGAAACCCAAGTGTTTATCAGCACTTTGTCTCGGTGCAGTATTGATCCTTTGAGACCGAGGTGGAGATCTCTTCATTTATTTATTTATTTATTTGCTTCGCCTCTTTGTGTCTTGGCTCTTAATCTGGACAGTGTATTAAGCGTATGACATAGTGCTTAGCGGAGGACACGTGAAAATTATCATTTTGTTTTATTTATTTATCCATTTATTTGTTTGTGTGTATACATATATTATATTATATATATATTTTTTTTTTATTAATTTATTGTGGTTGTTACCTGAGCCCTACTGTGACGTCATTTTCAGTAGAAAGCGTGGAGCAAAATGGCCGCCCCTTTGAGATGGATAAAAAAAAACGAACGGATTCCGCTGCTTATTTCATATTGCACAAACGTAATCTTCTTAACAAAAGAGTACGAGGCATTTTAGGGGAGGTGTGAGGCTTTTCTTTGTACATGTATGTCTGCATATGGGTAGGGCCAGACCTCCTGTGACTTGCTTGGTCCACATAAAACGAATACTTGGGGAATGCAGCGTGTAAGTGCCCCCGGCTCGCATTAGCAGCTTCTATTTGCATGTCCTTTCATTCTTGGCTCTTATCAATAATGCAGTAAAGTAGGAGGCAAAACTAATTGTTTCCTGCGTACGTTTTTATCCGTCGCATATGATGGATGCGCCTGCCTGCCTGCCTGCCTGACGGCGAAGTGCTTTCGCAAACTTTCAACAGTAAGATCAGGATGGAGCTGTTTGTTCTCCCAAGTGGCATCGCCTTTATCCCATTTTTTTTTTTTTGGGGTGACGAGACGGCGGCTAATTGAAACGTGTCGGCCTCTCGTTTTGAGCAAGTACAGTCGTTGCCCTCCAGAAGGCAATTTGCTGATTTGCCCGTGTGATTGAATCATGACGACATGAAGTCTGACAGAGGGCGGCTGGTGTCAATGCGCAGATTATAGACAGAATGAAAAGAGTGGAAGTGAAGGAGTGATGGACGGCTGCACACACATTTAATGGTCTAACACCGACTCTGATGGACAGATGGGAAGGTGGGGGGGGGAGAAGCAAGTAATAACGCCGCCTGTTGAGCACGCGGGTGAAATTGAAGAATGTGTGTAATATCCCCCTTTATTGTTGGAGCGTCTGTCTTGGTTGGGCGCTGCGATTCGTCAACAGACTTTAAGGGGATTACGGCGGCGTAAAAGTAGCAGCCCTCGTGACGGATACGGCAGCTGGGTTGTGTTGTGTTGCCGTGACGACCCTCATCACTGCTGCCTTGCTGTGTTAACACACAAAGCATTATCTTTTATACTGTCTGCTCTTTTTTTTTTTTGTTGTTGTTGCACGCTGACAACATCACAGACAATTCCATTATGGGAAGGTGATCGCCTCCCTCCGGCCTTTGTTCAAACTGTACAAGGAAACTTTGATCAAGGCTCATTGATGAGGATGAGCTCGCAGTAAGAAGGTGCAGCTCTTTGTCGCAGGATCAAGGTATGTCTCGAGTAGGGATTGTTAACATTTTTTCAACGGTCCTAGGAAATCACAATGACCCATTGCTGGTAAGATAATCTTAGAACAGAACCCCTATGATGCACTTTAGTTCGAAATTACTGAAAACTACCAAATAGCGAATTGCAGGTAATTTAAAAAAAAAAAAACAAGATGATGAGGCCATTGGTTCAAATCGGATCATCCACATCTTTTTATAGCATGTTTCAATATCAAATCATAACAAAATCATATTTAAATATCCTGTGTTAAATACACAAACTTAAAATCTAATAAAGAAATTTGTCATTTTATGACCTTTAAAAACCAAGGAAATAAAAAAAAAAAGTACTGAGTCAAACTAAAGATAAAACTGAAAGTACGGCAGCAAATAAATATATTATACAAGTCCACTATACCTTGCATTTCATCAGATTGCGAGCGTGTACCTAATGTCCATTTGGTGTGACTTTATCGCACAGTCAGCAAATTTCATCGGCGTTTCCCAAGACGAGCTAATTTTCAACGCTGTTCCCCGTCATGTCAGCGTGAGGATTTAGCAGCTCGACGGCGGTTTTTACAAAAGGATTACGAGCTCTATTACTGCCGCGGCCCTTGTACTTGGGCGCTGAGCATTGTAGTACAGTAATGGAAGGCGCGTACATGCGCCTGCGCGCGTGTCGGGTATCAACGCATTCTGTAGTAATGAATGCTAATCCTTTCTTATCTGCTTTAACCTCCAGGCAATGGTACGAGCTGCTACAGTGACAGGCTGCCTTAGTAGCGTGTGTCACTGTGTGTGGTCACCATTAGCATTCTTGTCCATAGCCTGGATGACACCTTCTTTCATTGTTTCCATGGAACTTCAAGGCGTGCTCGACCCCTTCCCCTCCCCCCTGACTCATTATCACAAACCGAACAAGGCGGAACATTCCGGCCCCTTCATTTACATTCTATGCCATTGGTAGCGCCATTTTCAGTCCATTCCATTCTCGACTTATTGGGTGACAGCTGTGCGGTCTTAATGCATATTTTAGCGGAAGATATTTGGTCGTCACTGGAGAGCGGCTTCTTGAATTATTTTATTTTTTGTCAGAAAGAGAGAATCTTCTTGTTCTCCTTTAACCTTGTCTGTTTTTACTTTTAATTGCTTGAATAAAATTTCTGGCCCGACTGTTTAAAAGAACCCTACCTTGATCTGGTGCACTATGTTTGCGTAAATGATCACCTACTAATTAAACACTAATAAGACAGAATTGTAGATTAACAGTGAAAATGATTAATTGTTTTAAAAAAAATTGTGTGAATTTTAATAAAGTTACCGAATGTAACAAGGACGAAATGCAGATAATCAGAATAAAAACATTTTGGCTGGAAAATGAAATCGAAAAAAAAATCTGATAAAAATTGGGAACCAAAAATTGAATCAGGTGAATCCTTATATGCCCACGTTGGACACTTTCCAAGTTAACAAAAACCTCTTCAAATGATCTCAGGTGACCTAATCGTCTTGGACGATAGCGTTCACACAAACTATCGTTCTAGCGTTGCTTTTAACCGAATCTAATGTGACAAGCGTGATCACAGTTCGAATGAATGACAATAGACACACTGGATCAAATGAACCCATCTATCGGAGAAATCACATCTCCTCAAGCGACGAAACTTCAAAAACAATTCCTAGACCGTCATGTAAATATACTCCCATTTCCCGGCATTGTTCAGCTCTCCAATCAAGTCAGTTCAATCAGAAGTCACTTTGTTGTGGGCTTTTCTTGAACGTCTCAAGGCCCGCTTCTATCTTCTCTGATGAAACAAATTTCATCGCTCACTTCTTCCAATCTCAAACTGTTGATTGCGGCGCTCCACTTGCGAGCGCCTGAGTACGAACACGGGCCTCCACTCTTGCATTCAGCCGACTATAATGCGCTTTGTGATCCCTTCTTGGCTCGCTCGCCGAGTGAGAGATACAATTCAGTAAAGCTGAGCTTTATAGATGTTAAATGGAGAACACATTAGAGTGCGAATCAAAATAAGACCAAGGTTAAGAGATGCTTGTATAGCTTGAGTGGAAAGTTTAATTGACAAGATTGGCTTAAAGTGTCAATTAGAATTAATGCCGTTTTTTTTAAGGAATGTGTTGTGCTAAAAACATCAATGTTTTTGCATCAAAAAGTCACAGCTAATGATTTCGTGCCATCATTAGCTTCCGATGCTAACGATTATATAGCTAGCTAATGATTTTGTGCCATCATTAGCTTCCAATGCTAACAATTATATAATTATAGCTATTTATTATAATCCATTTTTTTTATTTGGTTTTCGTCAACGATAATAACCTGGACAAAAGAATGTTCCTCATTTGATAGGCAAACAAATGTCATGAAGAAATCGAAGCGAATCATTTGCTGTTTGGCTAAATCTGCCGTGCAAATGGCTGACGACCAGTCCGGGGCGTACCCCCGCCTCTCATCCAAATTCAGCAAGGATCACCCCGTGATCCCAATGTGGACAAGTGTTACGGGATAATGGATGGACGGATATTTTTAGGCTACGGGGATCGCTCGCCAATTCTTCGGGGGCCAGTTGACATGACTGATGGCAAGAAGATAAGTTTAGGGGGTGGGCAAGTTGTGCGGATGTTTTTGGGGGGGTGTCTCTGAGGCCATGGAAAAATTGCTCCCGCCTTTTGCTCATCAAGGCTCCGTCTCGCCTAGGCAGACGGCGCCTCCTGGATTGAAGGGAAGATCTCAGAAGAAAATTAACCCATTCATTGCCAGTCCAGTTAAAATAGACGTCAAAAGATGTCAATGGTTGTGAATGAGCTAAAAAAACCAAAACATTTTTTTGTTTGTTTTTTTGGGGGGGGATCCAGTTGATCTGAGCTTTCAAGTCATTGTTGATTCAATCGATGTGTGATCGCCAGAGCGAAGGTGCAGCAGAGCCTGCCAATGCACAAGCCGTCCCTCGGAGGATGTATTGAACACGCAGACAGACGCCGCCGATTAATATTAATAAGCTCTCAGCATCTGTCTCACTTCTCCATCTCTGTCGGTCTCTCGCCGTCTGTCTGATTTCTTTCTTCTCACTCTCCTGTGGAATTCTTTCATGGGGGGGATTCCACAGGGACAGAACTCAGCAGTGAGAAAAGCAGAAAGAAAAGAGGACTTGCCTATTGTGCAATCCCCCTACGGTACTTTCAAGATACTTTTCTTGATGATACCCAAGTCCCATTCAAAAGAGGATTATGGGATTCATATTAAGCCCAAGGTCATCAACATGATATGGTGAGACCGCACTAGTGGGAACGCAAGTCATGTGGTGTAAATCAAACTTAGGGCCTCGGCTATGACTGTTATGTCGGCGTGTATTCACACTATTTGAATATGCGATGGGAGTCGGCCCTTGCTCGTATGTAAATATGGCCACAGAATGGCTGCGGGGTGTATAGGTTATGACATCATTGCAACGTGAGAAGACGATTAGTAAATTAGGGAATCTGTAAAATCGTAGGGGGTTGAATTAATTTTTTTGGACACATTTAGGATTTAGGTGGCTACCAAAGCACAAGTAGGAGGTGCTCCAGACATTAGTATGGAAGCTCACTCCATTCTCCGAGGGCAGAAGAAACACAAAAAACATTGACCGACACTGACACTCTTTAAAAGCAGCATTTAATACAACAATCAAAGACAGGGACAGATAAAAAAAAAAAAAAATGGAGCGCTGCTTTTGGTGACTGACCTTTTGAGAATGTAGCTGATAAAATGCACTGAGCTAACAAGCATGCTAAAATCGATTCCACCTCTACGCTAATGGAAATACATCACCCAGATAATGTCTTGACAGCGCTATCTATCTTCTGAGAGATTTGCTCAGCTGCACAATTTCTTTTGGTTATACTTTTTGTGTGAAAAAAATACAACAGTAGGAACAGAAAATTATTCAATAGATTTTCATTCTGTTTGATTATTACGTTATGTTTTTACAAAGTACTTATCCATAGAGTGCTATTTTTCTTTTTTGCTATGAAAAACACGTGGCTGGTACTGATTTTTAAGAGGGAACGATTTCCAACATGAGTGTTTCCAGGAGAACGGAATCAATATGGATATTTTTAGGTCAATGCCAATTCCGATTTTGGCAGATAAGAATTACGATAACCCAATAATCGGCTGCTTAATTAAGAAATATATACATATATAATGAATGAAACAACTTCTTTTCGGGGGCAGATAAATGCTTACAACCGTGAAAATATTAAATACAGGCAGAGCATTGGACTGTTTTTTTTTTTTTTAGTACTTTGTTCATTATTCAACTTGACAACAGAGACAACAACAAGAAAAAAGAGATCAGACATTTTTTTTTTGCTTTTTGGAGTTTAAATATAATTTTTTGTCATGTGTGAAAACATGAAAACAAAAAAAATCTAAAAAATATATTAATATTTTTGTCATGTGTTATATGTTAACAAGAAGAATAAAAAAAAAAACTACATTTTCCTCCTTACTAGTTAGCTCGTGCGACACCCGTCCTGGAACCTTTCCGACACACCTTGTAAATATAATACAAACATTTTTTTTGTAGCTGCATAATATGATCAACTTTTCCATCTTGTTTGTGCCACAGTAAATACGGACTGCATGGTTCCACCCATTCGCAGGCAAACGCTAACATTTCACATGCTATCATTAAGCCACCCACGGGGGTAATGAACCCTGAAAATCAAAAGACATTAACCAATTAGCTGTAATCAATAACTGCATCCAGCACACATGAAGCGAGCAAGACCAGGGGCCGTCTGTATCGTGCACCCGCGGGCCCGGGAACGCCGCGTCGCTCTGATCCAATGACGACGCCGGTAGAACTCTCGACATTCTCGGCAGCAAAGTGTCTGCTCGCGCTGTCGCTAGGCAGACTAGTCAGGCTGAGAGCGAGGAAATACAAAGGAGGCCACGCGTTTGCTCGTAGGTGTCGCGCTCGGGCGCGGTGGACATAATCTGTGGGAGATAAGCAAGTAGCTTGACAGGCAACCTTTAATTCCCCACAGGAGCTCGCCCGCTCGGCGTGGCCGTTACGAGGAGCGTAACGGGGTGCCGGATGAATGCGTGAACATGCCGGATGGCAACGTTCTCCTCAGCATGCATATCAGCGATGAAAGGCGGCGGTTAGATATTACATCTCTGGGGGACTTCAGCCTGCATTATGAGAGCGCAAATTACATTCCCTGCCGGGCGGATGTAATGACCCTCGGCGTGGAGAAGCCGGTCACAAATTGCTCCCTCCCGTCTTTTATAACGGTAGAGGAGCACGGTTATTCCCGTCAATCGGGAACGCATCCCGCTCGGGTCTCTTGTGCTGAGAGATGATGGCAAATATTGACACTGGTCTCAATTGGATGGGGGTCGATAATGATTCAACGGGCCTTGTTAAGCATCCATCATCGACTCTCAGGTGTTTGGCAGTGGAACACTAACAGCTGAGAGATTGTGAGGGTTGCTTGTGTGTTGTTGGTTTTTTTTATTTTATTTTTTTTATGTTTTGTTCATTAAGAAATAAATTTTCCGCAACAGCGGGAGCATTTCAGTTTGAAGGTGAATATTTTTGCCCGCAGTGGAAGTAGTTTGATATCGTTTGAGATCAGAGTTTGATTTTTCATTATTTTGAAGCCTCATTTTTTTTAGGGTTGGTAACAACACAGTGTGTGAAATTTATTTTGTTTACTGGGGATTTTAGATTGAATGATGAACGCTAACTTCTTTCTTTTGCCAGAAGTGAATTCATTGTTTAATCTGACAACAAATAGTCAGCCTTGACAAATAACGGCATTAACAAGGAAACAGAAAAATAAATATATATATATGATAAAAAATATAAATATAAAAAAATATATACAGTCAAGGATAAAGTGTTTCAAATAGAATATATATTTTTATATAAAGAACTTTAGTAGAAAACAAACTGTATTTTTGAGTGCAAAAAGTATCCTTTTTGACCAATTTTGAATTGACCCCACCGATTCCATTGTATTGTTTGACATTTACTGTAGGTAACGCTCTCTCTCTCTCTCTCTGTGTTATCCGCTTCAGAGCTACTTTGTCATCTTGAGGAGATTAGAGAGATTAGAGAAAAACACCAAAGTGCAGATCTTAGGTCAAAAAGAGGGTTTAAAAAAAGCGTGTCTCGAAAATAAACTGAGCACCGATGTCAGGTCAGCCTCCATTAATAATTTTTTTTTTTTTTTCACTCACCCCCCTCCCTCTTCCCAATAGGGCCGCTGTTCCCGGGAGAACTGCAAGTACCTTCACCCCCCGCCCCACCTGAAGACCCAACTAGAGATCAACGGGAGGAACAACCTCATCCAGCAGAAGAACATGGCCATGCTGGCCCAGCAGATGCAGATTGCAAACGCCATGATGCCGGGCACACAGCTCCAGCCCGTGGTGAGGGAGTACATTGGGAATGTGTTTTTTGACAAATTCCTCAGGCATGCTTGATAAAGTTTTACAACAGCCTGCAGCTGAGATTGGGAGCCACAAGCATGTCCCAGGGTAATAAACACTGTTATAACGCCATCATTTCTTGGCCAGGAGTTCTTACTCCTCTGAGACTAAATGTCCTCATTAACAAGGCGCGCCCGCCCTTTAATATTTGGCTGTAGACAGCCGTACCCCGCCGTAGACACGCCCACATATCGACCGACTCTCGCACGCACGCACATCCAAATTTGCTTTATCACTTCAAAGTGACGAATGGGCAAGGAGACTTGGAAGAACTGTCACACCGTCTGCACTCTTAAAAAGGAGGCAAGTTAGATATTTTAATTGTTGACAAATTGTTGGATTTCTGGACTGCCTGTCCATCCTCAAGTTTTTGAAAATGTATTTAAATATTTTATTTATAATTTATATATGTATAAAATGTAATAATATAAATAAAATAGGCAAATTATAAATAAATTATTTAAATTTAGAAAAAAATATACATACATACATACATACATACATACATACATACATACATACATACATATATATATATATATATATGTTTTGATCCTTGGAGTATTTTGATGAAAGCAGGTCAGACATTTTATTATGACACATGGGAACAGTTTTAAATGCATAATGTGTAAAGCCCACAAATTTACACACTCACACACACACACACGCACACATTCACTTATCCAATAGCTTATCACTGGCATCGAGTGGAAAGCCCCTTTGGAGGGGAACAGAGCGAACCATGAAAGGTTTTAAAGAGGCGATAGATCTCCGTGGGGACGCCAAGCCTTCCTTTTCTGTTTGTGTCACGGCGAGAGAAAAAAGGGAGAATGGCGGAGACAGGGAAGGACAGAACACACCAAAGTGAGGCAATGAGAGATAAACGGCAGTGAGAGAGAACCAAGACAAGTGGGTCAAGTGAAGGCGATAGGAGAGACAGCATAACAAAGTCAAGCAAGCGCACCTTACAAAAGGTGGGACGACAATGTTCTGTCGAGGAATTGTCTGCCTCTGGTCTAAAGCTTTCCCTGATATTGCAGGGTCCTCAACCTTTGGTTCCAGGCACCCTGAGGATCTGCGAGCCATGGCTCGGCGGTTAGAAAGTAATTAGCACTAAATTATTTCGTGCAAACATATGGGGACAGGCAACCGATAAAATACGCTTCTTAAAATACGTATTTATTCCTCTCAGCTCTAGCTTTGCCCAATTAGTCTCCGATATGATTCAAGATTCCGATTCCAAGTGTTCATTATCATGAACAGTTGTTCCCCCCTGTGCAATAAATTCTTATCTTGTCTTCCGCATGGTTGCCAACATAATGCGAGATATTAAAAAAAAAACAAGCTATAAAAGAAATACAAAGATAACAATAAAAATAAACATAATAAAGGCATTTATTCACTCTTTCATGTATTGACACATTTAATGACTTAATAGCTACATCTTTTTTTATTCCCCCCGAGTCACTCATTCACCGATTCAACAGCCTTTGCAATATCACTCCTAACCGTATTCCAAGTAATTGTTAAACGGATCGCAGAAATTTGTCTAATTGGGTGTGCAGTTTGAATTCAAACCCTTTTGATATTTCGTCATTTGCGAAAGAAAAAAAAAAAGACACGGCGGCTTCACTTTGATGATCCCCCTTGAAGCGTTTGCATGTCAAATATTATGTTTATACAAATATCTTTGATCATAAAAATCGAGCAGCATAAATGAACGCCGGCCGGTTGCTGTGTCAAAGCAAGCAAAACATCACAGTCAAACGATATTCCACAAATGGCCGTGAGTCGCGTTTGAAAAATATTTAACGGCTGACATCACTGTGCGTGACTGAGATTCATTTCAATGACATCATGTCTGCTCCAGCCAAACCTTGAGATCAGTGCACCTTGAGGGGCGCAAATCCACTTTTCAAGTGCACCTTGTGATAAGATTTAATTCTCCAGATGCTCCCGAAGGCAGCGCTGGAAATACTACAGATTTCATGGCATTTGTCTTGATTTAATGAGAGAAGCAAAGAGTCGTCGTAGCCGCCCAGACCCTGGCTGTCGCCGACGCTCTATTACTCATCGTGTCCTGTTGGCAGGATCTCAAGGGACAACTCTTAGACCGGGGTCCAGGTCAAGAACGTGCAGAGAAAACATCAGCTGCCTCTGAGAGAATCACAATGCTAGAAAAATACTCTTTCATATTCCGGCACATTTCCCGATGGTTTTTGACTCACCTTGAACGTTTTACTGCTGCTGATAAAACAGCATGTTGATGTCATTTGAAAATGAAAGGAAGATGAATTAAGGGGAAAAACAGGCTTATGGGAAACTCAGTATGGTATGGTCGAGTAGGGTGGGGCGTGGCAGATTACGGTTTGGTGTGGTACAGCACGGCACGGTATGGGATGGTACTGTATGGTATGACATGGTACGGTAGGGCAGGGCGGGCGGGACATGGTATGGTACTGTAGGGCGGGGCAGGGCATGACAAAGTATGGCATGGTGCTATGACTCTAAGGTAGGGCAGGGCGGACCAGGACATGGTATGGTACAGTACGGTATGGTAGGGCGGGGCAGGGCATGGTATGATATGGTACGGTAGGGCGGGGCAGAGCAGGGCATTGTGGAGCAGGGTGGGGCAGGGCATGGTATGGTACAGTATGGTTTGGTACGGTACGGTAGGGCGGGGCACGGCATGGTTTGGTATGGTAATGGCAGGGTATGATATCAGGGTTGACCACAGACATTTTTTTTTTCCCCCCCACAAATGATACATATTCAAACAGACATTTCCAGGGCACATGAACATATCATCCTACTGCAAAGCTGTCAATCATTTTCTAAAAAGATTCAATCGTGACAGGATATGGTTTTGTGTTGTGGAATAAACAGGAATTGCAAAAAAAAAAAGTGTGACATCAGCAGAACAGACATTGCAGATGATCGTAATGAATCAAATCTTCCTCTTATCTTTCAGCCCATGTTTTCTATCGCGCCCGGCCTGGCCGCCAACGGCAACGCAACGGCGTTCAATCCTTACCTTGGCCCCGTGTCGCCCGGCCTGATGCCCGCCGAGATCATGCCCAGCGCGCCGGTACTGCTCACCAGCAACGCCAGCGTCCCCGTCCCGGTTGCCACGGCGGCGCAGAAACTGATGAGGACAGATAGACTGGAGGTGAGACGCACAGACGCATGTATTATGGAGATTTTTAAATCATCCTTTAATCACGTCTATCCGTTTCCAGCTAAACTCTCGTAAATACAGCGGCCGCCCGTTTTTTCGCAGCCCGGCAAAGCGATTAGCCTTTGAAATGTGGGATGTGTCTGAATATTAAAGACACTTCTCTCAAACAGCGTATTTAATTATGTATCCAGTACACAGTTTGTGTACTCTACACTACAACCATTAGCATAATATGGTCATTAGCCAGACTTAAGCAAAGAGGAAGTGACATTTAATAAGAGGAGCACATTAGCCCAGTCCACGTTTTCCCAGAACCACAGTGAAACTCGTTCTCTTTTTTTCCATGAAACCAATCAGTCACATGATGAGCGCGACGTTCGTCTAGCAGCGCGCAGCTAATCATTAATTGGACTGTAGTTCGATCTCATCCATTATGCAGCCCCGCCCGTGGAAACGACGGCGGCAGAATAACGAGCTGATCGTTAGGTTGCGGGCGGGCAAAGTTAGGATGCTTGCATTTAACGTGTAACAGTGGGCGGTCAGGTAATTGATGGCGGCGGGGGGGTGATGAGGAAGTCGCCTGGCAGGCGACATGCCGAGAAGGAGGGATTGGATCGGTGACAAGAACAAAATAGATGGTGGGAGCAGACGGGGGCGGAGCTATGAGGGAAATCAATTGTTGCGGTCATCAAGCGATGCGATTGGATTTCATTTTGTTTTTCTTGACTTTTCTCGGTATCGCGACTTCAAGCAATTTTCACACAATCATTCCTATTTGAGTCATCCGACGTTCCTGTGCCTTTTCCGGGAATGTCTTCCTTCAGGTTTCTGATTGGCTAAGAGGACTTTCTGGTTTCATTGCTGTGAGGAAAAAAAAAAAAAAATAGTCATGCACATGTGGACTTTGCCCAAACGTGCTGGCGTTTTAAACCCCGTTTTGGTCATCGTTTGGAACGCAAATTCACCAGGAACTCGCTTTTGCTAAAAATATCCAAAGGAACCAGACATATTTGACTTGCTTCCGCGCCATTCCAAATAAACAGAGCTGGAATTCTGCGGCGTATCATAGAGTGAACAAATAGGTTCCACGTGATTTCACTGGGATATCTCCTATTTTAGAAGACAAGCGGCTTTTTTGTAAAAAAAAATATTTTTCCAGAACTCTATTTTCCACATGTGGGCTTTTTACCTGCCGGCTCACCGGATGCAAATGGCAAAAACGCCGGTTGCCATGGGGATGCAAATATGATTAACGGGCCCTTCATTTACTTCCCCACCTAAGCACTCAGGGCGGGTTACGGCTCACTCGAATGCATGATTAAGCACTGTTAAGGGAGACACGCCGGTCCACGCTGGCTGTAGGGAACATCAAATTGCTCCAATTTAGCCTCATTCTATTTTCTGACAACTCTTTTTTTTTTTTTTTCGAACCTACCATATAGTCTCTCTCTTGCGCTCTTGTCTCCTTGATCCCGATCTCTCCGTCCTTCACTCCAAATTCATCATCAACTCCCACGTTTGCTCACCCCTCCCTCTCTTCTCTTCCTCACCCACCTTGCCAACATCTGCCTGACAACAAGGCACCCTCTTTTTTTTTTCCTCAATAAGGCCGGTTGTGGCGCTGGGAAGGGGATGAATGTGTATTACGTGAGTATATTTAGAGAGCTACGCCGAGGCCTTAACCCAACTTCTAGCTCTGATTGGTGTTTGGAGATGATTAGCCGTCATGGCGACAGATAGTTTGTGTATAAATCGCTTTATGTGAGTAGACAGCGGGGCTGATAAACAGAGAAGAGGGGGAAGCGAGATATACACGTAGGGTGTTATTATATCAAATCTGTTTTAGTGCGATTGAGACTCAGCAGACTGAGCTCGAGCAGAGATGATAAGTTATTGCGTGCCTCTTAAAAGTGTCAAAATGAAGAAAAAAAAGGGTCGTTTTTATACGTACGCTCACCTTGTGTGTACGTGTAGGTAAATAGTCAATGTCAGGCGCCCTCTCATATTTCCCACGAGCCTCACTGAGTTAGCGAATGAGGCCCTGGCTTTCTACGACAGTTTGCTGCTCCCTATCGTCCCTTCGAGAAACTGCGGCGAGGCCCGTTTGAATAACGGCTCAACGCGGTTTGATTGATGAGCCCGTAAAGGCGAACGGCAGTCACGTTCTGTCCTGCCCTGCCTATCAATCGAGAGTAAGGCCTTGGCCGGTCAATGAGATTGATTGTCTCCATGTGCCTGAAGTGATCATCGGCTTGTAAACAAGAGAAGCGGATTAATTCATTTGTCCAACGTTGAAGGAAATGAAGCTGCGGATTACAGACGGCTTGTCTCTTTGCATTTTAAAAAAAAAATAGGTTTCACCCTTTGTTGGTTCAGAATCCATTAAATAAATGTTAAGTTTGTGGCCCAGGTGTGTCGGGAGTACCAAAGGGGCAACTGCACCCGCGGCGAAAACGACTGCCGCTTTGCGCACCCGTCCGACAGCACCATGATCGACACCAACGACAACACGGTGACGGTGTGCATGGACTACATCAAGGGTCGTTGTTCTCGGGAGAAGTGCAAGTACTTCCACCCGCCCGCTCACCTCCAGGCCAAAATCAAAGCGGCCCAGCATCAAGTCAACCAAGCGGCGGCCGCTGCAGCCATGGTAGGCTAAGGACGGAACGGAGACGCGTTGCTACTCGCGTGCATGTTGTGGTCTTGTAGTTTGAAAGCGCATTGCAATGATTGTTTTGTTTTTTTTGTTTTTCCCCTCAATGCACCGCTGCCCCGTCCGTCTCCCCGCTTGCTGGTTAATGTTTATGCGCTTGAACCCCATTGGCCCGTTGCCCATCATCACGCGCTCACTGCCTGCTAATTAAGACTGTCAAATCACCGAAGCGAACCCTCGACGCCGCTTTCGACCTGGTACCTATGACCTTTCGTCTCTTGGCTTGCCGGCATGTTGCTGTTGTTTCCGAGATGGTTATTTTTACTTGAGCTGATGAACTGATGAATTTCCTTGTCCACGTGAAATGTGGCAAAAACGTACTAGCCAGTAGTCCCACATAGTATTTCTTGGAAATAAAAGTAAAACTAAAATTCATGAAATAGATGAATTAATTTCCTATGCGTATATTTGAAGGTCAGTTCATCACCTCGTGAATCTATAATGCATGTGGCATGCACTTTTTTTAGAGTCTTGTCATGTTATTGTTTTAGCTTCAATGGCTGTAGCATGATGCTAATTCAATGTAGCTTTTCCTTATTTGGCATTTAGTAGTTGAATTGAGATTTTTTTTATTTTAAGGTCCATGATAGTGTTGCCAGCATTGACAACATCCTCTAACTGTGTTCTTTTCCCCTGTCTTCGCGTGCCCGACTGTTTGGTCGTCAACGGTCGCTGTGGTTCCCCCTCATCAGGGGCTCCCTCCCGTCCTGCCCCCTTTACCAAAGAGACCCGCACTTGAAAAAGCCAACGGTGCCAGCAGCATGTTCAACGCCGGTATGTTCCAGTACCAACAAGCCCTGGCCAACATGCAGTTCCAGCAACAGGCTGCCTTCATCCCGTCGGGTGAGTCCGAGAGCGTCGCACCGTGCACGACAAGTCGGCCGCCGAGTCGTACGGAAGTGCCACAGGAATTTACGATTGCACTAATTTCTCCTACGATGATTTTTTGCGACGATATATTTTCATCCAGGTGGAAACCCATCATGTCTGATTTTAATAAATGACGTTTCTTCATTTTTTTTTTTGTTCCCTTCCTTGTCCACTCCACTTCCTGTTGCAATGCATGATGGGCAGGCTCGATATTGTGCATGACGCCTGCAACAAGTGTTGGTAGGTGCCAGCTTTCCTTACCGATTTTACTCTTGTACGGTTTGATGTCGAGACGAGATGGCGCATTATGTCTGACCTTTGAACTTTGAAAACACATTTAGTCGTGGTGACCCCTCTTTGATGCTCTGCTGCAGGTCTGCCTGTCATCTAATGCTTGTTGCAGTTTTTCCGTCCCTCCCCAAGCTCACTAACACCTCATTATACGGCCTGGCTATAAACATGAGGGATTTGAATTTATTCATTTGTCTTGTCATGTCATTTGAATAAGCAAGATATGGAAACTTGTACCAGTCGTATGATGAATACAAATATATGTTTTTAAAAGTTGTATTTTAACTTGTCACTGTGTCAGTATTGTCTTTTCATTTGTGCTTGTTTAGCGAATTCGATTTTTTTAATTGACATTGACGCTGCCTTTAATATACAACAAATCATAGACATTTCTTATTAGTAGTAGTATTAGTAACGTGTACTATATATGTATGCATGTATATATGTAAATAACTAATAACTGCAGGATGAATAGTCCAGATCACTCATGTTTACGGCCCATCCCATATGCCGCCATAGAAACGACACTGCTCATGAGCTGAGGTTCAAATGCTAGTGTGTGTGTGTGTTTGTGTGTGTGTATGTGTGTGTGTGATCTTTGCCTCCCCAAGTACCCATGATGCACGGCGCTACTCCGGCCACTGTGTCTGCAGCCACCACATCTGCCACAAGTGTTCCCTTTGCAACCGCCTCAGCCAATCAGGTTTGCTCCGCTCTTCTCCTGCGCCCTCTAGTGGTTGTCTCCCTCATGTGTGTGCCTGGTGCGCCCCCCCCGACCCCTGAAGAATTATGAATGAAAGCATGAGGCTAAATCTCCATCAACTTGTCATGCTCTGCGTTGAATCGGTGAGCGCCGTATAACGTGGATCGTTCGTTTTTCTCCATGTCGTGTTTTCACTTAGATTCCGATAATATCTGCGGAGCATCTGACTAGTCATAAATACATGACCCAGATGTAGGAGGGGCCTCAATCATAAAAGTAATGTATTACCGACTCGTCCGCCGATCAAAACTGCGTGTTCAAAGAAATAAAATATGGCTGTAATTGTTTTTTGAACAGGTGAATCTGGAGAGCCAAGACCAGCGAATCAACAGGCGAGCCGAATCGGAAGCCACTGAATCCACACTGAGAGTTTGCTCCAGTCACTTCACCTCCATTTCAAGAGCGCCTTGTTCCTCCTCTCTGCGAAGGGAGGGCGCCTTTACCTTTATTCACCGGGCACACTTTGAATGTGACGCGACTAAGACGATGCGCTGCGTCCAGTGAGGCGGAGGAGGAATCGCGGCGTCTTTTGTACGTTTGTTCATTGGTTGTCTTTCATGTGTTTACACAAAGGTGCACCTTATATTTCGGTTGATGGAGACGAATAAGAATCTGACTGTGTCATGAAGGTTTTTATGTTACGATAAATCAACGGCAACGAAAAAAAAAAAAAAGGCCATACTTGTGCTAATACGCCAATGGTACTACGGTCATGCAAAGCAATCGGCTTTCCCTTTAAGGCATCACCACTCGTCTTTGGTCCCGCCCGCGACCCGTCACTGCTGATACGAAATCCTCAAATCTTCCGCCACGTGGTCAACAAAGATGTAGAATTTAGTTGCCATGACAACAGCTAACAGGCGAGTGGGTCTTTTTTTCGGGGGGGAGGTTATGACACTGTTAGATGTCGGACGTGTTTAAGAATATTTGTCTGAATTTTCAGATTTTCAGCCAAAGTCTTTTTTTGGGGGTGTTTTTGTGGAACGACTTAAGCGGGGTACACACATAATGACGAGATAAATTTGAGCCTTTTTCCTCACTTGCAACGAAAGGCCCGATGACACTGGTCAACAAATGTTTCACCATTTTTTGTTTTTAAATCTGAGACGCAAATAAACTTTTTTAGTTGAATTTAGTTTTTTTTTCTGAAGTTATGGATTGCAATGCAAAATAAAATTGCAAATTGCGCAAGCAATTGATTGGTCAAACTTAAAAACCAAATAATCTAGAAAAAAGTAAAGGCTCTGTCTCTGAAAGGTTAACCTCCCTGACTGGTGTAATCTGTCTTAAGCATGATTTTATTTTTCTGTCCCTACCCGATCTAGGACAGACTTCAATTTCTGCACTATTTACAAAGGCAAATATAGAGGTGTGTGATTTCGTTTTTCTGGTCGTGTGTGTGTGTGGACTGTCACATTTCTGAAAGTCACTTAAGAATCGGTTTGTGTGTACCTCGCTTTAAGTATTCAGTGTAGCTCACTCGTACTTCGCCAGTTCGTTTGTAAGCATCTCATGTATCAATAGAATTTTGAAAGTGACAAAAAAAAAAACAACAACAACAACTACAAAGATTGTATCCCTCATCTAAAGCCTTAGAATGTACCACCGGGTCAGCACAATGCAACAGACCATTGGGAAGCCTCATCTGTGCAATGCCAACACTCGTTTCAATTCTTTTTTTTTTTTTAGTTCTATTTATCTCGATTATAACGCGTGTTTGAGTGTCTCTTTGCGTGTTCCTTCATCTTTACCTGAAATTCTGTGTACGTATATGTCTTGATTTTAGTACGACTTGATGGTAATGTTAGTATTTTCTATGTTATGCATAGTTGCATACCGACCACATGCAGATAGGTGTTCGTTCACTCCTCGAGTTCTCTTTGTGAGCAAAGAGGTCTTCAACGAGTACCTAACAGTGCAAGTACAACGGAGAGGTCGAGTTGTTGCTATGGCTACTGTCGCCGGCGACAACCGTTTAGTATTTTAATTATTGTAAGGTTTGTTACTACTCATTTAATTAATTATATATATATATATATATATATATATATATATATATATATATATATATATATATATATATATATATATATATAAATTACTTGGATGTTTTAGATATGTTATTTTCTACTGTATCCATTTCAAATTTAATAATATAGTTGTTGGGATATTTTTACTCCTTGGAAATTGGGCCATGTTGGGAAAACAAGCTGCATTTTTTTTTTTTTCCTCTGTGGCATCCAATGACAGGAAGTCCACGCCCACTCAGCCAATTGCAAAACAAAATGGAGGGCAGGGGCAAACTCCCGAGGCGATAAAAGGTTGACTTTTTGCACTTCTGTACATAGTCAAGAAAAGAGAGAAAACATGTATATTGAGATCTTATTTTGAATAAAAAAAATGTGTATGAGGACAGAGCGTTTTGTTAGGATAACCATAGAAAAAGGCTGAACAAAAAAAAACAAAAAAAACGCTTGCATCCAAAGGGCGCTGAGTTGTCTTTCTCTAACCCCTTTTCAGGAACGCTCTCCTTTTTTTTCTTTTTTTTAATTAGTCAGCAGCTTGTAGTTTGCCCGGTAACCGCCCGGAGGAAGGGGGAACTGGAGGGGGTCCACTAAACCCCCCCCCACCCCGCACTGTCAGGCCTGTGAGGCCCAAACATAACACATACTGTCTCTTTAATCAGGAGACAAATGCATGTCAAACCTATTAAAAAAAAATCAATAAAAAAATCACAGTACTAAGACTAAAGAAAACATGTTACAGATAAAAATGTATTTACAATATTCATACACTATCCATATGTAATGGAATAAGATATTTATAGAAAAAGAATATATAGAATAGTGGTTTATTTGAAAAAAAAAATAAAAAAAAAATCCTGAAACTACATTATAGTCACCACTTGGAGAGCCATGCAACACAAAACTCTCAGTATGTTCTGTTGATGTAAGCTGTGCTCCTTTCCAAGATGAAAGTGACAGCAACATTTTGGGGGTTTGGTCACCAGATCATCCCTCACCTGCGACCAGCGCGCATGCTTTGAAAGAAAAGTTTGTTTTTGGTTTTTTTTAGTTATTTTGTTTTCTCTGCTCATAGTGCTAAAATGATGTATACCGCCATGTTTGTTTCTGCTTGTTTATCTGCGGCGTGCCCCCCCCCCATCCCCATCCCCGTGTGTCAGTCAAGAGATGAAATGCTAGTCTAAAGCCATAAAATGTTGAATGGAGTCAAGATGAAACTCTACATTGTTTGTTTTCCCTCAAGGGGGGGGGGCTGCATTGCTATATTTGATTCTTGCTGTTATGGATTTAAAAAAAAAATGTAATAAAAAAAAACCCACACACAAAGAAACTGCATACGTGACTTAAATGGTGTATTTGTACAAGGATTATGGATACGTTTGTTGTTATTCATCCTAACCTGTGAAGCTGATTGGTCCTCTTGTGTCAAAAAGCAGTTTTTTGTCCCTTTAAGGATCGAGCAGGAGCCGAAAGACTGTGACACATCGCTCATCCACAAGATGGAGCTGCCACTTTGTCAGGTTTGCTTTGCGCCATCCGAGCCAGTGCCTGCGAGTACATAAGAATGGATGTCATGAGATTCATTGTACTGTATTCAATGATAATAAATGATCAGAGAGGTATTAATGTATGTGTATTAATTTTTATTATTGTGGTTTGTGATGGTGTCGAGCCACACAGCCTCATACTTAGAGGTTAATATTTTTCCACACAATTGTGGAGGGACAAAAAAATATTCAAATACTGATTTTGTTTCTAACTGCATTGATTCATTATTAATCATATCTAAGAAATTCGCTGTAGAATTGTAAATGACCACGTCACACCAGTTAAATTGTTAAACTCTTTCTTTCTGATGCAGCATCCTGAGGTCCTTGCTGAGTCATCACTTGGGCAATTTTCTAGGCGGTGGGCGTCTGATTAAGGTGAGTGTGTTTGCAGCAGCGACATCAGACGGGCGAATGGAGCGAAAAAGCAGCTGCATTTCAATTGACATCTTAGAAAGAAGCCATATTGATTCAGAATGTAACAACAACGCAACATGGCCTGCCATGCTGCTGTGTGATGGACGTGATCCAGTATCGAAAGAGGATGCTCACCTTTGAGGGACTACGAGTGCAATGCGTCAAATTCAAAGCTGTCTCTTTGTTGGCTTTCTTTTTACCGGGATCAGATATGCCAATTTTGACAAAAATAAAAAAAAACACCACTACTAACCATAATAATAAATACACTTAATCATAGCAATAGCAAAAAAATAAATAACCCCACAATGGGTTCCACTGTGGTGCCACAAATGATAAAAAAGAAATATTTTAGATGAAAGCCAAGTGGATCTAGAAAGTCTACACACCCTGTTCAAATGCCAGGTTTTTAGGATGTCTCTTTTTTTTTTTAAACTTCTAGGGGCACCAGCAAGCCAGTTTTCAAAGCTCCTCCCACACATGTTGGTTCTAAAGACTTTTTTGGGTGAGGCCGCTCATACTAGACATACCTAACATTTCATGTTGCGTGAAAATGGCTTTGGGGGGGCCTCAACGTATATATGAGGAAAAAAAATCCACCATTAGCCACAAAAAAAAAAAAACATACATTTTGACTAGCATGAACAGACCTGCAAATTTCGGTGAGTTTTGATGATGGGAAAGCCTTCAACGCAATCATTTAGCCTAACAATAATTAAAATGACAAATTCAATTACAAAATTAGCACAAATAAACCTTTGCCACTCTTATCCAAAGAGCAATCTTCACTGGTTAAACATTTGGATCCTTCAAGAAGAAGACGACAGCGGGTTTCTATCTTCCGGAACTGTCACAATATGGGTCAAATTTCGAGGGCAGCCGGGACGCAGCTGTATCCCCCGCGCATGAACGAGCGCCATTCACGCAGCGACAGGAAGTCCGGAAATATACAACTCTAGCGAGCTACAGCCTTCATTGTGAAATGGTTAACTTGTCTTTTGTGGGATTGTTGCTGTGCAGTTTAAGGATGTCAGCAACGGGCAAAGATCCCGTGAAGCCTCTGTGAAAAACGAGTAGGCGGACAATGGCATTTTTTGAGATCAGAAATGAAAGACAGGGAAAAGTCCAGCGCACAAAGCATAAATGGATTTTAACGTCTTTGCCGGGTTATTTGACTTGATTGAGGTGGACACTTTGCCACTGGCGGAGCTAGAAGGGGGGCCACGAGGGCACTGCCACCCCGCGAAATATGCAAGTGCCAGATCAGATGATGGACTTTTGGGTATATACTGATTATTCCAGAAATATTTTTCAACTTTTCCACCCACCCCCATAAGGCACATAAGGCCTTTTTCCTCAATTATGTAATGAATGAAACATTTTATTTTCACTTTTAGTGCTGTGACATTATGCTAATGTAGCATACCCTTGGGCTTATTTGTGGCCCAGTTGTCTTTAATAGCTAAGATAAGTTAATCGTCACCTCACGCAAAAATCCATATGCACTTTCAATCTGTGTCGCAAAACAGGAACAAGCAATTGTGCTTTTCTGTCTACGAGAGCGATCGCACGACGGGGAAATAATTTCTCTTTCCCCTTTATTTGACACTTTCTGTCAGAGACTGAGTTGAATTTAATTTAAGAGTGGCGAATGTCATTTGTTTGTCATTTCCTGCTGGGATGTCGCTACAGCCCGTGGGCGCGTTCCCACCAAAATGTACAAACAAATCCAAATAGTAGCATTTAATTTAACAAGCTAGTTCCAGAGTACAAGGGCTTTACATTCTCACTCAACCAGATGTGACAGAGTTCAATAATCTGTTCTGCTCAGCTCTGTTTTAATGCCGCTGAGAATAAATGGTTTAGAGGAAGCACAGACTGATATTGAAGGCAGGATATTAATCGACTGCTTCACTTTGAGAAATGGGCGTAGCAACAGCGCCACGGAGTTTAAGTTATTACACTCTGCCAGGTCATTTCTCACACGCTACTTATGCTAACATATTTTCTATTCTATCTTGAAGAAGAGACGTCGTTCCCATTTTCACTCAAACATATCTTTTATATGAAACTTTTGCAACACTTTTTAATTGGATATAAAAATGCTGATTAGCAACAATTAGCGGTATTACCAACAAACCTCTCTCAAGGCCAAATTAGCAATACTTGATGAAAAAAACTTTACGCTTGGCATCAACACAAGTAAATATTCCAATTTTTCCAAATGTATCCATTTCCCTTGGGTGAAACCGGCGACACATTTAGCATTTGGAAGTTAGCGTCTTGCTTCTTTGGTTTCAAATTAACAGCGCAGTAGGCGCGTGCTAATTGCGAGGATTAAAATCAGCAATTTAATGAATGCTCAGTATGCTTCACTGCGTGTGGAGGGGCACCCATCAAAAAAAAAAGTTAACATGCTTCGTGAGATGACTATGAAATAATAATGAGCAAGTACTTAGCAGCAGTGCATGGATTCATTTCCCTTCTGTAGCATTGTTCATGACTGTGCAGTGCCACTCGTTAGCTAAGCATTAGCTGGCAAATCATTCTCTTTCATTATTTGACTAATTATGAGTTTTCGGAAGTTAAATTGGTGAGTCATCAACGATGAATCCCTTTCCTACTCGTTCTCTCTTGATTGCGTAGAAGATTTGGAGCATTTGCCCTTAAAGCTGTACAATTACAAATGAAAGATAGAATTGCGCTACAAAAGCTACAACCATTTTACTACTGTACACATATTAATAAATAAATGACTCGATATTTAAACTCTTCATTAGGGCCTGAGCATCATGGAATTTTTCTTTTCAGATCGATGCAAATCCCGACATTTGGCGGAATAAAATTCCAACAACCAATTACAAAAAAGGACAAAAAAGATTACAATAGTACAAGAACATTTGACTATTTCACAGTAGTTTAAATGAAAAAGAGAGATAATATTTTTGCACATTTTTTTGGTGGGGTGTCTTTTGTCATTACCCAAACAATCAGCAAAAAATATCCGTTACTATTATTATTATGAATATATGGATTCCAATGAATGAATGTGTGTGTCATTGCATTGGTGTGGTTTCAGAAGTCCTCTGGGTTTTTAATCAGCGCACGTCGGGCGAGAAAAAGCTCGGCGCAGTTTATCACCGAGCGCTCTATTGTCGTTTGTTTGACTGCCAAGTGCCGAAGCACTTTTCTAAAGCCCTTTCTTGTGCTGTGAAAAACGTCCAAGCATTCACGCACAACATGCACTTTATTGTTTCGGCTGCTATTCAGTTGGAAGTCTTCATCTGTGAGCGTCTGCGAGCTCCCATGGTGCAACGCTGCCTCCTCTGCTCTGCTCTGCTCTGCTCTGCTCCAACAAGAGAAGATTGTCTGTTTCTCGCCGCTCCCCGCCAGATGTAACGCGCTGCTGCTTCCTCTTTTTTTTTTTTCTTTCGCTTTTTCATCTCTTCTGTCAAGCTTTGCCTTTCTTCTCCTCCTAGTTCCTGCTCCTCTTTTAGTCATTCAACCTTTGCCTCTCCCTCAAAAGCTGCTTCTCTTTTCTCTCTGTGTGCGTCCCCTCTTTCAAGTCCTCCTCCCTCCTGAGCTTTTATATCCATCTCACTCCGGCTCGCTGCGGCGTATTGATAAGCGGCCATGTGACGGCGGGGTGGCGGGAGCAGACCGGCTATCTGCGAGCTCCTCTCGACGGAGCGCGTTGGATGTTTAATTTTCCCAGGCATCCACCCGGGACTGCCTTTGGCGGCATTGATTGGTTTCGACGCCGACAATGACCGAGTGAACAATTTCATTTTGTTGGAACTCATTAGACAGAAAATGAGTACAAGTGACAAGTGCGGCCTTCAGCTGTCTCGTAAAAATGGTCCGCATTTTACCTTTGTAAGCGAGCAAAATAAACCTGCTGCAACTTGCCATTTCAAACCGAGCTGTCACCCTTTCCTATTTCACAATTTTTCGTTCACGGGGTTGTGTCTCACTGCCGCGTGCTCCTTAGCGTGTTCAGACACATCGTCGCACGTCCGAATTGAATCATTTGATTCACTTGTGCTGCATAAATGGCTCATAAAATGCACGCGGCGGGTTTTCATTTTTCCACTCGGGAAGTTTTCTCGTTTTACAGCGGCTTGTTCCCCTGATGGGAAAAGTTGGACAAATTCAGTTTTTGTGCCTTTGTCCTTGCATGTTTTACATGGATTAGGTGGTAATCCACTTTCACCATTTTGATTCACTTTCACAACCAGGTCATGTGATAAAGAAGGTGCAGGCCAGAGGAGGCAAACCCACACCATGAAGCGTCAAAAAAAAATGATCATATTAAATAATAATCTATTTTAGCACGGAAATACCCTCAAAGACCACAATCTAATGAACAAGATAAAAAAAAAATGAGGGGGGGCGGGGTAATCAGCCTTTTCAAAATGCTAATGCCAAATTTTGATTGACACTGACGAAACGGAACTACTTTTGTAGCTGCTGGAGACAATAATTCACACGAATGCTGATAAAGATGAATGAGAAGGGGTTGGGGAAAAGCTCAGTGAACAAAATGTGAGACTAATTTAGTATGAATGAGCTATTAAAGTTCAATTCTCAGCTCAAATATTGGACTGAAAAGCAATAAAGCGGGAAATTTCCGATTATGTCATATGGCATAGCCTTATAGTGTCTTTTTGCTAATGCTACACACGGACAGCCTACTAAGTAGCTTAGCTTATTTAACTACATGAGAAGCAAACAATTTGAAACAGCGGTCAATTTGACGGCATGCACTTCCAAACCACTCCGACCGCAATCATACATTTATTGTTAAATTAATACTTCGATCGGAATGTTATCGAAGTGACGCGGCAACTATTTGTTTTCAAATGGAATCGCGTCTACGTGAATCTCTGCTGGGAAAGGGTCAAGCGCTTCCTGTTTGTTGTTTGCACTCATGAGTCAGCACTAAGTCAACCAAAAAAAAGGCACCAAGAAAAGCACTAATGCGTGCCATTAGCCCGGCGACTCTCGCCGCCGCTTTGCACTCAGCATTTCCTCTGAAACGCATCCTCGGGGCCAACAAATGATGGAGTGGAATGCTCCATTAGGCTGGCAATCCTCTACATCTGCCTGGCCACACACATCATTTCATGGGACATCAGATCATTGGCTCAATTCATTGTTATCATTTGACATTTTTTGAGCCGCAGCGTTATTATCCATTGACCATTAATGATTACTTTAGCGGCTTCATTTGAAAATAATGATAGAAATCAGATTCACTTCATCAGCGCCATAACAGTAGCATATGCATCACAGTGCTATTAGCCCACTTCATTAAATTTACTCCGTCACCACGCTCCATTAGAGCATTTGCTTAATTGCCACTCGAGTGACTTTTCGTCTAGCCATCGGCAGCGCGGCCTAAATACGCGCGAAGATCAATTACAGCGATGAGAGAGTGCTGAGGTTTCGACTGTGGTTTTAACACGTTTCTGCGGTGTTTCTGACAACAATGTTAGTCTCGGGTTATAGAAGAAAAAAAAAAAAAAGACTTATCAGAAGGAAGTGTTATCATTGTTACAAGTACTTCATCGATTGTGCTACATTGTGACCTGAGACCTTGGCAACTGTGAAGTCATTTTCAGTAAGTTGCAAAATGCCCGCCTCCTGAAATTGATAAAAATAGGTTTCTTTCATATTCCACAAACGAAACATTAATCAGAACAAGTTATATTTCAAATGAAATTTTGGGGGTAGACTTCCTCTTTAAAACAAGATAACGTTTGCTATGACATTTGCCATAACACGTTACTCTGAAAGTAAGATTTATGTATGACATCTCAACAAGCTAGCTAAAAGCTAGCCCAGTTTCACTTGTAGCATCCCTCGTTTTGTTTGCGTTTACAAAGCTGGGAAGAACGCCCAGCAGACTTATCATCAAGTGAGAACTTCCTGTTTAGCTGAACTTTTCTGGACAGTCTAAACTCTTACTTTAAATCCAGTCAGTAATTTAACTCCAATTTTTATAGTCAACACAGTAAATGTTGAAGAGCTTTAAAACCTTATCTAATCCTTTATCTCACTAGTCCTACTCTTTCTACAACTACTTCAGCAGAAGAGGATAAGGTTCGGGTCTGCAAATATTTATTCTTTTAAAATTCCAATACATTTCAATGAGTGGGAATTATGAATATTACTGGACAGCGGTTTTCACTATTTACGCCAGATTCCCATATACTTTTTCGGAAGATAACCTCTGCCTCATTTCTGATAAACACTTGGTGTGTCATACGTTTAAGAACCACAGTTTTATTAGCTTTTCACCTTTCATTCTTCACGTAAGCCGATATTCTTCACTCTCAACGGGAATTACAGAGCAAATGGCTCCAGCAAGTCCGCACGTCTCTCGACTCTCTGCGATAACGATCTGTTTAGCGGCGTGATAAACATACAGTAAATTGCATGGGCTGCTACACAACAAAAATGTAGCCCGGAGTGGTTCGAGGAGCGGCTGGCCATTTACACTAGGAAATAAACAAGTGGGGGGGGGGGGGGGGGAAGACGTCGGTGATTAATTACGACGCGTTTAATTCATACGAATTGATTTTTTTTGTTTTGTTTTGTTATTACAGAAAGCTGAAATATCACCACAGGATGAAATATGTATGAGGCCACGGTCGATAGTGGCTCACACTGTATTCGTGCAATGATGCTCCTGTAATAACACACACACAGGCGTACGTAAGCCCCTCCGATGTGACAACTTCATCACTGTGACATTTGCGGAGGATGGACACGTTGACCTTTCTCATTGCTCCTCGCCAAAATCTCCCTGACATTCGCCCGTCCATCGATCGGACTGCAGCAAGAGTCTGCAGTCGCGCATTAAATGATCACATCTCAGGCGTTGGGTTGAAAGCGGCACATGAGGTTTAGAAGGAGGTCAAGAGAAGGTCTTGAAGTTTAGCCTCTTGATCCCAGTTGAGGCCCCGAGAGCAGCTGACCTTTACGAGTGCTTAAGTTTGGGCTAAAAAAAAAAAGTCATGCGGCTCTACAAAACAAGTTGAGGTAGTAGTTTTTGTGGATCCAATATTTATGATGAACTATTTTGTGCCACAATTATTTTTCTCGGAAACATTTTAAAACACTAGTGTAATAAAAAAAAAAAAATTACATTTCTAACAAAACATTTTTAATACTATTGAATCAGGAAAAAAAATGTAGTCCTAAAACACTATACATTCGATTTTTATAAATCATATATTTATTTAAATACCATATAACTTAACATCGTTTTTTTTTGTTTTTTTTTTGCCCTCGCCCACCCAATCTCAGATAAATACGAGAAAATGGGTGGCTAAAATTAACTCACCAATACATAATTAAGGTTATGTCACTTTAAAATAAACAAATAAACACAGTAACCTGGTTGAATGTCAGCTGATGCATTGCTCCAGCATCATCTCGAGATGCTCAATTTGTCATCATCTACCTCGCTAACCATCTAACGTGATACAGCATATAAAAATAAGTCATGAAATAACAACAACGGGGACATGACCCATTGCAAAAACAGCAAAACGGCGTGAGAGAACATGGAGAGAAGAACAGGCGTGAACTGACCTAGCGCACGTGTGTGAGAAGCTCACGCGCTGATACTCAAGCCAGCTGAGCTCGGAGGGGCGTTCGGAATGTGGACTTGCGGGAAGAAAAACCTACAAGAAGATAGGATGGGAAAACGACGGAGCGGATCAATAAAATCCAGCCAGTCTGCTGTTGCTGGAGTAAACATACAAATCTGAATTTATGGAATGACTATAAATGGAAATTCCATCAGACAAATACATAATGGAAGCAGGGCAGAGGGAGAGGTCACACCAGCGATGAATAACACTCAACACAAATTGGAGTAATGCAACACATTCATGTTGATTTCCCCGATGAGAGAAAGGCCAGCAACGTCGGGCCGTGGCTTTCGATCCCGCCTAATGAAAATGACACAAGGGGGAGACGAGTGCGCTCGCCGATGCTGATTGGGGTGTCAATGGAGCCGGTGAAGCGGCAGCCAAAGAAATACGGGTCAGGACCAGGAGCAAATGGAAAGCGTGCTGCTTTACACTCATCACTTGGGTTCCTTGTTATGATTATATAATGAGGCTGTCAAAGTGCTGAGTAAATTGACGCGCATGCCCGATGGATAGGTAAACACAATTTGCATTTCTGTTTTCTTTGCTTGTGCCTCCACCAGAAAATATCATTTGTCTTTTGTTTATTGTCCAGTTCTTAAAGAGGAGAGATGCAAAGTCATTCGGAATCTACCAAACGATGAAGCGTGATTAAATGTAACGTTTCGTTTAATTCGATCAATTTGACACTAACGAGGAAATCTAACCGAAATGTCTCAAACTGAAACATCGTTTGGTTTCATTTAGGGTGACATCATTTAGATGGATAAGATGGTCTCATACTCACAGAGTCCACTTAGCGACATTAGCGTGCCCGGGTTTTTTTTTTTTTTTCCATACGGGAAGCTTTAAGTGGCTTTCCTGTAAATGCGCCGAGACTTTAAATGTGCACGCAGACGCAGGAGAGGTCCGCTCACCTTGCCAAGTCAGTACATTTATATCAATCTTAGCAATGCATGAGCCAAACAGCAGCATGGTAGAAACCTTTTTTTAAACGGTTTCCCTGACTTGGTCCAATCTTCATACCCAGTGCAGTCTAACTGTGTGTGTGGATTGAATTTTCTTTCTTTTGGTATTTTTATAGACGACTGCAGAAAGGGGTGTTTGCACCGTTGTGGGAGTGAACACAGCCAACCCCCTGCGCCACAACTTAGACCTGCTTTTACCTGGTCTAAAAATCTAGCTTATTTTCTCAGAGCTGCCAAATTCTTAAACATGGCAAACTAGACTTGCTCGAGATCAAAATAAACATACGAGTAATTGTACTTAATCGGCCCATAAGTTGTCCCATGATGTATTTATTTTAGGGGAGGGGCACAAAAAAAAAAAAATCAGTTCTTACCCATTTTTAAAGAGCTGATGTCATCCGGTTTGCTTTGGTCCGAGTTTCTCGATGGCCATTTCAGCAATAAGCTGCATTGGATTCTTGCTACGGCCTTCGGGATGTTTGGCGTCACAACATTATTCACTTAACCTTTTGGTCCGCATTCTCGCCTGCTGCCAAGCACCATTTGTCTTCTTGCGCATTGTGTTGTCTGGTCCTGCAGGAGACACAAAAGTGACAATCCTGATGAGCTTGTTGCTTTTATTTATAGTCCGCCGCCCCAGTTGGAATCTCGTAACTCCTGCAGAGGATCATTTTGGACAGCGGAACAATTATAAAGCCCCACCCCTCTCTTAAGTACGTGCATACCTACACAAATCGATGAAAATCATCACAAAAGACATTCCAAAAATACTGTTCGGGGAAAATCCAGACATGTTCCTGCCAAAATTCCAGATGGCCACAGCGCCTGTGGTGTACCTAATATTGTGACTCTATACAATACATTCAACATACTGCGGCTAATAACCTTTTCTTTCAATGTCTTGTTTTGTAAGCACTGGCACACTAAATATGATTTGCACGTATCTGAGATATGGGTTATTATTATGAGGGATCATTCAATAATCTCTCGCTTATTTCACAGGCTCGAGTTCCGTAACCAGAAGAGGAGGTAGAGGAGGCGGTCTGGGAAATACGAGTGATTTTTTTTTTTTTGTGGCTCTTGTGCACCTCCCCTCCCGCTCTCTCTCTCTCTTTCTCTCTCTCTCTCTCTCCCTCTCTCTCTCTCTTTCTGCAACTCATTCATGCCAATTCCTGCAGCTGTCTCCTTCTTTCTGTTGCTCTGTCCCTCTACGACCGCCGTCTTGCTGCTGGCCACCTTCCGCTTCCTCGCACAAGTAGCCAGGACGTAACTGTCTCCCACACGCACACGCACACACACACACACACACACACACACACACACACACACACACACACAGATACACACACACACACACACACACACAGAGCCTGAGTGCAACAGCGCATGCAAGGTCGAAAGTCCGCAACTTTTCTGAGCGCCTTCACGGACGGAGCGGAGACACCTGACTCAGCCTTGCTCTTTGTGATTATCTCCCAAGCGGGAATAGGAATGTGGGCTACAAGTGGAACCGAGTGGTGAGTACATTACGCCCGGGTGTGTGATCCAGTACATGTTTTTTGTGCGTGTTCCGCAAAAAGGTGAAGGTGGTGTGTAACTACTTCTGCAAATGAATGCAATAAATGCACGCAGGTAACTGTTGCAGTTAAAAAAATATGGTGAAAATTTTATGCGGGTGTGTGTATATATATATATATATATATTTTGTGTGTAAAGTGATAATAGGGTCCATACTGCAAGCAAACAGGTTTCAGGTTCGAATGATATGCCCTTGAACAATATCCAGAAATTGGGTGCTGGAAAACTGCCCACTGTGTCAGTCCATATGTGTGTGTGTGTGTGTGTGTGTGTGTGTGTGTGTGTGTGTGTGTGTGTGTGTGTGTGTGTGTGTGTGTGTGTGTGTGTGTGTGTGTGTGTTTGTTGCCTACCGATTATTACCTCAGTACCCACAGTATCATTACCTCAAACCAAACAGAGCCAAGCTGCGGCTACACCTTCCCCTGTGACGAGATGAACATATTAATTGATGAATTCATTGTTATAATTCCGATTGCGTGGGATTCATTGATTGTGTTTTAAAGAGATAACGAAAAATACAGCACACACCTTGGCTGCACCCAGCTGTTGATTTAGCCTTCATGACAGCAGTCTAAGGAGGTTTAGCTCCAGCCAGGTCAGAACAAAAAAAAAAGAACATTTGATCGAAAAAAATGAATCGAGTAAAGGATTTTCAAGGAAATACAGTCAAATCAGTCTGCTTCCTCAATGTTGTCTTTGATTTTCTCCAGTCAAAGGTCAAACCCCTGCCCGTGACGGCCACCATGACCTCCGACCTGAACCTGAGCTCCCTGTTGAACGTGAGCGACCTACACAATCAGTCGCGAGGATGCTCGCTCACCAAGACGGGTTTCCAGTTCTACTACCTGCCCACCGTTTACATCATGGTCTTCATCACGGGCCTGGTGGGCAACAGCCTGGCCATCTGGATGTTCGTGTGCCACATGCGCCCGTGGAGCGGCATCTCCGTCTACATGTTCAACCTGGCGCTGGCCGACTTCTGCTACGTGCTCTCGCTCCCTTTCCTCATCTTCTACTACTTCAACAAAACCGACTGGATCTTCGGCGACGTGCTGTGCCGGCTGCAGCGCTTCATCTTTCACGTCAACCTCTACGGCAGCATCCTGTTCCTCACCTGCATTAGCGTGCACCGCTACACTGGAGTGGTGCACCCGCTTAAGTCCCTGGGCCGGCTCAAGAAGAAAAACGCCGTCATCACCAGCGCCCTGGTGTGGGCCGTGGTGGTGCTGGCCATGTCGCCCATCCTCTACTACTCGCGGACGGGCTCCAAACGCAACGCCACCACCTGCTACGACACCACTACCGAGGATGAACTGCCGGGTTACTTCATCTACAGCATGATCTTGACCGTCTTCGGCTTCTGCGTCCCGTTCATCATCATTTTTGCCTGCTACGGTATGATCGTCAAAGCCCTGATCTGCAACGACATGAATAACGCTCCCCTGCGGCAGAAATCCATCCACCTGGTCATCATCGTCCTGGCCGTCTTCGCCGTTTCCTACCTGCCTTTCCACGTCATGAAGAACCTAAACATGCGGGCCCGGTTGTATTTCCAAAGCCCGGCCATGTGCGACTTTAACAACCGCGTCTACGCCACCTATCAGGTGACCCGCGGTTTGGCTAGCCTCAACAGTTGCGTGGACCCCATCCTCTACTTCCTGGCCGGCGACACGTTCAGGAGGAAGCTATCGCGGGCCACCAAGAAGCCCTCCAAGAGGGGCGACAACACGCTGCAGTCCAAAAGCGAGGAGACGGCACTTAACAGTCTGGCGGAGTATGTGGAAAACGGCGAGCGGCGGATGTGACCCGACAGTCTTGGATAACAGGACCGACCCGGGATGGGCCATTTTGATCCTGGATACGCTCTTGTGATGTGTCACACCGGCCACAATATTAGGTACACCAAAGTACAAGGATGCGCGCCATTTTGTTGTGATCCCTCATGCCCGGTCGACATCCATTCATATATGTATTTATGGGTATTGTATTTATCTGCGTGACCTTGACTAGTCGTAGCACTTTCTGTAACAACCTGCATCAAGAACAGAATAAGCGTGACGGAAAATGGATGGAGGGATGATGCGCAAACATTCGCGTCAATCAAAAGCATCACCCTCCTTGTAATCATCACGCCGTGCCTAATATTGTGGCCTTTGCCTCAATTCCGAGGTCTCGTACTCGGAACTTTGCTCTTGAATTTGCTGAGGCGTAAAAAGAGATTTAAAAGATCGGAACTTGCACTCTGTAGTCACCGAGCGTGTTCCCCATCGAGGGCCGTTAAACAGCTTGGGGGGGGGGGGGGGGGGGGGCATAATAGACTTGTAAGGACACAACATTAGGTACACCTAATGATAGTACCGGAGCTTTGTCATACTGATTTATGCTACAAGACGTGTTTTGGATCTCATTAGATTCTGTTCCTAATGACGTGTCCGGTGAATACACTTACTGAGATGGAGATTGAAATGCACTACATTGAACGAGGGGGGAGTGGGGGGGGGGGAGGGTCCTGCCCCCCCCCCCCCTCTTCTCTTCCTCCCTACTGCGGACCGCTTTGTCAGCTTGCCGTGCGGCCACCATCTTGTTAACCTGCACAGACAAGAAGAAAAACAAGAAGATCAATACCAACAGTATTTTGTGTATAGGACATTGTTATGAATGTTCTCGTCAGTGTACAGGATGTCGTTTAATATGTGGATGTGGAGTCTGGTAGCAAATACTGTCGCTAAAACTTGACTAACTGTTTATTGCAACGTGAATAATAAATGTTTTAAAAAGAGAGACACTTGATGATACCACACGGGTCAATTGGAAGATGGTGGCTTCATATAGCACATGTTGATTTTCCATTAGAGCACCTCGGTGACCGCCTGTGTCAACTATTGGTTGATTAATAATGGTGAGAAAGGACATTGGATAAAATGTAACTTTTAAAAAGTTAATACGAGAGAGGCACTCAATGTCCTCCATTGTTTGTTCGCGTGTCTGGTATGCTAACTGTTAGCGCGCCGCCGTGTTGTACTTCGCTTTCAGTCTGTGACATTTTTCTTCTTTACCCAATACAGAAAGTAAATACAGAATACCCTCGTGGCTTGTTGACCGATGGATGAGATCCACGCCGGGGGATTTTTTTGCACTTTGCCGCAGTAGGAGGAAATGAAAGTGTAAGCTGTGCAACATTTCTTAGTCAGATCAAAGGTCATCAATGACCTTTCGCTTTCAAAATTTCAGAGAAGGCGCAATGGACTGAGGGGAGGAATAAAATAAAAGAGCAGCACTTCTTTCTTTAACTAAGACATCTTTTGTGTTGGCCAGGAAGGGGCACCAATCTCCCCGCTTGGCATGTGAATAAAAACAAGCTTTGGATTTTCTTCTTCGCTCGGGCGCCTGAAAGTGACTTTTGTCCTGGCTTTTTTTTTTTTGTCAAAAAGTTAAGCGTTTGACAGTCGTCTTTAAATCCCGGTGATTGATGTCTTGACCTGTGGGTGCCCTTTGAGTCAAGACAGGAAGGACCAAATTTGCAATCAAACTGTTGCACAAAAACAGATTTGAGCAACACCCTGGATTAGCTTGATATTTTTTAATGTGATTTTTTTTTGGGGGGTGTTGTTGTTGAGTACAAGTTGGTGATAGTTTTGTGATAAAACCACAGGTGGATCAGAGCGCCGTGGTCCTGTATTTGTTGTTACCGTGACAACGGGGTGCCAGCATTTGCCTCGACAGTTGCTTTTTGTGAGCCGGCCAAAACGGGGGAAACGTACTGTGGGAACTAAACAGACCCACAAAAAAAAAAAAAAAAAAATCCTGCATTTCCTGTGGTGGAAGCCACAACTCCTCGTTACACAATGAAATTTACGCCCTCCGTCACACAATACGTAACATTGAGTTCCCGTGTAGACGACAATGGCAAACTTTTATTTTTCTTTGGGGTGGAAGCATTTACTGCGGAAGACGTTTGCCAGCTTGGCATATCTCTCACTTCACTGACAGCCAATGACTCAGACTGTGTGAGTCATTGGCTGCGTTGTGTTTTTCTTCACATGAATGGAACGGAATGTCATTTGTCACTTTTAACAATTTGATGACATTTTTTCATTGACTTCCCTTGTTTTCTTGGATAATAACGATCCAATATAGATACAATATAATGTGAATTGGTTTAAAATAAGAGACTATGATGTCTTTGATTGGGCAAAATTCAAAATGGCGTCGGTGGTCAATGATTTGTGATTGGCTGTAAGCAAGGAAATCAGTGCACAGGATGGGAGTGACAAAAGTAAAGAGACAGTAAAGAAAATATAGAAAGTTGACTTTCACTATCACGATGGCCATCCCACCAAAATGTTACTGGCTCCGCCTCTTTTGTCCAATTGGGCACGTTGCAGCTCATCTTGCTATTTATTTTTTTCCAGTTTTAAATTGTTCTGTATATTCATTATGGATTTAATGCAGAATTGGAAGGAGGGGACTATTGTACAGTTGGAAATAACATTAGGAACTAGTCTTTTTTTTCAAAATGAAAGAAATGTCACATTTGGCCATGAGTGCTTAGAGGTGGCAGGGGGAAGCAGGCCATCCATCATGTTGTCATTCAATGTGAACATCCAGATTGTAGCAGTGTCCACAATAAGGGTGTCAAGGATGATGAACAGCATATGGCTGCAACACCCGACGATGCTATCGCGAGCCGGCCAGATACCCGCTTGGGCCGTTACTTTCCATAGCGTCAACCCAGTGAGCTGAATGTCTCTGGGACTATACGTTTAGCTTTTGACTTTACACGTCCATCATGTTGACAGCAGTTTGGGTGCAAAGGGGGGGGGGGGCAGTCCCACATGAATTTGTGAACGCTGCCTGGCAACTAGATTTTTTTTTTTTTTTTTTTTAATGTCGCTATTATGCAGGTGACCTAACTGCCAGACTGACTTCTCGGCGCCGCTATGTATCACCTTTAAAGGTCAGTCACACATTACAACGCTCTCGAGCCGCCACTTGCTTAATCTGGAAAGACCAACAAAGTTTCAGGTGCGGGATGAAATTGCATATTTCTGAGGTGGGGTTCATTTGCTTTGAGCGTGACCTCGAGCGATGCAAACTGACATATCCGACACTTGACATGTTTCCCTTTTGCATTTATGCATTAAAAAAAAATAATAATCTCAGCTGGAAGATAACTTTCCAATCTTGTGAAAAAAATGAAGGCCGACAGCAAACGGACCGACATGACGGTCAAGTGGGTGTCAGAGCGAGATGTACTGACCGGCCGGCCTGCTTGATAAGCGGGGTGGGATTTGAGTCTTTGAGATCAGCTGAGGTGAAATGCAAAAAAAAAAAAAAAAAAATGAGGAGGAGGGAGGCAACGAGATAAGGAAACTCAAGATGTCGAAATCTAAGCGGAAAGTTAATAAACTGGGTGCTTAGAGGGAGAACATAACATGATGCTATGTCGGACATAAAGATGCGTTGAGATGATGAGATACCATACCATGAATTTGCTGAGCATGGATCTAAGCTAGCTAGATAAGATCATGCGATTTAAATCTCAACGAAACGCGATCATAACAGTCAGTGTCAAAGTCTAAGAATAGCACGACTGAAAATTGTCGCACACCGATTGTAGTCATGTGTAAGCACGTGTCGGAATTTACGATCTCAGAAGCCGCCGCCTTTGGATGATATTACCGCCTTGGCTCTCTTGCAGTGACCTGTGAAGAAGAATGATCCGCCCCAAAAGTATCTATTTGGCAACTCTGTGTGTTTTCACAAGTGGATTCATGACACCTCATGTGCGGAGCAGCTGACACTTAGTTTACTGTTGTTTTTTTTATCTCCTGCTGTTGCTGTTTGTTTTGGTGTGTTTAAAGCCGGGGAGGAAGACATTAGGGACGCAGACAAAAAAAAAAAAAAAGAGAGAGAGAGAGAGAGAGAGAGAGAGAGAGAGAGAGAGAGAGAGAGAGAGAGAGAGAGAGAACGCTCCAGCTTTGCTATCTACTTGCACTAAAATTGTTTTAATGCATCATTGCTTCTATAAATATATAGCATTGTAAAGTGGACATTTTAGATATCCGTATTATTTATTTTTACATACCATAAGAGGTCCGAGCAGGCGAAATATAAGGTTTCTGACATTCTTACGACATATCTGACTTTTTTTATTGACTGTCTAAAAGTGTTGCTGCAGCTTTTATGTTCAAATTGGTGGTGCTAAAAAGGACCCTTGCTTGAGACCAAACGCAAAGTCAGCTATTTTGGTTTGAAGCAACCTTATACTTGGATGACGTTCTACTCGAGAGGTTGCCTGAACGTGCCCCGATTGGACAACTTGAGACGTTTTCTGTCTTTGATTGTCAAATTTTTATGTGTTTGTTTACACTCTGTAGCGTTTTGCTGTTCGTGAAAGCCGATCCAGTCGTCCCGGATTCCCCGCTAAACTTAGCTGTTGCTCCTTGACGGTGACCGAGCACTTTTTTCTCATCTTACCGGCCCGTTGTCTCATCTTACTCTGCGAATCAAGTCACTGATATGGAAAATATGGATCGAGGTGCGGGTTAGCAGGAGCGAGGAAATTGTTGTTGACATCTTAGATGCTGCTTTCAAGGTCAAGTCAACGGCAATGTGTGAACAACTACAACCACGGCGACGTGACATGTCACGATTAAGTAAGGAGATGACGCAACACAACAGGTCGAGAGTCGTGTTTTGTCCCTTCAAAACATGCTCTTCTAATTCAAAGTAGTCCATTTGCAGAACAAAAAAGAAAAATGACAATGTGATAAATTGCAATAAATTTATTTTTCTGCCTTCTTGAGTCGGTAAAGCTTATAAATGGCTCACTGACATGACTTTGACAAAGTGGTATTGTGCTTAATAATCAATTTGCTTTCATAGTTTATCTTCTTTCTGTCAGATGGCTCCAGGAATTCCTTTCATTTTAGATTGATAGTTGTACATTGTCTGGATCCCTAATAAGCATGAATTTTTAATTCAAAGCAGCAATTTGGATGGATTGCAGAGCCATAGACATCACGTTCAACAAAGATTGAACATTTTCAACAATGAAGGACCCGTAGCACCAATGACATTTCACCCTTTGACCTCTTTCACTGTGGTGGTCTGTATGGCTTATTAATCCGGGCCACATAAAGTATGAAAGCTGCCATTGTGGGGCCCAAATAAAGATGCTGTGTCTTCTTCATATCCAGCAAGTGTGTGTGTGTGTGTGTGTGGGGGGGGGGGTCTGCTCGGTGAATTTTCACACACATTCCAATCAACATCTGAGCGCACATGTAGGGTTGAACGGCAGTCTGCTGCCCCCTGCTGGACACAACGCCCGCTTGCATATTTCTCGAATGATGCTGCCAGACAGTTAACAGTTTAGATGGTGAGCTAGTGAGTAAGTTAGTAAGCTAGTGAGTCAGTCAGTTAGTCAGTTAGCTATCTAGCTAGTTAGCTAGTTACTATATAGATACAAAATATGACCAAATATGTTTCCTTTAATGTAACACGTACTTCTGACTATTCATAACTGATTTCTAACTACAAAGACATCACAAGATGATATTTTGAGGGGGGGGGGGCTGTGAATTTACTTTAAATGTCACCGCGTGCCTCTACAGGAATGATAAATGGCCATCTGAATAATTCATAAATCAAAAAGACACACTAGCACTGCCTCGAAGGCTGAGAACAAACAGAAAATAAAATGGAGTAATTAATTCGAGATCGGGAAAGCTATAAACAGCACATAATAACCTGCCCCAACACACACACACACACACACCACAATCGAAATGACAGTGCCTAAAACACATTCTTTCAAAAGGTCTCTCTCGACCGCCGCGGGACGAGGGAGTCGACTAATCCCTTTAATTAATTAGCTCAATTGTTTCAGACATTTAAATTAGTCTGCCGTCACTCTGAGGGCCAAGCGTGAGGATTCAAAGAAAGCGTCTGCTGTATCTTTTATGTATCGCCTTGTATTCTTCTGAACACAAGGGGCCAGTCTACTTCATTTTTCAATTACAACGGTGGAGGTGCTATGAGATAGAAATGGGGAGAGCTGAAGTATTTTATATAAAAAAAAAAATAAAAAAAAAAGTCTATTACACAGATTTGTGTAGGACATTTCAAGTCAAACTTTACGAGTGAGAGATGTGACCCATTAAAGTTTGAAGTGACCATCACTCTACTCTTTCATCTTGTGTTTTGGAGCATTTAGCACAGTGGTGTTAGAAATCCAAGGCCCGATTAGGCAGCGTGAAAGTAAGCGCCACCTCCGCCTGACAGCACCACACGATTCGTGCTGGAGATCTCATTAGCCTCGGGACAATCCACATGTTTGACCCAAGTCAATGTTAATGATTATGCTTGTATGGAAATGGCGCCTCGGTGACTCACGCTCGTGATTCAGGCTGATGTGTGTATTTATGACTCTTGTGTGTTTCCGTGTGTGATTTTATCCGGGTGTGAGCGCTCGCTCTACTGTTGACAAATTTGCGGACAAATTAAAACGCTATCGATCCAGCTGCCTCCTCCGGAGGTGATGAAGTCACGGCAGCTGAGCTTTGAATCATAACTGATCCCAAACACGTAAGGATCTTTCCCAACAACATTTACCGAACCCGAACAACAACATTTACCGAACCCGAACATGCAATAACGTCACACTTGACAGTTGATTGTGGGGAAAAAAAAAAAAAAAAAAAGAAAACAGGGTCCTGATACGAATCTGACAGCGATCATTGCGCAATTTAGTGAGCGGAAAAGGCAAAGACGACTGTCGTGTTGCTTCATATACGGCCAAAGTTTTTTTTTAGATGGCAACAACAAAGCATGCTGTGTCACACGCTGCGGTCACAAGAGTCACTTGACTCTGTGGTGGCAATGGAATTTTTGTGCCAGTGTGTGAAAATTTTTCAGTCAAGCAGACTTGTTGGATGAGAGACTTGGCCTATAAAGTAATCACAGCACTCTTGTCTTGTAAACTTAAATGAATTCTGGTATCAAATGATCGAAGAATATGGCATGCATTTGAAATATGGCAGGAGTCAGAAGGACTAAAAATTTTATTCTGATGTGGGGTGGCCAAAGAATGACCAGGCCATTGCTACAGTGTAGCTCCGCCCCTGCTTGTTGAACAAGAGGTTTATGGCATATTGAAAGTTTGGGACGTAATAACAGGTAATATATTGCAATATTTTTTTTTGTCTCGATACTTGTCAGACAATTAAAAATCACAAGGATGACTCTTGTAGTAGTCACCGAGGGTTGTTTTGAACATCTCACAACATTTGTTTTGATTCTCGAAAGTCTGTAAAGTGCATCACACGACAGCACGAAGGACAAAAGAATGCTGTGAGTCAAGAGGTAGTGAGCAAGGGGGATGATGTCAAAACTCCAAGGTGGGGCAGCAGCAGTAGGTCGAGCGTCTACTGCACCTTTAAAATACCGAAAGTGTTCACTTTGAATGACGTCAGACGCACGCTTGCGTGGGCAGGAAGCTTGGTGCCGTGGCTAATCTTTGATAAAATTAGCAAGCACAAAACCGGAAACTGTAATATAAACGTAATGGTACGTCAATAAAAACCTGCAGTCGGCCAATGTAAATTGAAACGCGTGATTTTATTTTGAAAGGGTCTAAGAGAAAGTAGATGGCGTGTTGAGTACACTTAACTATATCAAAGTGAGGGGGAAACCAGCGCGGTGTGCTTAGTTGAGCGAACAGTGTAGAAGCGAAGGGCGCAAGTACAACAACAGGCCGGGTGGTGTTAGCATTGACTCGACATGTCACGACACCATTGCTGAGTGTGGCTCGGGAACAACCGAGCGTTAGCCCCCCCCCCCAGCCGTACACACACCCGGGAGCGGCGCTAGTTCGGCAGCCACGCCCCGTAAGCCAGCGACTGGAGAGCCCCCTCCCCTCCGAATACAACTGCTGGCGGCGAGGAAACGAGGCTGCTCTCTCGGGGAACCATGAGGGAGTACAAAGTGGTGGTCCTCGGCTCCGGAGGCGTCGGCAAATCCGCGCTGACTGTCCAATTTGTGACGGGGTCCTTCATCGAGAAGTACGACCCTACGATAGAGGATTTCTACCGGAAGGAGATCGAGGTGGACTCTTCGCCGTCCGTCCTGGAGATCCTGGACACGGCAGGCACCGAGCAGTTCGCCTCCATGCGAGACTTGTACATCAAAAACGGCCAGGGCTTCATCCTGGTCTACAGCCTGGTCAACCAGCAGAGCTTCCAGGACATCAAGCCCATGCGGGACCAGATCATTCGGGTGAAACGGTACGAGAGAGTGCCCATGATCTTGGTGGGCAATAAAGTGGATCTGGAGGGGGAACGGGAGGTGTCGTCCGGCGAAGGCAAGGCGCTGGCGGACGACTGGAACTGTCCCTTCATGGAGACCTCGGCCAAGAACAAGACTTCGGTGGACGAGCTTTTCGCCGAGATAGTCCGCCAGATGAACTATGCGTCCACGCCGAATGGCGACGACCAATGTTGTTCGTCCTGTGTCATCTTGTAAAGGAAACTTTGGCTTCTTGTTCGCTTTTTTTTGCAATGGTGAGTCGAGTCGTTCCTACTGTGTCTTTTATAAACGTGACTTTCTTGACTTCACGCTCCCATAAGTTTGGCTGAGGCTGTGGTCGCCCTTTGTTTGAACAAAAAAAAACCTTGGCAAATTCAAATGAAAAGTCTGTGGAAGGGTGGGGCGGGGGCCAAGGCAGAAACCACCAAATTTTTGGTGGGATCCGTTTTGAAAGCTCGTTTTCAGCATTACATTAAAATAATTTCATATTCTCAACAATTTTCCTTTACTGATTGATGAATGTGTTAACATCCTGTTGTCTTACCAAGTCAACAAAGGCAAACGTCATTGTAAAACTTTACAGAATGGAACTACCTAGTAGCTACTTTAACAGAATTGTTTTTTTTTTCTTCCTGGTCACGTGGCCACTTGTTGCTAGGTAAAGTTCAAGAGGCTGAATCTTAGCTGCCCCACTGGCCAATGAAAGAATAGGCTAACACTAATCAGGTTAGGAAATTAAAACTAAGAGTAAAAAAAAAAACCTCCAACATTTTGTGACTGCTAAATATTAAACGCATGCTACTTGTGAATTTAACATGAATTTATAATTAATGAGGCTCCTCTGCTTACGTTCCCACGGTGGCAACATGACCTAAATTTGTAAAAAAGTTGCAAAAGACTGCAGTATATCACTGAGTTTATAACACAGCAGTTAAATCATATGTACAGTAAATATTTGTATGAAAAATACGGAATAAATGTATTTAGATTGTAGCATAAGAATATGTCACGCGGCACACAAGGGCTACATTCAGTTACCACTGCCACTTTCATATTTATAGCCTATAATATGTATTGGAATTATGACTTTAATATTGTGTCAGTGATTATGAGATTAGATTGGATTATGGAATGTTCCAATTTAAACATTTGGAATGTCGCTAATGTAGAAACCAAAACCGAGGAACCCATTGAACCCAAGTGTAGGCTTAATGTACGTATAAAGGCTTTCACACAAAGTTTGTCACCTAACATTTACAAGCTTGCTCAGTGGCACACTGGCAGCAGAACCTCCTCTTGACCTAGTTACTTTTTGGTCCAGTTAGTCATGAACTTGTGACCTTGTAGTCCCGAAACCAGTTCCTTCCAGACTGAGTCAGCTCTTTTCTTTCGTTTGTTTCGTTCTTGTTTTTCACACTGATAGGATTGAGGAATCTTCTGACTCGATTACAGAACTGAAGAGACGAGTTGTTCTTGGAATTTGATTAGCTTTAAAGAAGTCGGAGGTTGGTTCTCTGCCATGGGACCGCGTAGGCTCTTTTCACTTTCTCAGAGCTTCTCCCAGAGTTTCTTTATTGGCCCGCATCCTGGGACTCGTTTGTGGTCCTGGCTTGATTGGTGACCATTGTTTTTGTTTTTTTGTGGCAGTGTGTTGCAGCAAGTGTGTCTTGTTGGCGTCTCAGCCTGGCCTCGGAGGAAAAATGAAGAGGAATGCTGCAGGGGGAACAAGACGTGGAGGAGGGGAGGGGTCCATCCACTCTTCAGGAATTCTGCTGGGTCAGAGAATCTTTGCGGCGTGGTCCACAGTTGAGGTCTGATCCAACCAGTTCTAGACCACCAGGGAACTCAAACATTTTCCCTCAAGCACGACGCAATGAACATTCAAAGGCGACGGAGGGGAAGAAAAAGACTTTGAAAATATATTTTGTTAATAACCACACTCAAAAACCTGGACGGGTACAAACGAGTGTTTTTGTTCCAAAGTCTAACAAGTTGGTGGTGGAATAACGCAACAACTCTCTTCTTGTCGGGGTTACAAGGAGATCTTAATAGACTTGGCGTGAGGACCACCGCCTCGTGTCCAGTGCCTTTTTATTTTTTTTGATCCCACCTCCTCAACACACTTCAACTGTTCCTGTTTAGTGCCAACACACCTAGAGGTGTTCTGTTCAAGGACTGGTGCTCTTCTGTACGTTTGGGTCATTTTGTTTTGTTTTTCTCCTTTGAGTTGACGGTGTTTAGGGCCGCGTCCAGTCTTGAAACGCACAGGTACTGGAAAACCATTACAACAACGGCACCCGACCACTTGCAGACCTCTTCAATCAATCTTTGATTTTGTTGGACAAGTGATGATGATAATAATGTACATGGTGTTGACAAATCTAATCCTGATTGTAAAGTGAATTTTGGACCAGCCTTTTAACTGTGGCCGGTCTGTTTTTAAAAAAAAAAAAGAACTTTTAATACAGATGGCTTTTTTTTAAAAAACAAAACAGGTTGTGTTCTTTCTTTTGTTCCCTTTTCTGTTCTGCTTTTATCATGACCAATAAGGCCAGTCAACCAATGGGGGGACAAACTTTTGTCTTAACCATTAAAATATGGCAAAGTCATGAAAGACAATCTTCTAAAACCTAAATTTTCACAAAAATGTCACAAAAAGAAAAACAGCAGGGTATGTCACAATACTTCCTCCCTTAACCTAAAAATGACAAGGTTCTTTGCACAACAGGAAGTAAAGCTACCAACGGAATAATCTTACTTGCGCTCAAAACTTCCGCTACATAAAAAACAAAGTTTACGATAGATTTCTATCTTGAAGGTTGCTCTTGGCTTCTAAGCCCGTTTGCAATCGTAATCCTCACATCCATACCGTTGGTATCAAATTACACATACGTGCTGTATTTATGTGCGTGTCAGTATGTCAGTCATGTGAAGCGGCCAAACTCCGGAGTCAGCGTTTTTGACTGATCGCGGAATCAGGTGAGAACGGACGGCGTTGCGATAAAAGATAAAAACTACATACGCCATACATCTCAGCAGTTGATGAACTTCAAACTGTTTCTCGATAAGAGCATTTATTGCTGCTTATAAGCCAGATGGTGTGAACGTTAACAATCTCCTTCATCTTTTGACCGTTTCAAGCTGCGACTCCCGTAAACGTGATAGCTGAAGAATTTGCCCTTTGGTGGAACACGGTGGCGTGGCAGGTTTTTCTTTCTGCTCGAGGGTTTCACTTCCTAATTTCAACCTCATATTTTCTAGACTTAAGATATCGCACATTTTTTTAATGTGGTCACGTGATGTGGTTGCCATGGTTACGGGGGTTTGAGCTGTGGCGTGACCTCGAGGGCGGCGGCCATTTTGACCACACATACACAAAAACGACTTTGCATTAAAACTGCTTATTGATCTCCTAAGGATAAATCAGGCTTTTCTGCTGGTGTTGCCGTGATGAGTGGCTCGTTTAAACATTTTTTTTTTTTTTTTTTTAAACACCAGACTTAATCACTATATAGACTCCTCACTGAATTACAGGCTGCATCTGCTCCCCGAGCGTCAGAGTGCTATTTTGGAGGCTCTGTTGTGTACAAGCTTGCGGTTTTCTTTTCTCCTCTGGCTGTAGCTCTTTGGCATTCCTCCTAACTGTATTAGCCTCCCTTCATCGAGTTAGCCAACGCCGATAATTAAGCCCAAAAAAAAAAAAACGCCTGTGCAGCATCTGCGTTAAATCTAAAGTGACAACATGAGTTGATTTAGCCTGGCCATCGTGGTCAGCGATGTTACGAGTCCACAAGTGCAATGCGAGCAGTGCTTTCTCGCTACTGACAACGAATAAAACGGGGTACACTTCAGCTTTTTTGAAAACAAACAAAAAAAAGAGACCAAAAAATGGTAAGTGTGCTAACAATTCTTATAATAGTACGCCAAATAATTAATAATTATTGTTGAGAGGCTGACAATAAAAGATACTATTTACTACGACTACAGTTTAAAAAAAGATTTTGAGGCTTGATTTTTTTTTTTAACTCAGACATTTTGACTTTTCCGCTATATTTTTCCAAAAAAGTAGAGTTAATCCTTCAGATGCTCACAGAGTCGAAGTCTCAGAAGATTTGCAAAGGTCTCAGGAGATTTGTGTAAGTCTGCTGAGGTCTTAAGTGAGGTCATGCAGAATTTTTCATTTCTTTTTTTTTTTTTTTTTTTTGCCTAACAACAATTTTGATCCATCTCACAATTGTTTAACTTCCGGACTAAGTAAGTCCAGAAGGGTTATTGCCGTCCTTTAAAATATCCCCAACCGTCGTTTGCGTGCTTCACCATAGCAAAATGTGGAAAGAACCACTTCCTGTTTGCTTTTTCCCCTATTCAGAATTTCTGCTGCACTACTTCCCGCAAAGAAGCCGAGACTTGTTCGACCTGACAAGGGTCGGTCTGTTTGAGCCGAGAGTCCCTCCGTTTCCCCCGCGAGTCGGGGAGCGGCGTTTCTCCCTGTGGAGCTCGAATGGGAATGCCCCTGAATTCCTCCCATTCCCAACATTCCGCACGCTGTCATGTCTGGACATGTTTTTAGCCGGTAGCAACGGGAGTGCTATGGATGTGACTAGCTAGTTTTTTAGCACATTTGTGAGTTCAGTTATTGGGAGATACCACGCAAAGAATTAAGCAACAAAGTACTTCATCATCCCCGATGTGTCGCAAGATTGATCCAGACATCTTAAATGCACTTATGCCCTTTTTTGAAATTACAGAACACCCAAAAAAGAAAGTAGGCCAAAGGATCCAGTTGGACTGGTCCAGTTACTTGTAACACTATTGTTTGTCTATGTGAAGCCCTTTGAGACTGCTTGTGATTTAGGGCTATACAAATAAACTTGACTTGACTTAACATCCCCGTGTGGATTAGTAGCTTTTGTTTGGTGACATGGCCACCACGTTTTCAACAACAGAATGCGGCCATGATATAATTGCCGTGAAAACGCACTTTCACACAAGTACAGTCGTTCGCTCTCTCTGGTCTGAAATTTGGTTTTAGGCAGTGTCCGTTTCTTGGTTTGTTTTCGCAAAATCGCAACAAAAATCACACAGTTCTCTTACTGTCAAATACGAAAGAGGAATGTTTGCTTACGGACTGGCATCAAAATGAAAAAAAAAAAAAAAGCTGTTGTTGATGTTGTCATGATTAGAACTGGACAAGTCACGAGAAAACCGCAAACAAGGAAATAGCCAACCCACATGATGCGCTAAAAAGACGTTTCGATTCTGCTCACATCACCATGATGACTAGATCTTATCATCCTGCTAGCTACATGACAGAATCCAAACAGGTTTCAAAGATGTTTGGGGTAAAAAGGAGTTTGTTCGATTGCCTTTGGAACCATACCGTGACCACGTCTTTCTGAAAGACCGGTCGGGTTGGTCCCTATCTGTTTGTTTGCTGTGTTCCCACCTGTTCAAATGAACTACAGGGTAGAAAAAAAATAAAAAAAAATAAAAAATATATATATATATATACTGAAGACATTTTGGTGTCAAAGCATCCTAAGAGTGTTTAGGGTCTTAAGGTCTTTTTCCTCAGCTCTGTGTTGCCTTCAGAGCGACTGACAGAGTTGCTGCGGTTTGGGTGTGGTTTCACTCGCTGCCACGGGACTTATGGTTTGGAACATTTCCTCGTCGTTTTATTTAGTAGCCACGCACGCGCAATGCGAGGCCTGCTTGCCTCCGGACGGCCGTACGTAACCATTTGAGTGCACACATGCATTTAGAGAAAGGAAGGATGAGTCTCTGCTTTTCGGGTAATTGCGCATGATTCTAGGCCGAAACCGCATAAGGGCCTATGTCGCGTGATAGCTCTCTGGGAGTTTCTCATCTGGAATATAATGATAGACGCACTTCCCAAACCTCTGGCTCCACCATGATGGTTAGGAACACTCTGGGTCCAGACGACAGAAGAATAGCATCCTCGTGTCTAGGATGGTTTGGTCTTGAGTAATCAATCTATTTGTTTGTTTCTTTGGTTTACTTCGGTTTATTTTAAATATGCTATTTATACATGTGGTTGGGTAGGGTACACCACCTTTTGTCGACCTAATGTTGCACCATCCAGTGTTCGACATTGGAATTACACACAGAACAGATGACTTATTAATTGTGAAAATAACGTGAACGCATACCTGGAGGGGAGGGGAGTTTACTGTATTTAAAAGCATTACATTTATCCTCTTGTACTATTGTGACTTACTGGGTCACTCACAGTAGTTGTGAAACTCTTCTTTGTTTGTCTCTGCATGACTATACTGCCCCCAGTGGCCAGTTAACGCACACCATAGGAGCTTCAATGAATTAATGAGGATGGACAATTTCTTTAATTCTATACATTTGATTTAATTATGTTGCTGTTGCACATTTTTATTATATAAATGTGTATTATATAATATATACATTTTTACATATAATTATAGATTATTTTTGTTTTTTGCTGAACGGAGGTTAGAATGGATTGACCTTTCCATTGATTTTATCGGAAAAAGATTTGCACTGCAAACGTTTGAAGCATAATCGTGGATCGTATTTGCTGAGAAAAATACCGCATTTGACCCCGACTCTTCCTGCTTTCCCACCCCCCATCGTCATCATGTACAAGAGCAATTGGAGGAGCCTTTGTGGCATCCTCCTCCGGGGCCTGAGTCATGTGAATGCTTCCCACCACCTCATCCGTACCATGCTGTCACCACAGCAACCCCGTCCCGCATTCTGACTAACGTGCCGCGACATCCCTGACCTTCCTACCCGGCCCCCCTGGACGGGTTGTGCTTCTCTTTCCATCATCTTCCATCGCCTCCTTCCCTCCCCGCATTCCTTGGCCTGTCATATTGCTACTGAGGTGTTTGCTTATCTCCACACGCTGTTCTTCCTTCGACTCAACCCCCCCACCCTCCCAGTCAGGAGTTGTGATTCATGATCAAACTTTGTTCCCCGGGCACATTTTGTACAACGTGTCTTTCGTAACCTGAGCGGCAGGCAAACGAGGTGGGAGTGAAAAAACAAAAAGCTATAGAAACAATATGTCTCCCTCTTTCTCAATTTAGAAAAGAGAAGAATAGAATGGAATTATGTGTAAAATTTTATTTGACTTCCCCTGCAATCTTTCCAGCAGGGTTGGCGCTTTTACAGCGGCGGCATTAGCATAACATTGACGTTTAAGGTATCAGCCAGGCCTCTTTATTGTTGTTTTACTGTTAAAGCAACAGTAAGGAAGAATGTTTTTTTTTTTTTATGTTTTTATTGCTCCATGACTTTTAGTACTCCCAGGCACAACTCGGAACAATAACATGTAGCGCGAGAGGTGTTCTGGCAGCTCAAACACTGACCGTGAGAGAATGTTGCCATGGCAATGACAGAGATGCTACGATAGGCCAGTATCACGGCCGAAAGATTTTTTTTTAATTTTTTTTACTTGTAGCTTTTGAAAAGCTTTCACTGCACCCATGATGAAAATGTTATTACAACAGTAAAATGAAATTTTGCTTACTCTATCAAGAAAAAGTGCAAGTTCTTCCACACTTTCATCATACTTGGATGTATTTGTTGGCTTAGTCGTCGTTTATGACCCAATCTTTAAAAATGCCCCGTTGTTGACGTTTATGGGAATTTTGCAGCGGCAAATCCCGCAGGAAATTGTTCATATCCTGCGTGGAGCAATGGAAGAGGAAGTCTCGTGTGACACTGAGAATCTGCGGCCTCGTGACCCACATTAGCGCCGCTGGGCCACACAGCAAATTTGGGGTGCACCCACATTTTTGTTTTCATAAAGCAGCTGCTCTCCCGAGTGTTTTGCTAACTCCGAAGAGGAATGTTTACAATTAGGGTGCAGTGAAAGTGTGTGTATCCAACATACGTAGAAATATTATATTAAGAAAGCGCGAGAGAGTTGAGAGAGTTTTGCAATATCCGCGGGCACATTGTTTGGTGAATGACTTAATTGTGAGGACGTGCGAAAGAAGCACTCCAAGATAATTGTCACATGTGACATGACACTGAATGGCGTCGATGGTATCAAGTGACGAGCACGGTGCTGACAGGAAGGATGGGTGGATCCACAATTCCTGTGCCCTGACTGGGACTTTTCACGCTCGCATTTTCCTTCATTGACAGTTTGGAACCTCTGTCTTGAACGAGGACAGTCAATGTGGGCCTCCAGAATAATCCTAAGAATAAAATAAAATATACTAAGTATTTTTTAAAATGTGTATTTAAAAAAATAGTTTTAATCATATTTTAAGTATATTTTAAAAATATTTTTAATAAGCTAAAAATGAATACAAATGTATTTACTAACTATACAGATAAAAAAAAATGTTAAAACCACTAATATGTGTAACTATTTTTTGAAAATATTGAAATTGTTAAACTATCGTTTATATTTCATTAATATTCTTTTTTTTTATTCTAAGACGCAAATGATACATTTAACATTTTCAACGAATGAAAATTACAAAAAATAGGTTTATTAAAAATAATGACTAAGATTATGAAGAACATTACATTCAATATTTATTTTAACAAGTGTTGGCGTAACTTTGGTTGCATCCTAATATTTTTTTATCCCGTTCATAAATACGTTTTGGAGCTGCGTTGGCCCCAGGCAGACTCGTCGTTTCATCTGCTTTGCCCCCCTTTCAGCTGCAGCGCGTGTTGCTCTCTTCATCTCTCATCTCAGCAAACGAGCGTGTTAGCCTCTTCGGTTGGTGCTCCGTATTCATTTGACAGAAGGACAAATGTTGACTAAATCAGATTTCCCAGCCGCCAAATGCCTCCCGTGAGATTTGTTTCCCTTTTGCAAGTGTGATTAGAGCCCGGCTGATTGATATTTAATGTGTGAAATGTCAACTGGAATGACTTGTGCGCCAATTAGGACAAGGGAGGAGGGTGGAAATCAATATCAAGACTGAGCATATCAATGAGGCTGGGAGAGAGAAACTAAAGTAAAGATGGAGGAGAGCAACCGATTTGAATGATACGAAGGCACGTGGAGCGCAAAAAAAACCAACAAATTGCTATTCTTAAAACCATTTTTTACTTTGACGTTTACATTAATGGTTCAAAATGTTGAACCGAGCGATTCCAATCGCTGATAGTCTTGAATAAAATATTCCTACCAGAGGTGCAAAGTGCAGATCCATCTTCATCGCTAAATATTATGCAATTTGTGGAACATAACTATGACTAAAAAGTACAGCGTAGTGGTGGGTTGTATTTTCGCAGTATTTGTTTTTGGTTGTTTGTGTACCTATCCATCAAAATATGTATTTTCATGAAACTGATCCTGATACAAAAAAAGAAAAGGCATTTCTGTAGTGTTTACTTTACTTTAGTCAAAGTTGTCTCAAAATGCTAATTTGATAAAATGGGTGTTGAATGCCTCTTGGCCATATGGACCTTGAGGGGCTTATTGGACCCCCCTCCCCCCCCGGGTCTGCTGTTCAAGGGCCATCTTTTCTCAAAGTTACTGTCAAGAGTTCCTGTATGACATTTTCATGAAAATAATCAAACTCTATTTTGCTTACTGTTGTATATTGTTCTTATATCTATACGTGTTGTTCATACGCTTTGTTTTTGCAGTTGCGTCTGTGTGTGTATGTTGTTTTGAGGAAATCTACACTTTGGACCATATGGTGCCTGCTGGGCAAAGATAAATCCCCACAGGACACACACACACACACACACATACATACACACGTCACATAAGGAGCCCACCTACGTTATCGAGTTGCCACCTTCGCGTCTGCGGTTGCGTAACAGCAATATGCAACCTCTGTGTTAACTTGTCAGCCAGTCTTCCTCCTCCCACTCAGTTGATCTTTCGTCTGCCTACCAGCCTGTGCTTGTCTACGTGTACTGTACTAAAAAATATATCTATATCTATATCTATATATATATACAGATATAAAAATCCAATACAAGTGTAGCAAGAAGCAAGCCTTTCACAACAGTACATTTAACACAGACAACAAAATGATACCCGAGTCGAATGCAGAAGAGGCACATTCAGTTCCAAAATCGCTGACACAGGCCGACTAGTTGCTTCACTTTACATGTCTGATCTGCCAAGACTTGCATCAGACTGAAACTTAAAAAAAAAAAAAAAAAAAAAAAAAACAGGAAGGTCATGGAATCAAAAAGAATCACAATTCCTCTTTCTAGCTCTCTGTGCAAACGAAGTAAGGCCATTTTGTAAAAAAAAATATGGTGATAGAGGCTTTTGTGGCTGGCGTGCTAACACTGACAAGGGCACAGCTGCCCGAGAGAAAAAAAAAAAAAAGATTCGCTGCTTTGGTTGCAATTGCTGCAGTTAAGGTAACAAAAACGGCACAAGAAGAAAAAAAGACAGGCGGCTAAACTTCAGACTTGGCCTGCTCGACCCGTCGCTATGACGACGCCACCCTTTAATTGGCGCTATCCGCACTTCTATCCTGTCCCTCTGTGGGTATTATAACACACGAGCATCATTAGGTAAACAATGTGGGTAAATGTGCTCTTGGGCTTTGTTATCACGACATCTCCTTCCTGGGATATCGGAATCAAAAAAAAATCATCCGGAAGTGAATCGACATTGATCGTGATTGATGCGGATCCATTCTTTGAAAAGGAGACGTACGTCTCTCGCAAGATTCTCAGGCTAATTCGAGCTGAATGAAATGTCGCGTGTGTTCCCAATCGACACGATGCGATTTAACGGTGGTGGTTTACCGCCTTGTCAAGGTGCACGGCTCCTCCGCCGTGTCCGTCATGCTTCCCGCGGAATATTTGCCTATTTCTGGAACCGAGTGTAGGCGGCTGAGAGCGAAATGTTCTTATGCCAGGAGGACAGGGAGATGTTCTTGTGAGGAAGCGTTGGCTGGCCACAATATTAGGAACACCTCCGGAAAGATAACACGACTTGTTGTTTTATTGACAATATCAGAGGTATTAATAATAAGATGATTGTAATGACTTCACTTGGCTGGCAACATATTAGAAGTTAGACGAAAAAGCAATCATTCACTTTAATTATTCATTCTGTTACATCATGACTCATTCGAAAGTTCAAATGAACGATAATGCAGAAGGTACATTTAAAAACTATTTTGGTGCACGGCTCGCAGCAGGTGGCTCAATCTGACACGGCAAGCAGCCGAGCGGCGGCGACGAGCCACGGGTAAGCGAGCTATTACCGAAAACCGTTACAAAAGGTGTTTTGGATGGAACAACAGCTCGACTCAGCTGTGCATTCCTGTGAAGTGAATTCACTCCTCGCAACCTCCAGGGAGCGGACAAGCCGACACACATCAGCATACACTACATCGGAGACCGCTGATGATAAGATAGCGTTGGGCTAAATGGCTAGTTGGAAGATAGCATTGAAGCATTGTAACCGTTGACAGGAAACACTCAAAAGACGCGAAAAGAACAACTATTCGCCCTCACCAACATGTTAGGTGTTCAAGATAGCTAATGTGGAAATGTCCCAAATGAAGCTTCAAATTTGCTTCATGAATCGGTTGTTGTATTTTGGACTATTTCAGAAAGCACTGTTGGGATTAAGAAATAAGTCATTATACTTTCAGCGCAATGTTGAACAGAGCGCCATCTAGAGGAGTCAATACAACTGGTTTATGAAGCAAATTTGAAGCTTCATTTTCCCCTATCGCTAGTGGGAACCAAAAGTAGCCCCATAGATCACTGCAATCAAGCTCAGAACCATACGTTTTTTGTTTTGGTTTTTAACATTGGGAGGGGAAGAGGAGCCATATTGTAAGTAGTTGAGTGAAGTGAGATTGTGACAGTACACGCTGGTACCATTGTGTTGGACTCAATGCAGGCCCTGTCATAGACCCCACAAACACACCGAACTCTATTGTCTTTTATGATTAAAGCGCCGTGCGAGCGATTTTCACATTTTGGCAGCTGGTCAAGTGTGAAAAGCGATTTCACCTGTGATAAAAGTGCCTGGGCAATCGGAGTGTATTTTTATATGGGGGGGGCGGTCAGTCCCTGTTTGGATTTCAAGAGGCAGAACTAAATCGGACTACGCCTATATTTTCCTTGCCATTACTTTGCTTTAAAAACCGATGACTGCAACCAGCTTTTGTTGCCCCTGTGCTTTTGTTGCATCCACATTTTTATTTTATTTTATTTGATAATGCAGCTCATGGCCAAGTGTTGCATTCGTCTGCGTGGGGTCACAGCTTGTCTGAGCCTCTCTTCAAATGCGCTATCCACAGACAGAGAAAGCGAGAGGCAGAAAAAAAAAAAAAGATGAAAAGATGTAGCCGAGAGAGGACGGATGAGTCAGTGTGTAGGAGCGAGAGAAATACGTGTACGGCTCTCTGACAAGCGCGATTGTTATCTCAGCTCTAAGTGCAAAGCCGTTTATCCGTTTCTCTCGCTTCAGCTGTGTATCAATACATTCTGTCTGTCTACTCATCTAATTAGTTCGACCAAGTCTTCGATGTGGATCAAATACATGCGATCCGAGACCCGTGGCAAGTTTTGACCCAGGTCCTACCGAGCCACGGTTGTCAGACGTTCTGTTTAACGGCAGGCAGAAAAATATGAGCTCACCTATTTCACGGATGAGCTCATACTGCGGCTGCCTTTTGTTCGCTCGTGGCCAAACGCATTCTCTCTCGTGTCCGCCGCCACGCTGCGAGTCAAAATATGAATGTATATCAACGTGAAGTACACCAGCGTGATCTCGGAAGATCCGTACTGACAGAGTCAAACGAAACTGAGCAGTTTCAAGGACATAGTAAGAGTCACTTATCATTTGAGCTTTTAAATTTTGAAACGATGAAAGAAAATATTCATCACGGTAAACGGGGAATTAATTAAACTCGTATTTCTAACTGTTCCATGTTTCCCATGGCAACAGAGTTGAAAATGTCAGAGAAAAGTGTACATTTTGCCGTCCTGATGATGTCATCGTTTTCTCCAAGCCAAGGCGCACTAAATGATTTATGGCGGATGTTTTAGTCACTTTGCGGTATGTGTGTTGTCTACACATTCTCACAAACTGCCACTTGTACTGTTTGCCATTCTTTGTTGTGTGAAAAGATACAGGATGCTTAGCAGGAATGACAGAATATACAGATCAAAGACAAAAAAACAAAAGAAGGAGGGGGGGGGGGGGTTTGTCATGTGTCATCCGAAGACAAAACTGTCATTCAACGACAGTGTGGGCCGCTCAGGCGGGAGGGGAGGGCTGCATCCGCGAGCTGAGCGGTGTGGGAGGAAAGAGTGAGAGGCGACACAGAGGAGTGAGCTATTTCCAGCGCACCATGACACCCCGACAGGACAGCGAGACGTACGACATGCTTGCATTTTCACCTCGCCTTTGAACACAACTCAGCGGGGAGTACCGACATGTCTGAAAAGTACTCGTGTCTATAAATTAGGGCTCTTTGATTAAATATCATCGCGATCCAAAATATAGAGCGGGTATTATTTATTCTGCGCACGTTTTTCTAAGGCTCGTCCAAAACGGCTAAACCGTCACACTGCAACTCATGAGTGGCCGACGGTATGATTTCAAAAGCGAAGTGTGGAGAGTCTTCGTTGCCCAAACCTGCAGCAATCACTTTCGACAATCTTTCGAGCAATCATCTATTTGTATTACGGGGCAATCTGCTTATTGACATGAACGCCATCTTGTTGATCGTTTTTAAAAACAACATGGCGCCTCAAGTCGTTGCTACTCTATGACAACACAAGGGGCGCAATTTACAGCTGCAGTCAACCACAAGCCAACCTTACACAGGGAAGCCAGGTTGGATTTTTATTCTGCAAAAAATTATTCCTACACAAAGATAATATCGCTCTGTTTTGATTGACAGGTCGATTCCCGAACGAGGGAGTGCTAGAAATGAAAGTAAATGAGTCCTATTTGATTTTTATTCCCTTGATGCTGCACTCAGCTGGTTCTAAATGCGTGTGTGGGAAAACCAAACAAATGTATCTTCTGGTTTACGCCCGGCGGGACTAAATTGCTGTTTGTCCACCACCCTTTCAAACATACACGCACACACACGCAAACACAGTCTGTAAACAATGCAACAACATTCCTGCCGCCTGTTTTTTTTTTTCGGGACATTTAAATCATCTTCACAGATGTTATCTTTGCGGCAAATGAGCATCCGCACCTTTCACTTTGTCACGACACTGCCTCATTGAACACTTAATTTGTTCGCTAATGAGATTCAGGAAAAGATGTGGGTGACTGTTGAGGACACTAACACAACAATAATAAAATCAAAACTTAGCATTGTCTTTGTCGAGGGAGAATGTTTTAGTTGCCCTTTTGGTGCCCTGGTCAGAATTACATGAAAATCATCATGGAAATGAAGAATAAAAACTCTCACGCAGAGATGATTAATTATGCCATTCTGATGAAGACACAGACACTTTTTTGGGGGGTGCGTAGACTAATGTGACATTTTTCCAGTCATTTTTTTGTCAGTTTTCAACTCAATGTTATTTTTCTAAAAGTGACAAAGACATGCAAAAGTTTTACTAAATGACTCATGCTTGTCTCCAGTCTTTTTGTATTGTGTACAAATTTGTTCTCATAAAACAATAGGACAGTTTGCAAATAATTACAGAGTACAAATAGGAACATGGACAAAATGAGGCCTCTAAATACTTTTTTTAAACTTCAATACACTCGGGAAATGACAAAAAAAAAGGGTACTTTACCTTGTACTTGTTGTGACGTCGCCCTCTAGTGGCATATTGACGAAGCTCCTCACACAATCCTCACACAAGCTTATTTGAATCCATTTTAAGGCATTTTGACATCCATCTCAACTCCAGGTGAGATCTGGTTCATTTCTCCACATACGATGACATCATCCTCCTACATGGGCACGACGGCACACACTGGGTCAATCACAGGTCATCTCATCAGCACCAGCAAAATGCCCCGTAACCATGACGACGAGCCCGAGTGCCAATAATGTGTGCGACGGACGCCCCCGCTCCCTCCATTGTTGTTTCCTTACACACTTGTGTTTATGGAGCGGACGAGTTGGTTCATCATCTGACACATTTGCAGACATTAGCTGTTGTCGAGCAACATATGGCTCATGCATAAGTAATGAGACGGAGGCGAGCCGCCGTCGGTTCTCTGCCGACGGGGGGTCGGGAGACGCGTGGGTGGCAACTGACGAGAGGGGATGCGAGGACTCTCGACGAGTGGCAATGAGTCACAACATTCGAGGGAAGGTCAGCTTTAATAAATGCCACAAGATGAAGATGGATTGAGATCATGATGGACATGTGACAATCCATGGACGTTTTCCTCAACTCGCCTTTTAGGACCCATTTATTATTATTATTATTATTATTGTTAAAAAAAGTTAAGCCTTACTCCCAAATGAATGTGTTCATAGGGCAAATAAACAGAGTTCCATTATAGCATGTTAATGAGAATAACACACAAGGGCTTCTCAACTTTCAAAAGGTGCCATCAGGTCCGATATGGTTCGGCCCACACAACTCTCGAGGTTAAACTCGAACCCAGCTAAGCAGCTTAGAGACAAAACCATGAAGGATTGATTCTTGTGTACATACAAAGCAACACTTCAAGTATTTGGAATGTGAGAACTGGTTTGGTATCTGATAGAGCTGAATTGGAGCAGAAAGTGAAACGTCTCATCTGTTTTTAGTTTACTTTTAGGATAAACATCTGTGCACCTGCTGGAATGACTCAAGATTAGAAAAAAAAAATTCTGACAGCATATTTTACCCATTAATAAATTGAAATGTAATGTGATAATATTTAACACTTACAGAAATTCAAGTCCCAGGAACCACAGCTGAGTGACCCAATACTTGGCCACTTGCTTGCTTCAAACTGTTTCATCCTCTTCCCTGTTGAGGTTGAAAGTAAAATTAAACATGAATGAAAGGAAATGATATGTTGTGGATTTAAGCAAACAAGATAAATTCGTCCTTAAAGTTTGCTTGCTTCCCGGCACTCAATGCAAAACGCAAATTAGCCAACTGCAGCTGTGTCAGTATAATTAATTGAAAAAGAGAGAAAAAAAACTTATACTGCCCCTTGGTGGCCAAGGCAGGAACAACAGTAGCCACTTAAAGTACTGCGCTACAAAGTAAAAATCTTTCCACGTCTTATGGACTTTTCCTATTCCTCAAGATAATAAATTCAATAAATAAAAAAATTATGAAACAATACATATAGTAAACATTATAATTTCTATTGTCTAGACTCTAGATAATGCTGGATGGAATTTCGTTTGATTAAAACGCCTTTCATAGCTGTTTCATTTAATATCTTAAATACTATTAGGCATTTATATATATATTTTTAGAAAACTACTTTGTGTACAGTTGTAACTGCATTTGAAATACACTTATACTGAAGTGCAGCATTTTGTCAGTTTATGTTGCAACTCTTCTTTTAGCCACGAGATGGCGCACGGCAATTACAAGTAAAAGTAACATCGCACAGCGCTGTTAAAGTTAAATAAATATAGTTAAACATCTCCCGCTCGTGTAATAAATTGATTGTAATAATTGTCAATTCATTAAAATATTTAAAAATATATTGTATTATTCCTGATAAATATTTAAATCGTTGAAACGTGCAAAAAGTCGCAATCTAAAGTTTAAAAGCACTGAGCGTGCATGCACTAGATTGTACTGTTATAGATTTGTGAGAGGGTCGATACTGCCCACTTGGGGGTCCACACATGAGAACCGGACGAGCGGTGTCTCCTTTCTCCTTCTATCCCCGCCCCCTGGCCCAGTGAGACTTTACCCCCAGTTTCATCCTGTCCAACCCGCTCTGCCTCTGCCTCAGAAGCGCTCTTTGCCGCGCGCGTACCGCACTGTACTCCTCTGTGTTCAATCCACACTGTTTCGCCTCCAAATCCGCTTTCACGCACTGTTTTGTGTGTGGATTCCTATACGATGTGGAATTAAGTCTTTGGAATTTAGGAGAGGGGGATTGGGAGAACATGTTCAACCTGCGGTAGGTCAACTGGACTGCAAGTTTCTGTTTCAGGTGAATATAAAACTTTGAAATGATTGACTGCATTGCATGGAGTTGCATTTTTAGTTTTTCAGGGTTTACTTCTGAGGTGTTTAAAAACTGGTATTGTTCTTATTTGTTTTGGGATAAATTTGACAAATTGGGCTGAGCTACAGTAAGAACTTGAGTACCCCATAAGTCTCGATGTACCTGTTTCAAGAGGGTTCCACCCTATGTATGCTTTCCGCCCTATGTAATAAAACTTTGTAACTCTTGTTTGGGGCAAAGGTACAAATTTAAAACCTCTCCTAAATCTTATTGGTTTTAGTTACAACTTTCATCTGTTAATGAGTAAACTATCGAAATCTGGGCACGACCGATTGAACTGCTATCCCGTCTTTGTTTGCCCTAAGGGTTGAGCTCGGCTCTCGGCAGGGTGGCGGTGTTTGCACTGCGGCCTTCCGGCTGTGACGCAGATAAGGAGGAGGACCACCCTTAATTGGACCATGGATATCGGCAACGACGTGGATCTGTCTAACAATAACATCATGCCCCTGTGGAAGCGTCGTACGGACAACCACAGAAGCCCGCCGGACTCGAGGAAGCCGCGGCCACGTAGCTACCACACCAACGGAGTCACGACGGCGGACTTCCCAGTTGAGGACAAGTGCGCTTTCACTTTGAGCCAGCCGGCTGAGAAACTGGTGGTTACGTCTCAGGGTGTAGGCAAGAACACGGCGGTGTTGAAGCATGTTTTACACAAACCTTCCAAAAAATCCAGAGTCGTACGGAGTATAAGTATCGGACATTTCTCCAACGGACGCTTCTCTTTGTCTAAGTTCAAGTCCGATGGCGGTAGATCGGCCTCGTTGGACAACAAAGTCAGTAACGGAGAGTACAATAGAGTCAATCATAGCAATGGACGGACCGTCTGGCCCGACAAGTGTGTCCGCTCTCCTCAAGCGCTCATTTCCAGTGTGTTCAGCCTGAACTTGCCTAAAGAGAAGACCCCATCATATCATGACCTAGCCTCACCTGAAACGGTTCAACACCCCTCCAACAATAACCACCTTGAACTGTCCTTTTCGTCTCCGTCGAGCCCATACCCTCCGGCGAGACGGACTCCATCTCACAGTTCTACCTCCAGTATCCCCTCCCTGTCGTCCCTCACCTCCTCTGACCCCCCGACACCGCGCTCCTCCTCGCCTACCGACAGCCGGCCGCCCCTCCTCGGACAGTCGTCTCCCTCGCCTGCCGTCTCCCAAGATGCCAGGCGTGCTTCTTCTTCATCTTCCCCTTCCCTTTCCATTTCCCCGTGTATCTCACCCGCTCCCTCTATCGTACTCAGCACCCACAGTGCCGCCGCCCTGAAGATGGGCACCCAGCAGCTCATCCCTAAGGGCTTAGCCTCAGGTAGTCGACAGGGCAAGACCCCCGCATCCGGGCCACAAGGCCAAGGGTTGGCAGGGCTTCTGGGGTTGGACACTTCCAAGCGGACTTTAAAAACACTCAGCATGGTGGAGAGCGGGGCCTACTTTTCCACAGGAGTCGGTCAAGGCGAAGGGACGGATGGAGAAAACGAAAGCCCGGGGACACTCAGGAGAGGGTTAAGAAGTACCTCCTACCGGAGGGCTGTTGTCACCGGAGTCGAGCTGGAGGCCCAGGCACTTTCCCAAGCAGCCATGAAGGGATTAGATAGCGATAATAAAAGTCCTCCAGCCAAACCAGGCCTTCCTTGTATTGTAAACCCCACCAGCCCGGGGGCACCCAAGCCTGACAGCCCTACAACTCCTACTGGCACGAAAAAGAGCAAGGTAAGCCGAGCAAGTTTTATAGAGATAACAGTATCATCAAGATAAGCAGATCAAGCACACGCACAGGATCTTGTGTGTTCTTCAAAGTGGACATTAAGTATCAGGGTGGAAAATAAAGTTCATGGGCTTACACCAGAAAATCAGAACAAAGCCTTACAAGGACATCTATTATTTGATGCTTGGAAGACATGATGTAATGGTAGTCACAAACACAGAGCCTTTGTCATTAGACACAGATAGAGGTCAGCAGACAGTTTATGTGTGCGGACAATCCCACGTGTGGTCTCCTATTTTCAGATTCCCGACAAGAAAAACAGTCTGACCCCTCAACGCACCTTTGACAGCGAAGGTGAGAGTCGACCTCTAGTATCGTATGTCATTTTCAATCCCTTTTCTCAGCCCCAATCCTTTCTTCTTGAAATGTCTTTCAGAAGAGGAACTGTACCAGAACTATCAAGAAAAGGCCTTGCATAACGATTCGGATGAAGATGCCGATTCCGGGGACGCTCCGGTTGATAACGGAATCGTGTTGCAATACAGACCGATCCGGACGTCCTGGAGCCAGCTTACCGTGGTTAGACATTACAGACACATCTCGGCAGACATTACAAACTGCTCCTTCTGTTGTAAACAAACCTCCAATGCTGGATTGCTTTTCGCCCACTCCGTTCACGTCTTGTCTCTTTAGCCGAATATACAGTAGTTGGAATGTGCGCATTCTCAAGAATGCCGTCATTTCCAGTTGGGTGAGTGTCGCTGACAGAGCTCAGCCAAGAGTCCAGGCGCACTTCTTCAAAAAGAGAGAGGCAGTCAGTCAGACAGACCTCTTTTTAGGAGCACTGCGTAGTCTCATGCCAATGCCTTGGCTAGCTAATCTTATTTTGTCAGACTGAAGTTATGCATAAAATGTAGCCTTGAGAGGGACGTGCGGTCGGTCGCCCAAGTTGCGTCATGCAGTTAGAAATCGGAATAGAGGGAATGTACTCTAGGAAGAGATGAGTGAGTTTGTTTATTCCTGGGCATCCTCACTGGCTTTTTTTTTTTTTTTTAATCACTTGGTAGGACGTGACAAAACATGTCAAAGAATAGACAATGATAACATCCTGTACTGATGTGAAATGATGTACTGTGGCATCGACAAATCCGTTACACCCGGCTGCAAAATCATTAACCTTCGGCTCTAAAATTATTTTAGCAGCTTCAACCTTGCAGCTGTCCTGTTCTGACAGACAAAACTCTAAAAAGCAAGGGGTGTCAAACTCATTTTTGTTGCGGGCCGCAGTGTACTCATAGTTTCCTTCGACGGGCCATTATGACTGTCAACAGCTTATACTATAAGTAGCCTATACTGTATAAGCCTACAAGGCTTATAGGCTTAAAGAGAATAGGCTACACAACAAACTGATGAATGACTAGTTTTGAAATCAGACACTAGTAAAAACTGTTTCAATATTTCAAAGTATATATTTCAAGTCGATGCACATTTTGTCTTCGCGGGCCACATCAAATGATTTGGCGGGCCATATCTGGCCCCCACGCTTTGAGTTTGACACCCATCCTCTTAAGAATCCGAGAACCAGAATGACCGGTTTTATCTCCACCCTGCAGAACATTTGCCGATGTTTCAGATAAACTGCACAGTTCGACTTCTCAGGAGATGTTAAATTGATCTGAGTCAATAGCGACTGATTGAATTATGGCTGAATAGTGCGAGACGTAATTAATCCACAATCCATTCCTACAAATTCCAGCAAGAACGTGCTGCCTACATGACAGAGTAAAGATATATTGCAATCTGTACTTGAGAACATCCATAATTTGTACATCAATAAACAAGAACAATTTGAACAAGGCTGATTGGATTACGTGGCGAAACCTTGAGGGACTTACCGGTTTGATGTAGGTTTGTTTGTTCCCAGTTGGGCAGTAGGCCAGAAACTCAAAATGAAGCAGTATCACTTCCTGGTGTCTCTCCAGTACGAGGCGCAGTCTTGGAACGTGGCCATTAAGGGAATTTTCTTGCATATTAATTTGAAGTAGAAGGTGCCTCAGGGCTTTTTGCTGGTGTAATAATGTGAAACTCAAGTCAGAGTGGGACTTTTAATTCAGGCGAAGATGTTGGCAGAATCAGTTCATCTCATTTCACAGTTCACACCCAGTCCATTTGAAAA